>NC_049245.1:21221359-21895734 GCF_011100685.1 Canis lupus familiaris | reverse complement strand
GTTTGATTGTGGTGTAATTTGACCAGTGGAATACTTTATAGCATTGAAAGTAAGTGATCCATCCACAACTACACACTATTATAGAGATAAATCTCACGAACAAAATGTTGAGCAAAAGAAGTCAGACACAGAAGAACACACACTGTGTGATTCCATTTGTACACATTTCAAAAACAGACAAAAATCAATGTCTGGTATTGGAAGTCAGGGTGGTGGTTACTCTTAGGCTGGTTGTGGGGAGGCTATGGAGGGGCTCTCCTCATTCTGTTGTTTGATCTGGTTATATAGGTGTGTTCAGTTTTTTGAAAGTTCATGAACTGTCATGCATTTATCATACATGCTCTTCATTGAAATTTTTAAAAACCTATAAGCACATAAAACAACTACTATGCATTTTGTAAGCATTCTCAAATATTTAAGGATGTCTATCAGAGAGTTATGGTGAGGTCAGAATTGAGCAGGGGGAGAGAGAGGGAGGAAAAGGAGAAAATAGTTCAAATGAGAGAGGATCCTTACAGACTACCTCCTGACAGTGTGCTAAGAACTGAGCAGTGGGGGCAGCCCCTGTGGTGCAGTGGTTTAGCGCCGCCTGCAGCCTGGGGTGTGATCCTGGAGACCCCGGATCAAGTCCCAAGTCGGGCTTCCTGTATGGGGCCTGCATCTCTCTCTGCCTGTGTCTCTGCCTCTCTCTCTCTCTCTCTCTGTGTCTCTATGAGTAAAGAGACAAAATCTCAAAAAAAAAAAAAAAAAAAAGAACTGAGCAGTGGGGCCTATTCAACCCTTGGTACTTCAGTGCATAAGAAATCAATGTAAAATTTAAGTTAGCAAGCTAGAGAAACAAATGAAATATGGTGCTTCTACATTATAAAAAACATGGCAACTGTCAGAAAACAGGAGAGTGATCTAAACATACCAGTCAAAAATGTCCAAGAGTCAACAGACTACAAAGTGATCCATTTGTGAGCAGTGCCCTCCATCTGCCTTACTGCCCTACCACACACACGATGGTCTCCTATATTTTCTCAGGGTTCCTAACTATGTCTTTATATGAATATCACAGTTTTGAAAAGACACACTCAAACTGGGACTCTAAGGGGAACTGGGTTGAGGGGAAGGGGTGTCAAAAAGGAACTTGAATCTTTTCTGTAATGTTGTCAGTTTTGGTAAGAAGAATCTATTCCTGGAATTTAAAATGAATAGATTTAGCATTAAAGGTAATAGCAAAGGCCAGTTCAGGGAGGCCTGTAATGTTCTAGCCTTGCATTCTCTTTGAGGTCACTTAAGATTTTTCAAGTCAAGCCATGGGACCATCTGTTGCCTGATGAAATCAGGGCAAGGGGAGTTGGAAGACAGGTTCCCCACCTGGCTCCCCATCTGGCTGCATGACCTCGGGAGGGTCCCATCCCCTTTCCGGGCCTCAGTGTCTTCATCTGCCCTACGGGAATCAGGTTTCTGTGTTACTGGGGGATGTGGGAGGATGAAGTGAGGGCACAGAGGAAGATGGAATGAATGTAAGGATTATTCTCTGGGTCAGAGGAGGAAAGGAGTGGAGCCCTCCCCTCCACCTGTCAAACCCACGAGGGCGCAAAGGAAGCAGAGGGAGGAGCTGTGGACCACCCAGGAGAGCAAACAGTCCATCTGTGGGACAGGGGCATGTTGTCAGCAGCTGGGAGGCCCAGCCTGGACTACTCACAGGTCAGAGCCTGTGAAGCAACCACCCAGGCTGCCTGGAGAATTGGGACATTGAGCAGGCTTCTTGCTACTCCTAGGCCCAGTGCAGCTACAGTCCTGTGCCTCTCTGAGCCCCCATCACCATCCTCCCATCCTTAACACCCAGCTCCCTAGACTGTGCCCCTCCCCCCTTTTAACCCACCCTATCCCCACAGCCAAAGAGTGCTTTTACAAAGTAAACCCAATCATGTCCCATATTTGCTCAAAACCTTCCAGTAGCTTCTGACTATGAACAAAATCCAATCCCCTTACCTTAGCCAACAAGTCCTGGCATGATCTGCTGCTCCCACCACCCACCTCCTGCATAGGGGTTTAGAACCTGGCCTCAAAGAGAATCTGCTCAATTAGAGTTCTGGCTTCCTTCCTCATTCATTCATTCAAAAATGTCTATTGACCATCTACTATGGGTCAGGCACCGTTCTAGGCATTTGGGATGTGTCACTGACAAACGAGACAAAGATTCGTGCTCTTGTGGAACTTCTTTTCTAGCAGAGGGAGATTTAACAGTAAATACAAATAAGTTAATTATATAACACATTGGAAAGTGTCAAGTGCTATGAAAAAAGGAGAAAAAAAGCAGAGCAGAGGAAGTTGATCAGAGAACAGGGAGGGGCGGGGTTTGCATTTTTAAATACAGTACAGTGGTCAGGGTAGGTCTCATTGAGAAGGTGAAATTTAAGCCAACACTTGTAGCCAATGAGGGAGAGCAGAGGGGGAGAGAGATGGGAAATGCCTCAGAGGGGCAAGGCAGGCATGCAGGGTCTTGTGGGCCTCAGCAGCAAGGAGTTTGGCTTTTACTGAGTAAGGTGAGGGTTTTGGGGGATTTTGACCTTAGGGAGGGGGAGGCAGAACAGGGAAGGAGAAGAAGAGGAAGCCAAGCAGCCCTTGCAGATGTCATGTGAATGGCAGCTTCCATCCAGCCTGATCCCACAGGGGTACTGTGGAGTGTAAGCTATACCTCAGAATTATCCACCCACACCCACACCAGCATCCCAGGCAGGGAAGGTGGGCTTTCATATCTCTGATAATGGGTCATACCTTAGGGGGAAGGTAGGTCACCTCAGGAGTTTCCAGCAGCCTGCAGGCGGTCCTCCCTAAGGAGAGAAGCAATTACTGGTCACTAAACACACACCCAAAGAGGGTGCACAGTAAAAGGGGATCCTAGCGGAATGGGCACAGCATTCCTCATGTTGGCTCCAGTCCCCAAACACCAAAGTCCCAGCAACCATGTCCCTTTTGGCCTAGCCTTAGGGTGGCTAAAGATTGGGGACATACCCAGTGTGACCAGGCAGGGTTTTTCTGGTTAGGGATCACCCCCACAACTCCCAGACCCTGGCCCATCTCCCAAGCCCCCACCTGAGGCTGCAGAGAGATTCATCCTCTGCAATATTCTGACCATGTGGCAGTCCAGGCTTCCTTCTGGAATTTGAACTAGTTACCCTCGAGTTAACTCTGTTCATCTTTGACTACTTCGGATTTTAGAAAGTTCTGCTTTCATTCCGTAAACATTGGCTGAGCACTCTGTGCCAGGCACCATTCTGAGCTCTAGAGACATAGCAGTTATGGTTTCTGCCCTGGAGCTCATGGCTGGAGAGGGAGATGATTGGAGAAAAAGATAATATTTAAGCACGGAGATCGGGGATGCCCGGGAAGCTGTGTGGGCCCAGAGAAGACTCCTGACCCTTGGGAAGAGGTGACACCAAGCTGATAAGTGGAGGTATACCTTGACACAGGTACAAAGGTGTGGCAGAAAATTAATCCAGGCTAGTGGAGGAATGAGTGCAAAGGCCCTGAGATGACCCCCTTGCCCGCTACCCCCACTGCTACTCCTTGGTGCAATGACCACCCTCTCTTACTTGGATGAGTGTAGCAGCCTCCTCTTGGGTCTCCCACAGAGAGGCAAAGAAGATGGGATATGCAGTCACTAACTCTTCTCTCTTCTTGGTTAAGGGTCACTCCTGCGGGCCTTAGCTCACCAGCATTCCCCCAACTCAACTCACACCCGTGAGCAGAGAGAAGCAGGAAGCCACAGGCCTGTGCACCGTTGTTCACAGGTGACTTCAAGGGAGAGCTTACTGATTTGGGCAGGGCACCTACAGCCCCTTCTATAGAACCATTTGTTTAATGCCCCCTTCTAATGCCCTTTCTGACCTCATCTCCTACTTCTTCCCCTTGCTCATTCTGTTTTACCTACACTGGCCTTGCTATTCTTTCAATTTGCCAAAAGCCTCATCTCAGGTCATTCATATTGGCTGTTCCCTCTGCCTGGAACACTTTCCCTCCAGACATTCACATGGCTTACCCCTCATCTATTCCACATCTCTGCTCCAGTCCATCCTCTTCAGAGAAGCCCTCCCTGCCCACCATATTGCAAATAGCCCCTCCATCATTTTTCCTCCACCTTGTCCAGTACTGTTGTTTTCCACAGCATTTGTCCACCTGACCTTTGATATATTTACATGTTCATGTGTTGATCATCTGTCTCTTCTGCCAGACTGGAAGGTTTCTAAGAACAAGGACCAAACAAGGACCATGTCTGGTTTTTGCTCGTGGTGGAATCCCTATAACAAGGTCAGGACAGTCAATATTGTGGAATAGATGATTATAAACATAAGTGAAACATATGACTTTAGGGGCCAGTCACAGTCAGTTTGGGAGCCTACTTCAACCTTTCTCCATCCAGGCCCATTTGGCAGGGGTCAGGGGTCAAGGGTCAGCCTGGTCTGGTCCTCTTTGGGCTCCAGTGTGGAAGAGACCCAGTCCTGAGATTTAGGCCCCGGGGAGTCCTCCTAAGCCCTATTTCTCCTTTGGCAAATGTTCTTTCTTCCTTCATAGGGCCTGTGCCTGCGTTTCTGAACCAGAAGGTGTTTACACAAAACATCTTGGGTTTGGCGACAAATTCACCCTCAGTGAGGAATCCTTAATGAATCTCCTTCTTTCTCTATGCAGGGCAGCTGCAGGGAAAATTAGCTCTGCCTCTAGCACTTGAAGGAAGCCAAAGGCCAGGCAAAGAGGCAGTGCTACTGGGGCTTGTGGGGCCATAATCTGGGGGAGACGGTTTTTTTCAGGGTCCAGAGACAGCTGTGGTATGGAGACCAGAATGCTTCTAGACACACGTTTGCTCCTGACTTTCTGTGTGGCAAAGCATTGCCCTTCTTCTGGCCTGAGCTCGCAGCCATGAAATGGACAGTAATAACCCATCTGTACAAAAATTGTGAAATTCAAGTAAGGCAAGGGATGTGAAAGGGCTTGGTTACCAGAGGGCCTGATGAGAGAATAAAAAAGCTAGAATCAGGGAGGCAGGAGGTCAGAATTCTAGTATCAGGTCTGCTCTTGACTTTGTAAGCTCCTCACTGCTCTCTGGGCCTCAGTGTTTTCAGCTGTGCAATGAGGGGTTTGGGCATGGAGATCTCGAGGGGACCTTCTTGTTCTGAAGGGCAGCCACATTCCGCCTGCCTGCCTCTTCTTGAGGTCCTTCCAAATCCTATGGTTCACACCGATTTGCTTTCTAGCACTTACAGAACTTTTTTTATTTTTTCAACACAGAACTTCTTTTCTGAGCTGAACTGCACATGGTTTTCAGCCCCTTCCGTGGGTCTAGGTCAATTGCTCTGGATATTGGGCCCAAGACAGGGGTTCAATCAATACTGCTGAAAACAGAATTTTAAAAATGATTCCTGCTGGGCACCTGGGTGGCTCAGTGGTTGAGCGTCTGTCTGCCTTTGGCTCAGGTTGTGATCCCAGGGATTGAGTCCCCCATCAAGGTCCAAGCGGGAAGCCTTCCTCTCCCTCTGCCTGTGCCTCTGCTGCTCTCTGTGTGTCTCTCATGAATAAATTAAAAAAAAAAAGATTTCTGCCTTCTTCTGATCCCACGGAGAGACAATGAAGGGGATTTTTATTCACTCCCATTTTATAAATTGGCAATGGAAGGTGTCAGAGGTTAAACAGAAGTAACACTGACACGTGGACCTTCTTGGTATTCCTTAAGCAGGGGAAGAATGATTTGTATTACTCCAAAACACTTATCACTGCCTGCCATAGTATATAACTACTTGTTTTGTCATAAATTGTCAGTGTTTCCCATTAGGATGAAGTTGCATGAGGACAGGGACTGTGTTTTGTTCACTGTGGCACCCTCAGAACCTAAAACTGCCTGGCACCTAGCAGGTGCTCAAGAAACAGAGAAAGGGAGGCAGGAGCATTAAGAGGCAGCTCTGCGGACATATCAGATAAAGGACTAGTATCCAAGATCTCTAAAGAACTTATTAAACTCAACACCAAAGAATGATCCAATCATGAAACAATCCAATCATGAAATGGGCAAAAAACATGAACAGAAATTTCACCAAAGAAGACATAGACATGGCCAACAAGCACGTGAGAAAATGCTCTGCATCACCTGCCATCAGGGAAATACAAATCAGAACCACAATGAGATACCACCTCACACCGGTGAGAATGGGGAAAATTAACAAGACAGGAAACAACAGATGTTGGAGAGGATGTGGAGAAAGGGGAACCCTCTTGCACTGTTGGTGGGAATGTGAACTGGTGCAGCCACTCTGGAAAACTGTGTGGAGATTCCACAAAGAGTTAAAAATATACCTGCCCTACGACCCAGCAATAGCGCTGCTGGGGATTTACCCCAAAGATACAGATGCAGTGAAACGCCGGGACACCTGCACCCCGATGTTTATAGCAGCAATGTCCACAATAGGCAAACTGTGGAAGGAGCCTCGGTGTCCATCGAGAGATGAATGGGTAAAGAAGCTGTGGTCTATGTATCCAATGGAATATTACTCAGCCATCAGAAAGGACGAATCTGACCATTTGCTTCGACGTGGATGGAACTGGAGGGTATTATGCTGAGTGAAATAAGTCAATCGGAGAAGGACAAACATTATATGGTCTCATTCATTCGGGGAATATAAAAATTAGTGAAAGGGAATAAAGGGGAAAGGAGAGAAAATGAGTTAAAATATCAGTGAGGGAGACAGAACATGAAAGACTCCTGACTCTGGGAAACGAACAGGGGGTGGTGGAAGGGGAAGTGGGCAGGGGGGTGGGGGTGACTGGTGACGGGCACTGAGGGGGGCACTTGACGGGATGAGCGCCAGGTGTTACGCTATACGTTGGCAAATTGAACTCCAATAAAAACATATACAGGGACGCCCGGGTGGCTCAGCGGTTTAGCGCCGGCTTCGGCCCAGGGTGCGATCCTGCAGTCCCGGGATCGAGTCCCACATCGGGCTCCCTGCATGGAGCCTGCTTCTCCCTCTGCCTGTGTCTCTGCCTCTCTCTCTGTCTCTCATGAATAAATAAATAAAATCTTAAAAAAAAAAAATATATATATATATAAAAAAGAGGCAGCTCCGCGGCCCACGCCCTCTGAGTCTGCAGGGGGCGCTCCAGCCCCGCCCCCAAGGCTAGGCCCCGCCTCTCGCGTCCCCAGGGCGCCCGGGTGTTAGCGCCTGCGCACCACTCTTCTTTTAATTGCGCGTGCGCGCCGGAAGGCCTGGCCGTGCGCTTGCGCAGCCGAAGCCGAGCCCTACCGGCGTTGGAGCTGGGCTCGCTCCCCGGTCCGGGCTGAGTCGGAGCTGGCGGGCCCCATGCTGTCCCCCGAAGCGGAGCGGGTGCTGCGGTACCTGGTGGAGGTGGAGGAGCTCGCCGAGGCGGTGCTGGCGGACAAGCGGCAGGTGGGAGGCTCCTCCGCGGCCCGGGGCCAGGGCTCGGCGGTCGGGGCCTGGCGGCTGGCGCCGTAGGGCCGCGCGCGGGGCCCGGAATCCCGCGGTGGCGCGGGCTGGCCGTGGGCTCCCGACCGTGACCTCGGACCTGGGGCGGCGGGGAGGGAGGGAGGGAGGGCCGACACCTGGCCCGGCGCTGCGCCTCACGTACGTATTAGGAGCGCCTGCTTGGTGCCACGGATCCCTGTCTCCGTCCCCCTCCGGATCCCGAGCCGTTATCTCTTTGGGTAACGGCTCAACACCTTTTTCAAAATGCAGTTCCTCCTCCTCCTCCCCCCTCCCCTGCCTCCCCTGCCCCCCCTGCCCCCCCGACCGTGGGTGCACTGTCTTCGCCAAGGTTCTCGGGAGGAGAGGAAAGGGGGCCTGAGCAGTTTTGACGTTGGGCAGGTGGGGACGCCTTGTGCTAATTTAAGTGCTAAGTGTTTGGAGGGAGTTAATGGGGGAAGGGAGGAGGATGTAATTGGATCTGGGCTTTAAAAAGATTTCCCCTGGCTGCGGGGTGGAGCACAGAGCCTAGAAGGGTAAGGGACATGTGAGGGGCCACTGCCGGGGTTCAGGCAAGGAGTGGGTTTGGGCCAGGGTGGTGGTGAAGGAGACAAGTGCGTGGGTCTGAGGTATCTTTTGGAGTTGGATTTAGTAGGTCTTAATGATAGTTACATATGGGGGTGAGGGAGGAGGAGGAGTGAAGAATGATTCATGGCTCCTCATCTCCAGTTAGAATAATTGGATGATTGGTCGGATATTTACTGAGAAGGGGAAGACTTGGGTAAGTGCCCATTAAACACTGCATCAGGGTGTGCGGGATGATGATAACGTGGTGGTTAAAATGTCTCAAGCACTTACTGTGTGTCAAATACTATGCTATCTCATTTGATTCCTGGCTCAGTAACCTGTGAGGCAGGTGCTATTCATATCTCCATTTCCCAGAAGGTGATGTTACACAGCTCGCCAGCGTTCTCAAGAAACCGCACTGCCTCCTCACTTCCATAGCAGCTTCTGTGTTGGTGCCATCTCTGTGCCCCCCACCCCTGCCATTGCAGTCTAGTATTTTTGGGCTTCTTGTGATACTAGGTCAGCATCAGCCGGAGGAACTAGTCCAGGGGGAGGTTTCTCCTCTCTTGGAGATTCTGAAATGCCCTGAAGCTTGAGCATTAGCACTTCAGTGGATTCCCCAGCACCTTCTGGGGAGAAGGGGGAGGGCCCCTGCACAGAGCATTGTCTTTAAGGACCTGGATACAGAATAGGGGAAGATGTACATTTACACATCAGTGTGTTTTAGGCATGACATTGGAAGAAACTCAGGAATGAGTTTGTCTCTATTGGGTTTTAACAGCCCCTGGTCTGTTGGGAGGTGATGGTTTGGGGCAAGAGGGAGCTGAGTTCCCTCCTGCCCATGTGCTTTGCAGATTGTGGACCTGGACACCAAAAGAAATCAGAACCGGGAGGGCCTACGAGCCCTGCAGAAGGATCTCAGCCTCTCTGGTAAGTCAAGGTTTCAGTCATGCAGTCCTGGGGGCCTGTTCTGTTTTTCTTGTAAGGCTTTCAATTTATCCCTGATAGGGACAAAAAGCCACAGTTGTGTGACACAGCCTATGGAGATGAGGGAGAAAATGTTGGAGGTCTGATACAGAGTGGTTTCAGCTGCTCATCTCCATGACAGGGGTGGGGTGTGTGGGGGGGGTGTTAGTTGCTGGCTCATTGATGGCACGAGGAAGGTGCTAGGGTGAGGTGTGCTCTTACAAATAAAACTACATAATACTTAGTTGGAAGTTTTTTGTTTTTGTTTTCTTAATTGGAAGTTGTAAGCAAGCTGAGGAAGGAACTGGACAGAAAAAAAAAAGGGAACTGGACATGGGGTGGGTGTTGGAGGAAGGGTTTGAGGGCTCTAGTTGAGGCCAGGTGGGTATGACCAAGTAAGGGGACGGGTATCATAATGAAGGTTACAGTGGTCATAATGAAGAACTTTGGGGGGAGATGTGCAGGGCCTACGCCTCACTTTCTTCAGGTCTCTGCCCAAATGTCACATAATCAGTGAGGCTTTGTTGGACCATCTGTTAAAGTCAAGGTTGTCTTGTACTCTGGCATTCCCCACCCCCTTACCCTGCTTTATTTTTCTCCAGAGTATTTAGCCTTATCAGGGTCTGACAAATCATATCTTGGCTTATTTATTCCTTCTCCTCCACTATGTCATAAGCTCTATGAGGGCAGAAACTTTGTCTTGTTCTGCTGTGTTCTCAGTATCTTAAACAATGCTTGCCAGAGAGTAGGTGCTTAAAATATTTGTTCAAAGAGTGACCATTTGCCATTTCAGAAGATGTGATGGTTTGCTTCGGGAACATGTTTATCAAGATGCCTCACCCTCAAACGAAGGAAATGATTGAGAAAGGTAAGGCTTTCTGGGGATGGGTCAGGGACGTGTCCCACATAGCATTAGTCTTAACCTAGAACTGAGAATCAGGCTTTGGACCATTTGATGAGAGGCAGCGCTCAGACAAATGTGGGTTTTAATTCCTGCTTTGCCACTCTGAGTTATTTCCTTATCTCTGAAGGAGGGGATGCATCTCCAGAGCATAGTTGTTGTGAAATTGAGCTAAAACTGTATGTGTACTTAGCCTAGTGCTTGTTTAGCAGTGAGGAACGAGCTGGACCACAGATAAAGAAAACCCAAGTGGAGGCTTAAAGAAATACAGTTTTGTTTTTCTTGTTAGTAGTTGTCCAAAGGTGGGCAGTCTAAGACTGGCACTGAGATCCAGCAAGGTCACCCTCATGTATTCTCATAGTGGCTGTGTCATCTCAGGCCTCATGTCCATAGGCCAGGCTGCAGGAGCAACAGAGGGCTTTCCATACATGGCCTTGCTTTCTATTTCAAAATAATGCTGTCGTCCTCAGAGACTTTTGACATCTCATTGGCCAGAACTAAGTCATGTGGCCACCATAGCTGCAAGGGAGCCTGGCAGAGGCACTTTTACTTTTCACATCCCCTGCCATAGAGATTGCACTGAAAATGGAGGTTTGAGGAGAGTGAGCCTCTAGAGTGTGCCACAGCCTGGGTACTTAGCATGTTACTCAAATCTTCGCAGGCATGATCCTGGGGGCTCTTTGGAGGAGCATCATAAAAGTACAAAAGGGAGGGTACAGATGGGTCCTTGGCTGGAAAAACGAAAGATTATGCATATTCCCCCATCAAAAATGTATGTGCCAAGAGGACCAGCAAGTTCGCCTCTGTCCCTGAAGGCAGAGGCTCCCTATCCCTGTTGAAATAAAATTATAGCAAAGGAGACTAGATCACCTTAGAGAAGTTTCCACCTTCCTGTTGAAAAAATACACACTACTGTTATGACTATAAAATTAAGAGTCGTCATTGCACTTGGGTGGTGGGCTGCTGGCCACTCAGGTTCTCAGCTGTCTTGGCCCACAGTTGTGGGTTGTTGCCATACCTAGAAGGATTCTGAGATATTATCATCACCAGTTCTTAGGGGTTGATGCAAGTTAAATAAGCTTGTAAGAGACTAGCGTTGCTCATTTACCATGAGTACTAGAACCATTGCCCAGGCCAGAGGGCTCGGCTGCTCAGAGCTTCTCTCCATCAGAAAGAATGAAAATCTGTGGAGAAGACCAACTAGCCAGCACTACACTCATGAGCAGGTGAAGTCAGGTGACATTAGGCAGTTGCATCACCAAGCTTTGTAGCCTGTACTTCCTATAGTGCAGTTTGCCTTCAGATGTGATCCATCTGGGCAAGATAACCTTTTCTGTTCACCACAGTTAATTAGATTAAGCTTGAGCACCTGATTTGCCCATTGATTGTTCAGATCACATGTTACTATGGTCATGTTGCTTAAAAACTGCTTAGGTTTTTGATGGACTTAGGTTTGTAAGATTCCTTAGCCACACTTTGTCCAATCATCTTGGATGTGCTGAGTCTAGGTTCTTCATTCTGGTCTGATGGTTCTGTTTTCTGGAATTTCACTGTGGGAGGGGGTCCTAAAGTCCAGATATTGCCTTCTCCACCTATGAGCAGCCCAGGGTACATTGCATAATGAAAACAGGTCACTGGATGGAGAGGCGGGTGCTCAGTTCTGCCTGGACTCACTCAGCCGCCTTGGGCAGACCACCTCCCTTTCTCTAGCCCTTTAGTTCCTTCCTCAGTTGGTCTCTGAAGTCCCCTTCTTCTCGAATGCCAGGAGCCCTTGCTTTCAAGGAGGCTAGGAGAAGCTGACTTCCCCAGCTGCCTTTGGTCAGTGTGTCTGTAGTATAACCCCATCCGGTGCCCACCTCATTTTTTTCAGATCAGGATCATCTGGATAAAGAAATAGAGAAACTCCGGAAACAACTTAAAGTGAAGGTCAACCGCCTCTTTGAGGCCCAAGGTATGGGCCTGGAGGGAACTGGAAGCCGGGCTGGGAGAGAACTGTCAATGTGGGAGGCCTTCCTAGGTAGGCGGGCGAGGGCCTAGGCAGCATGTGAGCCGCACAGAGGCTATTGGCAGGCCCAGAGATGGAATGGACAAGGTTTATGGGGTCTTATTCCTCTCACGAGTCTTTTTTCCAGCCATAAGGGGAACAGTCTGGGGTATCTCACATTATATCCTGGGCGTGGTATAGGAACCAGAACAGTTCTGTCTGAGGGGAACAGAGAGGGCCTCAGTCAGATGGTCAAGGTCAGAGCTGAACTTCTGGGTAAAGCTAACCACTCCAGATTGGTCACAGGTTTGGCAGAAATTGGTAGGTTTCTGGGCAGCAGTATCATGGCTCTGCAGGTTTTCGGTGACTCATGTGCCCTGTCCAACGCATTGCAGAATTTGAGGCCCTCCCCCACTAGATCTTGGGCCAAGTGTTTGGCACATGAATGCAGCATAAACCCCTTTCCTGGGCCTGACTCCAGAGCCAGCAGGAGGTTGGACAACAGGAGGCCCAACTTGCTGATGATTGTTTTCTCCCCCTAGGCAAGCCAGAGCTGAAGGGTTTTAACCTGAGCCCCCTCAACCAGGATGAACTTAAAGCTCTGAAGATCATCTTAAAAGGATGAAACTCAAAAACCAAAATGAGGGATCTAAGACAGCATCCCCCCTGAGGTCATGGCGGACCCAGGACTCTCCAACTTTGTAACCTGCAAGGACATGAACTACTCTGCTAGGAGATAGGCATCAGGAGTCTGAGCATGAGAAGCCTCTGTCTGTGGGGATTGGCTGCTCTGTGATGGCAGGAGGGAGCCCTCAGCCTGCCAGTGTCTGTTGGGTCTGGCCACTGGAGTTGGATGGACACAAGACCCATTGATAGGTCCTGGCAGCCACCAGTGGTGGGTGGGGGCAGTGCTTTGGGGGTGTGAGAATGACCGAAACAGGCACTTATAACAAGAGCCTGCTGTTCACATGGGCCCCTGGCAGTGGCGGGGGAGTGACGGGGAGCATGATTCCTGCATTCCTTTCAGGAAGAGAGGCATTCTCAAACATCATGTAATGGACTTGGAATAAAGCAGGAGGCTCACAGGTAGGTGGTTTCTGAAAGGATAGAATCTTGGTGCTCCATCGTTCACCACAGCCATCTGTGGGGCAGACATACCATTCCCCACCACTGCCTCCACTTTGGCCCCTTTTTTTCTGCTTGCCCCTCAGATGGAGCCCAGAGTGGGTGCTGCTTATCAAACTCCTGCACTTGCTGTTTAGTCAGGAAAGCCTTACAGAGTTCTGTACTGGGGGTGGGAGAGGGAGCTGCCTCTTCATGAGGCCCTCCACCACCTCTGAAGGCTGGGCCTGGCCAGCACCACTCAGTTCCCGCCTGCCCTCAGTGGTCTCGGATCTTGGTGTGAATGTGCTGTGAGGACAGCACCATCTCTTTAATGTTCATTGAGGGCTTAATAAATGTTTCCTAAATGAATGAACAGGAGCTTCTGTTCTTTACCTAATCTCATTCTTAATGGAGGGCACACTGCCTCAAGCACACCACTACAAAGGGGCAGTGGCTCCTGCTGGGAAATGATAGCAGGATTAGATAGGCAGTAACAGTGATGGCGGCAGAATGGAGAGCACGTGCCTCACCTGGGTCCCCTCACCCCACTTGGCTCCAACCCATAATTATATGGAAACACAAGCTGGTATGGCCAGATCTTAACATTTGTTTTCAGAGAAGCTAGAAATTTGGATTTTTAAGTTGAATCTTTTCTGTCTTTTAAATATTGCTAATGCAGACATTTTTAAAGACTTGGGTGTTGGCCAAACAGAATACCTGACATAAGCCAAATTTGACCCATGCCTATGATTTTACATCTTCAGTTTTTAAAGTAGAAGTAGCATGTGTTTTCCCCATGATGACCCTAAAGTGGGCAGGTGGAATTGGAAGCTAGATGTCTGCCCATAGTAGATTAGTTAAACGAACTGATAGCTGCAGACAGTGGAGTACAGTACATATATCAAGAATAAGGAAGCTCTCTGAGCACTGACTAAGAACAAGTTCCAAAATGTAGTGAGAAATGAAAGTGGACAAATGGGAGTCTAAAACCAGTAATTAGTGTGCAAACACTGCATGATCCCACCCAAAACAAACTCCAGGGCTGGAGCATGAGAGTGAAGAGGACATATCCATGTTGTATGTATTTTTAAATAAAAATGTAGGGAGTAGGGAGCTGCAGCATTCACCCTGGTAGCTGCTGTATGGGTTGTGTGCCTGGCTCCTGATTTGTATCTGAACATTGCCCTTGCCTGTCTGGCAGTGTGGTTGCTAGGCCAAGGGAGAGCCAATCACCTTGGCTGTCCTGGAAATGAGGAACCTGTGTTGGGCTGTCTGCCCTTGCCTCAGTCACAAGGATAGAAATCCCCACGCTCTGGAGGCAAGAGACCCCAGAGTGACCTGGCTTCTGGCCTTCCCAAGGCTGGCTGGTTCACGTCTTGGGTTTGCCAGTATTGTACCTTCCAAAAACCCTTCCCTTCCCTAGGCAGTCAAGATCTGCCTGTCTTGCAGCAGGGATAAATGTAACAATCGGCCTGGGGTTCCATAGTAGGTCCCTGTGGAGTTTGCCCATAGCCTGCTCTCTTGCAATCTTTCTTAAACCTAGAGGAGGCTTAGAAAATGCAGAACTTGTACTTGCACCCAACTCTCCAAGCCATCTTCTTGCCTGCCAGGCCAAGGCTTTCTGTTTAAAAAGCTCAGCTCCCAGCCTGAAACAAGAAGGTGCAGAGAGGCACCTTCATCACCCAGCTGACTTCCCCATAAGTATATGTTTGTAGAGACCTCGCTAAGCAGCTCAGCCTTCCTTATCTTTACCTTGTCCCATCTGAGAAATTGGGGATTCTCCATTTCTCCTGCTTGGGAGTTTCAAGGAGAGAAAGGTGTATTTAGGGCTCACCCCTTCCCCAGAGCCCAATAAACAGTCTAATGACTGCACACCTTAAGACCAGTTCCCTAGTCTCTGAACCCTTGCTTCTGCAGGATCATTTTAGCACTGACCTTGGAGACATCAAAGGGTCAAACCCAGGAGGACTTGGTGTCAGCAAACAGCATCCCCTGAACCAGACCCAGTGCGCAGTGACTCCCAAGTAAGGCCTGTGCTTATTTATTGGATGTGGTCTCTGGGGTAGCAGGGCTTGCAGCTGTCCTCCCTGGGCCTGATCGCCAAGCCAGTCCTGCAAGGCTAAAGCACACCCATTCCCAGGGACTGGCTGTCTCCCAGCACAAGGTGCCCAGGGTGGGGCTGGGGTCTCCAGGGGGCCCAGAATGAGCAGTGACCAGCGTACCACAGGCCGCTGAGTCCGCAAAGCTGCTGCCAGGCCAGAGGAGGGGAGGCAAGGGCTCCAGGTCGCCGGCCATGGTGCTGGAAACGGGTAGGCAAGGACTGCAGGGCACCTTCCTGGGGTCGCTGTCCTCCCTGCATCTGGGAACTAACTGGAGGCTTTCTTCTGGCTCTGAAGGGAGCGGAACAGCTGCCTCAGCTGATTGCTACGGTCGTTGATGCACCCTGGAAGGGAAGTGGAGTGTTGGTTGGGATGGCCTTGGGGTGGGTGGGGGGAACACTGTGCTCCCACTACCAGGAGGGAGGGTCTGCGCATCCCTGATGGTTTGCGTCCTGACTCTACTCCATGGCCTTCAGGCAGGTATTTTACCCGCTTCCAGCTTACCAGGATACCTGCTTTCTGGGGTGAATATAAGGATCACCAAAAAAAAGTGACATTCACTTTGGCTTACTTTGACCGAGATGCCAAATCGATTCACAGGAATGATGTGTAGAAGAGACTGCGGCTCGGAGAGGTTAAAAAAAAAAGTGCTCCAAATCACTCCACAAGTAGCAGAACTGAGACTTGAACCCAGGCTATGTAGCGCCAGAGGCCAAGCTCTTAACCACTGCTCCACACAACCTTCCTCTTGGCTTTGCTCACTGGTCATGCGTCACAAGCTAGCACGGTGCGTGGTACCTAATAGGTTAGGTGTTAGCTTCCTTCTCTGTGCAACTCCATAGGGGAGCCACAAGTGGTTAAGAGAGAAAATTTCTCCACGAGCGGCCCCTCCACCCCTGGAAGTGTCCCAGGCAGTCCCTGCTTAAGAGGCCAACACAAGCTTCTGAGCTGCCTCCTCTCCTAGCACATTCACGGTGTCCCCTACTTCGTGTGTGTTCTCACGAATGGCCTGTAAGATAGCTCCGTGGTCATTTAGTTGGGCCAGACACACTGATGCACTCAGAAATGCTGGTTGAATGACTGGATCTCTGTGGCCACAACTATACAGACCTGGATGCATATGCCATCTTTCTCAACACCTCTGAGCCCCAGCCCTGCCTCCTAGGCACTCACTGGTCATCAAGGCTCCACCCAGCTGAGGCCCACTCTAAGTGTTCCAGGGTTTTCCAAAGTGAGTTCCATGGAACCCTAACTTTAATTGGTTCTTTCATAAGTCCCAAATCTTCATGTCCAATGCAAACCCCTTCTTACAGTTCTAGACTCATCTCTGAGTTACATGCTAGTTTTTTTTCACCCAGAAACCCCTGGACCCCTCCCTAACTCATTTCATCGATGCTCTTCCCACCCCAACTAGCTTCTCCTACTCACTACCATCTATCCAGACACTCGAATGGAGCCTTGGGGATTATTTTAGAGACTTCTAAGGCAGTGACTGTCAACCTAGGCTGTGCTTTAGAGTCAGCTGGGACCTTTCAGAAAGACTAATGGCCAGACCAACTGTATCTTTACCTTCGGCAGGCATTAGTATTTTTGAAAGCTCCTGTAGAATTCCTATAGCAGCCAAGATGGAGGCTACATCTTTGCAACTCCAACTGGGTCCAGAGACCAGCAGCATATCTGAGGCCAATGATTGGCAAAGATGGCTGCAACGATTCCTTCCGTTCCTCTATGCACACATCTCTGCAAGGTGCTTTGCTGCACCTCCATCTGGAAGTGGGGTCCATTTCCTTGCCCTGTGAATCTGGGCTGGAGCAGCTTTGACAAACAGATTTTAGCGGAATGACACTACACTGAGGGATTGTGAGCCTCACCCTCAAGAGACTTCACTAGGACTTCTCTCACCTTCTCAGAACCCTGAGACTACCATGTGGAAGCCAGAGCTGGACTGCTGGAGGACAAGTGGCCGCCTTGAAAGACAGGCCCAGTTGCCAGCCAGTATCAACCACCACACATGAACGAGGCTATTCTAGGCCATTGTGTCTCAGTGAATCTGCTGGGGGCCTGCAGCCCTAGGAGCAACCCCAGGCAAGAACTGAAGAATCAGCAAATAAGACAGTAGTTGTTTAAAACCTCTGGGTTTGGGGAGGGTTGGTTTTGTTATATAGCAATAGTTAAATAATAGAGCATCATGGGAGCTTATTAGAAATGCAGAATCTTAAGCCCCCACTCCAGACCTACTGAATCATAATCTGCACTTTAACAAGATTTCCAGGTGATTATTTGCACATTAAAGCTTGAGAGCACTGGATAGGCCTCTTTCAAAATACAACGTGGCAAACCTAGGGAATCTGCTGGACAAAAGTCTTTCATAAATCCCCTCTCCACCTTCCTCAAGCAAATTACTTGATATCCCAGGCTTCCTTGCAGTTGAGGTGGCCACGTGACCCAGTTCTTGCCAGTATGGTGTTAGCCCTGGGAGGGTTTCCCATTTGGAATAGAGTCAAAACTTGGAGAAAAAGCTTTGGCCCTTGGGCCTTTCTGCTTCTTCCTGCCTGGGACAAGGACACAGTGTCTGGGGTTGGAGCAGCCATCTTGCAACCATGAGGCAACAAGCATGAGCACCAAGGCAACCTGCTAAGTGTGGCAAAGTGGAAAGAGGAAAGGGTCTCTGCCAGCATCTTACATATATTGTGTCAGCCCTGCCGAGCCTACCCCAAGACTTCCTGTGGCTCAAGACAGATCATTCCCTCATTGTGTAACTCTTAGTTGGCTTTTCAGTTGCTTGTAGCCTAACTCAATCCTAAAACACTAAACCACAAAAAAGATTTAAAACTTTTCAGGGACGCCTGAGTGGCTCAGCGGTTGGGTGTCTGCCTTCGGCTCAGGGCATGATCCCAGAGTCCCAGGATCGAGTTGCATCGGGCTCCTTGCATGGAGCCTGCTTCTCCTCCCTCTATGTCTCTGCCTCTCACTCTGTGTCTCTCATGAATAGATGAATAACACCTTTTAAAAATAACCAACTTCTTTCCATAAAAAAAGCCACAAATAAAATTTAAAAAGCAAATAACGACTTCAGGAAAATATCCTAAGTTTGACAGATGGGTAATATCAATCTATTAATATCCAAGGCCTTTATAGATTCAGCCCACTGAAAAATACATAAAGTATGGTCAGCTTATGAAAGAAGAAATGCAAATTGAATAATCTGAAACCTCATCAGTAATCAGTGGAATATATTAAACAAATCAGAACTTTTTTGCCTATCAAGTTGACAAAGGTTTTTTTTTTTTTTTTCTTTCTTCTTTAACTCAGAACAGGCAGATTTGTGTGTAATCTTTCTAGAAGTCCATCCCTCTGACCCAGTAATTCTACTTCTAGGAATCTGTCCTAAAGAAACAGCCAGAATTTCAGCTGAGCTTTATGTGAGAGGATGTTCATCATGGCATGGCATTATTTATAAAAGTAAAAAATTGGAATCCTCCCAAATGGTCAATTATAAGAAATGGGTTTAGTAAGGTTGGCACATATACAAGCTGGGATATTTTACAGCCCTGTAGTAATTTTGCTTTTAACTGTGCTAAGAGACAGGATTTTCTAGCGATCAAGCATTCAGGTTTTCGAGTAAGAGAGATTAGGGTTCAAGGTCTGGCTCACCACTTAGAACTGGGACCCTCAGCAAGTTATATAACATCTGGAGACCATTTCCCCATCTGTAAAATGACAGAAGCTGCCTAAAGATGAAATAACGTATGTAAAATATTTAGCTCGGACCTGGCCAAAAAGTGTTTCCAGAAGAGAGCCTCTTAATATTGTTGAATGACATAGAATATGCTACGTGGAAAAGTGTGACTCAAAACTCCAGCCCAATGCCAATTTTGTAAAAAAGTGTGAATATATGCATTTTTGAAAAACTGGAAGGAAATACAACAGATTGTTAAAGTTGGTTATGTCTGGATGGTTTATTTCCTTTTAGTTTTCAAATATCCTACAGTAAGTGAATACTTTTTATAATCAAGAAAATGTTTCACTTTTTAAAAACCAAGTTTAAAGTCAAGCCCTGAATTTCTCTTAACATAGTTTGCATTTCT
The DNA here is from genome assembly GCF_011100685.1 of Canis lupus familiaris. Lineage (NCBI taxonomy): Eukaryota > Metazoa > Chordata > Mammalia > Carnivora > Canidae > Canis > Canis lupus. Next base: position 21,876,565 of record NC_049245.1, on the reverse strand, counting down.
GGGGGGGTTGTTTTCCACTAAGCCTTTTGAAATCTACCTCCTGACAGATTAATAATATTTCTTGCTACGTACCAGGTGGTGTTCTAGGCATATATTGAGATTACAAACCTCTTAATCTCCATTCTACAGATGAGGAACAGATAGGTTAAGTCCCTTGCCCAAGGCCACACAGCTGGTAAATTGTAGATCAAATCAAAACAGTCAAACCACTGTGCCAAGCTGTCTCCTAGGCTACCTGGCCTCTCTCGTGACATCCCTGGTGCCCATTCCCCACCTGGCCCCACATACCGAGGTGTGTGTTGGTCACAAAGTTCCCCATCCCCGACAGGTCAGGAGTCCCCTCTTCTCTGCTGACAGGGCCATCATTCCACATGAGGTCAAAGCCTCCCACTCGCTTCTCCCTTCCTGTGAGCCTGGACAGGCAGGAGATACAAGGGGATAATGAAGGCACACATGTGGAGCCCTAACACCGCAGCCAGGCACCTGCTCCCTCCCTGCCCCCTACTGGTGCCCTGCTGTCACTAGTCCTCTGGCCCACCCATTTCCTGGGGCACAAGCAGGAGGCAGAGGGCCATCTCCCACGTTGTCCCCAGGCTTCCACCCCTGCTCTCGGTAACATGAACCCATTTAGAGTCTGCTGTCCTTCCTGGACCATTAACTCTAGAAAAGCAGGGACTAGGTCTGTTGTGTCCTTTACTGGGTCCCCAGGGTGTGGCACAGATCCTGGCACACAGTAGGGGCTCGGATGTTTGTCAAATGAAGAAGTGATGGTAGATCTAGAGGACACTGGAGGTTCTGCTTGCTTAGCACTCGGCTTCTAGCCTTGGCTTTTCTTCTGAGAACTCATCTCCCTTCTCTCACTCACTTGGCTCAGGTGGGGCTGACCCCGCCCTGCTGGGGGGTGGGCACAAGATCTAGGCCCAGATAATCAGAGTTACAATGACTGGTTCAGAGGTGGGCATAGGACACAATCCTCACCCATGAGAGTTAGCCCTCAAACTTTGCTGGAATAATCGGGAACAGGTGACCCGCAGGAAAGAGGCGGAGGGTGGGGAGGAAGAGGGAGAAAGGGAGACACTGAGAGGGCACACAGACCGACCAATGCTGACTGAGTGCCTGGATTAGGGCTTTCCTGAAGTCAGGCCCTGGGTCTTCCGGTGACATATACCATGTTACGACAATATACAGTCTCTTACTGAACACTTACTGTGAGTTATGCACTTTACTATAAATATTCTTGGTAAATCAATTTTATGATCTTGAGAGGTAAATGTGAGGTTTCCCATTTTACAGACGAGGAAACTGAGGCTCAAACACACAGAGTCCAGCGTCTCATGGCCAGGAAGTGTCCAGGAAACCCCACTGGGCTGAATGTCAGAAGGCTGTAGTTGGTCCTGCTCTGCCCCGAAAGGGCCGAGTCCTTAGATCAGGATCTAACCCTAGGTGGACATCTCTGTCCATCTATAAAATGGCAAGCAGGCCTGAGCCAACTCCAAGTGCCACTCAAGCACCAGCATTCTGAGTTCTCTATCTTCCTTGGGGGGAGCCCTGACTGTCCCATACGGGGGTGCCTGAGCATGGCTGCCCGCCCTCACCTGGCCTCCATGTCTACGACATGCAGGGTGTCTTCCAGGAGGCAGGTCTTGAGCTCGTAGTCCTCCTGGCTGCTGGCTGTCAGCGATGGGGACGCGTTGACCTCTAGGAGCCACCTGGAGAAGGAGGGTAACGGAGGGCTTCAGGTTCCCTGGTCCGTGGGGGCCCTGGAACTTCACTGAGAGCCTACATGCAGTGCCTGGGCCCAATTCAACCAAGGTCACTCTTTCCATTTCCCCAGGAGAAGAGGCTTCAGTGGCTAAAACTTTTTGAAAATAATTGTTACAAACTTGAAACCCCCACTGGGACCAGGTGGTACCTGAGGCAAGCTTGCGGGGGCAGGATGATCTTGGCGCCCTCGTATTGCTCTCCCTTCTCCCAATAGAGCTGTGAGTACAAGACAAATTTCCCTTTCCTAGGAAGGGCAAGTGCCTGGCCGCTGGCGGTGGCAGGAGCAGGTGGGCTGGGAAGAGCCCACCACGGGAAGCGCTTGCTGCCACGGCCCCCAAGGAGACTGCTGCCAGGCAGAAGTGCGAGCCCAGGGTCGGGAGACCCTCTTAGTTTTCCAGACTGTTGTGTAAATGTCTCCCCGTTTTTAGAGACTGTCAATGAACTTCGATAAAAAACAATCTGAAGTCCAAACTCAAAGTGTCTGCGGGTCAAAAGCAGCCCAAGGGCCTCCAGCTTGCAAACTCTGGCTCTGTGCAACGTAGTCATTTATAGACAAGAACCTGGGGCCCCAGAGCGAAGGCCTCACCGGTCTGTCAGTGGCAGTGGCCCCTTCCCCCCCCCAAGCTTGTTTCCCCATGGAGTCCACTTGAATGCCGGCAGCTGCATCTTACAGCAGGGGGCAGGGGAGAGGCCGCTGGCCCCAGGAGCCTCTTTCTCTGACAGAGGTCTCATTTTAGAGCTCCAGCTCCTGGCTCGGGAAGCCCCTCAGCGCCTCTCCAGTGACCCTGGGGAGGGGGTGGCTCCAGAGGCCACTGTGTTAGCAGGGAGTCGCTGAGCCCAGAAATTATGGCCTTGGGCCTGGCTCTACCCTTGACTTATTTCGTGACCTCCAAGCACACAGGACACCCCCCTCCCCACCCCCGCCCCACCCTGCCCCACCCCGGGCTTCTGTGCCCGTTGTATCTATCATATGAGGACCATCCCTGGGGTCTCTACCACTCCAGGCTTGTTTTCCTCATCCGTTCAACCTTCTCTGTGGGCACTGTGGGAGTGCACCAAATTCTTGGCAGGAAGAGACATGGTAGCAATGTTGCCTTACACGGCACTTTGCATCCTGAAAGCAGCAGGGCTTACAAAGAAGTTTCTAGGAGAGGATCGCTGACTCAGCAGATGTTCAGCAAAGGTCTCTCAGTGCCAGGCATGGGGTTCAGTGCTCTATAGACAGGACCTCATTTATTCCTCGTAATAATTCTGTAAGCACAATGCCCGTTTTACAGATGGCCAAAACTGAAGCACAAACCAAGGAAGTGTGCCTGACTCGGAAGTGGCAGAGATCAAACCTGGGCAGTCGAGGCACAGTGTAAAACATCCCCCCATTCTCCTGGCCGCCAGCCTATGCACTCACGGCTTGAGGTTCTGGTCTATGAGGATGTCGTAGCCGTACAGCTCGAAGCAGTGCTTGTCACTGATGATCACCTTCTGCACGCTCTGCAGGCTCCTGACGAAGATGTTGTCCATATCGCTGAAGAGTGCCTCCACTGCCTCAGGCCCGTGCTTCGATGCCAGGTACTGACGGAAGCGCTGGAGCATCCACTTGCAGCCCTGGGGCCGCAAGCACCCGGGGTCAGGTGGGAGAGGGAGCCTCAGTTAACTGGGACCTGGCCCACCGAGACCCTCAATCACCATTAGGCCTTGGGCTTGGACAAGAGGGGCCCAGCTTGAGTCTGGTGATGAGAAGAACTCTAAGTTTGTCCCTTTTGTGGGGCAAAGCTACTGTATGCTCCAGAGGCGGGGGGTTGGATGTGCCCACCCAGAGCCTGTACCTCTCCTTCTAGAGCACAGAGTACCCAGGACCCCATAAGTCGCTGCCCAAACACCCTGCACAGGCTTCTTCCCTGGGCCTGCCCTCCTGGGGACAGAATGCACTGTGTGTACCCCCAAGGCCCAAAGAGGACCAACTGGTTATTGTTTTCAAGAAAATGGGGGCGTGTGTATGCAGGAGGCCCCCACTGTGTGGGGTAGAGCTGAGAGGGAAAAGAAGGGAGTAGGTGTGAGCTGGGGGCCAGCTCTCCCTGTGCCCCTCTGTTCTAGATCTTATCTCTGAGAAGTCGAGAATTCTAAATTTGAACTTGGCCTTACAGTTTATTAGATGGATGGATGGAAGGATGATAGATAGATAGATAGATAGATAGATAGATAGATAGATAGATAGATAGGAGTATACTTGTCAAGGTAGGAGAATAGAACACATTTTGTTACAGGGTGTGTTTCTTTGAGTTGCCACTTGAATATTCAGACACATGATGTGTAGGTCTATATCTGTACTCTTGCCCAGGGCCCTGCCAGTAGGAAGGGTGGTCCTGACCTCACTGGTGAACTATGAGCCCAAGATAGGCCTGTCCCAGGCTCCTTGGTACTCCACTTCCCTATCCCAATCAGTTCCCAAAAGGCTGGACCTGGAGGACAGAAGCCCAGCTTTCTCACCTTCTTTGGGTGGTAGTCCGGAGAGGTCTTTTGCACAGCAACATTGGTGAGGTGAACATCTGGGAGAGGTTGGTAGTCAAGGACGAGTGCCAACGAGAAGGATGAGCCCTGCTCCATGTGGCCCCCAGAGGCCAAACTAAGACTCGTGCTTGGCCATTGATGAGGAAGGTTACACAACAGCTCAGATAGCACGTATGTGGGCCTTGGAATCAGATGGACCTGGGTTCAAATCCCTCCTGCATCTTTACTGGCTGCATGCCCCTGAGCAAGTCACTTAACCTCGTATGTGGTTCCCTACCTATTAAGTGGGAGTACATAGGTGAGGAAACAGGCAAAGAGTAAGCAAACCATCAAAACCAATCTGTAAAGAAGTGGAACTGATTAGTTATAAAATCTTTCAGCAGGAAAAAAATTTTTAGCTTAGAAATGACAATAGAAATCACAAAGGAAGTCAGTGGATGAGCCGACTATGTAAAAATAAACTTAATCAGCTATCAAGGCAAGAATGAAAAGCAAGCATGACTGGAGAAAAGATTTGTAGCAATATGACAGGCTAATGTTTTTGTCACATGGAAATCCCACATAAATTGTTAACAATAAAAGTTTATGACCCCCTGGGAAATGAACAAGGGGTACTGGAAGGGGAGGTGGGCGGGGGATGGAGTGACTGGGTGATGGGCACTGAGGGGGGCACTTGACAGGATGAGCACTGGGTGTTATACTACTATAACACATTGAACTCCAACAAAAAAAAATATACAAAAAGAAAAAGAGAAGAAAAGAAAAGAAAAGAAAAAAAAAGAAAAGAAAAGAAAAAGAAAAGAAAGAAAAGAAAAGAAAAGAGAAGAAAAGAAAAGGGCAGCCTGGGTGGCTCAGCAGTTTAGCACCACCTTCTGCCCAGGGCGTGATCCTGGGGCCCCGGGATCGAGTCCCACATCGGGCTCCCTGCATGGAGCCTGCTTCTCCCTCTGCCTGTGTCTCTGCCTCTCTCTGTGTGTCTCTCATGAATAAATGAATAAAATCTTTTTTTTTAAAAAAAAGGAAAAAAGTTTATGACCCTAATAGGTAAGTAGATAGAGGGGTATGAAAACATTGGAGGAGCTATAACTGGCAAAAGACCATTTGAGAAAATGCCTGAAGTTTCCTGTAATGGAAGGTACCTAATTTTAAAGGGATGTAAATGGGACAAAAATACAATTGGAAGAAATGCAAATTCTAAGGCAAAACCCTGCTTCCCCATGAGGCTGGTTACATATTTTTTAACCTTTTTATTTGGAAAAACACAAAACTCACAGAATCATTGCAAGCATAATGAATGGCCATATATGCTTCACCGACAAGTACTGATTGTTTCAGAAATGTCTTTTTAAAATGATTGTCTTCAGTACTGGAGAGCTGGCACAAAATGGGCCCTGTCAATGGCAGGGTAAAAATACAAAAGAACCTTGTGGAAAACAATCCAGCCACAAGCCCTTGATCCAGTATGTACACTTCCACCATGTCATCTGAAGGTAAAATCTTAAATATGGTAAAATATGAAAAATAGGGATCCCTGGGTGGCGCAGCGGTTTGGCGCCTGCCTTTGGCCCAGGGCACGATCCTGGAGACCTGGGATCGAATCCCATGTCGGGCTCCCGGTGCATGGAGCCTGCTTCTCCCTCTACCTATGTCTGCCTCTCTCTCTGTGTGTGACTATCATAAATAAATAAAAATTTAAAAAAATATGAAAAATATGTTTCTTTGCAGCATTATATGTCATAATTGGAAGTATTCAAACTGAATACTTCCCAAATGCCTGCAGTGTGCAAGATTAGTAAATCAGTAAATCTACTCAGTGGAATATTTTATGACTAATAAAAGTCTACATGGAAAATACATATTTAGTGAAAAAACGGTTATGTTTACACAGTGGGATCACCCCTTTATAAAATACAAACAACAGGGGCGCCTGGGTGGCTCAGCAGGGAGCCTGCTTCTCCCTCTCCCTGCTGTTCCCCTTGCTTGTGCTCTCTCTGTCAAATAATTAATTTAAAAAATACAAACAACAACAACAAAACTATGCAAACAAACCTGCGAGGAAATACATCAGAAGGAAATACATCAGAAGTCAGGAGGGGCACCTGGGTGCCTCAGTCAGTTAAGCATCTGCCTTATTAAAGAGTATAGTTTTCACAATACAAGTAGTGTAGCTTTTTAAAGACAAATCAGAAAATTCAGAAAATGTACAAATTTCTCTAATCATATTTTCCAGAGACAACTGGACACCTGAGTGGCTCAGTGGCTGAGCATCTGCCTTTGGCTCAGGGCGTGATCCCAGTCCTGGGATCGAGTCCCACATTGGGCTTCCTGCATGGAGCCTGCTTCTCCTTCTGCCTCTCTCTCTGCCTCTCTCTCTGTCTCTCATGAATAAATAAATAAAACCTTTAAAAAAGTAAAAAATATTTTAAAATATTTCAACATTTAAAAATTCAGAACAAAGAACAGGAGTTGTGGGAAATAATGTGAATTCACTCACTGTGAAAACAGCAAAGCCTGGTTAAGTAGGAAGTAGTCCTGGGAGGGGCTGGGATTTGTTTAAGCATTTTTTTTTAATTTTTATTTATTTATGATAGTCACAGAGAGAGAGAGAGAGGCAGAGACACAGGCAGAGGGAGAAGCAGGTTCCATGCACCGGGAGCCCGATGTGGGATTCGATCCCGGGTCTCCGGGATCGCGCCCTGGGCCAAAGGCAGGCGCCAAACCGCTGCACCACCCAGGGATCCCCTGGGATTTGTTTATTAAGGCCCCAGGACCCTGGAGATACACAAACACTTAAAAAAAATTTTTTTTATTGGAGTTCACTTTGCCAACATATAGCATACCACCCAGTGCTCACCCCGCCAAGTGCCCCACTCAGTGTCCATCACCCAGTCACCCCCACCCCCTGCCCACCTCCCCTTCCACTACCTACCTCTTGTTCATTTCCCAGAGTTAGGAGTCTCTCATGTTTTGTCTCCTTCACTGATATTTTCACTCATTTTCTCTCCTTCCCCTTTATTCCGTTTCACTATTTTTTATATTCCCCAAATGAATGAGACCATATAATGTTTGTCCTTCTCCAATTGACTTACTTCACTCAGCATAATACCCTCCAGGTCCATCCACGTTGAAGCAAATGGTGGGTATTTGTCGACAAACACTTTTAAATAGGGAGAGAGGACAGCTAACATGTGCTGAGTGCTCACTCTGGGCTTGGCACTGGCTAAGTGCTTTACGTGTGTCATTGAACAAAACACATGGTGGCCAAAAAAATGAACCTAAAGTAGGTGTTAACTTGCATCCGGGAAATGTGTGTTAGAATTACAAAATGAAACATACTAAAAACGCTGAAGTTGGAAAAATAGAGGGAAAAATTGTAGGATATACTCAGGAGGGCCCTCTCCCATTCCAACACGCAGGCAGAGCACATGCATTTGCTCAGGTGGACACGTAATCGAGACACAAAGTTAAGGCAGAGAGGTGGGAATTGGCTGGAAGCATTAGCTGGGTTGCCCACGCCAGAAGCTTCGCGGACACAAGACCTTCCATTTCTTCCCTCCCACATGCAGGTAGTCTAGTCCTGCTCATTTGCCATCTCCTTGTTCCTGGATTGTCAACCTCTTTTCTTCTGATGTTCATGTCTAAAAATCTTAGAAACCTTATTTTTGATGTGGATATTCTAGCCAGATAATACACTCTCATGGTTCAAAAGTCAAAAGACATCAAAATGTGTCTGAGGATATTATCTCCTTCCCCCCCTCTGTCCCCACTTGTCCAAGTCCCCTCACAAAGGCAACTTCTATTCCCAGTTTCTGGTACTTCCTTCCAGAGATGTCTATGCACAGATGCACACATATAGACAGATATAATCTGTAATGTAAAAGGAAGCATACTTTTCAGAGTTCTATACCTCGGGTTTTTTCGCTGAGATTGTTTCATATCTGTACATAAAGCATGGCTGTCTGTTCCATTTTAACAGCTGTATAGTAGGCCATCGTGTAAATAAGCCATTCTTTATTTCCTATTGGGTGTTTGTTTTTGCTCTCACTTACAAGGCGGTGCAGTGCAGAGCCTCTAAACCTCTCTTTTCGTATATTGTGAGTGTACATGTAGGGTAAGTTCCCAGAAGGGAATTGCTGGGTCAGAGGGTATGTGTTTTTGTCTTTTATTTTATTTTATTTTATTTTAATATTTATTTATTTATTTATTTATGATAGTCACAGAGAGAGAGAGAGAGGCAGAGACACAGGCAGAGGGAGAAGCAGGCTCCATGCACCGGGAGCCCCACGTGGGATTCGATCCCAGGTCTCCAGGATCCTGGGCCAAAGGCAGGCGCCAAACCGCTGCGCCACCCAGGGATCCCTGTTTTTGTCTTTTGATAGACATTTTGCCAGATTGCCTCTGAAGCGGGTTGTGCCAATGTATACTCCACCAGCAACACACGTATCTCCTCAGCCTCGCCATCATAGTGTGTTATCAATTTTTTTGTCTCTGCAGTTTGATGGGTGAAAAGGGCACCGTATTTGAGTGAATACATAAGCCAATGACTAAAGCACATGAAAGGATGCAACGTTCTCCAAAAGGGCTCAAACTCTCCCATCCTGTAACTGTGAATCAGTGTGGATGGCAGGCACATCACCGAAGTGATCGTCAAGCAGGGCAGCAGTTTGTGGGGAGCTGCTCTGAACAGAGCGGGGGCTGCCCCTTTGGGATCACTGGGGGCTCCGCCATGACCATAAGACTATCAGGGCCCAGAGGGAGTGATCAGGACCGTCTTGCTCGCAACTGCATCTCCCGTGCCCAGACCAGCCACTGATGGGAAGGGGCAGGGTGCAGGAGGATGGGTAGGCAGAGATCCCAGGATACATTGGTCATCAATGCTGCTCAGGGTGAAGCGGGTGTTGGAGAATCGGGCAAAGCCATCCCGGTACAGCCAGGCCCGAAGCGGGATGTACTGTGTGGAGGCAAGAAAGGAGGGAGAGGAACGGGAGGAGGCTGAATAGGAGCACTTTTGCCCCTCCTGGCTTTTGCACCTGCTGTTTCCTCCACTTGGAGCGCCCTTCCTTCCTTCCCACATCATCCCTCAAGAATCGGCTCCAGCATCAGCCTCAGATTCTACGCCTTCCCACCCTGGTGTTGGGGGCTGGGAAGAAGATGCAGAAGGGAACAGAATGAACATACCTTCATGATATGCACGGGACACAGGGGGGTGGGAGGCAGGCTCAGGGCGTGTCCATATTTTCCACCAGACGCTGAGCTCGGGGAGCACAGGGGCTGAGCCTGCCTCCCACACCCCTATGTCCTGTGTCCTGCAGAGAGCAGCATAGCATGAAGTTTTGAACAGGTTTTTGATGAGTGGGGGTGGGGAGAGCATAGAAACTCCTCATTTGAGATCAGGCTCTGGGGCTAGGCTGTCTGGATTCGAACCCCAACTGTGTCAGTCACCAGTGTGTGACCTTGGGCAAGCCACTTAACCTCTCGGTATCTGTTTCTTCATCTGTTAAATGAGGGTAATAATAGAACCTACCTCCCTGGTTCTTAGGAGGACTACATGAAATAAAACCTCCTGAACATCAGGGCTTAGCACTTAGTAGGTGCTCAGTAAAAGCTGTGGTTACCAAGGATGGCTGACATGGAGGGCAAATCCAGACTCTAGGGTCTCTAAGATGGTTCTCTAAGATGGGATCTGTGTACCCCCCCCCATCCTCAGATGCCCCCTGGGCTCTCCCAGGCAGGCAGAATCAGACAAGCTCACAGAGGTACCCCCCCTAGAATGGCTTCTGCCTTCTGTTCCTTACCTGTTGCTAGAGGAGGGCCCCCTCTTAGTTACTCACCGACATCACCAGCACATAGACACGCAGATCAAACTTGCGGCCTGTCAGGCAAGGAGAGAATACATGCAACAAAGACAGACCGTGTGCCAGGCACTGTGCTGGTTATAGTGATAGACAGACAGAGGCGAGTGCCCGTAGAAACACATGGGGTACAAAGAGAGGGTGACTGATGGAGAGGGTTAATGCCTGGGAGAGGCCGGGGCACCTGGGTGGCTTGGTTAAGTGTCTGCCTTCAGCTCAGGTCATGATCTTGGGGTCCTGGGATTGAGCCCCCATATCAGGCTCACTGCTCAGCAGGAAGCCCGCTTCTCTCTGTCCCTCCCCCCCTGCTCGTGCTAATAAATAAAATCTTAAAAAAAAAAGTGCTGGAGAAAGGCTGAAGACACGGGATCATGGAGAAGTAGTGACTTACAGGAAGAGAAGTGCCCCCCTAGCCCAGAGGGACAAGCTGTGGGGCAGGAGGAACGGCCAGAGCAGAGGCTGACAGCACAGGCAGGGTGGAAGGAGACGAGGGCAGTGAGGTCACTGAGGTCAGCAGAGGCCAGCTCACATGCAGTTTTTGGATTTTGTTTCACCACCCATGGGAAGCCACAGAAGGGTATCTTGTCCCCCTGGCTACCGTGTTGAAGCGGAGCACAGTGGCCCCGAGCAGCAGTGGGCACCAGTGAGGATGGGAGGGCACAGTGGCCAGAACTGAGGTGAAGGTGCTCGGACAGATTCAAGAGCTGAGGGAGCCTGAGGAGGTAAGAGCAGGGAGGGGAAGAGAGGGACACATGGGGAACGGTCTCTGACCTCTGGCTTAGCAAGGAGGGCCTGGAGGGGCTGGGGACATGGGGAGGCTGGAGAAAGAGCCTCATGGTAGGGGGAGGGCAAGGGGAGGCTGAGGAATGAGCCACATGGCAGGGGGAGGGCAAGGTTGGATTTTAGGCATGTTGGGTTCTAGTCTCTTGGGGGTCCCCAAGAGGGCATGCCACAGGCTGCGGAACATGGGAATCCGGGGTGTTGGGATGAGGTCTCAGCTGGGGTTCATTGGGGGAGGGAGGGGAGGACGTTGCCCAAGATGGTGAAAGCAGCCAAAGTGGCACTGACGCTGTTCTGAGCCAAGGCGGCCATCTCACCTCCTATTAGGTAGGGGTTTTCGATATAGCGCTGAGCTACGTAGTTCTCCACGGGGATTTCATCCTTCTGGTCATCAGAACTTCTCGAATCCTAGTTATAACAATAACTATTATTAACATTTATGGAGCATTCCCCACGTAAGGAGGTACTGTGTCAGGTACTCTACTTGGGGTATATTGTTTGAAGTATATTGTTAAATCAACTCTAATCAGGGAGGTACTCATGTTATTCCCAGTTTATAGGTGAGAAATTGAAGCACAGAGAGGGGAAGTGACTTGCCCGAGGTCACACAGCTGTGCGGTGGTACAGCTGGGAAGTGGACCCACAGGCTGGGTCAAGCCTCGGCATTTAACCTCCAGACCTGCACTGCCCATTTACACTTAAACTGATTAAAAGTCAGTGAACTTAAATGCTCCCACATGGATGCCCCTTGAGGACATCACACTAAGAATAAGCCAGACACAAAAGACAAATACTGTCTGAGTCCACTTGGAGGAGGTCCTCGGCGTGGTCAAATCCATGGAGATAGAAAGTAGAAGGTGGCTGCCAGGGGCTGGGGCAAGGAGGAAAAGTAGGGAGTTTGTGTTTCTTGGGGATGAAGTTCTGGAAATGGATAGAAGAATTCTGGAGGTGGACGGTGTGGTGGTTGCACAAAATGTGAATATACGCCACACCACTAAATTATACACTGAAACACAGTTAAAATGGTAAACTTCATGTATACAAAAGAAAGCAAGGAAAGGAAAGTTAAACTCCAGCCCTTAAGTTGCACCAGCAGCTTTTCAGGTGCTCGATGTCAACATGTGGCTAGCGGGCGCAATACCGCGGAGAGCACAGCACACGCCTTTCCACCCCCAGAGGAGGTCCCATTGGTTGGTGCTGTCCAGAGCGCCACACAGGCACCCAAGGACCTTCCTCTCCTGTCTCTGCCTGCAAGCTCTCTCCGGACCAGCCCAGCTCAGGAAGATGGCAATGCCCTCGCTCACACCTGCACAGCACCTCAAGGTCCACAAAGCCCTTTCTCACCCACCGGCCCCCTTCATAGTAACCCTGGGAGGAAGCTGAGGCCCAAAGGCAAGTGTCACATGCTTGGTGAGGTCACACAACAGCCTAGGCGCAGGGAGCCTCTGGAACTCAGGACTATTAGCCCCCAGGGTGGAATTTTCTACAGTTACTGTCACCTCCCCAACCCCAACCCACTTTGAGACTGATGGGCCAGGCCTTCCCTTCCTGGGTCCCCGAACCACCCCCTACCTGTACTCACATGGCTGCCGGAGGGATTGACAGTGTTCCGGGCTGGCGGGGCTTCCAAGCCGGTGAGCTTCTTTCCAGCGGTACCCTGATGATTTCATGGGAGGAATCAGAACGCACAGAGGAAAGGGGAAATTCATTCATTGAGTACCAGCACATGTGGGAGGTGCTGGTTGTGTAGGAGCTGGTCATCCTGCTCTTGTCACTCACCTGCACTATTATCATCTCTAAGGTTCAGAGGGGTTCAGCAATTTCCCCAAGACCACACAGCTGCTGAGTGGCAGAGGCAGGACTGGAACCAGGATTTCTACTACACCGGTCCTGGGATCAGGATTGGGCGGTGGGGAGGAAGGGAGCTACCTCAGGCTCAGCCTAGGATCCATAGCAAGAGTTGGCCAAACTCTCCCCAACCAGGTGAGCAGCAGGCCCAGGTACAGAGGCCATGTTCTCGGGTTTTAGGCATATTAGCTCATTGCATCCTCAGCAGGTACTATTGCTACTACCCTCCATTTACTTGGGGCAGAGAGGTGATGTATCCTGCTCCAGGTCACGCAGCTATTCAGGGGCAAAATCAAAATTTAAATCCAGGCCATCTGACTTCAGAGACCTCGTTCCCATGGGGAGGCCCAGGGGCAGAACTTCTCCGGCAGCCTTCCAAGCTTTGAAGGAGGGAAGGCGGGGTGCCTCATGGCAGCAAGGGCAGAGGGGGACTTCTGGAGCAACAACTGGGAGAAGTAAGCTTACCTTCCTCCAATCCATGATGTCCTTCAGCCTCCGGAAGAGGAAGATGCCCTTTCCCTGTGACCGGGCCACCTGGGGTGGGGGTAAATGCAGAAAGGTCAGCGTTCAGCTCCCTGTGCTTCCTTGTGGGACCCTGTGCCTGGGGCACCTCTCCACCATCTCTGTCTCTATCTTTCCCATGGGCTTCCAGCTATCCCCAGAGGAATGGCCCAGCCCAGCACCAGCCCTGGGGCGGGCCAGAGAGAAGGTAGTACTAAGCCTGGCGGGAGGGAGAGGGAAGCGGGGAGGAGAGACAGGCCAATTTCACTCACAAAGGCAAACAATGGCATGAATAATACAAAAGAGCAGACAATTAAAAAACCATTTCTAACAGTCTTGGGAACACATCATCCAATTCTTTTTTTGGAAATCAATTTGCCTTCCTAATTAGGTTTTGCTTCAGCTAATACTAATCAGTCTGCCTCTAACTGAATCCCAGCATGGATAATTCATAGCTTCACAGAGGCTAGGGGCTGGAAACATCTTTAATATCATGCAGAGCAGTCAGCATCAAAGGCATCACTCCTGAAATCCCTCCATGATGGTCACCTGCCTGGCCTTAGCGGTCCACGGTGCCCAGGAGCTCACCACCCTTGCCCACCTCCTGACGCAGCCTATCTGCTGCAGGAGAGCACTATTAAGCACTTATCCCAAAAGGAGGTAATAGGTGACTACTGTGTGCTGGACGTTATTCTATTGCGGTGACCTAGACCCTGTGGAGCTTTCACAGCCAGCCTAACCTGTGTTGAGCTCAAATTCGCCAGCCTGGCTCTGGCTTGTAGGGCCTCCTAAAACAAATCTGATCCCTGGGCCCCAGAACACTTTGATTATCTGTAGCCACTGAGCTGGTCCCCCTGAGTCCACTCTACTCTAGTATTAAGACCTTCAGGGCATGCAAATTCTCATTTCCCTCTGTTCTTCTCTGAGCACCGCCTAGTGGGTCAATGTGAGGCTCTTCGTACAATGTAGGGGAGGCAGAGCGGGCATGGCTGTATGGGCTGTGCACTGCACGAAGGGCTCCTAGTCGTGGGAGGAGTGGGAGCTAAACCCAGCTCTGCTCTGCCCACAGCGCTGGGTGACTGATTCAGGGGTGTGTCCACCCGGAAGTTGGGGTGCCCACAAGACTGTGGAGCACTGGCAGTGGCTCAGGGGCAGCTGCATGTGCACAGCTCTTCTGGGAAGCAGCTAATCAGTGGCATCAAGGGTTTCCAACAGCTCACAGCCTTGCAAAGGGCTTAAAGTCACTTCACAGACAATCACCCAGTGTAAACAACGAAAAACCACTCAACTTCATTGGTCTCAAGGAAATGCAAGTGAAAACTCCAAGAGGACACCACTGCATGCTTCTTGAGAGTGGTTAAAAATAAAAACGAACAATAGGGGCGCCTAAGTGGGTTCACTTGTTGGTTGAGTGTCCAACTCTGTTTCTGCACGATCTCAGCAGTAGTGGAATTGAGCCCCACATTGGGCTCTGGGCTCAGTGTGGAGTCTGCTTCAGATTCTTTCTCCCTCTCTCTGCCCCTCCCCATTGGCTCTGTCTGTCTAAAATGAGTAAATAAAATCTTTTTTAAAAAATTAAAAAAATAATTCACTTCTCGGTCTTTTGGCTAAGATGAAGTGTAAAAATTTAAAAAATAAAAAATAAAATAAAAATGTAAAAAATAGGGGCACCTGGGTGGCTCAGTGGTTGAGCATCTGCCTTTGGCTCAGGGCGTCATCCTGGAATCCCGGGATCAAGTCCCACGCCAGGCTCTCTGCATGGAGCCTGCCTCTCCCTCTGCCTGTGTCTCTGCCTCTCTCTCTCTCTGCATCTCTATGAATAAATAATAAAATCTTAAAAAATTTTTTTTAAATAAAAAATAAATAAAAATTTAAAAAATAGGGGCACCTGGGTGGCTCAGTGGTTGAGCGTCTGCCTTTGGCTCAGGGCGTGATCCTGGAATCCCGGGATCCAGTCCCATATCGGGCTCCCTGCGGGGAGTCTGCTTCTCCCTCTGCCTATGTCTCTGCCTCTTTCTCTGTGTCACTCATGAATAAATAAGTAAAACCTTAAAAAAAAACTTTAAAAAAGAATTTTTTAAAAATTAAAAAAAATAAAAATGATCAACAGCAAGTGTTGGTGACGCTGTGGAGAGACGAACTCACAACTTCTGGTGGGAGTGTACATTGTTGGAAATGGGCAGCATCCAATAAAATTGAACATAGGCACCTACCCCACTCTGACCCAGGAGTTCCTCTCCTAGGCACCTATACGGCAGAAATGCATGCACGAGGGTGCCCATGAACACGTATAGGATTATCCATAGCAGCACAATTCGTAATAGCGCCAACCTTGAAACTCCCAAGTGGATAAATATTCACACAATGGAACAGTACACAGCAATAATGATGAGCAGTGTACAGTCACCTGCACTGGTCAGGATGAAAGTCCTGAACGTAATGTTGAGGGAGAAAAATTAGGTGCACTCAGATATACTTCATGATTCCCATGATATAAAGAACAGAGGCAGACAGATGGATCTATGCTGTTAGGGACTTGCTGAGGGGCTGGCACCGCTGTGTTTATGGGTGCTTCTTACTCAGGTGGGCTCACCTCGTGAAAATGTACCAAGTTGAGCACAACTCTGGCATATTCTGTGTACTAAACTTAAATTAAGAAGTTTTTTTTTAATTTTTATTTATTTATGATAGTCACAGAGAGAGAGAGAGAGAGACGCAGAGACACAGGCAGAGGGAGAAGCAGGCTCCATGCACCAGGAGCCCGACGTGGGACTCGATCCCGGGTCTCCAGGATCGCGCCCTGGGCTAAAGGCAGGCGCTAAACAGCTGCGCCACCCAGGGATCCTCAATTAAGAAGTTTTATTAAGAATCCTGCCTTTTGATCTTGGCACCCCCACCCCCACGTTCCTTGGCTGCCTTCTCTCTGGCCGCAGAGCCCACTTCTCACCAGGAGGCTGGAAAGAGCACACACCTGTTTTGTCAGCCACCCTTGCAGCTCTTGGGAAACACGTGATTAGCTCTGGCCAATGAGACCAACAGAGTCATCTGCTTGGGGCTTTGGGGCTTCTGAGAATGAATTTCTTCTTTGTTAAAAAATATCAGGGTCAAGGAGGAGGAGAAAGAGGGAGAGAGTGAGAGAGGAAGGGAGGGAGGGAGGGAAACAAAGAAACGCCTTGCTCCTTTCTTTTTTTGAATGCCACAGTCTGAGGAGGTGAGGCCTACAACTGTTACACACCATCATGATGTGACACGGTGACACATCTGATGGCAGAAAGCCAACACACTGAAGATGCAGAGTGATAAGACGGGTAAGACAGATAAGGAACCTCAGCTTTTAACAGTATCATTGAGCCCATCCCCAAGCCTGGAACTTCCTACCTTTTTTGTGAGATGAGGTAAGATGCCTTTATTGTCTGAAGCATTGTTGGTATGTTAGCAAACATGCCTATTCCAGAAGATGCCTTCCTAAGGGAATAATCTTCAAGAGTGGAAAATAAACTTCCCGGTTGGTGATACATCATGGTTGTTAAGACTGGAAATCACCTACTATCTAGCTCCAGCAGATTGTAGTTTGCAAAAACAGTCACAAAAATATTTCCAGTCCCATATGTTTTTCGACAACCTTACTACCCCCCACCCTCCATCAAGAGGTGAAGTCAGTGTGCCCTCCCCTTGAATCTGGGCGAGCACTTAGGACTGTCTCTACTCATCGCGTATGGCAGAAGTGTCGCTGTGTGGATGCCAATGCTGGGTGGTCAAAGGCAAGACAGCATCCACACAGCTCTCTCTTTGGGGATGGTTGCCCCTGGAACCTAGCCACCGTGCCGGGAGGAAGCTCAGGTCATATGGAGAGGCCCACATGGAGGGCAACTGAGTCTTCCAGCCCTCCACCCCGGCTAAGCTCCCAGCCCACAGCCAGCCCCGACTTGCCAGCTGAGTGAATGAGCCAGCTTGGAAGCGGATCCTCCAGCCCTCGCGGGAGCCGTCCCAGTAGATGCTGGAATGGCGATGAGCCTTCCCTGTCAAGTGCTGCCCAAACTGGAGGCTCGGAACGAAATAAGACATGATTTTTGTTTCAAGCCACTGAGTTTTGGGGTTCAGCAAAGAACCAGAACACTAACTTTAGGGGATTGGTTTATAACAATGGCAGATGCTTCCAAGATTGACACACATTACCTTGCTAAAGCTTCGCCAAAAAAAAAATCCCCGATGTAGGCATTAATACTATCCCCATTTTGCAGCCAAGATAACCAAGGAACAAGGCCAAGTGCTCTGTTCAAGGTTACCCAACCAGTAGGTGACAAACCTAGGTAATTAAATCTGTGCTTCACAAGCCCAAGGCTCATGCACATCCTGCAAAGTGCCAAGGGGTACACAAAATCACACAAAGGACATGGCCCTACTCCTGGGAGTATCCATCTTAATTGATAATTTGGGAGTAAAATATATTACTTTTATAAAAAGATAAATTAACTGGAAAATAATATGAATGGATTATCAGGATAAGCCATACTTTGATTTTGCACGGCCTGTGGCCACTCATGGCCCTCGGCCCGCTGCCACTGCCCACTCTGGGGATGGGGCAATTCATCATGTGGCATTCGTCACATGGCATGCATTGGGTGTTACACGTATGGTTGGTGGTCTACTCAACAACCCTGAGTAGGGGGAAAAAACCTCCCTTCTTTCTCTGCTAACAGAACCCCATTTGTTTTTGTTTGTTTGATGCAAGCTCTACCCCCAACGTGGGGCTTGAACTCACAACCCTGAGATCAAGAATCACGTGCTCCACCAACTGAGCCAGCCAGGTGCTCCCAACAGAACCCCATTTGGATCACTTCTTCCCTGTGGCCCTGCCCTCTGGGAGTCTGAGCCTTCCCAGTGGTCCCATGCTCCCACCGCCAAGTGACTGCTTCAGACATGGGCCAGCAGGCGCCAGAAGTCTGCGGCTGTGATCTCTGGGAAGTCTGCATCTTTTTCAAAGGGCACACAAGACCAGGGTGTTCCTTTATTCCTGCAGCAGGTAGAGGCATGAAGAGGCAAAGCTAAAGCTGTGGCAGCTGCATTGTGACCCAGAGGAGCAGCCAGTCCTCCGGGTGGGAACTGCCCAGTGTTGTTGAGTCATCTCTGGCGTTGACCTTCCATCATTAAAGGAAGTGTCCTGGCATCTGTAAGCTTGAGTAAGAAGAAAATTTTTCATCCTAACCAGTTTTTCCCATTACTTTCCATCATGAATGCAGACAACAGTAGTAGCCGCGCCTGTGACTTCACTCTCAAAAGAAATCTGTTATTTTTATATATCACGTTAGAGTGGTTGCAGACATCTCAAAATATTGTTTATACTCATTATGACTTCGAAATTATGGTAACTCTGGAGCCTGCTGTTAGACTCTCTTTAGCTGTTTGTTTGTTTTAAGATTTTATTTATTTAACAGAGAGAGACACTGAGAGAACATGAGCAGGGGGAGTGGCGGGCAGAGCGAGAGGGAGAAGCAGAAGCAGGCTCCCCACTGAGCAGGGAGCCCAATACAGGGTCCAGCCCAGGACCTTGGGATCATGACCTGAGCTGAAGGCAGGTGTTTAACAGACTGAGCCACCGAGGCGCCACCTCTCTTTAGCTGTCAAGGAAACTGCTAGGGCAGAAAGAATATTTCACAGTTTGTGTGGCTGTCGTGAGAGGCACTAGCAGGTCCCTGACTGCAGGACAGTGTTGGACTGCTGCCAGCTGCACTGTGCTCGCCAGGCCTCTCTCGCAGGGGCTGCTCCTGCTACTGGCTGAGGACCTTGGGGGCCATGAAGGCTGGGTTGCTCCTGAGAGGACTTCCTCTGGCTTGAGGCCTCCCCAAGGCCTCCAGGTGCTTCTCTTCCTCCCCTCTCTCCCTCACTGGGGTCTGACAACTGTCCCAGCTCTCCCCATTCCCTCCCCCTATTCCTTCCAGGCAGAACTGGCATGTTCAGTCTTGCCTTGGCATCTGTTTCTCAGAGGACCCAGATTGTTTGTTTAACTGTTTTTCAATATAGTTGCTTCCTTTTATAATAAAATTCCTTTATCCTTTCAAAGACATTGTTTTGTAGGGTGCCTGGGTGGCTCAGTTGGTTAAGTATCTGTCTTCTCCTCAGGTCATGATCCTGGGGTCCTGGGATAGAACCCCACATCGGGCTCCCTGCTCAGAAAGGAGTCTGCTTCTCCCTCTCCCTCTGCTGCTGCTCCCCCTGCGTTCTCTCTCAAAGAAAGAAGAAAGGGAAAAAGAAGAAAGAAACAAAGAAAGAGAAAGAAAGAAAGAAAGAAAGAAAGAAAGAAAGAAAGAAAGAAAGAAAGAAAGAAAGAAGAAAGAAAGAAGAAAGAAAGAAAGAAATCTTTTTTAAAAATAAAAATAAAAATAAAAACACTATTTTGTGACAGAGCGAAACACTATTTCTACCAGATGCCAAAGATACCCAAGACATGAGAACCGTTCAGAACCCCTGCCCTCTTGTTTGGGCTCCTGTTATTTGGGTTTTCTGTTACTTCCTGCCCAAAGCATCCCCCAACTCTTAGAAGATTGCAGTGCAAAGGTTTGAGAAGCTCTGATGGCGTAAACTTGAGAAACAAAATGTTAAATTCTGTTCTTCTTTTCCTACAATTTGGACAGAGGCCACCCGAGCCAGGAATAGCCTAGTGGTTGCCCAAGATGCTCATGGCCCTGAGTGAAGTGTTGAAACCAGACACAGAGGGACTGGGGGACAGGCCTCCAGGACTGATGCACAGGCTGGGGCCCTGACAACCAGCACCTGCCCCCCAGCCATATGAGGGAGGCTAGACCAGCAAAGGTGGTCCCATGGTCTGGCTCCTTCTTACCTCCTGCCAACCCAGAGGGCCTGAGCTGGTAGGAGGGGAGAATGTTCAGATGGAAAAGAAGTTCGGATCGATGCAATTTTTACATCACCTGGGCTTTTAAATGGCAAACCTAAGGGCTTGTTTATATGCTCTGAGAGTGGTCGCAGAGCTCTGAGCTAGGCTGGGGCTCAGCTCTGTGGGAAGAGGGGTCCCTGAGATGGATAGCATAGAGGGGACGATGCTTCTCATTCCCTTCTGAGTCCAACTCGCCCCTTCATCGCCCCTGCTCTGCTGCCACTGGAGAGGCCCTAGGGGCCCTAGGGGACTGTGCAGAGGAGATGGCCGGAGGAAAAAGGCAGGTCAGTGGCTGCCCTCGCGGCCCCACCTCGGCAACTATGCGAAAACTCTTGTGTGTGGGCGCGCAAGGACACAATAGCTCCCAGAGACAGGCCTTGTGGGAAGAGTGGGGACGTTGAGGATTTTTTTCCCTCTATTTTCTAAATTTGGACTATTGTCCTATTTTTTCTTCTTTTTTTACATTTTCCCCATCCCAAAGGAATCCAAACAATAGGATCCCAGAACTCGAGTTCAGAGGTTCAGGGTTCTGCTACTCTGAAGAATCCTGGCTGCTATACTGGGGAACGTGTTAGAAAAGCAAATTCTTGGGCACCTGAGTGGACATCCAACTCTTGGCTATGGTTCAGGTCACGATCTCAGGGTCCTGGGATTGAGCCCCATGTCGGGCTCCCCGCTCAGCAGGGGAGTCTGCTTCAGGATTCTCTCTCCCTCTGCCCTTCCCTCAGCTCTCTCTGTGCCAGCACACACTCTCTCTCAAATAAATAAATAAATCTTAAAAAAAAGAGGAGGAGGATCCCTGGGTGGCTCAGCAGTTTAGCGCCTGCCTTCGGCCCAGGATGTGATCCTGGAGTTGGGGGATAGAGTCCCATGTCGGGCTTCCTGCATGGAGCCTGCTTCTCCCTCTGCCTGTGTCTCTGCCTCTCTCTGTGTTTTTCATGAATAAATAAATAAAAATCTTAAACAAACAAACAAAAAAAGAAAGTAATACAAATTCTTAGACCCCATACCAGGCCTACTGAATCAGACACTGAGGGATGGGGGTAGGAGGCCTTAATAAGCTCTCCAGGAAATTCTGATGCACTCTCAGGTTTGAGAATTACATCTCTACAGTCTCACAACTCAAAGTGTGGTCCACGGACCAGCAGCAAGGGCCTCACCTGGGAGGGGTCAGAAATACAGACTCACAGGCCCTACTTGGACCTGCTGCATCAGCCTCTGCCTTTAACCAGGTGCCCAATGGGCACATTCGGGTTTGGGAAGTGCTGACCTGGTGCTTTCCAGGGGCAGGGGAAGAGAAGGTGTTGCCTGGGCTCTTGGAAATCCCAGGAAAAATGGTCAAGGACTGGACACCTAAGTGCCAAACCCTTTATATAACTTGTATAACTCATGTATAGAACATTTATTGCTTCACTGGATTCTCTCCCGATCCCCTCAGGTAGGTAGACTGGTTACTTCCACTTTACCTACAGGTGAGGACGCAGACTTAGAGGGGTGGAGGAACGTGCTCCAGGTCAGACGGCTCTTAAGCAGCGAGGACAGAGTTAGAGCCCACTCTCTGCACCCCGCACCCCCCAGATAGGGTGGCGCAGCTCTGCAGGGGCGAGAACACACTCGAGCAGCCAAGATGCCTCCTCTTAATTACAGCCGTCTTGTGTCTGCCTCTAACAAAGGCCTTGGGCTGGGAAAGGAATCAACTTAATATGCGATTGCTCTTCCCAATTAGCACAAATTACCATTTGTCTGGGAGGATAATGCTGGGAGCTGGAACCGCCATGTGGGTTGCAGTTCTCTTCTGCCTAACCCCCTCCGCTCTGGCTGTAGAGAAGGGGTACAAGCCTCCCCTGGGGCCTCACCAGGGACAGAAGCAGGAGGCCCGGGGAAATACTGCCTGGGACCCAGTTGGGAGCATCCAAGTTGTTTTTTCGTCTGCCTTTCTGAGCACCTGTGCTATTGGCTAAATAATCAACGGCCAACAGTGGCCCTAAGCCCCAGCTGCACAAGGAAGGCTGCCCCCCTCTTTGCTCCCCACAGCTCCCTTCCTGGGGCCTGGCACATTCCCAAACCCGGAAAATAGCAGGGGGCTTCGATGATGCCATTTGAGGCTCTGGTGGCTTTGTGGTGAGAAACCAGCCCTGACTCAAGGAGGAATAGAGAGGCTGGTAATGACTCTGCCACCCTTGCCCTCCACTCAGTTTCTTAATCCCTGAAGGGCTACTGCAAGGCCTCCGTGCATGCAGTTCCCTCTTCCGGATGCTCTTCCCTACCTTTGCCCTTTTCCAGACTGACCCTTCTGCATCCTTCAGGCCACAGCCAATACTAATTCTTTTAATAATAATAACAACTGTAGCAGCTGTCATTTACGGAGTGCTTAACGTGAGCTCTACCTGCATTAATTCACTTAATCACACAAGAGCATTATGAAGCAGGTACTGCAGTCTCACTTTGCAGATGGGGAAACTGGGGCACAGAGAAGTTAAGTAATCTGCCTGAGGTCAGACAGTTGTAAGTGGTAGAGGCAGTATTTGAACCAAAGGGTTTGGTCTCAGAGCCCAGTGCCCCTTCAGCAAAGCCTGCTCAGCAGCAGAGAGCCTCCTACTGACACTTAGCACAGCTCTACTCATGCAGATGTCTCTGTGTTGTCTGCACCCAAGGGAGGCAGAGACCCACTTCCCACGTGCTGAGGGCCTAGGTCTAGGTCTGGCACGCAGCAAGTGCTCAGTGAGTATCTAAGGAAGGTTTGAATAAATGCGTCTCAGTCTCCTCATCTTTAATAGTTCCTCCCAAGGGCTGTCCTGAGAACCAAGCAGAGCAAGTAACGTGCTTGGCATGACCTGGCCACCACCATCTCGTTCATGTCAGAAGAGAGGCGGGGATCTGAGCTCTAGCATGGCTCTGGATTCCCTGCCCTGGCTCCTGGGGATCACTCATTCACCTGGTAAACATGTATTGAGCATCTAATGTGTACCAGCAGTCAGGGCTGGGTGCACATACTGCAAAGGAATGGAGATGAAGTCAGCCCTTGGGAAGAGGCAGATGGTGCATCGAAGGCAGAAAAGCCAGGCAGAGTTATGAAGGAGCCCTGCTCCGTCTGGTGCCTGGGAAGGCCTCCCCCCACAGCCCCCACCCCCTGCTCCCGGCACTGAGCACTCACAGGCTTCATGATCCAAGTGATTCCTGGGTTTTTGCGGAACTCCTCCACGAACAGGTGGTACTCGCATGGCATCTCGAAGGTTTTGGGGAAGAAGTCGCACTTGGCCGCCTCCAGCTTTCCCGCCTCGCGCTCCAGCTGTTTCCGGAATCGCTTCAGGTTCTTCACCATGTAGTTCTTGCGGGTCAGCTGGGCAGCGGGGTGGGTGAGCAAGCTTGTGCCCACTGCCCTGCTCCACCTTCCAGCCCAACCAGCCCAACTGGCCCCACAGCCTCTGGCCCACAAAATAACAATCACAGTAAGAGTAACTTTGAGAGCCTGCTGTTCGATACTTATCCTTACTTTACAGATGAGAAAACCAAGAGTCAGAAAGGTTAAGTCAGTTGCCTGGAGTCACCCAGCTTAAAGGAGGCACAGCCGGGATTTGACCCAGACCCGTCTGACTCCAAAGTTCATATTTCTAACTGCTAAGCTGCACTAGCCTTTTCAAATCTCAGCATCATTGGCTCTTCTGGTCCCATCTCTGTGGTCTGGTTCCTCCCAAACCTCCCTCCCATCTCTAGGCTCTCAGTTGCTCAACCTGTCTCTCCTCTGAAATACCAGATGGCTCAAACATCCTGCTCCTTCGGGCCTCACCCCACACATCTCTAGTGCTGAAATGCCAACCAGACTGTGACCTCAGTCCCCACCACCGCAGACAGCCTGTTGGGGTACTAGATCCTTACTCTCTCACACTCCTAGATCATCATGTATCTTATATACATGTTCCCCACCTGGCATGTACCCCAAATTCCCTTACATTTTTCTATTCTGGTCCTTGCACTCCCACACCAGCCCCTGCTCATGGCCACATCCAGTGATGTGATTTGGCTGACTCAGTCCCCCAGCCTACCCAGCTCACCTCATAGTGGTTTCGGAAGTGACTGATCCGCACGTGCTCGTCCATGTAGGTGTGGTCAAAGTTCTCCCGGAGCCAGCTGACATCACACCAGTAGAAATCCCACTCTCCTTCACTGCGGGTGGGTGGGACAAAGGTCACCACATGAGGACTTCAGCATTGCTGGAGGTCTGGGGCCCAGGGAGGTAAAGCGGAGGCGCAAGCAGCAGTATGTTCATGAGGAGTCTTAAGGCGATGGCTGCCTACAATGTGCTTTGTGGGGCCAGAGTGAGAACTAGAGAAATGTTCCTACACAAATCCAGGCTGATCAGCTGATCAGCTACACAGAGCCCTGATGCCTCCTGGCGCCCATTAGCTGGAGTGAGGAGCACACCCTCTCCAGATCACTGTTCCCACCACATTCTATGGCCCATGACAACTAGCCAACCTCACCTGATCATGTTACCTGCCTGGGTGCTGGAAGCATCTGTGTTGCCACCCCCAGCCCACATTACCAAGCAGTGCAATTAGGTAACATTTGCAAGCCCTTCCCAGTCCAAAAAGCCCTCCTCTCATTGACTCATCAGAGCAGCCTCAAAAAGTGACAACAATCATCCCTGGAGCCCTCAGATGAGGATGATGCTACTCACTGAGGCCATGACAGCATCAGTATTCTTACCCAGGTCTGCCTCACCCCAAATTCTGACCTGGTTTTTCACCACCATACCAAAGAGGGGGACAGAAAGCCAGACTAATCTGTCAAATCTGATGTCACAGCTGTGGTGCAGAGAGGAAGTGCTTGAAATATATGTGGCATATATAAAACGGCGCCACCATGATTGCTTCCAACATTTTCTTTTTTTTCTTTCTTTTTTTTTTTTAAGATTTTATTTATTCATGAGAGACACAGAGACATAGGCAGAGGAAGAAGCAGGCTCCCTGCAGGGAGCCCAGTGCGGGACTCGAACCCAGGACCCCAGGATCACGACCTGAACCAAAGGTAGATGCTCAACTACTGAGCCACCCAGGCACCCCTCAACATTTTCTTTTTTTTTTTTTAAGATGTTATTTATTTATTCATGAGACACACACACACAGAGAGAGAGAGAGAGAAAGAGAAGTAGAGACACAGGCAGAGGGAAAAGCAGGCTCCATGCAGGGAGCCTGATGTGGGACTCGATCCTGAGATTCCAGGATCACGCCCTGGGCCGAAGGCAGGCGCTAAACTGCTGAGCCACCCAGGGATCCCCCCTCAACATTTTCTTAAGTAAAAAATGACAGCTGTAACTGAAGCCCCATGTGGATGAGACTAGACTCCAGTACCAGGCAGTAGGAATCATGGATTCCCCCATACACTCATTTGTTTCCTCATTCACAGACAGGCTGCTAGAACAGGGTGGAGACAAGCCTGGGACTCTGCACCCAGACTGACCAGGTGCAGTCCTAGCTCAAGCCCTGACTAGCCAAGTCAAGTGACCTCACACATGGCATTTTTAACTCTTCTGTGTCCAGTTTTCCGACTTTCAGTAAATGGGTACAATAATAGCACCTCCCAGAAGATCTGCTGAATGATTCAGGGGTGATGCAAGTAAAGTGCTAAAGAGAGTCTAACAGGCTTAGCTATTGTTAAGCAACAATACTTACTGAGTACCATGTCAGGGCAGCTGCTTGCTCACGCCTCTCATATCTATCCTCTCCCTACAGTAATAGAACTCCTGACATTTAGGGTTGCCTGGGTGGCTCAGTCGGTGAAGTGTCTGACTTCAGCTCAGGTGGTGATCTCTCAGGTCCTGGGATCAAGACCCACATCGGCCTCCCTGCTCAGCAGGGAGTCTGCTTCTCCCTCTGCCCCTCTCCCTGCTCGTGCTCTCTCTCTCTCTTTTTTTTCTCTCTCTCTCTCTCCTGTTCTCTCTTTCTCAAATAAATAAAATCTTTAATAAAAATAATAAATATTTCCCGACATTTAGCTGGGACAATGTAATCCACATTTTCCAAAATAAAGATTATATTTTCCAGATTCTTTGCAGCTAAGCCTAGTTCTGGCCAATGTGAGAGACTTCTAGGCTGTGCTCTTCAAGGGCAGGGGATGCATTTTCTTGCCTTTTTCCAACCTACTGTTGCTTGGACTCTGGATGTAATGGTGGAGCTTTACCCTAGACCCTGATGACAAGGACCTCACTGACAGGATAGCAGAATGGAAAGATGGAAGTGGATGGATCCAAATTTCTATACTGTCTTGTCTCTGAACTTCCTACATCTGAACTTCAATGGGAGACAAAAATAACTTCCAGTCTGTCAAAGCCTCTTTTACTTTGGGTCTCTGTTACATGCATCCAAATCTTAACCCTAACTTACGTTAGCACCTACTATGTGCCAGGCATTGGATGCTTGTTCATCTCAGTATCCCCAGGGCCTAGCATAGAAGAAGAAATGTAGGCTTGCGGTCAAGTAACTTGTTCAAGATCACAGAACTAGTAAGTAACCAGGAAAGAGCAGCCCTTGACCTGGACTTGCCAGGTCACTGGAGTCAAGCCAGCTAGTGGGTGATGGCTGCGTTTCTTGATTCTGGAGAGCTCTAGAACACTGCCTGTGGAATAGTCCAATAGAACTGAATGTGAACCCCACTCTGACTCTTATGTTCTGTGTGACCTTCAACAATTGACTTAATACATCTGAACATAATCATATCTTACAGGATGGTTGAAGGCTTAAAAAGACAGAGGGTGTCCATAAGACACCTGATACATTTTGAGTCCTAAATAAGTGTTGGTCCCTTTGCACAAGTCCCAATAGCCACTAATGGGAACTGGGAGAAAACAGAGGGAGACAAGGACCTGTGAGGCAAAGGGAAGGAGGGATGAGGTTGGCAGGGGCTGGGGAGGTGTCTTACTCCTTTACTTCCACCCATCCTGGCCTGTGGCGAAGGACATCCATGAGAGTATTCATGAGAGTGGTCTTGAATCGGATTGATGCTCTCTGCTCTCTGCAAGAAAGGCAACAGAACGCTTGCTCAGGATCACACAGAAACCTGTACCAGGATGTTCGTAGCAGCCTTATTCATAATAGCCCCAAACTGGGGCACCTGGAATGCTCAGTGGTTGAGTGTCTGCCTTTGGCTTGGGTCATGATCCTGGGATCCTGGGATGGAGTCTCGCATCAGGCTCCCTATGGGGAGCCTGCTTCTCCCTCTGCCTATGTCTCTGCCTCTCTCTGTGTCTCTCATTAATAAATAAATAAAGTCTTAAAAAAAATAATAGCCTCAAACTAGTAACAAACCCAGATGTCCTTCAACAGGTGAATGGTTAAACAAATAGTGGTCTATCCATATCACGGAATACTAGTTAGCAATAAAAATGTGAAATATTTATACATTCAACCTGGATGCATCTCTAGGGAATTATGTCAAGTGAAAAATGCCAATCTCAAAAGGTTATTATAATACTGTACAATTCCACTTATATAACTTTTTGAAATAACAAAATCATTGAAATGGAGAACAGATTAGCAGTTGCGGAGCATTAAGGACAGGGTGAGGGTGGGACTGTGGGAGAAGGCAGAAGGAGAAGGAGGGAATGGGTGTGGCTATGAGGGATCCTTGTGGGTGGCTTTGGGAATTTTCCTTACGGATGTCAATATCCTGGTTGTGATGCTCTACTGTATAGTTTTACTCTCTGTTACCACTGGGGGAACCAAGTACAGAGCACACGGGATCTCACTGTATTATTTCTTACAACTGCATAGGAATCCATGATTCTCAAAGTCAATATTTAATTTAAAAAATTTAACACACCTTTAGAAATCTGGATAATGGCTACTTTTGCGGGGGAATGATTGGGAGAGGGCATGAGTGGCATTCTGGGGTGTTGATGATTTTTGTTTCCTAATGTGGGTATAATAAGTTGATGAAAATTCATTGAGCTGAAAAAAAAAGCTAATTCATTGAGCTGTAAAGTTATGATGTATGCACATTTCTGTACGTAAACAGAGCTCTGTAACAAAATATACCACAAATAAAGGACTGGCTATAGATTAAGATAAAATATTTGCAATACTTACAATCCATAAGACTTTAGGACCAAGTACATAAAGAGATCCTACAAATCATTAAGAAAAAGACAAAGAACTCAATAGAAAAATGCCTAGGGGATATGAACAGGCAATTCACAGCAGAGAAAACTTACTAATACACAGGTGTAAAGATCCTCAACCTTCCCAGCAATCAAGTAAATTAAAATACCAAGGAGAGGATTTCTGCTTCAGGTCACAATATGAAAGGATGTGAAAAATTTTCAGTCCTACAGTAACAACAAGGGAAAAAATGTGCAAAATAGATATCACACTTGACTATGGGGCTAGTGGAGAGCAATGGACAAAAGAAAACTTGATGAACTGATTCTGGAGAGAAAGAAGCCTTTCGTGAGGGAGCAGTGAGATACAGCATTTTCTAGGTTTGGGGAGTATCTGAGTGTGGGCAAGGGGAGGAATGAGCCAGCTGTGGAGAAAAAACTTTGCAGGCTCCAGGAGAAAGCAGCTGACCTCAGGCAATACATAGGGTGGCCAAACAAATCAAAATCTGAAAGAGCCCCATTCCAAAACCAAACCAAACCAAAACAACATTGCATTAAACTTGCTTGAGAAAGAAGCCCATAGAGAACACAGTAAAGCTGAGAGAAAAACCATACTCATGCACATTGATGGGGTGTGTGTACTGGCAGCGTTGAGTACAAAAGTGAACCAAAAAAAAAAAAAAAACCACAATAAACAAACAAACAAAACCCAAACTGCCCTCTAACCCCCTCACAGAGCAAAAGCTCAAAACAGCAGTACAGGGGGTTGTGCTTGGAGTGAACTCAGTGTAACTAAAGCTTCAGTCCAGTCCATGTTCCACTCAGCTTTAGGAGGAATCAGATAAGCAGCTCCCAACCTACTAGTCAGAGGAAAGGGTTTACGATCTTTGGAAAATCAATCTCTCTCTCTCTCTTCACACATTAGTCCTTTTGTAGGTCTGAATCTCCATCTGGTATAATTTTCCTTCTGCCTGAAGAATTTTCTTTAGTGTTTAAATACATGACAAAAACAACAGCATAAAGGACCAGAGGGGAGTAAATAGAGCATGCTGTTCTAGGGTTCTTGTGTTGTGCAGGAAGTGGTACAATACTGATTCCTAATAGACAGTGATGAGTTGAGGATGCATATTGTTAATATGCACCTAGAATAGTGATTCTTGATGAGTGGTCCCAGTATTCCTCAGGGTCCCCAACCGTCTTTCAGAAGTACGCAAAGTTCTCTCTTTTCCAACTACATATCTTTGTGAGGCTGGATTTTCTTCCCGTTCTTCAACCGAAACAACATATCACAACAGACTGAGTCCAGAAGATTTGGGAGGCCAAATGTTTTCTATTGAGCTAGACATTAAAGAAATTCACAAAAAGTGTAAAAACAATTACTACTCATTTTAGTAAATTTGGGGGAGGGAGAATACAGTTAAAGTTCATAAAAATAGGGGCACCTGGGTGGCTCAGTCAGTTAAGCATCTGCCTTACATTTGGGTCATGATCTCAAGGTCCTAGGATTGAGTCTGGCATCGGGCTCCCTGCTCAGCAGAGAGCCTGCTTCTCCCTCACCCTCTGGCTGCTGCTCCCCCTGCCTGTACTCTCTCTCTCTCTGTCAAATAAATAATTAAAATCTTTTTTTAAAAGTTCATAAAAATACATTATTTATGCTATCAGGTAGAGTACACTGTTGCTTTTTAAATGAATTAATATTTTTAATTTATCACTTTAAATTTCTAATATGATATTGACAATATTTCTAATATGATATTGGCACAAAAATTAATGAGTCCACAATAATTTTTAAGTAGTAAAGAAATCCTGGCCTCAAATGTTAAGAACCACTGCTCTAAAGTAGTAAAGTAAGGAGCATTTAAAACTTAATCCAAAACAATGAAGAGAAACAATTTCAAAATCCATCAGATTGGGGAAAATGTTTAAAACCAGACAAATACCAAGCATTTGCAAGAATGTGGAAATGATAATTATCCTATAATACTGATGGAACTGTAAATTGGATAAATCTTTAGAGAGCAATTTGGCATATTAAAACTGTCAGGTACTATTCATACACATTAGACTGGCAAAAATCTAAAAGTCCAAGTTTGGCAACAATGTGCTAAAATTGGAAATTCTTCTCCTGCTGGTAGAAGGCACTCTGGAAAACTACATGACAGTATTTAGTAAAATTGAATTTGCACATACTCTATACCTGGCAGTTCCATCCTAGCTCTGTACTCAAGATAGATACCTTATGTATGCACTGGGCAGGGATGCTCATTTATAACTATCAATATTTTTTTATGGAAATAACCTACAGCACACAGTTGGTAGTCCACCCTTGTCCCTTGGGCATTCTCCATTCCTGTGCAAGTCAGTCAGAGGGCTTTCCACTGCCAGCACTTGCAACTTTTTGCCTGAGGACTTTTTCTGGCTCCCAGAGTCTGCTCAGCCAGTGCTTAAAGTAGATCCAAAGTCCCCTCCCCCAACAGCACACAACCAGTGACAACTGGAGGTGATGGATTAATCCTCCAGCTCCTCATCGCTCACCTTGGATAAGTCTGCAGTGTCTTCTGTGCTAGCTCCTAGGAATCCCCAGATTGAGCCCCACCTGCCCACCACAATAACCTGTCAGTAATGCACCTTTTATTGGTTTCTTTCCCTTAGCTGTCTCACATCCTCATTTCCCTGCCAATGCTTACTGGAATCACCTTCTGACCTTCCAAATAATCTGCTCTCACATCCTTGTTTCAAGGCTTGCTTCTGGAGGAAATCAATACTAAGACAAAACCTAAAGGCCTTTCAACAGGAAGTAGATAAATAGCTAGTGGTATACAATGGAACACATATAGTAGTTAAAATGTGTCCAGACTTACATGCACCAACATGAATACTGAAAATATAATTTTATGTGACAAAAGCAGCACGTAAAATAATAATATAACATCATCTATGTAACTTATATTCCTAGTCTCGTGCAGCTAGAGGTGTCCATGTGACACAATTCTGGTCAGTAAGATAAAAATGTAAGATTGCTCAAGAGGGTGGGTTCTTGGAAAGCATTGGTTCTTTTGATTAAAATAAAGAGAGAAAGAGATGTGGCTTGAGACTTACTTCCTCACTTCTTCCCATCTTGATCTCAACATGAGGGCTGGAGCTGTAGCAACCCTTTGGGTGTCCATAGGGAAAAGATCAAGAGAATCACAAGGGCACTAACTCTGACAGTGTTGAACCACTGCACCAGTCTTCCAGATTCTTTGTTACATGAGGAAATTTAATACAATTTTTTTAAAGCTACTACTAGTTGGGTTTCCTATTACTTGTAGATAAACACATTTCTAATTGGTGTCTGGACTAATAAAACATATCCTGGTAACTGAAGTGCCCTTTTTTTTGGTTAGAGCAGGCACAGGTGTGTAAGTGTAGGATCAGCATCTGGAAGAGTGCTGAATTGCTCTGATGTGTGCTGTATGAGGGAAGGGTCACAGACCACGCATGCCCTCCTCAGTGGCAGTGTTGCCAGATGTGACTTTCGAAAGAGGGAAATATTGAATGAAATAGAATAGAAATATCTAAAATATGTGTCACAGTGTATGCGATGTAACCTCCTCTGACTCCCTACAAAAATACTTCAGGAAAGTCTACATTGCTCTCTCCTGCTCTGTATGAGTAGATTCCATTTAGTGGATCCAATGAGGTGCTGACTTCTGCACCCAGATTACTGCTGCAGAGGGAAGCAGAGGACCAGAGCAGAGTTGACATTGGAGTGATCATGTCATCATGTGGTTGTTGAAGGAAGCAGGAGGGCATAGATAGATACCACATGGGCCCTGGAGCCCAACAGGCTCTGGCACTAACTGATCCTATAGTCTTGAGTAAGTTACCTAGCCTCTCTGAGCTTCAGTTTTCCCATCTGACCCAAAAGTAATGTCTACTTTGAAGGATTGTGGTAAGGACTCAAAAAGATTATACAGGTCAAATGACTAGTCTGGCACATGGTAAGTGCTCAGTGATCATTTATTATTATTATTATTATTATTATTATTATTATTATCATTGAAGTAAAGAAGGAGTAGAAAGATGGAAAAAGGAAAGAAGGAAGGAAGTTAGTTCTGTATTTATTAGATTGCATGGGACCACTCACCGTTCTTTTCCCTTTGACAGTCCATGGCCCTTGTAGTTTTGATTCTGTAAGGAGAAAAAGAAAGTGATGTAATTGGTTCTGCATATCCACCCTGCCTTCCCAGCTCAATTTACTGCCGATATTAAAAGGCTCAAACCATCAGATGCAACATTGCCCAATTCCTGAGACATGAAACAGCCTGGCCAAGTTCACACTGGTCAGCATGTGCCCACCAACTTGGTCCTTGGAATAAATCTCCAAGTGTTCAAGGACCCACCTCACAGGATTGTTCTGCAGGCATGACTTAGCTTTTAGTGCTCCAAAGGTCCAACCCTGAACCCCAGTTTTGAGGGCTGAGTTCAGCAGGCTCTGTGAGAAGGAACTGAAACTTGAATGTTTGACTAGATCCATGGTCCAGAAGGGGGCTGGGTCAAAGGCTCAGAGCGAAGTTAATTTCTTCCACCCAAAATGGACCGTTCAAATACTCAGTGGGGTGTGGGTATTATTTTGCTTCTACCATTCCTTTAGTCCTGGTAGACTGATCCCTAATGGCAGGAATGAAAAAAGAAATCAAAATAGTCTTGTGCAGGATGACCATTGCAACTTGGACAGATTTGTCATCTACATTAGTTTTCTATTACTGCATAACAAATTGCCACAAACTTGATGGCTTAAAATAATACAAATTTATGTCTTGCAATTTCCATTGGCCAGGAGTCTTAGGCATGGCTTAGCTGGATCTTCTAGCCAGGTCTCACAAGGCCACAACCAAGGTGATGGCCTGGGTTATGGTTCTCGTACATGGGCTTGGGGTCCTTTTCCAAGGTCATTTTAGATTGTTGGCAGAGTTCAGTGCTTGAGGTTGCCAGACTGATTTATTTGCTTTTACTGTTTACTTGCTAGCTGTTGACTGGGGACTGCTCTCAGCAACTAGAGGCCACGTGCAGTTCTTTTCAACATGGACGCCTAGGCAATTCACAACATGGATGTTTGCTTTCTTCCAGGCCAGCAGGAACTCATTTCTCTGACTTCCAACCCTCCCCACTCCAAGTCATCCACAATAGAGTCCTATGTGATGCATGTCATATAATCATGGTAGTAACTATCCCATCAAATTCACAGGCTCCACCCACACTGAAAGGGAAAGAATTATACAAGGTACATACACAAGGGGTGAGAATCTTGGGGATCACCTATAATTCTGCTTACCACACTATCCTATCCTTCAAAAGAACCATTAGAAAGGGATAGAGGATACTGCTTTATGAAACTGACAGAAATTAGCGCCTACAAAAGCAAGTGAACTCTTATCCCAGGAGACATTCAAGCCCCTGTAACTCCCCCAGCACTAGTAAGGTGTCCTACTCTTTTTTGGTATATATTTTATACTCTTTCATGTTTTCAGTTCTATTTCCTTTATGTTTATCCAGTCTTTGGTTGAAACACTTTTCCTTTCCTCACTGAGTTGCATTGACTCTTCTGTCAAAATTCAGTTGGCTGTGTATATGTAGGTCTATCTCTAGACTGTTTTACTTATTTGTCTACCCTTAAGTTACTACTGCACTATCTTAACTATAATAGTTTTCTAGTAAATCTTGAAATCAGATAGTATGAGTCCTCTAACTTTGTTTTCTTCAAGATTATCTTTGCAATTGGGGGTCATTTGCACTTCAATATAAATTTTAGAATCAGTTTGTTAATTTCTGCCAAAAAAGTGTGTTGGGATTTTATTGGGAGTGTACTCAATCTGTAGATCATTTTGGGAAGTGATATTATCAAGTATTAAGGCTTCCAATCCATGAATATGGTCTATCTCTCCATTAACTTAAGTCTTCTTTAATTTCTTTCCACAATATTTTCTAGTTTTCAAAAAATAAATAAATAAATAAAAAATAAAAAAATATTTTCTAGTTTTCAGTACAGAAGTCTTGGACGTTTTAAATGAAATTTATTCATAAGTATTTGATTTTGTGATGCTATTTTAAAAAAACATTTATTTATTCATGAGAGACACGGAGAGAGAGAGAGGCAGAGGCACAGGCAGAGGGAGAAGCAGGCTCTTCACAGGGAGCCCGATGCAGGACTCGATCCTGGCTCCTGGGATCAGACCCTGAGCTGAAAGCAGATGCTCAACTGCTGAGCCACCCAGGTGTCCCTGTGATGCAATTTTAAATAATATTTTTAAATTTTCATTTCCCAATTATTCGATGATAGAATATTGTGGTAGGCAGAATAATGCTCTTCCAAAGATGTCCAAGTCCTAATATCCCAGAACCTGTGAATACGTTACATTACAAAGGGAAATTAAGGTTGCAGATATAATCAACTGACTTTAGAATAGAGACATTATCCTGGATTACCTGAGTGGGCCCAATGTAATCATTCATTTTTTGTTTTGTTTTGTTTTGTTTTCTTATGAGAGGGAATTAAAGACATGGGGGTGCCAATTCATGAGAAGTAGAACAAGGGGTAAGAAGTAGGCTAATGGCAGGGAGGATGATGGATTCCAGAGTATTCCTTTCCCTTCTTTGGGTCACATTTTTCCCATTAAAGTGGGTGAGTTGGCCGGTGTACTCCTAAAGGACAGAGACTTGGGCAGCCTGGGTGGCTCAGCGGTTTAGCACTGCCTTCGGCCCAGAGTGTGATCCTGGAGACCCAGGATCAAGTCCCACGTCGGGCTCCCTGCATGGAGCCTGCTTCTCTCTCTGCCTGTATCTCTGCCTCTCTCTCTCTCTGTGTCTCTCATGAATAAATAAATAAAATCTTTAAAAAAAATAAAAATAAAGGACAGAGACTTGTCTAATTCACTTCTGTGTCCTTATTGGTAAGAATTTAGAGAAGTCATTGATTAGCATTTTAGGATGGGCATCTATTCCATTATGAATGGATGGATGGGTAGGCAAGGGGGAGGCGGGATGAATAGATTTCTAGGAGCTTTTCCAGGTCAGGAAATCGAAAATTCTCAGGTTCCCCCAGGGTCACAGAAATCGCTGAATACAGTTTAGAATCTCAGATTTTCGTAACTTTCCCGCGAGCAAGCCTGGTGGTGGACTCGTGCAGCTCCTCCGCGGCGCGCGGCCAGCCAGGGCTTGAAGTTTCTTCTCTGAATTCATCGTTTTCCGAAAATCCCACTCGATCCAGAATCATTTCGCGGAGACCCCCCCCCCCCCCAAGTCGGAATGCCTCCGAGGCCTCCCCCCTTCTCTAAGGACGAGGAAAGCATCTGGATTCCGCGGCACTCCTACCTTCGGGCGCGACATGGTACGATTCACCAGGGCCGGACCCAAACCGCCACCGCAACAGCTCCAGCCTCCGCGTCCCGTTGCCAAGGTGATGGAGGCCGGATCCTCCTCTCTGATTGGATGAGCTAAAGGCCCTCCTCCTCGCAGGGTTCGCAGTCTAGTGTCTGATCCCAGCACCCGAAAGCTCTTGCGCGCCCGGGAGGCCCAGACCCTCTTACTTCGTTCGACCTTTTTCTCCCAGCCCCTCTCCTCTGCGACCCTGGGGCGTACACGGCCAGAGAGTGGCTGCCCTGGGCGGGCACGGACTGCCCAGCGCTTCCTCCAGCTGCATTTCGCTAGACCTAAGAGCGCTCTGTCTGAAAAGTTGTCAGCTTTTGGTAAATGCAACGGTACAAAGTTTCCTTACTGGATCCCTTACTAAGTCGCCTTGTCATTTGGATAGTTGGTAACGCAGCTAGTCAGACTTCTGCTTTTTCTCAGCCACTCTCTCTAATTCTTAGGCACCAACTCCATACAGGATTCACCTCAACTCCTGCTGTAGCCTCCTGATGAGTCTGCCAGTGCCCACTCCTGCCCTATCCATTCTAACTCATTCTTGGCAAGGTAGTTGAAGAGCTTTTTAGAACACAAATCCGATACTCTCTCCACTGCACCTAACTTGAAGTAGCAACTTATTCCTCATCGCACTCTGTATTGGCTCCCTGCTTTCCCTACCTCACTTCTCCACTGCACTGGGTCTTCTATAGGCTAACCAGAGCTGAATAGAAACTGTTTTTTAAAAATGTGATGTTTCACAGCAACAAAATATAAGTTATGTAGGAATATATCTAATAAAATATATGCAAGACATTTTATTAATGACAAATTCTTATCAAGCCTCTACTCTATGGCATGCCTCACTCTTGACTCTGTCCTCACAGATACAGCAATGAAGGAAACCAACAAATATCTGCCCTTGTGGAGTTTATATTCTCATAGGGAAAGTTACAAAACATTGAAGGACATTAAAAAGGCCTGAATAAATGGAGGGATATATATACCATGTTCATGGACAGGAAGACTCAATATCAAAAATGTGTGATTTCTTTCAAATCCAACTAGGACTTTTGAGAGACCTTCTCAACCCAAGAAATGCAAATATCAGTGGAATAATATGGGGATCCTAGAAACAGATACGGGTGTATTTGTGTATGTGTGTGTGTTTTAACTTAATGTACAATAGAAGTGGCATCATAAATTAGTGGGGAAAGTATGGAGGACTCAGTAAATGGCATTGAGAAACTGGCTTTCCATAGGAGTGAAAAATAGGGACGCTTTGGGTGGCTCAGAGGTTAAACATCTGCCTTTGGCTCAAGGCCTGATCCTGGAGTTCCGGGATCGAGTCCCACATCAGGGTTTCTGCACGGAGCCTGCTTCTCCATCTGCCTGTGTCTCTGCCTCTCTCTGTGTCTCTCACGAATAAATAAAATCTTTTAAAAAAAAGGAGTGAAAAATAGATGCCTAATTCAAATAGGCTAAAGAATAAATACAGCAAACAAATGCTTCAGACTATTAGAAAAAATATTTAAATATATATATATATATACATATATGTAATATTTTATGATGTCAAGGTGGGAAAGGATTTCTTTTTTTTTTTTTTTTTTTTTTAGGATTTCTTAATAAAGTACAAGTCATAGTGGAAAAAAGTTAACCTGACTTTCTCAAAATCTAAACTGCCATATAACAAAAGACATTATAAGTTTAATTAAAAGACAAGCTACATAAATAAATAAATAAATAAATTAATTAATTAATTAATTAAAAAATGTTTTAAAAGGAGGAGGACACCTTGAGGATGTAGGGAAACTCAACTTTTATATGCTATTGGTAGACTCACACTAATAAGGCAATTTGCAATATCTCATAAAGTTGAAAATGCACACAACTTACAATTTGATTCCACTACTGGACATATATCCTACAGGCTCTCTGAACACAGCTGTACAACCCAGAGACTATCACTTTGAAGCTAATGCGCAAGGTGGACATTTTTCCCTAACAAGGATGTTCATTGCAACACTCTTATAATTATGGGAAATACTAGGAACAATCTAAATGTCCACTCATAGTGAGATGGATTAATAAAATGGAATATATTTTTTTCTTTTTTAAGATTTTATTTATTCATGAGAGACACAGACTGAGAGAGAGAGGCAGAGACACAGGCAGAGGGAGAAGCAGGCTCCATGTAGTGAGCCCAATGTGGGACTCGATCCTGAGACTCCAGGATCACGCCCTGGGCTGAAGGCAGGCGCTAAACTGCTGAGCCACCCAGGGATCCCCAAATGGAATATATTCTAAAAAAATATTATGCAGTGATAAAAATTAGTGGTCCAGATCTATATCAACATAAAAATATCCTCCAAACCTACTGTTTTTTTGTTTTTTTTTTTATTATAGTCACACACACAGAGAGAGAGAGGCAGAGACATAGGCAGAGGGAGAAGCAGGCTCCACGCACTGGGAGCCCGACGTGGGACTCGATCCCAGGTCTCCAGGATCGCGCCCTGGGCCAAAGGCAGGCGCTAAACCGCTGCACCACCCAGGGATCCCCAAACCTACTGTTGAATGAATAAAAGAGAGTTATAGAATGATAAATATTTTCAAAGGTTGAAATTTGTATTAATTTTGAACACAACAAAGTATATTCTACAAAATATGGTTACATTGGTATTAAAAGTTTAAAAATGCAGGCTAGAAGGGTGCCTGGGTGGCTCAGTCAGTTAAGTGTCTGCCCTCAATTCAGGTCATGATCTTGGGGTCCTGGGATTGAGCCCCTTCTCAGCAAGAGGGCTGCTTTTCCCTCTACCCCGCCTCCCCTCTCATATTCTCTCTTAAATAAATAAATAAAAATAAATAAATAAATAAATAAATAAATAAATAAAATCTTTACAAAACGTACAGACTAGAAAGATGCCACCAGATTCCTGATAGTGGTTTCCTCTAGCGATAGTGAAGGAAGAGGAGAGAGGATAGGAAACTTTAACTATTTTAAGTTTGTTTGCAATGTTTTGTTTTATTTAAACAACACAGTTGAAGCGAATAGGCCAAGGTATTCTTACCTGGATTTATTTTTTGGTTTCTGCCCTAACAAGAAAAGAATATCAGTACCATGACTGAGGGAGAAGTTTAGGATGCCTTGGGAATGTCTAACAGTGGGGTCTAACCATTTTTTAGTTGGGGTCAGCGAGGATTGGCAGGAGGAAATGGGATTTAGTCTGGCAAAGGGGATGGGAAGAACATTCCAGGTGGAGGGAACGGCGTGTGCAAAATTGGAAATCAGAGAGAGGGAAGCATGTTTGTGGAAGCAAATGCAGATGGGTGACCAGGAAAGAGTGGGAAAGAGGGAAGAGATGAAGCTGCCAAACCCCTATGTTGTTGCTGTGTCCTTTGTCCTTTATTACAAATCTGAAAACAGAGCTCTAGTGAGGGGAGCAGAACCAGGGCCTCCTAACTCCCGGTCAGGTGTTCCATGATAGTAATAATGATAATAATGATGATGGGTCATGTGCTGATCTCTCTACTAGGAACTTGAAATATATCCTCCCACTTAATCTCACTACAGACCTATAGAGGTTCTTCCATTTTACAGATGATGAAACCGAGATTCACAAAATTTAGGAAATTTACTCAAAGTTACAGAGACAGAAGCCAGATCCCACAAGGCCTTGATTGAACATTTTCCTTAAGGGCATTGGTGAGTGTATTAGGTTCCTACTGCAGCTGTAGCAGCTGTAATTACCACAAACTGAGTGACCTAAAAGAACACAAATGTATGAGCTTACAGCTTCTGAGGTCAGAAGCCTGAAGTAGGTTTCACTAGGTTAAGATAAGGTGTCGGCAGGGCTGGGCTCCCAGGAGGCTCTGGGAGAGAATCTGTTTCCTGGCTTTTCCATCCACTTTCCTTGGCTCATGACCCCTTCCATCTTAAAAGTCAGCAATCATACCACTCTGACCTCTATTTCTATCATCAGATCCCCCCTGACTCGATTCTCCTGCCTCCCTTTCTCACTTACAACGACCTGGGGAATGACATTGGGCCCACCCAAATAACCCAGGACAATCTTTCCATCTCATGGTCAGCTGATCAGCTACTTTAATTCCATCTCCAGCCTTAAATCTCTCTACTCATATAACGTAATGTACTCACAATTTCCAGGAATTAGAGCATAGACCCCTCTGGGGAGATGGTTATTTTGCCAACCACAGTGAACCACGCAAAAGGGTTTTAAGCAAGGAAGTGATAAAGTGAGACCTGCATTTTAGCATCTTCATATTCCTGGTTTTATAAAATAATCTCTCCCTGACTTATCTAAGGCAAATTGAACTTTTGACAGGTAACACTTTCGAAGGCAGGACAGTTCATTGACATCAAATGTGTTAAGCCTTAATAACTACATCTGGTGTTTTTACAGGGTTTTTAACATGATGGAGTTCCTTTGTACATGCGACCTGATTATTCCTCCAACAACCAAGTAAGAGTGCAAAGCACTGTTAATTATTGCCCCTTAGTGGATGAGGAAAGAGACCTAGGGGCATTTGGTCACCTGTCCTGGGCCATGGAGCTGCTAAGGCCAGGGCCAGGACTAGGAACTAGTGTGAGGACTCCTCTGTCAGTATTTCCTTATGCCATCTCTGGGGTGGGCATTCTAGGAAACACACGTCAGACAGTACATCTTTGGTGCAATCTTTCCTGTATAACTTGGTGCCTGATAAACATTTGTTGAATAGATGAAGCCCTGCTCTCACTTCCATGGCACAAACAGTGGTTTTCAAGGCAGGAAAATGGGGAATGGTCCTAGAATTCCTCCCTTTCCCCCACATCCAATCTACTTGCAAAGTCCCATCAGCTGCGCTGCTGAAATATTAAGTCTGTCCCCTTCTGTCCAGTTTCCCTGCTCCTGCTGTGTCCCAGGGCACCACTGCCTCCCTGGCCTCCCTGTTTTACCTTTCTAATATATTCATTCCAGATAAGGGTCAAAGTGACCAACTTAAAATGTAAACCAGATGACACAGATGGCCTCCTTTGTTACGTTCTCCCACCAGCTTTCTATCACACAGAGGAGGAAAACCTAAACTCCCCATGATGGCCATACTCAGTCCTGTAGTCTTGGTTCCCCACTCCCTCATTAGCCTCAACCCCCTTGGCACACCCTTTCCACCCTAGTCCCACTAGCCGTTCACTAAGGCCAAACTTTTCCCACCACAGGGCCTTTGCTTATCTTCTTCCTTATGCTAGAAATTTCTCTACTCTTTTTTTTTCTAAAATTTTATTTATTTATTCATGAGAGACACACAGAGAGAAAGAGAGAGATGCAGAGACACAGGCAGAGGGAAAAGCAGGCTCCATGCAGGGAGCCTGATATGTGACTCGATTCCAGGACCCCTGACCTAAGCCAAAGGCAGATGCTCAACCACTGAGCCACCCAGGTATCCCAAATCTCTCTACTCTTTAAATAGCTGGGCCTTTCTTCTATGTCAGGTCTCAGCTCAGATGTTGCCTATTTAGAGAGGTTCTTCCTGCCTCTTTCTATTTCCTTTCCTGAAAATTGTGAGCATTTGTAAACAATTTTTCTATTTGCTTATTTTGTTTGCCTTCCCTCCTAGACCTGAGATGTCCGATATGTAGCTCCCAGCCACGTGTTAAGCAAGTGACATGTGGCTCCTGAACTGAGCTGTGCTCTAAGTGTAAAGTGCACACTGGGTGGTAAAGACTTCATACAATAAAAAGGAGGTAAAATACCTCAATAATTTTAAAATATCCATTACATGTTGAAATGATAATATTTTGGATATACTGGATTAAATTTAAAAACATTAATTTTTTAAAAGATTTTATTTATTTATTCATGAGAGACAGAGAAAGAGCCAGAGACATAGGCAGAGGGAGAAACAGTTTCCCTGAGGGGAGCCCAATGCCAGACTCGATCCCAGGACCCCAGGATCACACCCTGAGCTGAAGGCAGACGCTCAACCACTGAGCCACCCAGGCGTCCCTAAATAGATTATTAACCACCTGTTTCTTTCTATTGTTTTAATGCGGCTGCTACAAAATTTAAGATTACACATGTGACCCACATTATATTTCTATTGGGCAGTGTTGGTCTACATTATTAGCCAACAAAGGTAGGAACCCTGTCTGCTTTAGCCACCTGTGTGTCCCTAGTACCTACCATACAGTAGGTGCTCAGTAAGCATTTGTTGAATAAGTCAGTTTTTATGAGAATCCTAAGCACAAAGAGAAATGAGATAGGCAGCCTCAGGTACATTTTGAATTTGAGGAAGAAAGAAATGCCAAAGACAGTTTTATTTCTCTCTAGTCACTGCATTTCAAACAGGTTCTGTCACCAACATTCCCCCCATAGTCACCTACTACTATAGGTGTAGGGCAGAGGGTGGCTGGAGGAGCCAGGTTGGCTCAACTGCTTCGATTTCAGACCCACAGGAGGTGCGCCCTCTCAACTACTTTACATTCTTCAGCTTTGGTCCTAGCAGCCAGAGAGGGCTCTCCTCGGTGCATTGAGACACCTGGATATAGGATAGCTGGGAGCCAAGGGCAGTTGCCCAGGGTCACCCAGCAGGTCAGAGGTGAATAGGATCTGGAACCTTTCCAGGTCCAGGACTCTGTGGACTCTAACTACATCCTCCTGTAGTCTTCTTTACTCCAAGGGACCCAGGTGTCTGGAACATCTCCCCCCTCACATTTTACGCCTGATCTCTTGAGGCCCCTAAGGGCAATTATGCCTGGTCTCAGCAGAGTTGACCCAGATGGCACCATCCTCATAGAGGCCAAAGTGGATGGGATGAAGGAGGGGGAGGGAGGGAGGATGGACGGATGGATGAATGGATGGACCGAGGAAGGGATGAATGGGTGGACTGGAGGACGGGAGGGCAGATGGCCGCAGGAGTGGGGGAGGAGGAAGGCTGGCTGGAGGATGCCTGCATGGGGGCGGGGCAGGAGTGAGGCTGTTCCGAAGGAAGGAATTACCCACACAGTATGTGAACGTAGGGGGACCCGCAGCGATCCAAGTCCAGCCCCCCGCACGCTTCTGCTGGGAAAGCGCGGCCAGGCCCAGGGCCCGCGGGGAGG
This sequence comes from Canis lupus familiaris, assembly GCF_011100685.1. NCBI lineage: Eukaryota > Metazoa > Chordata > Mammalia > Carnivora > Canidae > Canis > Canis lupus. Next base: position 21,833,846 of record NC_049245.1, on the reverse strand, counting down.
TCGGGGCCGCGCGGGGGCTGGGATCCGAGCGGCGGCGGCCGGGGGCTCCTCCCGCCCCCGCGCCCACCCGGCCCGCGCCAGACGGTGCCAGGTGGGGGGAGCGCCCCCGCCCCCCTCCGGAGGTGGCGGCCCCACGCGGCCCAACAAGCTGCCGTTGTCCCGCGGGCCCTGGGCCCGGCACACTGGGGCTTTGTCCAGCCCCCCGCCGCGACCCACGGTGGGGGGGGCCCCACATGACCAAGGGGGTAGGAGGAGCCTGCGGCGGCGGCGGCGGCGGCGGCTCCACCACCATTTCCCTCCCTGGCCGGGGGTCGGCGGGCGGCGGCGGCGGCGGCGGCGGCCGGGCAGGGGCCCCTGTTCCCCGTCAGGCTGCAGGCGCCGGGCCTGGGCCAGCAGGGCAGCTGCGAGCCGAGCGCTCTCCGGGCGGCGAGCTGGGGGTGCGCCCGGACCCCCGCCCCCGGGATCATGGGGAATGGCATGACCAAGGTAGGGGGGCGGGGATCGCGCTGCCCGCCCCTGGCCGCCCCCCGCCCCGCCCGGCGGCCGTGCCCGCCTCTGACCTTCTGGCCCTCGCCCTCAGGCGCCGTGTGTCAGGTCTCGGTCTCGGCGACTCTGTGACCCCGCATCCTCGTGTCTCCGCTTACGTCTCTCTCTCCGTGTGTCTGCCTCTGCCTGCTTCTGTGACGGTTTCTCGCTGGCTCCTTCTGTGGCTCTGTCACTCCCACACTCCGTCCGAGCCCCCTGCCCTGTCTCCGGGGGTCTCTGTCTTCCTTGTCTCTGACTCCTGGGACTCTCTCAGGTGCTGTTTCTCCATTCTTCCCCCTCTGCCTCTGCATGGCCTTCCTGTCCTGCCTTCCCATCTCCCTCCTCAGAATTCCCCACCGCCCACCTGGCAAGTCTACCTCTCCTCTGACCTTTCCAGCTCTCACCCCTGCCCAAGCTGGCCTGCCCCCCACCCCTGGGGCAGAGTCCAGGCCCAGGAGGTGGGGGCAGGAGATTGCTCCTTGAGTCCTGAGGTCCAGACACCTGTCACAGGAGGAGGATGGGTTGTGGGCCCCCAGCTACCCCGTGGGAAGCCTTCATCCCTACCCCACTGACCCCAGCCTGTCTCTCCTGTAGGTACTTCCTGGACTCTACCTCGGAAACTTCATTGGTGAGCACTGCCCATTCTGTCCCAAGGCCGTGGCACTCTGCCTGTCCCAAGCCTGTGTCCACCATTCATGCTCTGGCCCACACACCTTGGAAGCTCCCAGGAATGGGGCCGGGGGCAGGGAAGCAATGCCAGGCTGGGAGGGAGAAGGCGCTCATGAGGACTAAGGGTTATGTGGGCAGGGAGCGTCCCCAGTGCAAAGGGTTCAAAACGCCTGCCAGATGCCAAACAAGTCTGCACCTCCTCTGAGCCCCAGTATCTCCAGTACAAGGCCCACTCACTCTTAGAGCTCTTACAGCCCTGAGGTTCTGGGTTGAGGCCTGTTTGGGGGTGCTGCTTCTAGTGGAGAAACTGGGAACCTTCCCCCTACAAGCTTCTACACAGAGAGGAGGTCTCTCGAGACTCGATTCTGCCCCAGAAACGTGCTAGTGAGCACTACCCACTCTGTCCCAAGGCCATGGCCCTTTACCAGTCCCAGGCCTGTGCTAAGAGACCAGCTGATTCTGAGACTCCACGCATTTCCATGTGGAGTCAGAGAAAGCTTCAGAGAAGAAGGGGCATCTGCACCAGCACAGGGCTTTCCCCCTCCACCCCTGCCTGCCCCCCACCGGCCTTGGCATAGATGTTCCACTCCCACAAATCTGATCTCCTCCTCCCTGGGAGCCACCTCAGCAGTTCACGCCTCAAGCCCATGAGTATTGGGCTAAGTACTCATGCCTCATGGGCGCCTCAAGCCCAATCTTAGTATTGGGCTAAGTACGCTCTGAATCTAAGTACGCTCTGAATCTTAATCTTCATGGCCCTTCATGTAGGCCATGAAGTTGCCCCTACACTCCCATGCCCAGCCAAGGTGGCACATAGTAAGTACTCAGTGAATGTGTTAAATGAAGTAGACATATGGAGAGAGAGGAGATATGTTTTTATTCTGATTCTAAAAGAGCTGCATACACTGGAATTCCAGGCCTTAGAGATGGCCATTGATAGAAGTGTGAGGTTTATCCCTGGGTCGGTTTTCATATATCTTTGTGGATACAGATGTAATATTTAAAACAAAAATGCATTCTGCATGCTGTTCTGTGACCTGTTTCCTATTTGTTAGTATATTGTGGACAGGCCTTTCTATCCAATGGCTGCACAATATTCAAGTATGACTATACCATTATTTATTCAGTTCTCTCATGGTGGATGTATAGGTTGCTCCCACTTTTTAACAATTTCTGGTGTGTTTACTGTTATGAGCAGTACTACAGAGAACATTATCCTCTACACACAGCTTTCTGGGTGAGCAAACCATTCTGTAGACAGGATCTCTGGAAGTAGAGTTGCTAGGTCAAGGATATGCCAGGAAAGGGTGTTTGCCATGGAAGGAAGCATGAGCAAGGCTGGGAAGAGGCTGGGCTGTTACTTGTGGGAGCCATAGAGATAAGACTGACGCCTAGGGGTGTGGTGGGACCTGTCATGCCAGGAACGCAGGTGTCCAAGGACAAGGGGGCTAGCAGAGGGTGGGCCAAAGTGGAGAGGGAGGGGTGGGGCAGGGAGCTGGGCAGCAAGCTTCCACCTTTCTAAGTTACTCTGACTAGATTGGCACAGGCATCTCGTTTCTTTCAGATGCCAAAGATCCGGACCAGCTGGGCCGGAACAAGATTACGCATATCATCTCTATCCACGAGTCACCCCAGCCTCTGCTGCAGGTACTCCCTACCCCCGTCCTTGGGCTGCGTACAGTTGTGGAGGGGAGCTTTAGACCCCACAGCACTCATTTATCAAGTACTTACTATCTGCTGGGTCCTGTACTGCCTCCCCGACCCATAATAGGTCATTCTGTTAAAAACTGATTTGTTTTACATTAGCATCCCCATTTGATCCCTATTTGGCAACTGAAGCCCAGAGAGGTAAAGAAACTTGCCTAAGGCCACACATCCACAAAGCTAAGGAGCTAGGATTTGATGGTCTGACCCCAGAGGCCTCACCCTGAGCCATAAAACGGCCCGTATGCGGGGTTCCCATTGCCCAAATGAACAGATGATACAAATGGATGATTCTGGTTTTTAAAGCTTGCTGTGTAATCTCTGGGCCTCTGATCCCTCAGTCCTGTCTGCCCGAAGAGGGGCTGTTGTGAGGATGCCAAGGGGCTGCAGGAAGGTGAAGATGTTTTGCACACTGTAAAGCATGGCCCCCACTGGGAGGGTTGGTGCTGGTATTATAGAGTCCTAGAAAAGAGGGGTAAGGATGTTGTAACCCAGAAGAGAAAAGTAGGAAGTCCAGACCACTTATTCTGTAATCTTGGGCCCAGGGCTTCACCTTTCTGAGCCTCCATTGCCTGATCTATAAAATAGGAATTTATTTATAAAGATTTATTTATTTATTTGAGAGAGAAAGAGAGCGAGTACAAGCAGGAGGGTAGAGGGAAAAGAAGAGGGAATCTCAAGTAGACTCTCTGTTGACCATGGAGCCCAATGCAGGGCACGATCTCACAACTCTGAGATCGTGACCTTAGGATCACAACCCTGAAATCATGACCTGAGTGGAAACCAAGAGTCAGACACTCGACTGACTGCACCACCCAGGTGCCCCTAAAATGGTGACTTTATAATAGTACATGCCTTACTGAGTTGTTGAGAGCCACATAACAGTCAACAAATTACAGCTGATATAGCAAAGTTAATCATATTCTTATCCCATAAATAGAGCCGCTTCCTCATCTATTAGAATGTATGTCACCCACTAAAGGGGAATAACTGTGGGTGGAAATGGGCTCTGAAGATCTGAGACCCAAACCAAGTTCTGTCACAGGTTTACTATGTGACCTCAGACAGGTTCCTTTCCCTCTCTGGGCCTTAGTTTCCCCCTGTGTCAGAGTTAATGGTCTCTAAGATCACACCTCCAATAATCTGTGATTCTTGGTGTCATTCATACAAGAAATTTCCAGGTCAGTGCAGCCTGATTTTGCTTTATAGAGCAGGCTTGTTTTGGAGTATTTGGAGGATGCAATCACTAGATTGCATGGAGTAGGTTGTCCAGTCATGAGTAGATTGACTAATGAAATGACTGCCTGCCAAATGAGTCCCCACTCCAACAGTCTTACCTCTTCCCACAGCAGCTCTGCCTCCCCATCTATCCGTGAATTTACCAGTCAGGGTTTGATGATGCCAAGCAACCCCAACGCCAAATGTGTTGCAAAGTGAAATTGCAAACCTTGCAAAAGATACAGGGTGGTGTGACCTTGGGAAAAATGAGTCCCAGAAGGACTGGAATCTCACACAAAGCCATTAACAAGTGAGGACCTGGCCTGGGGTCCCTTAGCCAGGCTGGTGGTGGGCCTGGCACTTGAAAAAGAGTAATTTGAATATAAAAGGATTAAAAGAGGTCCTTGAGAAAAGTGATTCTTGGAAGAGGAGCTCAAATCAGCTTTATGATCTTGTGTGAAGGTTAAGCAAGAAGTAAAGAATGTCACAGCCAGTTTGTGGGAGAAATTACAGAAAACTCATCCCTTGATTATTTGAATAATTAGCACATACTTTTAAAACAAATTAAAAAAAATATTTTATTTATTTATTCATGAGAGACACACACAGAAAGAGAGAGAGAGAGAGAGAGAGAGGCAGAGACACAGGCAGAGGGAGAAGCAGGCTCCATGCAGGGAGCCCGGAGTGGGACTCCATCCCGGGTCTCCAGGATCACGCCCCAGGCTGAAGGTGGCGCTAAACCACTGAGCCACCCAGGCTGCCCAGCACATACTTTTATAACTGCAGTTGATGAGCTATAAATTTATGTTAATGTTTTTTGTTTCTTGTCAAGATAACAAAATCCGTTGTGCCCTTTTTAAAATAAGTAATCTCTACACCCAACGTGAGGCTCAAACTCACAACCCCGAGATCAAGAGGTGCATGCTCTACCCACTGAGCCAGCCAGAGACCCTGCTTTGCCCTTTTTTGGGTATGATTTTTGTAAACCTCATTTGGAGGAGAGTCATTGTTAGTTGCCCTTTTCCACTTATTAAATAAAAAGTCCCTGGATCCTTTTTATCAAGTCCTCTTGCCCAAATCACCTATGAGGTTAGGATACCATCTTCTCAGAAGGTTCTGGAACTCAGAGCTGGGAGGCACTCAGAGGTGATATCCACCCTCTTTAGATGGAGGGGGCAGCAGTGGCTCAGAGAGGGGCAGGAGCTGGCCTGGGGTCCTGAGGTGCTTGGGCAGCCCTGGCCAAGGTCAGGGGTGCAGCCAAGGGCACCCCCACTGCCCATGTGTGTTTTGTACTTACAGGACATAACCTACCTTCGCATCCCTGTGGCGGACACCCCTGAGGTACCCATGTAAGTTCTCTGGAGGCACCAACAGAGGTGTCTTCTGTGGTGATGGGAGGGAGGGTGGGGGATGGTCTGGGGGATGACAGAGAGGACTCATGCCAAAGAGCTGTCCTGGGGACCCTAGCACAAGTGGTCACTCAGACCTATGTTTGACTCTGTCTCAGCTACACCCTTGCCTATTGTCCTGGCCAAGACCTGTAATCTTCCAGAGCTCAGTGTCTTTAGCTGTGAAATGGAGAGTACCCTGTCTAAGGACCAGATGCCCCAGCAGATTTGAAGGGGTCAGGCTCAGCCATTTCCTGGCCTTGGAGTTAAGACCTCCGGGCTCCAGCCAGGCTTTGCCATTTACTTGCTTTGTGACCTTGCACAAATCGCTTTCCCTCTCTGAGATCAGATGGCACAGGTTGAGGATCTAGGACAGGGCCTGCATGTAATGGGGACTCAGGAAGCAGGATTTTTATGTTTTGTTATTAGCAGCAGTACCTCCCAGCCTGGAAGTAACCCAGACAGATATCTCTCCCAACCCGTTGCTGACCAACATTGTCCCCAGATGCTCTGATTGCAGACCCTGGAAGAGTGGGAGTCCTCTGTCCCCTCACACCCATTTCCTTGAAAGATAAACCCTCCATGCAAATAGGATCCACTGGAGAGGCACTCCTACCTCCATGGTGGGATTTCTCATTATTGGCCTCTTTCACTGCCTGAAATGCTGCCATTGTTAATTCACACCACCTCTACTTGTTCTATAGTACAGGCCCCTATTCTCTGCCTAGGCTGGCTGACCCGAAGACCCAGGGCTCTTGGCACCCCATCAGTGTGGAGGGGGACAATTCCTAGGAGAACATGCCCCCCAGTGCTCCCTACCCTATCTCTTTCTTCTCTAGCAAAAAGCACTTCAAAGAATGTATCAACTTTATCCACTGTTGCCGCCTCAATGGGGGGAACTGCCTTGTGCACTGGTGAGTTAAGAGAGGAATGATGGGAGGAAGTAAGGGGCTGTCCTCTGTGTCACACACGCACACACACACACACACACACCCTATGGGGAATGTGGAACCTGGGATCGACCTTCTCCATCCTGTCCCCATGCATGACAGTCTACCATTCATCTGATGGAGGGTGATCGGGGGCTCAAATCAGGGCTCTGTCCCTTACCAGCAGTGTGGCCAAGGCCAAGGAGCTCTTTCTCCCTGAGATTCCCATTTCCTCTTTGTAAAATGGAGAAAAACCTACCTGCTGAGCACCTACCCTATGCTGGGCTCAGGGCAGCTCTGTAAGAGCCCCAGTCCTAAGAACAGCTCCTTCAGCCTGTCTGTTGCCCTCTGCCCCTCCTTTCCCCACTCCAGCTGCACTTGACAACTCCCCACCCTCCAAATCCACCGAATCCCACCTCATGGGCTTTGTACACTGCCCAAAACATTCTTGATTGACCTTTACCCATCTTTCAGGATTCAGCTTGATGTCATTTCCTTGGAAACCCCTTCCGTCATCCCTCCCTATCTCCTCTACTAAATTAATGCCTTTTCCTATATGATCTCTTAGCTCCTGGATTGCTCTTCAGAGCAGTTATCACCACCTGAAATTGTTTCCCTGGTTAGTGGCCATCTCTCCCAACCGTACTGTAAGCCCCAGGATGGCAGAGACCATGTCTGTTTTATTCTCTACCATATCCCCAGTACCTGAAAAATAACAGATGGTCAGGAAATGTTTGTTGAACAAATGAATGAAGTGATGTTTCACTCAGGCCTGTGATGTGGGAGAGTGCCAGGGGGATACTCCAGGCATAAGGAACAGCATGGGCAAAGAAAGAGGGAAAACAGGTCCTGGTAGGCTCTCTATGATGGAAGCTCAGAATCTGAGGGTGGGAGAGCTGCGGTGTGGGGATGGGGTGTGTGAGGGCAGGGCATGGAGGAGATTGGGCCTTACCTGAAGCCTGGGGGGGCCGGGTATCCCAGCTTTGCAGGCATCTCCCGCAGCACCACCATCGTGACGGCATATGTGATGACTGTGACGGGGCTAGGCTGGCGGGACGTGCTTGAAGCCATCAAGGCCACCCGGCCCATCGCCAACCCCAACCCAGGCTTTAGGCAGCAGCTGGAAGAGTTTGGCTGGGGCAGTTCCCGGAAGGTAGGGGCTGGGGCAGAGGCAGGAGCTGGGCAGGGCAGGGAGACTCTTCCCGCTTGAGTTGAGAATTGATTGGAAAGAATTTAGCCTGTGCTTCAGACCTAGCAGGAGATTTTTCTGGGGATCTCGAACTCATGACCCTTAGCTAATCTAGCCCCTAGGTGTATTTTGTGTGGTCAGCCAGATGTTTTCTTTTCCTTTTTAGTTTAGAATTTGGATGCCTTTGGGCCAGACTGTGGATCCTTCAATTTGACAAGGGCCCAGCACTGCATGCTTTACCATTTGAATGTTTGATCCCTTTGGGGAGGAATGTCCATTCCCTACTCCACCCCTGGTTTCCTGATGAGGCCAAAGCATCTCCTTCTCTTATGCCCACGGGGCAGATGGCACATGGAGATGTCAAGAACCGACACCTCCCTGGGAATTAGGGATGAGAGACAGAAGCAGTAGGTGCAGAAAGGCTCCCCTCGAGTGGGAGTGGCCCGCTGGTACTCAGGCTTATCTTCAAGGCTGCTTGAGGAAAGGGGCAGGCAAAGAGGAAGCCAGTGTGGGTGGGGTTGTTGCTCAGGGAGGAGGGTTCATGTGGTCCCCACGGTGCTGGGGGCTTTAGCAGGTCTGCAAGATGAAGTGTCAAAGGGGAAGGAGGCTCAGGAGAGGGAAGGGACTCCGAGGAGGAGGGCACTCCATGAGGGCCCTGGAAACTGCAAAGCGAGGGGGAGAGGATGCTCAGGAAGGGGAGGGGCTAGCGGGGGCTGGGAAGCTCGCGGACCGGCGGGAGCGGCGAGGACTGCGGAGGGGACCGCCGGCCGCCTGGCACCGGCCGACCCGTCTCCTCCACCCCCGTCCAGCTCCGCCGGCAGCTGGAGGAGCGCTTCGGAGAGAGCCCTTTCCGCGACGAGGAGGACGTGCGCGCGCTGCTGCCGCTGTGCAAGCGCTGCCGGCAGGGCTCGGCGGCCGCGGCCGCGTCCCCGGCGGCGCACTCGGCGGCCTCGGAGGGAACCCTGCAGCGCCTGGTGCCGCGGCCGCCCCGGGAGGCCCACCGGCCGCTGCCCCTGCTGGCGCGCGTCAAGCAGACTTTCTCTTGCCTCCCGCGGTGTCTGTCCCGTAAAGGCGGCAAGTGAGGATCCCGGCCCGCCCCGCCCCGCCGTGGCGCCCCTCTGCCTAACGACTGCCCCCCTTCGGGGCCGTCTGGGCCTCCCACGGCCTCCAGGACGGGCCCAGAGCCCGTGGGAGCCCGCGGCGGCCTGACCCCGCCCCCGCCCCTGATGCCCGCGCTGCTTGTCTGCGTCTGCAGTCCGTGTGTCCTCCATCCTTGCGTCTCTGTGTCTGGACCGGCCTGCTGCAGCCACTTGGTGCCTTAGTCCTTGGGCTGGGGGGAGGGGGCACCCGGGCCTCCACCCTTAAAGGCAGCGGGAGTGGGAGTGGGTGGATGGGTGGGGGGTGGATGGGCCTGGAGGATATTAAAGAGACACAGAAGCTGTCTGTATGAGCCTCTCCTGGTCATTCAGCAAGGGGCAGGGATGCAGGAGCCCGCCAGGGGCTGGAGTCTGCAGGCAACAAAGCCGAGGTTGGGGGGGGGGGGTCTGTGTCCCATAGGGCCTGAGGAGCCTGCCACCTCCCAAAAACTGCCCTGGGCTGGGCTGAATCCTGAGACTCCATTCACTGCCCTGACCCCCACACCTATCTCTCCATGGAGTCCTGGTCTCCTGAAAAGGCCCCTGAATCCCTCCTTCTCTATGAATCCCTTTCCCCCACTGAGCCCTTCTGCTTCTCATCAGCTCCTTCCTCTTCCCTACTCACAAATACTAGCTAGTGAGCTTTAGAGCGCCTCCTTCTTGCCTGAGTTTTTATATGCATGAGTTCTCTTAACCCCTGGGAGGAAACTGAGGCTCAGAAAGGGTAGGCTGCTTGCCTGAGGACAGCCAGGGTAGGGGAGGCTGGATTTGAACCTGGACAGTCTGTGTTCCATGGTGGCTGTTAAGAAGCAGTTCCTTGGTGCTCATTTAACTGGATTATTTGGGGCCTTTTCAGTGGTGACTTGTATTCAGTTCTTTATATACTTTGCATATTAACTCCTCATTGGATATATCATTTGCAAATATCTTACCCCACTCAAGATCCTTCCCACCTGGAGCTTAAAGGCCGGGGGGAGGCGGGGGGCAGCCACTGAGGAGGGAAGGCCTCTGGGCAGCCCAAGCAAGCAGCAGAGTGACCCCGAGGGTGAACAGAGGTCATCGGAGCTGAGTTTTCTGAACTAAAGGTAACTTGGAGTTGAGAGGGGTCAGAAAAACCTCTAAGAGCCACCTGTATGGAGTTCCTTTCCTGTTATGCACTGAGCACTGTGTTCAGGGCTGTGGGGGGAGCCCAGATTCCAGTATTGGGGGGTGGGAAGATGGATGAAATAATCCTCACCTGCTGCCCAGCCTTGCCCTCTGAAACTGAAGTTGGTGTCCAAGGTCACCAGATAGCCAGGGGTGGGGCTGGGAACCCCATCCTCCTAATTACTATGACTCTGCCACCCAGAAAAATGAAGAGATTGTCTGGCACACTTAAAATTCCCGCTAAGATGTAATTATTACTCTTGGATTTAATCCTATGAAATGCTTTGGGCCCTGCTGGAGCCCTACAGGTGAGTCTGAGTCGTGGCTATAACTATAGAGGGGTCAGAACTGAGTGGTGGCTAGCATGTGAGAACAGAGGGTGCGGAGCATGAAGAAAGCCCCCCGTGACAGTTGCTACATGAAAGATAGTACTACCAGCCGCTGGTCAATGTGACTGGGCATCCAACTCTTTGCTTGCTCGGAGTTGTAGTTTCCCCCCTGTATGCAACTAAGGGTGGAGTAGTCTGAGCGACTAGACCTCTTTCAAATTGCAACCCTCCTTTGACAATTAAATGAAAGATACAAACCCTAGAAAAATGCACAGACATGAAAGAGTTTGTATATACTTTCTGTGGGTGTGGGTGTCCCTAAACCCCAGGTGTAAACTGTTGAGGGATAGTGTGGGGCACTGTTTAGGCTCCTGGGCTTTGGGAATAGAGAGACACAGGTTCAGATCTTGACTGCCTCCAGGTACTAGCTTCATGACCTTGCTACAGGGCTTTAATCTCTCTGAGCCATTTTTTGTTTTGTTTTGTTTGAGAGAAAGATTTTATTTATTTGAGAGAGAGAGCATGAGAGAGAGATCACAAGCAGGGGGGGATGAATAGAGGGAGAAATAGACTCCCCGAGGAGCAGGGAGCCCAACGCAGGACTGGATCCCCTCTCCAGCCTGGGCTCATGACCTGAGCCAAAGGCAGATGCCCAACTGATTGAGCCACCCAGGCACCCACCTTCTTCTTCTTAATAATAAATGGGTAATGATACTCATCTCACACACTGTAGTGAGAACTGGCCTGAGGACCTCCAAGAAAGGCTTTAGCCAGGTCAACACTGTAGATGAGAACTCCCCAGTATTTAAGGAAATATTTCTCCAAGTGTGGCCCATAGACCACCTGGATCAGAATCCCACAGAACTTGTTAAATGCAGATTACTGGGCTTCTTACCCAGAAAGTCTTTTTCTGCAGATCTGGTGTGGAGGCAAGGACTGTACATTGTAAACCAGTCTCTGCCTCCCAATTCTGATGAGAGTTAGTCTAAGAAGCACCGTGGCTTTACAACTTCTACAGTCCAGGTCCTGAAAAGAGACCTGTAAGGTTCCCATAGGCTGGGAAGGACAGAGAACAGGTGCATGGGTGGGGCAATGGATGCCTCTGGTTGCACCTCTGAGCCCCAGCGGGGACAGGCAGATCCTAGGGTATCCTCCCCAGTACCCTCCAGTGGGTCTTAGCATCCCACTGTGCCTCTAAATGCCTACTCTGTCTCACAAGATGCCCTCTGGGCCAGGCTACCACAGAGAAGGGCGAGAAGTGCAAAGGATGGGGCCTCCCAGGGTCAGAGGGAGAGAAAAGGAAAGCGAAACTCGCCCATCCAGAACTTTCAGTTTCGCCGCCTCCGCGCCCCATCCAGGTGGCTTCGCTATTCCCTGTCGTGCTGGGTCGTGCTGGGGTCCCAGCCACCGCGCACCCCACACCTGGCCGCCGGCGCACTGCGTCCTGGATGGCCGGCGACCCCTGGCGGAAGGAGGAAGGGAAGGTCCCCGCCGGCAGGCGACCGATGGCGGGGGCCGGGGGTCCCTTGCGACTCCGCGACTGGCTGGTGGCACAGATCGAGAGCGGGCGCTACGCGGGGTTGCGCTGGGAGGACGCAGGCAAGACCCTCTTCCGCATCCCCTGGAAGCACGCGGCCCAGCAGGGCTACCGGGCGCAGCAGGACGCGGCACTCTTCAGGGTAAGGGCCATTCGCTTGCCCCTTAGCCTCAGCTGTCTCTAGGTTGCAGAGAGTGTTGTGCATGTATGGGAGACCCAATGACGCCCTCTTTTTTTAAAAAAAGATTTTACTTATTCGTGAGAAACACAGAGACACAGGCAGAGGGAGAAGCAGGATCCCTTTGGGCACTTCAATGCAGGACTCCATCCAGGGACTCTGGCATCATGCCCTGAGCCAATGACAGATGCTCAGCCACTGAGCCCCCCCAGGGCTCCCCAAGGATGCCCTCTTAAAACAGAATCAGCCAAAGGGGCAATACGTGCACCATCCCCTACCTCTTCAGGAGGCCTCTCCTCCCTTCCCACGGGGAAACTAGACACCACCGGGGATTCCCACAACTTCCCACCTCTCCAAACTGCCAATCTCGGTAGCCTGGGGACACATTTGGTGCTTCCCTACACCAACCCTTCTCAGGGATCCCCTTTAGGGATGCCCCCCCTCCAGGGATGGCCCTCCTCTACAGATGCACCCCCTCCAAGGATGCTTCTCCTCCAGGGATGCCCTCTTCAGCCTCAGTCACCATTAACTTCCTTCAAGTTAATGGCCTCCTTCCCATCAACTTCAAAACTCTGGAAGCTCTCCTCTGAGCAATAAGCCAGCCACTGCCACCACCCAAACACCACAGCCACCTTTGGCTCCTACTTTCACAGGTCTGGTCATCAACTCCCTCCCTCAGTCTGGCTTCTGTCCCTTCTGCTAAACATCACTCGTTTACAAATCCAAAGATGCCATCACCATTATCTTTGACCTCTTGATTGGTCTGGGCCCAGTGGACCCTTCCTCCATGATACACTTTCACTTGGTTTCCAGAATCTGCTCCCATCACCACCCTCACTCCATTTTCTTTCTACCTTCCTGACCCCAAACTCAACCTCCCCCGCCCTCCACTCCTCTGTGGGTGCTCTCAGCACTGCTCCAGGACCTCCCTCCTCATGGCCCACTCCCCTCCTCCACAGCCCCACCTTTCCCAGCCTCCCCTCCAGGCCCCAAGCCTGCTGGTCTCATGACCCCCAGAACTCTCAAACTCAGCACATCTTCAGTACCACACTTCCTAGTTTGCCTCGACAAACTTCTGTGTGTCCCCAGATGGAAGGTGGCACTAAAAGTCACCAGACTCCAGAGCCAGGCACCTGAACCCTGGCTTCTCCTCTCCCTTCCAGTCTCATTGCACTCTATCACCAAGGCCTGCTGGCTCTTCCTACAGAAGTTTCTCTGCAGTCCATCTGATTGGATCCATTTCCACCATCTCTCACCAGGACAATCCCAACAACCTCACAGAGCTCCCTGCTCCCTCCTGCCCCTCAGATCTCCCCTCAGTCCTCCAGAGAGATCTTCCTTTTTTTTTTTTTAAGATTTTATTTATTTATTCATGAGAGACAAAGAGAGAGAGAAAGGCAGAGACATAGGCAGACAGAGAAGCAGACTTCATGCAGGGAGCCCGATGTGGGACTCGATCCCAGGACTCCAGGATCATGCTCTGGACCGAAGGCAGGCGCTAAACTGCTGAGCCGCCCAGGGATCCCAGGAGATCTTCCTAAATGTAAATCTTGCCTTGACACTTACCTACTTAGAATCCTTCCATGGCCTCCCCATTGCTCTTGGGATAAAGTTCTAACTCCTTACCAAGACCTCAGAGCTGTGCATGAACTGCTCCTCCCTGGCTCATCTCTCCCCACCCTTCCCTTCCCTGGCTTTAGACCTGACCTGACAGTTCTTTCAGTTTCTAAATGCTTCATGTGTTAGACCTTCACTGTTAGACCTTTGCACCTGCTGTTCACCCTGACTAAAATACCCTCTCCTCTTCAGCTTTACCTGGCCAACTCATCTTGTTCAGCTTAAACATCTCAGGAGCCTTCCCTAATGCATTCATCTGTTGAATGCGTTTATTAAATTCCAACTCAGTGCTTCTCCTAGGCCACCTCTGATTCCTTCTGCTTCTTCCATTGAAACAACTCCTCCGCGGCAGACTGCCTGCAGCTACGTGAGGCTTGTGACACTGAGCACAGGGCCTGGCCCACAGAAGGTACTCAGTGAGTATTGAACGGGGGGTTACATAGCCTGTCCCTTAGGACCATGTGCTGTTCAGAAGAGGGAGATTCTGAGAGAGTGGCCCTGCCCTCCCCTCAATCCACCACTGACCCATGCAAGGAACTCCCTGGCTTTGCACCCTCCTGGTGCCCCAAAGGGCATGGGATAAAGCTCGGCCTTTGAGGAGCTTCACGATGCAGCTTCCATCTGTCTCTACTTTCTCTTCCCCTCCCCGCACTACATGCAGTGGACCCTCATTATTCGCAGATTCTATATTTGCAGATTTGCATATTCGCTAACATGTATTTGCAATTCCAAAGTCAGTACTCAAGGCACTTTTGTGGCCCACGGGCAGGTGCAGAATGGCCAGTTTGGTCCCCAGACGCACACATTCCCAGCTGACGCTGAACAAAGTGATGCTTTGCTTTCTTGTCTCAGCTCTTCTACTAGAAACAGGTGTTCTTTTCAAGGGCTATTTAGTGCCACATTTTCCCATATTTTTGTGCTTTTTGTTGGCAATTTTACTATTTAAAACGGCCCCCAAGCCTGTGTAACCCCAAAGTGCTGTCTAATGTTCCCACATATGACAAGGCTATGATGTGTCTTATGGAAAAAATAAGCTTCAGACAAGCTTCAGTCAGGCATAAGTTATTGTGCTGTTGGCCATGAGCTCAGTGGGAATGAAGCAGTTTATATGAAATAAAATGTTTCTTAAACAGAAACACACATAAAACAAAGTTACACACAGTGTCTCTTGTGTACCAGGTACCACTCTAGGCGCTGGGGGACAGAGCAGCAGACAAAGCAAAGGTCCCTCTTTCACCATAGTGATAGTACCCTGTGTCCTGTGCCCAGGTTAACTTTCAGTTATATCCTTAATATAATGAACAAAAGTTCAATAAATAAGCACTGACTGTGTGCCAGGCACTGTGCTAAGTACTTTACACAGACCGAGACCACTCATGCTACACCCCGCACAACCACATCAGGTTAGGTATTGTGGACACAGTTTGCAGGCAGCAAAATCAAGCCTTAAAGTTCTCACCATTGCCAAGCAGCCCCAACACAGGAGCTGCGTTTTCTGTTTGGTGTTCATTTTTCCACATCAGGTCTGGAATCTCTGAAGGCAATGACTGAATAGGATTCATGAGTTAAAACCCTCCAGTATTGAATGTGGTTTTTGCAACCAATATATCTCCTCCTGCTCTCCCTTGTGGTCCCTCTGCTCCAGTCACACAGGCCTTGCTTGAATCTATCAGTCTTCCCACCTCAGGACCTTTGTACTTGCTGTTCCTTCTACCTAGACCACCCTTCCCCCAGCTCTTTGTTGGACTCCATCCTTTTCGTTGAGGCATCAATTCAAATGCCACTTCCTTATAGAGGCATTTCTGATAACCCCTCTAAAGTAGCCCCTCATATTCTTATTTATTTAATGCCTCTGCCACTACAGTCATTCTAATGTGTTTAACAAATATCTCTGGTCTGTATGCTTTCTTACAGAGAAATGTTTTGTATGTATGCTTACCTCATACACTTCACGTTGTCTGTAGATCTCATTCTGTGTCTTCCCTTTTTTTGCTCAGGATCATGCTCTGAAGATTTATTTTTGTTCTCTGTACATCTTATTTGTTGCTCCTAGATGCTTCTAGATGCTGCATAGACTCTATAGTGGGCGTCCATGACACACACACACCTCTATCCACTTTCCTGGGGATGGACACAAGTTTGCTCTTGAGCACCACAAGCAATGCTATAGTGAATATCCTAGCCCTGCTCCCCTCATAAGCCCCTGTGAGAATTCCTTTGGAATTGGGATTTCTACTCAGAGAGTATATTTAGACTTAATTTGATGAGACATGCTTGATTACCATCCAGAAGCTCTGTACCATCCCACACCCACTAATAGTGTCCACATCCCCACCATCTCCTGGCATTATCCAACTCACTAAATATTTTGTTGGCTTATAGTTGATAGCTCCCTTAAAAAAAAAAAAAAAAAAAACTAAGTAGGCTCCACGCCTAGCATGGAGCCCAGCGTGGGGCCTGAACTCATGACCCTGAGATCAAGACCTGAGCTAAGATCGAGTCCGATGCCTAACCCACTGAGCCACCTAAGCACCCCAGTAGTTCACATTTTTATTGTACATTTCTCTGACACTAATGAGTTTAAAGTACATCCTCATATGCTCATGGGCTTCTGGTTTCCTCCTCCCTAAATTGCCCATTCTTGCCCTTTGATAAGAACTTTTTCTTTAGGGGATGCTCTCTGGTTTCCTGTTGGTTTGTGAAGTTCCTTGTATGTTCTAAAATTAGCCCCTTGCCGATTTCAGACATCATCTTTGTTTTGCCTTCTGGTCCATGCCTTTGAGGGGGCACAGGAAGGCATTCTCTCCCCCTGAAAGAGTTTTATCTTCTATTGGCTTCCACTTTCACCTCTCACCTTGGGTTTTTGTTTTTTGGTTTTTTTAAAGATTTTATTTATTTATCCGTGAGAGAGACAGAGAGAGAGGCAGAGACACAGGCAGAGGGAGAAACAGGCTCCATGCAAGGAGCCTGATGTGGGACTCGATCCCGAGTCTCCAGGATCATGCCCTGGGCTGAAGGCGGCGCTAAACCACTGAGTCACCTGGGCTGCCCTCACCTTGAGTTTTTGAATCATCTGAAGTCCACTTTGTCTGTGGCAATAGGTCAGGATTTATTTTTATAGTTCTCCAGATAGCGAAGCACTGCCATTCTTTTATATCCCACGATCCTTTTTTTTAAATTGATCATAATCCACAACCTGGAATATTGTTATTTCCATTTAGCTGTTTGTAGCTGTTTTCTCTCATCAGACTTGAGTTCCTAGAGAGCAGCAGTCACGTCTATCTTGTTCCCCATTCAGTCCCCAGTCTCTGGCTCAGGCCTGGCACGCTGTAGGAGCTTGAGGAACATGCGTTGGATGGAGGGAGGAAGAAACAGAAAAGGATGAAGGGGAAGGGGACAGAGGCCTGGAGGGAGATAGAGAAGGGTGGGAGGTGAGGCAGGCCCCCCTCCTTCTGCACAGCACCGGCCCCACTCCAGGTCTATCCCTCCCCAAGCACCACTGCTCATCCTCAGGCTTGGGCCATATACAAGGGCAAGCACCTAGAGGGCATTGACAAGGAGGACCCTCCAACCTGGAAGACCCGGCTCCGCTGTGCCCTCAACAAGAGCGCCGACTTCTGTGAGGTGCGCGAGCGCAGCCAGCTGGATGTCTCCAACCCCTACAAAGTCTACCGGATTGTGTCCAACGGTGCCCATTGTCCAGGTACCATCTTGCCCCTGGAGGTAGTGGCCGAGGGAAGCTCTCTAGGCAATAACAACCTCATCTTGCCCATCTGTATGTCAACTGAGAAATGGTGGGCTTATTAAGCTTAAACTCCCGGGTTGGTAAACACAGAAAGACCCATAGACATTCAATTTCTGTTCCCATTAGAAAAGGAGGAGACTGAAGCCCAGAGAGAGGTGGGCCCTGCCTGAAATCATGCTGTGACCTCATCCTCATGTGGGATCACCTCTACTGGGGGGGCTCCCCTTGAGGCCCAGGAAACAACAGCTTGCCTCTTGCTCCACCCAGTTGCCAGGGCTTGTGCTCCCCCTGAAAAGAAGAACATTCTTCAGAGTCAGCAGGAGTCCCCCAGAGAAGTGACAGAGCCGGCCTGCAGGACAGACCAGGTTGGTTGTCCTTCAAGCTTCTGCAGCCTTGCCAGCTCGGTCACCTCTCACCCGAACTGCCCTCGGTGCTCTCTGGCGCTGTCATCTGTCCTGTCCTCTCCTCCAGCTGCTGCTCCATCACCATCCCCATCCCTCCTGCCAGCTCGACCTCTTCTTACCTCTGCTCTATCTGCACCACCATCTTCAGCTCCATTGTCCTGTTCCCTTTGCCTCTGTCACCTCTGGGTGCCCCTTGTTCCCTTCAACTCCATCACCATCTGCCTCAGGCCTCTCTCCTGAAATTCATCCCTTGCCCCTGTCATCATTGGGTCCATCACTCTGCCCTCAGCAGATGCAGCTCTGTCACTGCATTTCCCTCACCTTCTCGCTGTTGCCATCACTCCAGCATCTCCACCCCCATCACCCTGTCCATATCATCCCCATTACCACCACCACCTCTCCCCCACCATCCATGGTTCATTGCTCTGTCCCCATCCCCCCACCAGCCTGGTCCAATCCACTGTCCCTAGTGCCTCCATCAGCATGCATTCTATATTCTGTCCCCCATCTCTATCACTCTGTCTCCATTTTTATCACCTCTGTCCCCTCTATCACCTCTGAACCCCCATCTGCTAATTCACTCTTCACTCTTCTCTTCCTGGCATAGTGAGCTTCATCTCCAACCCCCTAATCTCCAACGGCTCCATCAATTCTTTACCTCTGGGAGAGAAAAGGTCTTGAGCTCTGAAACCTTACAGCCTCTATTGACCCCAACTGGCCTGCAGTCTGTCCAGGCCTCCTTCTGCCCCATTGAGGACAGTCTGGGAACTCCTGTGGCCCACAGTCTCCTCTCCCACCCTCATAACTCTCTCCCAATGGCCAGGACAGCTCCAGATCAACCACAGAGGATAAGAACGAGGAGCAACCCCCCAGGCTGGCCCAGCGGGCCTCTCTGCCATCAGCTGCCCAGCTCACAGGCCCTCTGGCTGACCACAGTAAGGACCAGATCGCCTCACTCATGCCTGCCTCCTCTCTGGCCTCCTCCAGGACCTTGACCTAGGGGTGGAGAGACCCAGGGTGAAGTGGTGCCTGACAGCTTCCCCTCCTTCCCTAGGGTACCAGGTGCAGGAACCTGCATACCACTGGAGCCCCTTGCCCTCCTCTGAGGATTTCAGCAACCCTGGTAAGGAATCTGCAGGCTCTCCCCTCTGACTAGTGTGCAGAACTGGGGAGAGCCAGCTAGCCTTTGTCTTTTACCCAAAGCACCCAGCCCAGATAATAAAAAGAGCTAACATTTGTTGAGGGCTTAGTTTATGCCAGGCATCTTCCTAAGCTCTCCTGCAGCCCTGTGAGATAGATACTGCTATCACCCCCACTTTACAGATACAGAAACCCAACACAGAGATTAAGAACCTTACCCCCCCAAAAAAAGAACCTTGCCCGAAATCACACAGTAGCCTTGTGAAAGTTTTTTTTTTTTTTTAAGATTTTATTCATTTATTCATGAGAGACACACAGAGAGAGGCAGAGACATAGGCAGAGAGAGAGGCAGGCTCCCTGCGGGGAGCCTGATGTGGGACCCAATCCCAGGACCCCGAGATCACTACCTGAGCCAAAGACAGACCCTCAATCAGTGAGCCACCCAGGTGTCCCTGGGAAAGTTACTCGGGTCACAGCTCATAAGTGGCAGTTGAAAGATCAAAATGCAATGGCAGGGCAGCAGAGCTCCCAGCCCAACCTTTTGAGCATCCTGCTGTCCCCTCATATGGGAACCTGCTGTTTTATTGTTGCTTCTATCAGCATTAAAATATTTGCTGGGGGGCAGCCCGGGTGGCTCAGCGGTTTAGCACAGCCTTCAGCCCAGGGCCTGATCCTGGAGACCTGGGATTGAGTCCCACCTCAGGCTCCCTGCATGGAGCCTGCTTCTCCCTCTGCCTGTGTCTCCACCTCTCTCTCTCTCTCTCTCTCTCTCTCTCTCTCTCATGAATAAATAAAAAAATATATATATTTGCTGGAAAGAAGCTCCTAGAATCCCAGAGATTGGGACTGGAAGGGCCCTAGCCTGTCCCAGTTGTACAGATGGCCTCAGATCCTATGCTTTTGACTCTGGAGCTCAACTACCAGTTCATTTATACTGGAAGCTGCAGCTATTTACTACTGGTACTAGTACTACTACTGCTACTACTAGAATTATCATTATCATTTATCCGGAGGAAGCACCAAAAACTCCCGACATGGGGGCCCGCAGGACCTCGGGCGGTGGGGGCGTCCCCTGCCCTGTTGAGAGGGTGTTCGGTGCTGGGGCCTCCAACGCCCGGCGCACCCCCTCTCCCGGCCCCGCAGACTGCTGGCTGCACGTGCGGCTGTTCTACGGCGCGGAGCTGGTGCAGGAAACCACCGCGCGCACCGCGGAGGGCTGTCGCCTGAGCCCTCGGGCAGTCACCGCGGCCGAGCACCTGCTGGGGCCGCCGCCGCGCGTCGCGCAGGTCCGCTTCCCGGAGCCGCCGCCCGGCGCCCGCGTGCTGCGGCACTTGCTACGGCACCTGGAGCGGGGCGTGCTGCTGTGGGTGGCCCCCGAGGGCGTGTTCGCCAAGCGCCTGTGCCGGGGCCGCGTGTACTGGCGCGGCCCGCTCGCCCCGCACCGCGCGCAGCCCAACAAGCTGGAGCGCGAGCGCACCTGCCAGCTGCTAGACACGCGCCGCTTCCTCGAGGGTAAGAGCACGGCGGTGGGCCCGCTGGCAGCGTGGGACAGAGTGGCTGGGCACAAGGGGCGTGGGCGGAAGCACGAGAGCAGAGGAGAGGGCGCACGCGAGACGTGAGGGCAGGCGAATGGGCTTATGGATTCTGGGCTTGTGGTGGACGTGGAA
Source organism: Canis lupus familiaris (assembly GCF_011100685.1). Lineage (NCBI taxonomy): Eukaryota > Metazoa > Chordata > Mammalia > Carnivora > Canidae > Canis > Canis lupus. The sequence continues at coordinate 21,813,325 of NC_049245.1, read as the reverse complement.
ACAAAGGATGAGACACACAAGCGCCGCGAGCGGGAGCGAATATGGGCATCGGGGGACCTGGGCGCAGATATGGACATAGACTTATGGGGAGGGTAGGCACGGGGCAGGCTGGGGGCATTGGCTGTGCGCATGAGCGTAAGACTTGAGCAGGTGCCTTGGTATAGGGCACTAAGCCTAGGCTGGGCACTCAGGCACTGGGCACACCATAGGTATAGGTGGATGGCAATGGGCACAGGCTGATAGTGAGCGTAGAAGCACAAGGCACAGGGCATGAGCACTGGAAGTAGGCACAGATGTGGGACATGAGACAGGTATAGGGATGTGGAAGTGGGCACAGGGCACGGGCGCACAATGGGGATGTGGCCTTCCAGGTCATGGGCATGGGATATAAGCACCAGGTGGGATTCCCAAGCCCCCAGTCTTGCTGCCTGTAGAATTGCGAGCCCACCTGCAGGATGGTGGCCAGGAGCCCGAGTACCAAATCCATCTGTGCTTTGGTGAGGAGTACCCAGGGCCCCCAGACCAGCCGGAGGAGCGGCTCATCATGGCCCACGTGAGTCACCTCCCACTCCAGTGAAGAGCCACGCCTTCCAATCACCTGGAACAGCCCCTTACTGACTCCCTCCTGTCCTCATTTCCTGACTTGATGACCTTCTGGTCTGTAGGACCCTGCATGTAAAGTGTCTGTGGGGTGGGGAGACTGTCACCAGGGCTGTGACTTCCTATGGAAACCTAGGGGGTGCTGAGAGAGTTGACTCATTGCACCCCACACCCTCACAGGTGGAGCCAGTCTTCGCCCGCCAGCTCTTCCTGGACTCCAAGCACCACTATCGTGGTACCCCAGCCATGGCAAGTCCCCAGCTCAGCATGTCCGATGGTGTCACTCACCTGCTTACGGCGCAGCTGAATCAGCAATAAAGGATCACTTCCTCCTCTCCTACCATCTGAAGTCAGCCCTCCCACCCCGGGTGTGGATCCCACCCCAGAGCTGCCCAACTGCCAGTGGACTTGAGGCCACCCCCCCACACCCATCAGCCAGGTCTGTGGGGACAGCGGAAGCAGATCTGTGCCCTTCAACCTCTCAGCCGCAGAGGCAGAGACGCAGCCCTGGAACAAGGCGCGTAGGCGGACAGCATGCAGCTGGGCCTGGGAAGTCAGGAGGAAACCAAACTCAACCTTGAGGTTCCAGAAACAGCAATTAGGGCAGAAACAAAACTTCATTTCTTGTTGGGAGCCCAACAAGTCTGAGATGGTATACTTGAGAGCCTGCTTTACCTCCAACTGATTCATTATAAGGTTTGCTTAAAGCTGGTTTTACAGATAATTAGATCCTCAGGGATCAGAGTGAAACCACATAGTAACAGAATTGCCTGCCTCTGAGGGGCTCTGAGTTTCCAGACCCTTCCTCCCACCTGTCACTAGTCTCCATTCTTATACGGCCAGGGAGGGGATCCCACAGCAGAAAACTTGGCCTGAACCGGGGTCTTTGGGGGCTGACAGCTGAACCACCAGCGCCAGTAGATACTGTGTTTAGAGAAACTGAGGCAAACCCCCAAACACAGCCCTAAGGCAGAAGCGAAAGCAGGAAGCGGGGGTCCAGGCCGTCCCTAAACCCCAGTGAACTTTGCAAACTGCAAGTTGTAGGGAGTCCTTGAAAATTGGGAGGGAGCCCCTTCAATCATGAAGGCAATTGACCCTGCCTTGGCAGTAAACTTACTGTTTCCTGCCCTGGATATCAGACCTTGTTCCCTCTTCTGATTTCTGACTTTCTTTATAGGGATTCTCCTACAGATGGCAACATAATAAATCTCTTAGTGATAGATTAATAAGTCTCTTTCATGGGGCCAGGGAGGGGGGAAACTGTATGCTTTGACAAAGGACTGAGGTCAATCCAATCACTGTTTTTTATTCATTCAGCTAATGTTGATTAAGCACCTACTCAGTTCTGGGCCAGTGCTGGACAAAACAGCACGTTCCTGGTCTCTTGGGGTTCATAGCCTGTTTTCCAATAGGGATCCAGTGATGTCCTCTATCCCTGCAGCTCTTCTGTAGAAAAGGTGGTGTTAAGGAGATAACAGAATCCTGGGTTCAAATCCCAGCTTTGTCACTCACTAGCTGTGTGACCTCAGGCAAGCCCCTTAAGCTTTCTGAGGCTTAGATTCCCCATCTATTCAAAAGAAGCCGTGAAGGCCTTTGGAGCAATCTTGGTCCAAGGAGTAAATGCAGAGAGAGAAGATGAGTTGTCAGGAGGCTGACATGGAGAGGCACACAGTTGGTGTCCTTTGACTTGGTTTCTTATGGGTGGGAGAGCATGGAGCAGGCCACTCCATCCTTCAGAAGACCTGACTGTCCTAGGCTTCGCTGGCCTAAGGCTGCAGCTGGTGGGGAACCTCAGTTCAGAGTGACATTCTTGAGTCATGTCCAAACCTCTACTCTGTGCTAGACCCTAGGAGGATGCTGGATGCTGTGTAAAGGGGCTGTTGCCTTCTCATCACAGCACGGACAGCTGAAGAGTCGCCAGCCCCAGTTTGGAGACGGAAAACTGAGGCTCAGACAGGGTCAGAGACTTGCTTCAAACCCCTCTTTGTGGGGGGAGAGGGAAATGTCTCTGCCCAGATGGTTGCCCTCCCCTCACCAGTCACTAGAGGGCGCCCAAGCTCAGCGTACCGGTTTAGCGGTTCTCGCCGCCTCCACAGCGAACATCCTGGAACATCTCAGAGCTAGCGTGACCCCAGGGGCTGTGCGCTGCTGGGAGGAGAAAGTAGACCCCGGGCCTGGAAGAAGGAGACCAGAAAAGAGGAGCTAGAGGCAGGGACCTGAGGATTCCTGGGGCTTTTCCCACCGGTGCCCCCAGTTCTCCAGCTCAGCTTTGAATCTTTGTCTCTCCCCAGTGGGTCTCTCTGTGTCTCTCTGCCTCCATCTCTTGTGTCTGGGCCTGCGTCTCTCTCAGGATCTGCCTCTTTCACTCTATCTCTGTAGACTGATTTCTTTCAGCGATCCCAACTTTGTGCGGTGCGTGCGTGTGCGTGTCTGGCCACGTGTGTCTCTGTTCTTTCGGCCTCCTCTTCGTCTCTGTGTATGTCTCTGCCTCTGTCCTCGTTGTGTGTGCCACCGTTTCTCTTGTCATGTCTCGACCTCTGTGTCTTTCTCTCTGTTTTTAATTACCTCTGTCTCTTTTTGTTTCTCTGTCTCTGTCTCACTCAGTTGCATGTCCTGTCCCTTGCAGCCACCAGCTCCCAGCACACATCGCCCGGGGGTCCCAGTCCCTTCCCTCCTACCCCCACCCCCCACCTCCCACAGCTGCTCACAGCTTCCCAGTCCTGGCCTCCCTGCCCGCCTCTCTCTCGGGCCTTGGGGGAGGGGGCGAGGGAGGAAGGGAGGGCAGCCTGGTGGGCCCACCCCTTTTTGCCTTTCCAGGCTGGGAGGCTGGGCCAGTGGGCCTTTTAACCAGCCCGGGCGGGCTGTGCCGGACACCAGCTCTGGACGCCGAGCCTGGCCCCTCCGTGGTCCCGGCAGCCGCCAGCCCGGCCAGCCCGGCCAGCCCGGCCAGCATGCAGCAGCAGCCCCTGCCCGGGCCCTTGGCCCCCGCGGCGGAGCCCACCAAGCCTCCCTACAGCTACATAGCTCTGATCGCCATGGCCATCCAGAGCTCACCAGGCCAGCGGGCCACACTCAGTGGCATCTACCGCTACATCATGGGCCGCTTCGCCTTCTACCGCCACAACCGGCCCGGCTGGCAGAACAGCATCCGCCACAACCTGTCACTCAATGAGTGCTTTGTCAAGGTGCCCCGCGATGACCGCAAGCCAGGCAAGGGCAGCTACTGGACGCTGGACCCCGACTGCCACGACATGTTTGAGCACGGCAGCTTCCTGCGCCGACGCCGACGCTTCACCCGGCGAGCAGGTGCCGAGGGAGCCAGGGGCCCTGCCAAGGCACGACGTGGACCCCTCAGAGGGAGCAGCCGGGATCCAGGAGTCCCCGATGCCATGACTGCCAGGCAGTGCCCATTCCCACCGGAGCTGCCAGAGCCCAAGGGCCTAAGCTTTGGGGGTCTGGTGGGGGCCTTGCCAGCTAGCATGTGCCCTGCGACCCCTGATGCCAGGCCTCGGCCGCCGACGGAGCCCAAAGAGATGCCCACACCTAAGCCTGCAGGCCCAGGGGAGCTCCCTGTGGCCCCCTCATCTTCCCCATGCCCGGCATTTGGCTTTCCTGCTGGCTTCTCCGAGGCTGAGGGTTTTAGCAAGGCCCCCACACCCATCTTGACCCCAGAGGCGGGCATCGGGAGCAGCTACCAGTGCCGGCTGCAGGCACTGAATTTCTGCATGGGGACTGATCCGGGCCTTGAGCACCTCTTGGCCTCAGCAGCCCCCTCTCCTGCACCACCTACCCCTCCAGCCTCACTGCGGGCCCCGTTGCCCCTGCCAGCTGACCCCAAGGAACCCTGGGTTGCAGGCAGCTTCCCTGTCCAGGGAGGCTCCAGCTACCCATTGGGGCTGACCCCCTGCCTATACCGGACACCAGGAATGTTCTTCTTTGAGTGAAGCTGGCCTGGCCTCGGGCAGTCCCTGCAGGGCCCCTGCCAACTACACGCTCCAAGCTGAGCCTGACTCTAGGATCTGGGGAGTTCTCAAGGGACCCAGGCCTGGCACACCAGCGATCGGGACAGGAAGCCAAGATTGGAGTAGTGAACACTCAGCCAGCCGGCCCCCAGAGCCTCCGGATGGACTTGAGGGAGAGGGGAGGCAGGGCCCCCTTGGGGTTGACTCTGTGGCTCTCAGGGCCAATAAAACCAGTGTGATGATGAGGGCCAGCTTCCTGGATGGTTGGGGGCTGAGGGCCGGGATGCCTGATTCTGTGTGCGGTGGCTGTGGTTGTGGGATTGTGGGGCAGGGGCAGGGGACCCTGGAGGAAAATGTCCCACATGAGGCTTTCTCCTGCTGGGGACTTTCTCAGGGAGTTTCCCAAGAAGGTGGAGGAAGGGGGGAATCAGGGAATAGAGAAGAGAGAAAAGGGTGTAGCTAAGAGACACCAGGCAGGGGGCAAAGCTGGGCTGGCCTGAGGGGCTAATTCTCCAGCCCCAAGCTCTGTGACTCAGCACCCTCACCCCCCTTATGAGTGTTCATAATGTGACCATCTGTGGCATTTATTTGGTCCTGGGCTTGTATATATCCTTTCACCAAACTCTGTGCAATTTGGAATGTCATCCCCATTTTACGGTGGTAGAAACTGAGGCTCAGAGAGCCTGGGGCTCGTTAGATCTGACTCCAGATGGCAGCAAATGTAGCCCCTGTCCTGCAGTCTGAGTGAGGATGCAGGGGATGCACGCAGGGTAGGAGCAGAGCTTGGGGGGACTCTAGAGTGGGAGGGGCTTTTATGGAATCCTGGAATGCCAGTACAAAAGAGGCACCCTGACCCCAAAGGCAGGCACCAGTCGCCTTGTCTGCATTTCCCACACGAATGACGGACTTCCCTGAGTCCCCAGCTCTCCAAGGCCTCCTGATGACTCCTTAAGAAAGCATTTCTGTCATGGCGGGAGTGGGTGGCTATCCTGGGTACAGATCAGAAGTGAAGGAGCCCTGACCTCTGGCCTCTTCTAGCCTCTCCCTTGGGCAGAAGCAGGAGAAATGAGTATATTCATGGCCCCCTTCAGAGGAACAGACCTCTGTGGAATCTCCCTGTCCCCCACACCCTTCAATACTAGAGTTGCTGAAGCAAAACCCTTCCTTCTGGAGCCTCGGTACCCCCATCTGGATCCTGGGTATACAGAGAAAAGAAAGAGGTCAGGGATACTGGGGGAACCCCCTTTCTGGAGTTTGGTGTAAGGGCCTGCTGGATCTTCTATCACCATAAAGCAACACCCCCGGGGCTGGAGACCCCTCAGTCCAGCAGGCTGCCCAGTCCATCCAAGGGCCTCACTCAGGCAGGCGGCCATGCTGATTGCAGCCTCTGCTGCTCCCTCCTCCCTCAGCAAGTCCCCTGGGGCCTGGGCGGAAGCAAGCCCGGCTGGACAGTCCCAACTGTCTGGTTCCCACAGACTCCAGAGCCGCCAGGGTGGAGGGGGGACCCACAGGGTGGGGGCTCACTGTGGCCGGAAGGGGGTGAGAAAGTGCCTGGCCAGCTGTAGGGCCCCTCCCCACCATGCAGGCGGGACCCTAACCTGGAATCCATCTAGCAACGATGTGGGGACAAGAGAGGGTCTGTCCTGTCTCATCACATCTGGGAAGCCTGATGGGTGAAGAGGAGGGGGAAGTTCTGTGTGAGCGGGGCAGGCAGGGGTGGGGAGAGGAGAAAGAGATGCTCACTCATGTGGGTTGTTCCAAGGTGTATACCTCTGTGGGAGTATGGGTGTGTGCGATGCACAGAGACAAACAGTTACAGAGACAGGGACAAACAGATTCAGGGGAGTAAGTGTTCTTTCTTAGTTGGGTCAGGGAAAGAGGCCTCTGCTGGGCACTGTTCCCTGTGGTGCATTCCTGTGGAGACCTGGTGACCCCAGTCCCTTCCCAGCCTGTGTCCTGGGCTAGTAGGAGGATAGGGAGGCTGGCTGAACTGGGAGCCCGGGCCTCTGCCTCCTGCTCCAACCATCCTCAATGGAGCTGAGCCTCTGAACTGGGGTGGGGGCTTGGGGGAAAAAAAAAAAAGCCATGTCTCACCCTTTGTCCTGGGGAAATGTGCAAAAAAGGGTCCACCACACCCTGATGCATAGACTCAGCTATGGGAGCCCTCTCTCTGTGTCCCTTTCTGACCCCCCAACATGGTCAAGAAGTGAAGACAAGTTGCCTCAGCCCCAATTCCCAAACAGGACCCTGGGCTCAGTGCCTGCCTTGGCCTCGCTGTATGAGCCTGGATGAGTGCCCATCTCTCTGGGCCCTGATTTCACTCCCTTTGCCTAGCAGGGGTTGGGGAAAGGGCAGCCTGACTCTGAGTCTGGGTCCCAGGGGAGGGTCTGACATGGGGGACTGCCTGGAGGGGATCCCATCCCCAGAGGTGCTGGACTAGGAGGCCCAGACACCATGATCTCATGTTGCCTTTTGCTTGCTGCCCAGCCTGAGGACCCCACCCACTGGGCCTCCTGCCCTCACATTCTTTCCATGACCAACAGACGCCCTGTGACTCCTGCCTCGCCACCCCCACCTGGAGGGGTGGATGGTGCTTAGCAGAGATGCAGAATGCCTACGCTGGACCGACCCAGAGAGAGCACGTCAGCAAAGATGGACACACCAAGCCCAGAGAAAGCAAGCAACGTGCCCAAGGTCACACAGCAAAGCAGGAGCAGGTAACTCCTCTGCTGCCTAAACTGTATGGCTCTTAGAGGGCAGGGGCTGTCCCATCTGGCTCTGCCTCAGGGACCCTCTTCACTGGAGGCTTGTCTGTCTCCAGGAGGGGATCCCAATCCTCCCTCCTCCCCAGCAGGTTAGAGTGAAAAGGATGCCAAGTTGTCTTATAGAGGCAGGCTAAATCAAACTCTAACATGATAGAATCAGGGGTATTTAAGAATATTCCAGAGTTTTTAATCACAGCAGTTTAGATTCTTGGAATATCAGAGCTGAAAGGGCACCTCCTGCCCAATTTCTGAATCCCCTCTATACCAGGGGTTCCAAGAAAGGGGAGCCCGCTGTCTTTAGAGGCCACCTCTTCCCACCCAAGTCTGGCAGCTCCGAAGGACTGTCAGCAAGTTCTTCACCTGCTGGTGCTCTGGGCTCTGCTCTTCCTGCCCCCAGGGAGGCCACCCCCACCCTCAGACTCCTCCACCCTCCACATCTTATCTCCCGCCGCTCCCCCCACCCCCGCCCACCCGCTTCCTTCCCCATTCCACTGCCCAGAGCTCAACACTCCCCACACCCAGACAGCCTGAGCCAGGGGCCTGGAGACCCTGTCCTGATGAGGGCTGGCCACTCAGAGGCAGCCACGGTGATGAGGAAGAAGGGGGAGGTTGGGTCAGCAGGCCTGGCCTGTCTGCCTGTGGGGAGTGTATGGGACCTAGCAATCTAGTCTTCAGCCAAAACATCCTGTCTCCTGTCTCCACACAGGCTCCTATCACCCCTGAAGGCCAAGCTGCCAGAGGCAGCAGGTACAGCAGCTAGAAGAAGGAGCTCTGGAGCCCAACTGCCCACATTTAGACCCCAGCTCTGTGCCTTGCTAGCTGTATGACCTCGGGCAAGTGGCTTCCCTTCTCTGTATTTTCCTCATCTGTAACCTATGGGCACTAACAATACCTATTCCTATGGGGTTGTTATGAGGATTACATGAACATATATTTGCAAAGTGCTTGGAACCTGGTCTGGCACAAGGAAACTGCAATGCAGTTCTTAATTTTTTTTTAAGATTTTATTTATTTATTCATGACACACACACACACACACACACACACACACACACACACACACACACAGAATGGCAGAGACACAGGCAGAGGGAGAAGCAGGCTCCATGCAGGGAGCCTGCTTGGGCTCCAGGATCAGGCCCCGGGCTGAAGGTGGCACTAAACCGCTGGGCCACCGGAGCTGCCCTAAATTTTTTTTTTAAGATTGGGTCCCAGGGGCAGGTCCCCTGAACCCAATCTACCCCCAGGGGAAGGTCCAGTTCTTGTGGAGATGGGGGCATAGAGGGGAAGGGGAGACTGTTATAGAGACAGGCTTTAGGTTCAGTTCCTGGCATCTCCTCTTCCTTGCCATGTGACTTTGAGCACGTGGACTCACATCTCTGAGTATCACTTTTTTCATCTGTAAAATGGGGGTAATGCGGGACGCCTGGGTGGCTCAGTGGTTAAGCGTCTGCTTTGGAGCCTGCTTCACCCTCTGCCTATGTCTCTGTTTCTCTGTGTGTGTGTGTGTCTCATGAATAAATAAATAAAATCTTTAAAAAAAAATGGGGGTAATGTTTTCAACCCCCAGGACTGGTATATGGGAAACCTCATCCTACATACTATGTGTACAATTCAGCCAACAAGAATGAAATCAGAACATGAGACAACCCCACAGGGGGACCTGGTACCCTCAGCTCCGTTGCTCTGCTCCTTCCTTTGCGAGTGGCAAACCTCTGTCCCCGCACAGCCAGAGGCGCCTGATCTTTGTTCCCGCCCCACTGGTAACTGGGTGGTGACAGGGTGGCTGGTGGGGCCAAAGGAAGTGGTTCCAGGCTAAAAACAGACCAGAGGCCCATTTAGTCACACAGCCAGAATCCTGCCTGGTGGCCCCTGGAAAGTCCAGGGCTGCCTCCTCCTGACCACAGCCCTCAGGGAGCCCTGATCTGTCTTGGATACAAAGGAGAGGCTGACCCTCCTGCTCCCGAAGACAGCCAACTCCCTGGTGAGTTCTGTTTCCACCTCCCGGCCCTTGCACTAGCTGTCCCCTCCACCTGGAATGCTCCTCCCCACTGGCTGACTTCTCAACATCAGGAGGCCAAGTTAAAAATCATCTACTCAGAGAAACCACCCCTCTCAACCCCTTATCTGATTAGATGCCTCCAGATTACTCTCCATCTCTGCATCCTATTTGTTTCCTCCACCAGGCATTTCCTGTAATGTGGGATTATGCATTTCTATGTGTGTTCACTTTTTATTGTTTCTGCCTTAGAATGTGAGCTTCAGGGAGCAGGGGTTGGTCTGCCTTGTTCATTTTATTGATTTCCCTAACCCAGTGACTAGCACACAGAAGGCCCTCAATAAAGGTTTGCTGAGTGGACAAATGGGGTCATGGCCACCCTCCCATTCATCCATTCGCCATGGATTAAATCTCAGAGAAGCCCCTGGGGCTCCGTGGCCCGCTCAGAACAGAAGCCCAAGTCCTCTGGGACCGTGTTATCTGGCTTCATCCCTGCAAGTCCTACCCTCACTCCAGTCTTTGCACTTGCTCTTCCTTCTGCCTGGAACAGTCTTCCACCAACCCCCAGAGTCCCCTTTGATCTCTGTGCAAACTCTGTCCTTAGAGCAGCCCTCCCACATGCTGCCCCCACCCACCCACCACTGCCTGGTCAGAGTTCTCCCACCTAGAATAAAGTTCCACAAGGCCAGAGATTTTTGTGTCCTGGCTGCTTGCCCCCAGGACCTAGAACACTGTCTGGAACACATTAGGGTCCGGAGAAATAGTTGTAGAACAAACAGAAGGTTGGCAGCCTGGGCCCGCTACTCTATCCACATACCTCATGTAATTCATTGTCCCTGGGAGACAGGAACTGTTATTATCCCATTTTACAGACAGGAAACTAAGGCTCAGAGAGGGCAAATAAGTAGATTTGAACCCCGTTCTGTGTGACCTGAGCCGAGTCTCTGTCATTAGCCTGTCTCCCTAGAGGTGTCCAAGACCTGCATCTCCCTCCTGTCCCCACAGCTCTCTCTACCGCTCAAGCAGACATGGCCCAGCCTCCTTCTGGCCTCCCTGCCTCCAGTCCTTCTCTCCTGCTCACTGTCCTTGCTGGCTTCAGGGATCCTTGTAAACCACAGATCTGGTAATGTGCCTCCTTTGCTCAAAACCCCTCCATGTCTCCCTATTGCCCTGATTCAGGCTGGCATTTGAGGCCCCTGCCAACTTCTCCAGACTTATTTCCTGCTTCATCATATGTAAAAGCCACCCTGGAAGGCTCCAAGACAACCTGGCTCTTAGCTACAAGCCTTTGGACATGCGCTCTCCTCTGCCCGGAACACCATCCTCACTCCATCTGGAAAAGGCCTGCTCCTTATTGCTCTCAGCCTGGGTGTCACTTCCTGACACTGGAGAAAAGGGAATAAGGGTTCATGTCTTCTTCCATGGCCCTCCAGCTTCACCCTAACCCCCAAGCTCCCACCTACTGGGGTTCCAAAAGGTGTGAGCTCCCTGGAGGTGAAGACCATGACTAATTCACCTCCAGGTTCTAGCACAGGCCCAGGCCCAGAGCAGGGACTCAACAAACAGCTGTGATATGATTGGATATGTCAGAAGACGGACCACCTGCTTTGCATAGTGACCCTACCATTTACTGGCTGGGGACTCATGGACATGTCCATAAACTCCCTGAGCTTCACCTTCCTCATCTTAATGAGATATCTAATGGAAATATCCACTCATAGGGTGGGGATGAAATGAGTTCATAAATGGAAATCACGGGCAGCCCTGGTGGCGCAGCGGTTTGGTGCCACCTGCAGCCTGGGGTGTGATCCTGGGGACCCGGGATCGAGTCCCACATCGGGCTCCCTGCATGGAGCCTGCTTCTCCCTCTGCCTGTGTCTCTGCCTCTCTCTCTCTCTCTGTCTATGAATAAATAAATAAAATCTTTAAAAAAAATAAAAATAAATAAATGGAAATCACTTGCTGTGGTGCCTGGTGCTCAGTAAATAACAACCATGAAGGTGCTGAAAGGAACAGGTGCGTGGGCAGCCGCGAGATCAGGAGCTCGGTGCAAATAGGCACATCCTTCAGGACAGCCCTGACTGCTTCACACCCTCGGGTGGCCCTGTCACTGGCAGAATCTTTTCCCACCACTGCCCTGTTGGGTCCAAGGTGGCCAGTGGAATTCAAGGCCACTGGACGCAGACAGGAAGAGGCAGCGTCACCAGGCCTGGTGTAATCCAAACCAGATGCGGCCTCAGACCCATGGGGGTGGTCACTGTGGGCCTGGCCAAGGCCCAGAGGCAGGAAATAGTCTTGGAGGAACGTTCTCTGGGCTGGAACCAGCCGGGAGGAGCTGTCCCACTGAGGGTGTTAACCCCTCTTAGCCCACAGGGGGTGCCCAGGACCCTGGGCAGGGCAAGCTCATGGTGTAGGCCCCGTGGGGCACAGTGCACCTTGCAGGGAAGATCACGGTGTCATTGTAATGGGTGCCATGCAGGAGGGGCCTGGTGGGCAGGGCAGAGTAAGCGAGGGGCAGGGGATGCTCACAGCCTGGTACCAGGCACTTGAAGAATCACAGTCCAGAGCTTTGGCTGCGGCTCTGGCTCCAGCTGGCAGGCCCCAAACAGCCATAGAGTCTCTCCCTCCATCAGGATGGCTTCTAGGGTGAAAATCTTTTCCCTGAGAGGCTGCCTGGGATGGGAGTTCTAGTGACGGTAGTGGGGCTGGGGCCCAGGCCTGCAGAGAGGCAGAAACTCAGCCCCACACTGGGGGCTGCTGCTGTGCCTTTTTCCTGCATGTGCTCTGTGGCCCTTGGAGGGAACAAAATATCTCTGAACCCCCATTTCCCTACCCATTTTGTCAAGTCTATATCCTTTACCTCCAGGGACCAGGGGAGGCCCAAAGGAGGCCTCTGATAAATCAAAAAGAGCTTTCCAAGATGTGTTCCTGGGAGGTGATAGAAACAGAAGCAGTGATCAGCCCTGTTCCATGGCTCTGGGTGGGCTTCCTTCCTAGGAAGTGTTACTTTGCTGTGTAGCCTTGGGCATGTCACCTTCCCTCTCTGAACTGTTTCTACATCTGTGAAAAATACAGTGAATGAGCGCCCTATTCCATCTTGCGACTGTCACAACGACCTAGGAGTGGCAGTAGAGAGCAGAGCTGAGATTGTCATTTGTATATTATGGAGGAAATTGAGACCTGTGCTGAGAGTCAGGGGTCCTGGGTTCTAGTCCCAGGTGTCGCTCTCTGTTGAGGGGCCTTCCTTGTTTTGGCCTCGGTATCCCCAGCTGGATCCCAGCCCTGAATCTGTGCTATGGCTGGACCTCATTTCCTCATTCCCCCCCACCACCCCCACCACCACCCCATGGGTGTGACTCATCTCTCATCATCACGCTGTGTGGCCGAGGCTCAGCCTGGGTTGGGGCCAACGACGCTGAGAGAACTCAGAGGAAACCACAAGCCTGGCCCAGCTGGCAGGTGGTGAGCAGGCGGGCAGGCAGGCAGGCAGGCAGGGATCCATGGCCCTGCGGATCCTGTGGCCCTGTAAGCCCACATCCCATCGAGAGCCCCAACCCAGGTTCCCCAGACCCCCCAAACCCTGAGTGTAAGACCCACCGGGCTTAGACCCTCAAATCTGCCACACCTTGCCCTACATGACACCTGCTGCAATGGAAGTCTGCACACATCTGCTGGAACAGGGCAAGAGTGGGGGTGACAACCCCCAGCCTTGCCCTCCGGGTCAATATTCATGGAGTCAGGGGAGGTAGGGATGAACAAGGTCTTGATGCATAGTTAAGTCCAAGATTTCTTAAGAGGTGGTCAGTGTGGCAGCTGGGAACAGGGCCTCTGGGCCCATACTGTCTGGTGCAAGCCCTGACTCTGCCATCGACTAGCCGTGCGACACCAAGCAAATGGCTTAACCTCCCTGAGGCTGGGTTTCCCCATCCAAGAGGTAGCCATGACACAATGCCTGCCCTGCAGGATCTCACTGTGAGCAATCAATGTGATCCTGAGTACATGGAGCCAGACCAGGGGGTACCCAGGGCTGGTACCTAGCAGCACTCCATGCATGTGAACTGCTGTCACCGCCATTCCTGCTGAAACCAACTCACCTCAAGCAGGCAGACCAGCTGCCCCACTTAGGCCAGTATCACCTCTGTCTGACTCAGTTGTCCTCACAGCCAGAAAGGCTGTGCCCTAATAGGGTCAAGCTCTCTTGCCCTCAGGGCTGCCCTCTCCAGCAGGTGGAGCCTCCTCCCCTGCACTGCAGGCCCCGGGTGCAGCAGGCTGTGGTCCATGGAAAGAGCAGAGAACAGCTCTCTTTCCCTTACCCCCCAAAGAGACCCCTCCCCTCACTGCAGGTCCAGCAGAGGCACCATGTGCCTGCCCAAACTTCTGGCTCCACCTGGAGACTCTGCTTTCTGCTGACACCTCGTTCTGGTGAGAAGTAGAGTGGCTCATGGGCAGAGCCTTGCTCGGGAGACAGGAGAGTTCATTTCAAGCTCTAGCTTCTGACTTGTTGAATAGCCTTTAACATCCTTTCCTTCTCTAAGCCTCAGTTTTCCCCTCTGTAAAATAGGAATAATAATAATACCCACCTCGTGAGCTTGCTGTGAAGGACAAATGAGTTAATATCCACACAAGCAATTAAATGGAGCCTTGCACTCAGTAAACACCCAAAAATGTTGGATGGTGCTGTGACAGAGGAGTAAACTGAGGCTCAAAGTAGGGAAGCTGCTTGCCCAGGACTGGGCAGCCTGGCTCCTGAGGTTGTGCCGGGAACCACCACGCTGTGCACTGAAGTGCCCCTGGAGGGCCTGGCACACAGCAGTGCTCAGTGAACTGTGGTCATCTCTGACCTCACCCAAGTGCATGCACACACAGAGGGAAGGGAGCCACATTCAACCTGTACATTTATTTACAAGGCACAAGCTGAGAGCAGGTTGGGGACTGCCCGAAGGCCTTCCCACTCCTCCTGGGCCCGCTGACCCCATCATCTGAAGCCATGGGTGACCCTTAGGACGAGGGCCCGGAGTGGCTGGGCTGGGCCAGCCTGGCCCTCAGGCAAGCTCGGGGGTGGTCTCCCTGTCCCCCAGGCCTCTCCTCTCCCCCTGCGCCAGGCCTGGGCTGGGCGTCCGTCTCTCACACAGAGTTCCTGTGTGTTGGTGGTCGTAAGGAAGGTGGGCGGGGGCTGGGCCAAGCCAGATGGTGTGTACTAGGCCTTATCTGTTGGGAGTGGGGAGGCGGGCGGGGGCATGGAGGTCCTCTCTCACAAAGCCTGCTCTGTCTCCCCTGGCAGCTGGGCCTCAGGAATTGGCCTTGCTGCCTTCCTGCCCCACCAAGGGCTTCCCGCCACAACCACAGAAGCCCCACATGCTGGGACCCCCAGTCTTCCCGGTCCAGCTAGGAGCAAGCTCGAGCCAGGGATACCCCAGGTGAGGCCAAGCAGGGGTCACCAGGGCAGCGATTCCAAGAGGGGGAGCTGAGGAGGGAACAACAGGGCTTGTGGCATCTGGGCTGTGGCTGATGGGGCCGGGGATCTGTCTGGGGAGGCATTAGCAGGATCGATTCAGGCCACATCTGAGGCGGCTCACGTCGGGGAAGCAGTCGCTGCGCGGGGTCGTGGGGAGCCCCGAGCCTCCCAGCCTGGCGCAGCCTTGTCCTAGCCAGCTCACCCTGGGGGTCTGGCCCATCTGCTCTGGCCTTCTGGGCTGTGTGGCCTCAGCCCCGGCCACCGTGCGGCTGCGTCCAGGCCTCAGCTGCTCCTGGGGCTCAGACCCCCAGAGCCATGAGTGCCCCCGAGCTGCTGATCTTCTTGAAGCGGTTTGCAGCACTGACGGCAATGAAGTTTTTCTGAGGGATGAGGGAGAAGGATGGCGGTCAGCCTTGGGGCATTGGAGACACTGGGGCAGCTGAGCATCTCCTAAAGACCGTCTTCGTTCCACAATGGCCAGACGCTAGGGAGGGTGCAGTGCCCACAATGGCCACAGGAGGGGCCATGATACTGTATCTTCCAGGATTCCCTCTTCCTTCCTTCAACAGGTAAGCAGCCAGACCTGAGTACCTCTCTGCTCTAGATGCTCCAATAGTTCCTGTTTCACTCCAACTCAAACCTAAGCCCCTTACCATGGCCAACAAATCCCTCCACCTCCTGCCCCCCATTACTGTCTGATTTCTTCTGCCTTAAACCCTTGCTCATCCCACTCCAGCCTTACTGGCCTCCTACCTGTTCCTCACACTTGCCAACCACGCTCGTGCCTCAGGGCCTTTGCACTGGCTCTTCCCTCTCCCTGGAACACTCTTCTCCCCAGATCAGCATGGTTCACTCCTCACCTCCTTCGGGTTTTTTGTTCACATGTTCCTTCTCAGTGGGTCCTTCTTGACCACCCTATTTAAAAGTGCAACCCTCCCCTGGCACTCCTGATCATCCTTAGTTTTTTTTCTAGACCCCTTCCTTAATCCTTTTTAATAACTCCCCAGCCCCTACCCAAAGTAAGTCCACAAAGAACTAAAATCCTTATCTCTTTTGTCCATAGGTGTACTCCCAGGGCCTAGAAGTAGTATATGTTCAATAAGTATTTGTAAAATGAAGGGAAGAGGTCTGTGATGGAGTCAGAGATCTTTTTCTGAGCATGAGCCTCAAATAGACACCCCTCCCCACGGTGGGGGTGGTGGGTGGAGGGTCACTGCTCCAGGACAGGAATCAGCCCAGGACAAAGAGAGAAAAGCCAATCTTGTTTTCCAGACAGGGCTAGGCCTGGTCCATAGAAGCTGCCAAGGCAGGGCTGGTGGGGCCTGGATCTAGTGCCAGGAGCTCTTCCCGCCTGCGGCCCCTCCCGCCTCCCCACCCCATCCAGTGGTACCTTCCAGCGCCTCTTCATGAGGTATTTCTTAAGCAAGATCTGAGACTTGAGGCGTCGGTTACAGCGCTTGGCTTTCTCTGCCAGGTTGTTGAGCCAGGGGTGGGCAAGGCACTGGGCAGCGCTCATCCGGGCCCTGTGGGAGGGGGCAGTGTGGTGAGGGCGGGCGGCATGCTTGTGAAGCACCAGAACCCAGCCGGACCGGCCCTCTTCCTACCTTGCCAGCCCACATGCACACACTCACACACACACACACACACACACACACACACACACACGGGGCTTGCATGCTTGGGGTTTGTGTCCTCAAATGAGCCTCACCTCTGGTCCTTGACAATGAGGTTGGAGACAAAGTCTTTGGCTTCATCGGACACAGCCTCAAAGGTCTCCTCATCAAAGTACCAGTTGGAAGAGAGAACGTTGTTTAGCGTCTCTGTGTCATCATCTCCCAGGAAGGGGGAGAGGCCGCTCAGCCTGGGGAGAGGGGATGTCAGGGAGCAGGGAGGTGAGGCTGGAGATACTGAGTCACCTTTGGGGGCCCAGGAGATGGAGGTAGATCCTAGGAAGCAGCACCATATCCTGAAAAGACACCCAGCCTCTCGAGTGGGATAAACCTGGGCTTGACTCTGGCTGGGTGACCTTGGGCAAGTCATTTCCCCTCTCTGAGCCTCACTCTTCTCATTTATAAAATGGGCATAATCATCCCAGCTTCCCAGGGTTACAGTGAAGAAGAGGAATGATGAATGTACAGAAAATGTCTGCTGCCCCTCTGCCCCCACTCATCAAAGATCTGTTGTCCAGAGCCCTAGATTAGGATATTATGCCTTGAAGGGCCTTCATTTCTTCATCTACAAAATGGGTACGAAGTTCTCCTTTTCTGGTTCTCCCTAGCACTCCCAATCTCTGCAAACCCCTGACTGAGGGAGTGGGGAGATGGAACCCACCTTTCCAAGACCCCAAGGCCAATTTTGGTTCCAGCTGCCCACCCTCGTGTCCCACCCCCATAGACACCAAACTCCTGCAGGACTCACAGCATATAGGTAATGACCCCCATACTCCACATGTCTGTCTTATCAGAGATTTGGTCATAATTCACCACCTCAGGTGACAGAAACTCTGGTGTCCCAAAATTCACCTTCAGCTTCTCATTGGGATTATACCTGGGAGTGAGAGCAAGAGGTCAGAGCACTGCCCTGGCCCATTCTCTGGCACCCTCCGCACCTCCCCTGTCTCCTGCCCACCTCAAAGGCTTGCCCTGCCCTCCCCACCCACCAAGGTGGTACCTCCGTGCCAGGCCAAAGTCAATGATCTTCACCATATGGCCTGTGGTGTTGACGCACAGGATGTTCTCTGGCTGAGGAGAAGGGGGTGGCCCGAATTGACCTCTGACCCAGCTCACCCTTCCCCCGCACCCAGGTCCACCCACATCCCAAGCTCTCTGGACCAGAGGCCCAGGCTGCCAAAGTGGGCAGCCCGTCAGAGACCCCTGGACCTGCCTGCTCCTGGCACAGACAAGGACCCTAAAGCCCTGAGACGGACTTTCCCAGGGCAGGAACCATCTTTTCCTGGCCTCCTTGTTCCCCCAACCAGTGTCCAACTAAGGCACTGAGGAAGTGCTCAGCCAAGGCTCCTGGGAATCCTGTGGCACCAGCACAGGTGAGTGTGAGAATGACGTTCCTGGAAGGGCCTCCATTTCCTTCTCACATAACACAAGGACATAGGACTAATCTAAGGTCCCAAGGCAGAAATATTTTAGGTAGTTAATAATGGTTAAAAGGCAGGAGACTTCACACAAAAACACTGCTTTCCTGATCTCTGACACCTCCTGAAGCCCCAGAAGCCCTCACCACACAGCCACACAGCACCTGGTGTCAGTAACCACTGCCGCCTGAGCCAGGTGTCTGGCCCCCAGGTCTCCGAGTTCTCCACCCACCCTGGCCTAGCCCTCGTTGTTCATCTGGGCTCTGCGGGCATTTGATGAGAGGGTCCGTTCTGAAGGTGGTTTTTTGAACTGATGCATCCAGCTAATGACCTGAGTAGCTCAACCTGGTGTTTGAACAAAACAGGGAAAGCAGAGGAAGATCCCAGGGTACAATCTTTTGGGGGAGCAAGACATACTCCGATCCCTCCTGAAGGATCGAGACTTCCCAAAGGGCCCTGGGAGGGGCCTTCAGGCCACGGTTTGCCCAACTTACTTCACTGTGAGACCCTTTTTCTTTTCTTTTTTTTTTAATTTTTATTTATTTATGATAGTCACACACAGAGAGAGAGAGAGAGGCAGAGACACAGGCAGAGGGAGAAGCAGGCTCCGTGCACCGGGAGCCCGACGTGGGATTCAATCCCGGGTCTCCAGGATCGCGCCCTGGGCCAAAGGCAGGCGCCAAACCTCTGCGCCACCCAGGGATCCCAGTGAGACCCCTTTTCAATGAGAAACTTACTGCTATCCTGAAAAAACACATTTAAGGATAAAGAGGTTTAAGACAGCTTCTTCCCCAGGTGCTGTGCTTTAACCGGGGACCCTGCTCTGCCCCACAGGCACTGGCTTTTGCGGGGCAATGACAGGTCTCCGACGCGTTGCGCAGGTGCCAGCTCTGTCCAGAAGCTCAGGAGTCACCCTACTCTCCCCTTTCTCTGTCTCCTACCCCCTCCCACATCAGCAAATCAGATTGGCTCCATTTTCAGATCATACCCTTCTTCCCTCCACCACAGGCACTGGCACCAGCCCCCTTCCTCTATGCGCTTGGTGGTGACAGGCGCCTCCGAGATTCCCAGCTGCCACGTTGCCCGTTGAAAAACCCACCTCCTTACCCTCACTGGTCAGGAAGACAAAGGAAACCCTTAGCCTCCCACCTCCCACCTACGGGTGAGCACGCCCGCCCGCAGGTGGGCTGCCGGAAGGTTCACACAGCCCCCCAGAACCGCTCTGACCCCGAGCCAGCCCGGCAGGGGTGTAGGCCAGGCCCAGCCCCACTTCTGCCCCAGGCTCTGGCCCCCCCGCTGCCTCTCCACATTCACCTGCTCTGCCTCCCCGTTACCCTCGCATACTTTTTATAACGCTTGTCACAGGTTGAAAATTATCTATTTTAGAAACGTCTGTGTCCCCCACTAACCTGGAGGCTCCAGGGGACAGGGGCGCGTCCTTCGTCACCCCTGCGGTAATGCCCGTGCTCGGCACAGTGCCCAGCAGCACAGGAGCAGCCTCACTCAAGAGAGGCACTCGACAGGTAATCATCAGAGGAACGAACGCAGGTCCTAGCCACCAGGCCGATGGGTGCCAGCCCTGCCCCCTGTCCTGCAGACACTAGCCCCCCGGCCCCCGGCGCACGCACTGCTCCTGCCTCCCCTACACCACAGCCAGCTTCGTGCTCCAGCACCTGCGACCAGCTGACCACAGCCGGCCTCATGCCCGAAGCAGCCCATTTGCTCTCCCTGACCAGCTCTGTGCAAGGGATGGAGCAAGGTCAGAGAAGGGATCCCAATATTCTTTCACTTTTTGCTGGCGCCTCTCGCATGTCTGTTGCTGCACTCATGCTATACTTAATTGATTTACTTTCCTGACTCCCCTTCTAGAACAAAAGTTCCACGAGGGCAGGCATTTTTGGCCATTTTGTTGACTACTGGATGTCCACTACCTACAACACTGCCGCCCATATAGGAGGGCCTCCGCAGACACTTGTGGAGTAAATGAACAAACGCTCCCAGCACTGTGAGGGGCCAGCAACACTTTAGCAACACTCAGCAAGTTCTATGCATGAGACGCTGAGCTTGGGGCTCACAGAACAGAGGATGTGCACTTAGTACTACACTAGAAGCCCCTGAGAGCTAGGACCAAGTGTATTTTACTCTCTTTTGTATACCTGGCTCTGGTACTTAGTAAAGCCTCAATAAACCCCTTGAGATCTACAGATAGAAGGATGGAGAGAGGATGAGAAGGACCAATGGGAGGTTGGAGGGATAGCTGCTTGCAACCCTGGTTTTACGTGGCCAGATGCTGCTCCTGCCCATCCCGGGAGGCCCCAGCCTCAGTACCTTGAGGTCCAGGTGCAGAACCCGCATCTTGTGCATGAAGAGGATCCCGTCGCAGATCTGCCTGACAAACACCATGGTGTCCACCTCAGTCAGCTGATAATCCTCATCCACAATCCTCTCGAAGAGTTCGCCGCCCTCGATGCTGTGTGCACAGACCCCTCTACAGGCTTGCTTCCGGGCCAGCTGGCACCGCCACCCAATCCCCTGCCCCACTGCCAGCACTCACTACTCCATGAACAGGACTATCTCATGTGAGGTCTCGATGGCCGCATAGAGCTGGATCAGGTTGCGGTGGTTCAGCTGGTTCATCACCTCGATCTCAAGCATCACCATTTCCTGGGCACCAGGGAAGCCAGGGTTACAACCGGAGTGTCACCGCACACTGCCCTCCACCCTCCATACCTCTGCTCTGGACCAGACCTGTCAGGCCTGGCCTCCACCACTGCCCGGCCTCCTCCTTGCTGGCCTCCTTGCTTCCCATCTCTCCCTACCCCCAGCTCATGTCCTTGCCGTGGGTCATTCCTGCCGGGAGACCGTTCCTTTGCCAGTTCCTCCCCCCCCCCCCCCCCGATTGAATACTGGGGTGCCTGAGGGCCAGTCCTCCACTCATCACTCTCCCCACTGCACTCTCTCCCTGGGCTTTCTCCTCAAGTCCTTGCCATTCCATGCAAATGTGATTAATTCCCAAATCCTCATTTCCACCACTGAACGTGCCCTTGAACTGCAGGCACCAACAGCTCCAAAGGCCTAACTGCCATTCCCCTCGGATGGCTAAGAGACATCCTGGATCTCTCAGGTCCAAATGAAACCCTTTCCACTACCCCTGCCCCACAGCTGAGTAGCCTTCAGCTTGCCTGTCTGCAAAAGGGCAGGCCCCCTTGCCTAGGCATGCAGGACAAACAGGAGCTGACCCAGATTCCTCTCATTCTCACACCCTGCATCGGGAAATCCCTCTAGATTTCAAATCCAGCAACTTCTCACCTGTTCCACCACTGCCTTCTTGGCCTAAGCTGCCATTATTTGTCACTTTCAGAAAGGGTGAATGCCAACTGTCACACTGGTAGCTTGAAATCAGCCATGGTAGGAATATTTGTAACCAGGGAAATTTCTAAATGCTACAGATGGGTCCCTTTCCCCTGCCTGTCCCCTCACTCCTCAGCATCACATCACTGTCCCGATTTTCCCATTTTCTCCATGATTCTAGTACTTCATTCACGTCTCACTGGACCCATGCTTCCTCAAGAGATGCCTGACCTCACCACCCTATCTTGATGGCCCCCATGGGTCCTACACTCCCTGTCCCCTACCTGGCATTATATTTCTTCCTAGCACTTCTCAGTTCCTAATGCCATGCTTTCTGCCCATGTTGTGTTTAGTTGTCTGCCCTTGTTCTAGCATGTCAGCCCAGGAGGACAGGGACTCATGGACTTCACTGCTGCTTCCCCAGCACCTGGCACAGTGAATGGCCCAGAAAAAGGGCTCAATAATTAACTAATCAGGAGCGGATTCTTATTAATCTCCAGAGCAGATATCTTGAGCATCTATACTGAGCCAGGTCCATGACAGAGGCCTGGAGACCCAGCAGGCAAGTGCAAGAGCTGGAGAAAGATGAAGTCACATGGAAACTGCATGGCTTCCCAATGTGCTAGAGCTGTGATGGAAAGGCAGGGCTGCTGGGCTCTGGAGCTTCTCCTCATGCTCCTCCTGGGCTCAAGGCCTCCACAGGTGCTGTGTCTCTGTCTCAGATGACCATAAGCTTACTTCCTGGCTTCCCTGCCTCAACCCAAAGGTCCATAACAGGCCTCTGTCACTCCTGTTCTTCAGGCTTTCCCTCTCATAGTCCCCTCGGCTTGAAACTCTCTTCCCTGCCTCTCCACTGGAACCAGCAACCCCTTTGAGCCTTCATTGGAGAGAGACAGGCCGGCTAAATCAGAAGGCTCCTCTGCAGTCCCCTCCTTACCCCCTCTTGACCTCCACCTGACCCCCTCTAAACTCTCTGCTGAAACTCACTCGATCCCCTCCTGACCCCACCTGAGACCCTGCCTGACCCCCACCCTAGCTTTCCTGAGTTACAGCCCTCACCACAACAGGTGGCTAGGTAGTCATCACCTCCTCACGCACCTGACTCTTGCTCCACATGGGCCTCTGCCTACATTCATTCATTCATCCACTCTTTCATTCGTTCCTTAAACAAACACTGCCCTCGGCCTCTGAACCCAGCCTGGGCCAGGTGTGGAGGCACAGTTCTGGACAGGTCTGATTACCTTGGCACTCCCTGAGGGCGGAAACCATACTCATTTCACTTTGGGACCCCCAGTGCCCAGCACAGGGCCTGGCACAGAGCCCACACTCATTGTGTTTGAACCAAACAGAAGGCAGGAAGGTCCTGTGCCTAGAAGGGGAAGTCCCCAGGGTAAGTTCACCACCTGAGGTGTCTTGTTTATGGGTAGGGGCTTCAGGCCCCTGTGGCAGGGTTGTCTGTCTGTCCATCTGTCTATCTGAGTGACATCTTCAGCGCATCAAGGTTCACACACCAAGCCCCTGGTGCAGACATATGGATGGAGGGAGGTGAGACGTTTGCACTTGAAGGATCCCCTCTCCATCCCACGGAGCCAGCCCCTACTACCTTGTCTTTGGGTGTCTGTTTCTTGATGACCTTGGCTGCCAACTTGAGGCCTGTGGCTTTCTCTGTGCAGGTACAGACTGCTCCAAACTTGCCGCTGAAGAGAGAAGAGGTTGGGAGGGAGAGGGTTCCTGGGGGGAACCGGGCTGAGGTAGGAGCTTGTGTTCTGCTCCTGTCTGGATCCCTCTCTGTGAGATGGGATGCTTGCCCCGGCTACCCTGACTCCCTCCTGAAGCTGTGAGCTCTATTGCAGGGACAGTGGCTGAATCGCACAAACCATGGGCACAGGACGGGTAGGCTCATCCACAGGATGGCCCCTGATGTTACAGCTCACAGCCTTGTCATAAGCATGAGCCCTGGGGCTCTGGGCCCCAGAAGAAGGCACCTATAGGGCTTTTTATGAAGCCCTTTGAGGTGGTTAGGGTGGTACCTGAAACTAAAACAGACAGGAAAGTACTGCTCGTCTCCTATGGGAAATACTGCCTAATCAATGGTGTGTCTGTGTGAGACACTTGGACATGAGTGCGTATCAACCCACGTGACAGCTTATGTAGGAAGAGGCAAGTGAGCATGTGGAATTAGTTGTGTCTGTGTAGATCATGTACAATTGAGGTGTGTGGGGGCCTTGCACATGTCGGGGCTTGATGCTCTCCTGCCTGTGGGTCAGGGGCTCGGGGTCCCAGCTCTCACCCGCCCAACGCCTCCTTGGAGTTCAGGCTGAATTGACTGTTGACGTTCCCAGGCCTCAGCTCCACGATGCGGTGGGGAAAGGGGGCTGGGGGTGGCGGACAATCATCTGGGGAGGCAGAGCAGAACCATCACAGTCAGGGCCAGGGGCTGCTGAGCATGCGCCCCAGCACCACCCCCTCCTGCCTGGCCTGGGCTCCATCCGGGGAAGTTCACCAAGTGATACCTGGAGGACAGCTGGCTCCAGGATAGGGGCTAGGGGGTCCCAGTTTCCAGTTTCAGCTCTGCCACCAACACACAAAATGGCCTTGGGACTCTGTCAGAGGGGGCTCAGCGTCTCCTAGCACAACAATGGGGACAGCTGATTGGACTTCTCAGACCCTCTGGCATTATAAGGTGTGAAGTCTCCAACCCAAACTATCTGCATTTCCATTAAAGAATAAAAGTTGGCTGTGGGGGGGGTGGGGGGGGAGGCAGTGGGGGACACGAAATCGTGGAGTGCCAGAGAGGCCTTACTATGCCTGAATGATGGGGTAGGTGACGGGACCCGCCTACCATCCCCTCTAATTACACCAGGAGCTGGCAGGCCTGGCAGAATGGTTGCCCAACCTGGGCATGGCCCAAGGGCAGGGGGAGGGCCGGGAGGAGCCGGGGACGGAAATGTTTGTGGGGAGGGGCCGCCACCTAGCGGCAACCATGGGGAACAGCGGGCCCTGGCGGCCGACAGGCTGAGTCATCGGGAATGGAAACCTCTTTATAAATAGCAAGAGACAGCAGGGAAGCCGGGCTGGTGATAAATCTGATGGCCCTTGGAGGTTGTTCAGGTCCCGTCACCCCAAGGATGTGATTTCTGGAGGGGGCGAGGGAGAAGTTTCTGCTGCTGCTTGGGGGAGGTGGCAGGTCTCCTGGCTGCCACCCTGCCGCCAGGCCCTCCCACCCTGTCTGGGTGGCACTGTGCCGCTGACCCGGCAGGCTGGCTGGGCTTCCAAGGCACCTCAGCCTGGAGGGGATGGGTGTCAGGACACTCTGGGCTCTTCTGACCCTATCTCACCCCACCCCCAGCCCTGCCGCACCCCTACCCAGGCCTTTTCCCTATTCACCTGCTCCCCAAGCTTGCTCATGCTCAGTGGCTCCTGCTGCCAATTGAATAAACCACCAAACCACCAGCTCCTTGTCTGATCGTCACTTAAGGCCACTCCACAGTCCTGCCCCATCTCACGTGCCCAGCTTCCTTGGTCACTGCTCCCATGCACAGGCACCTATGCTTCTCAGCTCACCAGCCCTCTATGGCTCTCATGACCCTCCCCACCCCCTCCAGGACGTCCTTTAACTACCAAAGCCTGGCCTTTGAGCCATTCTACAGACTGACTTCAAATTCCACTGTCCGGAGAGTTGGTGCTGCTCCAAAACCTGATTTTTTTTTTTTTCAAAATCCCATTACAAAGTAAAAGAAAGCCAAAAGCGAGCTCTGAAGTGGCTCTGTTTGGATAGGTTCAAATCCTGTCCTAGCTGTGGATTTGGGGCACTCACTCCATTTCCCTTTCTCTGAGACTCCATTTCCTCATCTATCAAAAGAGACTAGGAACTTGTACTTCTTAGAGTTGTGTGACACCCAGATGGGTCAGCCTGGGTGAGGCATGGCTCAGAGAAGCTCAGTCCTCTAAACAGGGAGACGTGGGGACACCTGGGGACCCCCCCTTCCCTCCCCAGCCCCCACCTGCCCTGGCCTACCCAAAATCTGGAAGCAGTCCTCCTCCTTGGCTGTGGGACAGAGGGCCTGCCCCACCTCCGATTTCTCCGAGGGAACAGCCTGGAACTCGATCCCCCTTGAGGTGTCCCCTTGCACCACAGCCTGGTCAGCCTGGCCTGAAGCCTTCTCTCCAGCTTCCTTCTGGCTCTCTGCCGGGATGTTCTTCCCTCCTTCTTCTACCTTGGCTAGCTCCGGATCCTTGGGGCTGGGGGTCACAGGCACCCCTTCAAAGATGAGGTCTGATGCCTCATTCAGGGGTTCCTCAGCTGGCAGCTTCTCAGGCCTAGAATGTGAGAACACAAAGGTGAGGCCTTTAACAGCTACAGCACTGCTTCTGCCTCCAGGAGGCCTTGATGCTTCCATAGGCTCTTCTGTAATTCAGAGTCAATACAACCATACCCTATTCTCCCTTCCTGCTCTGGTCCCCACCATGTCCTCAAATACACGGGGTGAGGCATTCGAATTCACTTTATACTAAATCAAGGGACATTAATAACACTATACATGACGGTGGTCATTATCTTGACTCTCAATGCACTAATAGATCATTAACATCTACTAATGGGATTGTTGTTTTGGTTAATCATTATGTGATTACAATTAGATTATGGAGCTCTTGATTCATACAAACTGTGGCAATGCAATTGA
The DNA here is from genome assembly GCF_011100685.1 of Canis lupus familiaris. Taxonomy (NCBI): domain Eukaryota; kingdom Metazoa; phylum Chordata; class Mammalia; order Carnivora; family Canidae; genus Canis; species Canis lupus. Next base: position 21,787,420 of record NC_049245.1, on the reverse strand, counting down.
TTAATGTATCGGTGATATCAATGTATTAATTGATATTAATACATAATTCAGACTGATAGAGTGCTATTATTGTGGTTTATAATGTATCATTAATATCATTCATATGATTAGCATTCAGGTAAGTCTAACAGATTGCCTCATAAGACTGGTCTATATTAAAGTTATGAAAGCATTAGAAATGATCTATCAATCTAATTATTAGTTATTTTTTATATCATAGTAAGAAGAAATGTTATCTTTTCCTCCCAATATCTCAGTCCTGCCCTTGGCTAGAACCAAGTACACAGAGTAAGGGGAACTCTGGATTCCACTAGCTCCATGAAGAAGTCTTCGAGGACCTCTCTGACTTGACATTCCAGGTGTCTATGAACTATCACCATGTCCTGATTTCTGCAGGGGCGCAAGGTAGTAGAACCAATGCCCAGGACAGATACTATACATCAGAACTGCCCCTGCCCAATCTGGCACTGAACGTGGTGACAAGGACGCCCAAGACATAGGAACTAAACACAACTTCTGGGGACAGAGCCTTGGACCCCTCCCCACTGCCAGACAGGGGACATTCACCTGGAGATGATGGCAGGGCAGCTGGGGCTGTGCAGAAAGGCGGGTGAGCCCCTCCTGACCCCTGCTTGGCCCTCGGCCGCCTTCTTGTGTGCCTTGGGCTCTGGGGGGCCCTGGCTGCCTGAGGCCTCCTCCTGCTTGGCACTGGGCTTCTTGACGCTGGCCTCCGCTGTCGCAGTCTCCTGCGGCAGGGCTGCTGGCTGCCCAACACCGCCCTCCGCAGGCCCCCCACCCATATCACCTTTTCCCTCAGGGCCCTGGCTGCTAGTTGAGGGTTGGGCCAGGGCCTCGTCCTCTTTCTTTAGGGCAGCAACTTTGGCATCTTTCTGCACGGTGGGTGGGTCAGGCTCTTTCTTTGGTTGTGGGGTCCCGGGTTCTTTCTTTGCATCGGGGGGGCCAGGTTCTTCCTTTGGGTCTGAGGGGCCAGGTTCCTTCTTCCCATCTGGGGGCCCAGGACCTTTCTTTGGATCTGGTGGACCAGACTCTTTCTCTGTAGCCAGAGGTCCTTCACCTGCTGTACCATTAGGTGCCTTGTCTGAGAAGGAAGAGGGATACCGGTCAGGATCCACCCTCCCCTCCTGGGACCAGGCTGGCCAAGGACCAGCTCTGGGCCCAAGTCCCCACCTAGGCAGCGATCTGCGAATGCATGCCCCACTGAGGCTCTGGGGCCATCTAATGGCCTCTAGAGATGGGTCGCTGGCACCTTAGAGGCCCCTGGGGGAGACTTCTGGTCCTCTGATGCACCTTGATACCCCCACCATCCCTGGCCTTGAATGTTTGGGTGCCATCATGAGGGCTTAACATTTTCCCTGTCTCTCCAGGGAGGGCTTCGCATAGGCCCTCAATCCCGCCCAAACTTACCCAGAAATAGTTATAATTTCTGGGCCCTTCATGAGCCATACAGAAAAGGCCGCGGGGGCACAGAACTCCCACTGAGGAATGGGCCTGGACCTGGATTCAAACACCCCTTCCCAGGCTCCTCCCTCTGTATCCTGCCCCAGCTTGGCACCTGTTGATGGGCTCTGGATTTCCAGCTCCACTGCTCCGTTTTCTGCCGCCATGAGGTAGGGAGGCGTGTGCTTCTCTTGTCTACCCAAGTCTTTATAGCTGCAGAAAGAAGACTGAGGTGTGTCAGGCTGTCAGGTTCCTTCTCTTGTCTGGCTGAGAGGAGCCAGGGCCAGCTGACTGAGGCTTTTGGAGCAGAGAGGGGCAACCTGATGGCCGCCTGACTTGCAGCGGCTGCCCAGGAGTGCTCCTGGGGCAGTTGTAAGGGATTGGGCTGGGTGGGCAGAGGCGGAGGCAGGGGCGCGGGCAGGGGAGGCGGGGACGGAGGAGAGGATCCCTTACACCAGGGGCCATGCAGCTCGGACTGCCACCACCTGTCACTCTTGGCCCCCGTTCAGAGGACACGGCATTCTTCCCACAGACCGACCGGGGGGGAGAGTAGTGTTGGAACAGGCAGGAAGAGAAAAAGGAGGGGGCCACTAGGCCCCCAAGGGAGCAGCCTTTTCCCAGGCCTTGCCCAGTATCACTGGCTTGGACCTGTCCAGGCAGGGGGCCTGGCACAAGAGGGGCTCCCGGGCAGGGCTGGAGGGCAAGACTGTGCTCGGCCCTGGCCCTGGCTCTGCACACCTGCATGCCGCATCTCTTGGGGTTGCCCAGAAACTGCTTAGAGACATGTAGGCCATGGGGATAATCACCCTGACCCCACTGTCCAGCTCTGTGCCCATGATCCTGCTCCTGGCATCCAGACCTGCTGGGGGCATCTCTGGAGAAGAAATTGTCTCAGGGGCACTTGCTCAACCTGTGCAGGGGCCTGAAAGTCTTTTCTTTTGAAAATGTATTTTTCTGGGGCTCCTGGAGAGACGGAGGCTGCCCCAAGCAGCAGTGGGAGAGGGTCAGTGCTCATGCCCACCCCGCACCAAGCAGATTGGTTCTCCCCAGTGGCCTTCTTGAAAGGAGGGGGCTGGTGGAGTCTTTCCCAAGAATCCTCCACCACAGTGGTGGCCTGGGGGCCACTCAAGACCAAGATGATGAAGCTGAGATGGATGGGGAGAGGTATGATCCTTCCCATCCAGGGGCTGCCTTCCACCATCCAGGGGCTGCCTACCCAGAGCCTGTCTCTGAGGGGCGCCTGGAAGGCTGGCTGAGCTGAGTGCACTTGAAACAGCCCTGCAGTGGGCGTCTGAGTTCAGGGTCGGACTGTGGTGACCCACCCTGTCCCTCCACCGGTACTCTCACATGAAGGAAACCAGCCCTGCCCTCAAAAGGAGGGAGGTGGAAATGAGCAGCAGGTCTGAGCAAAAAGAAAAATTCTGTAGCTGTGAACAAGATTGAGCTGGCTGTGAGGGGCACTTGGGTGGCTCAGTGGTTGTGCATCTGCCTTTGGCTCAGGTCGTGATCCTGGGTCCTGGGATCGAGTTCCTCATTGGGCTCCCCTCAGGGAGCCTGCTTCTCCCTCTGCTTGTGTCTCTTTCTCTCTCTCTGTGTCTCTCGTGAATTAATAAATAAGATCTTAAAAGAAAAAAGAGAGAGATTGAGGAGGCTGTGAATGAAATGATGGGAAGCAACCTCCAAAATGAAAGCAAAATTTAAGCCATATGCAGAATAGCATGTAGAACATGCTATCATTTGGGCCAAAGGTGGTAATATATAATAACACATAAACTTTCACTTTATATGCATAGGAATTTCTTCAGGACAACAAGTAAGAAACTGGGGAGAAGGGGTGGGTGTGGGGAGATGTCACTGCACTCCCTTTTACATTTTTGTATTTGGACCATGTGAATGGAATACTATTCAAAATGAGCAATTTTTTTTTTTTTAAGTGATCAAATGTTGGGGTTGCTGGCAGAGGCTAGCAACATCCAAAGTTGGGACCCCTTCCCGTCTTGATGACTTCTTGCCCTTCTGGCCCTCCTCTCTTCCGTTTCCTTCCTCTGAGATCCAGGTGACAGTCTGCCTCCCCTGGGAAGCAAAAACATTCCTGGATGCCTGTCTAGCCCTCACCGGTGTGTGAGGCCTTGCTCCAAGTGCTCTCATGTAGACTCACTCGTATGAGCTTCACAACAACCCAAGAAGGTAAGTACTATTACAGATGAGGAAACTGAGGCCCAGGCAGTTCGCCAACTTATCCAAAGCCATATGGCTTGTTGGGGACAGATGAGGATCTGAACCCAGGCTTTCCTAGGGGAAGGGAGCTCCCATTTTTTGAGGGTCCGCTGTCAGCTCTAGCCTCGTTGTCTGCAAACTCCATCTTGATAATAACTCTATGGGGAGCTTCCATCTTGTTCCCTAGATGAAGACAGGGATCAAGAGAGTCACATGCCCAAAGTCATCCTACAACGGAGCTGAGCCAGAAATGTCCTTCTTCAAAGCCCAAAGTCCTCTTTCTTCCCTAAGATCTCCCAGCATGTGTCTCGCCCCTCTGTCCCGGCCGGGTACCCCACCTTTGTGGTCTGACAGCGATCTGAAGGCTGAAAAGCTCCCTCTCTGTGCCTGCTATTGGGGGCCCCCTGGCCCTCTATTTGGTCATTTCCACAGCATGTTATGGTTTAGCCTGTAATGTTGGACTCCCCCTCCTTTGGCCTCCTTTGGCTCCAGGCTGATCCCACCACCGATTGTCTCTAGGAGCCCCTTGAGGGCAGGGGCTTTATGATGCCCACGTGTTTCCCCAGCACAAAGTGTACTTGCCAGTCGGTGTCTGATGAGTAAGCAACTGACTGGCAAGGCTCTGGACTGGGTCTGTGGGATGGCTCTAGGACCATGGCCCTTGCCTACATTCCCTTGTTATTAACTATGGCTGTCGGTACCGTATTTATGGAGTGAGTGCTCAGGAAGGGCCAGGCCTGATTTTGCCAAGGGCTTTACCCAGCTCACTGAATCCTCACAAAGGACTGCAGGGCCCAGGATTAGGCCACTTTAAAACTGCGGAAGCTGTTGCCAAGAGAGGGGAAGGGGCTCATCTCAGGAAGTACACAGCCACTGAGTAGCTGCCAACTGTTCAGATTTGAATCCAGCACCACCTCCTGTTGAGACCCAAATCGGAGCTAGGACAACATAAGGGGCTTTATTTGCTACATTTGTTACTGTTACGGTTCCCAAACAAGTAGCATTTCTTAAGCTCTTACTAAGCGGATCGTGCCCCAGGTGGCAGTGTCAGGGGGGCGGAGAAGGAGGTAAGCAACTTGATGACAACAAACCTAAAGAGTGGTGGTTAAGGAGCTCTGAGACTAGGAACCCAGGCTTGGACAAACGCTGTTACTATTTTCTTATCTACAGGACGAGCACCTTCCTCCATGGGGAGGTACACAAAGCATTTAGAACGGTACATGGGGACATAGTAGGTGCTGTATAAATGTCAGCCATTTTATCCCCATTTCACAGATGTGACAGGAAAACTAAGTCACAGGGCAAACTCACAGAGCTGGGTTTGAGCCGTCTAAGCCCAGGCTTGGCACATAACTACTCTGCCCCATCGCCTCTCGCAGGGTGGCTGGGAGTGCGGAGCGAGCACACGGTCTGTAGAGCGCTTGGCACAGTCCTGGCAGCACTATGGGCTCCCGATAATGTTGTGGACACCCCAGGTAGAGGGCTCAGCTGTCCCGCAGGCTCCTCCGCCATCCCTCCCGCTGGGATGAGAGGCTGGCCTGGTTCCGGATCCACGGGATTGCCTGCAGCTTGCTCGCCCGCCCAGGGTTAAGCTCGGCTGGGCCAGCTGCTCCCTGGGAGTCCCCGGGCTTCTCAGCGCTCCCTTGGAGGCACAGGGGAGGGGCCTGGGGAAACCTCCTCCCCGCCGGGGGCAGCCAGAGACCCTGCCCACCCTTAGAACGGGGCTTTCCCGCCCCGCGCCAGCTGTGCAGCCACGCTCTTTGCCTCTACAGGGGCAGGCCAGGAAGTGGGGCAATGCCAGGACCAATTAAACCCGCCAGGGGAATTAAGGTCAGCAGGATGCAATTATGCCTGTTGGATTTAACAAGGCCAGAGGAAGGTTTCTTCAGCCAGAGTTCACGGCTCCTTAGGCCTCTTGCCCTGGACGGCTCTGCATTCCAGAAGCCTAGGCTCTCAGGCTCACCCATCCCTGGGTCCCTGGGAGAATTACTTGGGAGCGGAGGGGTTAACTTCACTCGGGCACTGCTTCCCTGGCTCCTGGAAGGAAATTGACCCAGCCAAGAGGCTTTAAAAGGCCCTGCTCAGAGAAGACGTTTCCCGGCCTGACCCTCTCCCAGCTCGGCTGTGATGGAAAATCCAGGGAGTTGAGTAACCTTTCTGAGTCCAAAGAGAGCAGCCAGTTCCCCTCACAACTTTCCTGTCGTCCTGACGTGGGAGCCAGTCAGGGCTGCTTTCTCCTGCCTCTCCCACCTCAGACCCCTAAGCCCGGGGCTGTGGCAGTACTTCTCAGGCCTCAGGAGGAGGCCTAGGTAAGACCCCGTCCTTCCTTCCACCTGAAATGCTGAGCAGAGTCTACACACACTCTGTGGCACACTGCACAGAGATCCCTCTGGAAGCTCAAATGACACACTGATCCATCTTGAAATGGTGGAGTTCTATTGCTAAGATCACTTACGGAACGCTCTATTCTGTGCAAGGGCTAGCTAACGCGGTCACTCTGGGGACACAGATGTTGGAGAATGGTGACAGGATCACGACATAGAGAATTTTCGGTGAAAAATGATTGTAAGGTCATTCATGAAGCAGAATCCCTTTTTGTTGTTAAATGCATTTATTAAGAAAATGAGAAAATGTCTGGAGGGACATAAATACACATACTAATAGGTATGGGAGTAGAGATGGTTTTTATTCTTTGGATCTTCCAATTTTTTTGAAATGACCATTTGTGACTCTACACAGATTAATGAATAATTTGAAAGATATCAATGTGCACACAGATTTCACTAATTCAAGACAGAAAGTGGTACAAGCTATGTATGAGACATAAAAATGGCATGGATTGGGACTACTGGCCAGGGTTGACTTCTCAGCTGAGAGCACAGCTCCGGCAGGCTTTCTCAGTGCCCAGACCCCCAAATTTGTTTTCAATGAAGCCTCCTTCAAACAGAGCCCCCAGGCTCCATCTCTCTAAGCAGCATTTCAGGTGGTTCTCATGCACACCCAGGTTTGAGAACCCCCAAACCAGAGGGCTGTGCTTCTCAACCCCACTGCACATGGGAAGTGTGTGGAGAGCTTTCACAACTCAGGCTTCAGGATATTCTGTGTTCAGGACAATTAAATCAGAATATTTGGGAGGTGCGGCCCAGAAGATTCCAATGTGCAGCCCAGGTGCTGGTATTTTTTAAATTCCCCAGAAGATTCCGATGTGCAGTCAGGGTTGAGAACCACTGCTCTGAGGCTCTCCCAGGATAAGAACTTCACCTCATTTCCTTGAAATGCCCCTATAAATCAGGCTACAACAGTGCCTATGGCAGGTGTTCCCTTCTGACTTGTTACATAGGCCATGCACACTGTCTCAGCATCTGGGCCTCTGGGGACCTATATCCAGATCTAGCTCAGGACAGGGACCATGTCAGTCAACTTTGCATTCTTAGGACCTAGTACAAAAAATGGTGCCATTAATAGTAATAGCCATGAATATTTATTGTGTATTTACCATGTACCATATTAACTCCCTTAGTCTTCATAACTTTATGAAGTAGATACTACTATCACTCCCATTTCCAAGAGGAAACTGAGGCAAGTTTTCAGAGATAGTCTTCCAGGGGTGCCAGAATTTAAACCCCAGCCACTTGGTCCAGAGCCCTTATGCTTGATTAGTACTCCATATCACTAAATGCCCGCTGCAGAATGAATTCATGAGTGGAGAACACTTTGTGTCATCAGGTTGGTGGCCTTGGGCCCAACATTCAGTAGGTGCTCTATAAGTGCTGAAGAGCAAGTGCTCTCACTTTGGTGGGGCCATGGGATGCTGGGAAACCTTCACTGTCTCCCTCTCCCCTGTCTCAGCCCAACTCTGCAGCATAAACAGCAAAGCCCAAAATAGCCAGGTAATGACGTCAGAGGAACAAGGTCATCTGAAAATTACCCAGGGCCACTGGACACCTCCCTATAGGATCAAGTAGCAGGAGGGTACCCCAGGCTGGTGCAGCTGTTCCAAGAACAGGAAACGTCCCAGGAGCAGACTTGGAAGCACCACTTCGGGAAGGCAGGGCCAGTGGGGGCAGGGGACAAATGAAGACACATAAATGAGTAGAAGCAAGACTCAAGCACAGAGTATAGACCTGGGAGTTGCAAATAATTCAACTTTGCACAAGAAGTTACTCCCACTGCACAATCCCAGCAAATGGCTCAAAAATCTGGGAATGCATGTTCTGTCCTGTTGCACAGGATGGCTTCCCAGCCTGCCATTGTGCTATTTATAAAACTTGAGGTCCATTTGCTAAACTGGGTTGCCACAAAAACCAGGGGGTGCATGGCAAGCTCTGAGCGACTGCTGCGAGCAGTGGCCTGCCTGGGATGGCAAGGAGCCTCCAACCAGGGATGAGAAGGGGGCTGGGGCAAAGTACCTCCTGGCACTCCGACCACCCTGGCTACCATTTGGTCCGGCCAAGGCTTGTGACTTAGCTGACTGGCAGCTGCCACCTCTCTGACAGGAACCCCAGGAACCAGCACAGTCTGAGAAGATGCACGCTGTGTGAAACTGAGAGAGGACCTGCCTCCCAGCCTCTGGGACGCTTAGCAGGAGGTTCCCGGAGCAACGTCAAGAGCCAAGTGAGGGCTCCAGCCCGAATTGCAACCTTCACAAGACACTTGCTCCCAAGTCCTAAGTTGCTGGCTGGCTCTGGAGGTGACAGAAACAATCTCTTCTTCATCTGGGGGGGTCTCTGATCAAGCGTCCCCCAGTTCAAAAAGAGCCAGGAGCTCCTGAGACTGCCCATCTCCTAGAGCTGGCTCTACTCAAGGAATGTACCTGGTATGGTGCAGAGGACACTAAAGGGCAGACGACCTGGATCCACACCCTGCCACCTACTAGCAGTGTGACTTTGAGGACAGTAACTTAAACATGGAGCCTCAGTTTCCTCATCTGTCATATGATTTGTTGGAAGGTCCTATGGAAAAACCTTCAGCTCTCCTTTATTCTGGTAGTGGAGTCTTGGCTAGGGAGATAAATACCTACTCAACAAATCAGCAGTGCACCTATGTCACACGAAGAGATCTCACAAAGGTGACACCCCAAGGAGCTCCAGAGGGAAAGAGGGTTCTTGCCTATCAGATCCCCTCTTGTTTGGCCTTGGCACCAAGGGTCATGGGAGAGAATGACTGCTGGCTCCCCAGCCCAGAGGACCTTGAGTTAGGAAAACTGTTGTCTCTGGCCCTGCAGGTCTCTCTGCTGCACTGATGCTTGGGCGTGCATCCATCCCCCAGGGGGCTTGTTAAAACACATCTCCAGAGTGTTTGACTCAGGAGGCCTGCAGTGGGGCTGCATAATTTGCATCTCTAATCCTGATGAGGCCCGTCTGCTGCTCCACAGACTGCACCCTGAGGACCGTCGTCGTCACAGGGAAAATTCTCCCAGCCCCAGTTGCTGAGATTCCAGCCTAATTACTACCCATTTTCCTGAGGCCTCTGAGCAATAGGAATTACTCAGAGTCTGTTCTCTATGTGTGTGAGGAAAATGCAGAAATGCTCAGACTCAGTTGTCAGTACAGCTGTTTTAAGGAGAGATTGCTGCACAAAAACCGAAGCGGTAGTGAAGGGCAATGGGTCCCGGCAGCCCCTTCCGACCCCCCATCTGACGGCTCACACTGTGTGGCTTCCTCTATGTTTCCTACTGCTGCAGTAACGAATTACCACAAGGTAAAGAAAAAGGCTAATGAGCAAGTAAGAATCAGTAAGCCTCCAGTGTAGACATCAACCTCCAGCCAGCAGGGTGATTTCTACAATTTCAACTCAAATCCCTCTCCTTTGAGACTCCATGCAGTCTCTGAGAGGTCTCTCTGCTCCTTTGCTGGTTGTTAACTAGCAGCTGCTGGCTCTGTACCTGTTAGGTTAACTTTGGGTAAACAGCAGGGGCTTCTGGCAACCCCTGGTGACACATACCCACTGATAATTAATACTGAGCATATGACTCAAGCATGGTCAGATTGAGTCACATTGGCCAACAGGAATAAGTGCCCAATGTGACAGTCACCATTGCTGTTCAGAGTGAGTGCCTTTGGTTCGTGTTAAAGCTGGGAGCAAAGTGTCATCCAAAGAACGGGAGGAAAGGTCTTTTCTAGAAACATCGTTCTAACTTCTACAATGAGGAAATTGAGCCCAGAGAATCCAAATGACATGCGCAACATCAGAAAGCCAGAAGCCACCCTCCCAGTTCCTAATTGAGGGCTTTTCCCACTAAATACTGTTGTGTTCTTCCTGACCCTGAGACAATTATCCCAAAGCAATCCAAGTCCCCTTGACCATGAACATTGTAAAAACTGAACTGTAGTGGAGAGAAACAGAACAGCAGCAAGGCAAGGTATCCGTTTTACCGTGATGTCCTTAAACTGTCTCCAACAATAGAAAAACCACTACTAGATATCTTCACATCTTGGAAACGCCAAGGATGGGAGGGACTTCCTTGTAGTAGTCTTTAAGAATTCACTGAACATTCTGTGCAGTCTTTAACCAAGTTCCAAGGTCAAGAGAAACATCAGAAAATATGTGTGTGTCAGAGGACATTATTCAGGGATTAGTCCCCTGGAGTGATCTGGGCTAGATTTCCGTTTCCAGAACCACCCTTGGAAAGTCCTCAACAAGATAGCACACTGTCTCCAACATATTTCATTGAAGTTCAAATGGTAATCCAGGGGCAGGAGAGCTCCCTAGAGGTGCCCTTTTGCAGTGATTGAGCAGGTGACAACAGAAAAATATAAATATGGAAGTAGGCTTGGTGTGGTTAGAACCGACGGCCTGTTAAAAATTCTGAAAATACTCAAGTTGAAATAGCTCTTTCCAATTCAATCTCCCTGTTTGGCAGATGTGGAAATTCAAGTCCAGAAAAGGAGAGTGACTTGTTACAAGTCACGCAGTGTGGCAGTGACGGAAGTGAGTGAGATTAGATTTCCTGCCCCTGCTCTTCCCAAAAGACACATCATAGCCCCAGGCAGGGTTAAGAAAGACAAAGGGTATTCTCTTTCCGAATCTGATCTGAAGGGTTGGAGACAAAAATCAATTATGTAGGTCTGTCTGAAAATGCAGAGTTCTAAGACTTTAAGATATAGAAAGGCTTTGCCAAAGGCCAATAAACATTTTCTTTTGGCATGAGTGCCAGTAACATTGACATCACAGCAGCCAAAAGGAGCTTTCCATTTTACAGATATGTATGCCAGGATAATGTCATTAACCATGCTTTTGGGAGGGGTTTATATTTTCTTTTTTTGTTGTTGTTTTTAAAGATTTTATTTATTTATTCATGAAAGACACAGAAAAAGGTAGAGACGTAGGCAGAGGGAGAAGCAGGCTCCAGGCAGGGAGCCTGAGCCTGATGTGGGACTTGATCCTGAGACTACGGATCACACCCTGAGCCAGCGGCAGGTGCTCAACTGCTGAGCCACCCAGGCGTCCCTATATTTTCTTTTAAAAATTTAATTACAATGGGGAGAAGCAAACTCAAAACAATGAAACAGTATGCTTCTATTAAAATTCACATTTACAAAGTATGCAGTTAATATGGAAAATATTTGAATTACTACTGCTAAGTGAAAAACACAGGAGATATATATACCCAACACACATCCCAGAAGCGCACATATATCCCAGAAACATCCCAGGCAGGAATGTGAATATGCTAAGAAAAATTCTTTAGTGTAAAGAAAAATCCTTTAGTATATAAACAGACTAAAGTTACATACATGAAAAAAACAGATTACACAAAGATGATCATGGTGGTTGATGTATTTTTTTTTCCTCTTTCTTCCTATTACCATTATCAGCGGTATATAATTAATACTCAACCCTACTTCAGAAACTGAAAAAAAAAAAAAAAAGCTGTAAATCCCACTTGATATTTTTGCATAGAGCAAATTGAGTCACTTTCTAGTCACTTAGCAGATTATCCCTAGGACACTGTGTGTGTGTCCGCACGCGCTCCTGAGTGGGAACATGTCCGGGTCTTGAGACTTTTCAAGTCGGCTTACCACCAAGCCAGCTTGAACAAAGCTGCCCCAAACTGTTTTTCATATTACGGTTTATGACCACAGAGTCTATTTTGTATCTTGACCTGCTGAAAACTCTATCCCACCCCTGCTCCTGAACAAAAGCCCTGGGAATAGTTTTGGTGCCAAAACAAGCTGAGCAACAGCAGTAGGCTACAATTCTTAGCACATTTACATGCTTGCCTGGGATGTTCTGGGATACCAGTTCCATAACTACATGGGTCTCAGCACATCAGACAGGGCAGGTTTTTATGCCTTTCTGGCTAATAAAATTTTAAGGGAAGGGGAGAGGGTAATTGATGCCTTCAGGTTAAGGTTAGTCTGGTGAAATATTTCCCAATAAAACCCAGAGTTTTCTAAGCCTTTTTCCCTACCCCTCCAACTATGGTTTCTCTGGGTGAAATGTCAGCATCTGCCAAAACCGTTTCAGGAAGCTGATACCCTCAGCACATAAGAGCCCTGCTTTGACCTGAGCCCAGTCTCTTATTCTCCTGCAAGAGCAAAAATAACAAAATATTGTGAGACATTTTCAATGTCAGTATCCTTCACTGCAGTGCTAGAAAATAGACTGGGTATGCAAGGAGACAAAGGAAACAAGGGAAAAGTATGTTTTGTCCCCAGGCTTCTTTTTTGTAGCAACTATACTGGCTTCAGCTGGATAACAAATTGTCCTGGAATTCTTGGCGTTGGTGCAAACATGTCAGCTCCCTGGTTACGCCTTCGTCACCACTCAAAGTACCACACACTTTAACCTTCCTGCTCTTTCCATAGGCCTGGGTTTGTCCCGTATCCAGGAAACTTTATATGTTGTCTAAACTGAGCATCCCAGCAGGCTGCAAGGCAGATGGCAGCTCAGGACTCAGAATGTTGACTGAATCCTACCTGGATCCACACCACCACGCTGTAACTCAGCCTGCCTGTGCAGAAATAGGAGCCCAGCCACGTGGTTAACAGCTTTTTTAACTGCTACTCTCAGCAATGAGGAACTTCCCCAGAAGATAAAATTCAGAAGGGAACTGCAAAGGAAGTAATGTCAAGATTTGTCCAAGGGGCCACACAGATTTAACCAGATACTCAAGCCAATGAGCCCCCAAGGCTCAGCTAGGCCAAGAAGAGGTAAAAGACCAGGTGTTGCTGACGTGTGCTCAAGGCCTTAGAACCTCAAGTCACTAGCCTAGGAGTTCTGCAGAGGATCTTGACCCCACTACAGGTCTGCTTCCATGTCATCAGGTCCTCATAAGAGGCTTTCTTTATACTTCAGTCAGGGGAAAGCCAGGACATGTCCACGTAAAACCTGAATGGCATTGTTCAATCCAGAATACATATGAAAAGAGCAAGGTACAAAGCGTAAAGCATGATACTACTTGTAAAAAATAAAAGGAGAGAGATAGAAATACATATATGGTAACTCTGCAAAAGAGCACACCTGGCAGCACCAACTCTGAGGATGGGAACTGAGCAGTTGGAAGAAAAGGTGAACTTTATTTACCTTTGTATCTTGTGAATTCTGAACCATGTGAATGTATAACATTTCAAAGAACAAATTAAAAACAAATGCAGAATACTATAATCTTATTGTTACAAAAAAAAAAAAAAAGAAAAATGCTCTAGAAGTCTATGTACATAAAAACATTCTGGAAGAATATGCAACTGTTATCAGTGGGGTACTCCTGGGAAACGGAGTAAATGGAGTAGGGAAATAAGGAGACTTACTTGCATGGTTATTCTATATGGTCTGTATTATTTTAATTGTTTCCAAAAGACATATTATACTACTTTGGCAATTTTTACTTAAAAGAAAGAAACATTTTTAAGAATTGCAATCTCACCTCCCAAAAGAATCTCTGAGCTCCCCCAGTACTTTCTGTGTTTCACATTACTCAGTCACATCTTATCTTGTGTTATAATGCCTTGTATACAGGTCTCATCCCTGTTCAACTCTGGAGCGGCTGCAACTATAGCCTGTCTACCACCCAAGCTCCAGTCTCCAGGGACAAAACTGTGCAAAAGAACCAGCAAGGAATAAAACAGCAGTCAAGATGGCAACAAAGCAATCACACAAGGGCAAAATGACCAACCAAATTAAGAGTGGACAGTAATCTTACAAATATGTTAAAGAGCACAAGACTATTAGCAATGGGGAAACCATGACCAAGTCAAAACAACATTGAAAACAGAGTCTTTCCCAGAAATTGTGAGAATTCTAACCATCTGCATGTGCGCATGAGCTAGGAGCTTTGCAAAATTGCCAAGCGAAGTGTGACAGCCAGATTTCTCAGTAAAATTAAGTAAGTTCCTATCAGAGGACATGTTCTTTGCTTAGGAAAATTTCAGAGCAACCTCAGAGTGTTGAAAGAGAAGCTCCCGCCAGAATATAGCCTGAAGGGATAAAGAACCTGACTTCCTCTGTAAGATAAAAGTGGAAATTTTGAGCTTCAGAAGAAATGGTAGACTGTGTTAGAAATAAGGGTCATGTGAGATGGTCCCAAAAGAGAACTCAGTATGAGACAGACAGAACTGAGGAGAAACAGCCAGCTGTTGGGAAACTGAGGAAGTCTGGGAAGCAGGAAGCAATGGATGTCTGCATCTCAATTTTAAGCTCTTTGCTCTCAAGTAATGTAATCCCATTCCTTTGACTCTCCAAAACTGTCATATATTACCATCCCAACATGGGTCTGTGTGGAGAGGGTAATCCAGAAGGATCCCCTAGGTCTGTAATTCTTGGTAATACTCTTTCCAGAAACCTCAATTTGAGGTCTGGATTTATTCTCCTATCTGAAATGACTAAAAACAAAAAATGGGCAAAATACATAAAACACCTGATAGAAGTATATGAATGATGTATAAGAATGACAGTGGACTGTCAGAAAACTAATACGAGAGAAGGGAAGGCTACAGAGGATAGACACAGAGGAGCTCAAGGATTGAACAGGAAAAAAACCCAACAACAAGAGGTGACCAGAAACAATGAAGGCCCTCCAGGAATCTAAGAACGGAGGAGGACTTGGGATAGAACTGGATTTCTCATAGGGCTGATATCTGGGTACCCTCCTCAACTACTCTCTTTCTTGCACACCACAACCAATATGTCAGCAAGTCTTGCCGGTTACAACTTCAAGATACACTCAGAACCCAACCATTTCTCATCACCTCCACTGCTACTACCCCAGACCAGGCTCCTACTAGCTCATACATTCCTGTTTCCAACCTTACATGCCCTCCATCCCATTCCATTCTATTCTTCACAAAGCAGTAGGAGAAACATTTACCACGTGATAGAAGAGACGACAGTTACTGGCTTATGGTCTGTCTTCCCTCCTAAAAGGTAGCTCCGTGAAAGCAAGTTCTTCTATTTCTGTTCATTGCTGTATTCCCAGAGACTATGTAAGTAGTTCCAAAGTAGGTATAGTAGCATCAAATAAATAGTTAAATGATTTACATAAGTAGGTATAGACCTGTATACTAGACTTCTAGGAAATGAATAAAGGAACTGTATTTTGCACCAGTCTGTGGGTCTTCAGGAGGCTCAGGGATCTGCAAATCATGTCTTGCTTTGTATCCATCACTGAATCTACAATGGCCTGTTAATAATGCTCACTGAATGAACAAATGAAAGGAACATAAAATAGGTTTACTATCTTCTATGGTCACTGGAACTGGCCTGGGCAGGATATAGATGCTTTTATATCTCTTAGCACAGGAGTAGAGCATGAGTAAAGAGTAGAGTTCATAGATGATGTCAAGTCTAAAAGAAATACCCTATTTAACATGGATCTAGCAAATTTTGTGCCAGCTACAAAAGAATTTAGAGATGACTAACATAACTTTTGTTTTCAAGGAGTAAGAAAATTTTAGCTATCTGGGTCTCTACCAGTTTCTGAACAAGTGCAAATAATTTGTGGTATAATTGTTCTACTAGAGACATATAGAAGAAACATTTGGGAGGCACACAGAAGGAAGAGATCATCCCAGCAGAGGTCAGGTGGTCAAGAAAGGACTTATGAAAAAGATTTTACTTTAGTCTTGTAAAGAAGTTTACCAGCTGAGAAAAAGCACATTTAGGGAAGAAGGCACATGTCTGTGTGAAGGTATAACACACACGATTGCCTTTCAGAGTGGTTCCTGGGAGGGAGTTCAAAATATGCAAGGATAGAAAAACATTACAAAGCACTTTCCTCTAAGGACAGAGCCTCTGCTTTAAAAAGTTCCTGGACCCTTCCCTCCTAAGTACCCATTTACCCCAATAAGATGTACCTCCCAAGGGGCCTGATAGAATTAAAAACATGAAGTAACAAAATCAGGGAGGGGAAGAAAAACATGTTTATTCCATTCCAGTTTATGGAGGACTTAAAAAGTGTACCACATGGCATTCTGTTATTATCAGCACTGACAAGGGAAGACAGTGCCTTAACAGCAGCTCTGCCCTAAAGTCTGCTGATGGCTGCTGCAAAGCTCCCTGTCAGTCCATGGTCTTCCTCATGATTGCATGGTTAATGAAGCTTCCACCCTTTGTAGAGACAGGCTCCTTAACTCAAAATTCATTTTGTGCAGAGATGAGGAAAGAATCTGATATATTAACTGTTCCTCAGGTAAGCCATGACTTAAATTCTATCTTAGTATTTAACTATCTTTATTTTCTGATTAAAATAGAAAGAAGGGGGGAGAGGGCAAAGAGGCAAAAGAAAGTATACTGTGCTGATACTAGTCAGAGTTAAGACTCATTAAAGGTTGACTGATGTGAGTTCAAAGGAAATAACTACATGGAATCAGAGCAAGATATGCATGAGTCTCATTATTAGCCTCAATAATGTAGGAAAACAATTCTCAACAAGACTGGAGTCCACACTTGTCAAGTATGCTGCTGTGCATGAGCAGGTAAAGTCTGGAGAAATGGGTTCTTTCTATTGCCCTGGTGACAAGGAAAGAAGGCTCCTGGTTTCATGAAAAGAGAAGCTCCTCTTCCTAGGTGGTGCCTGTAGCTCACAGCTGAGGTTAGCAGTGGAATCGAGTGGAGAACTTGGGAGAAACAGGCACAGTCAGAGGCTGGTCACTTGACTTTACTTCCACACCCTGGTATTTGCGTATTGGATTTGCCTTGTGTACCTGCAGAGTAAGGAAAGATAGTTACCACTGATCAGGATATGAGAACTATGCATATAGTTGTTTTAATCTTTTTCTTCTTGAGAAAATGCTTACATAGTCTTACAGATCCAAGTCACTAATCCAAAGGTGGGGGTGGTGGAGGAGGCGAGGCAACACAGCATAATGGAAAAACACACGAACTTTGGAGCCAAGTAGGTTTCTATTCAGATCTTGCGGGATCCCTCAACTTGCATTAAAGAACATTAAGCCTAACTCCAACTTGATTGTTTATTACAGAAAAGAGATATATTAAGAATCTGCCAGAGGAGGGGGTGGGGGGATAGGTTAACATTAAGGAGGGCGGGATCCCTGGGTGGCACAGCGGTTTGGCGCCTGCCTTTGGCCCAGGGCGCGATCCTGGAGACCCGGGATCGAATCCCACGTTGGGCTCCCGGTGCATGGAGCCTGCTTCTCCCTCTGCCTGTGTCTCTGCCTCTCTCTCTCTCTGTCTCTTTCTCTCTCTCTCTCTGTGACTATCATAAATAAATAAAAATTTTTAAAAAATAAAAATAAATAAAAAAAAACATCAAGGAGGGCATGTGATGTAATGAGTACTGGGTATTATATAAGACTGATGAATCACTAAACTCTACCTTTGAAACTAATAATACACTATATGTAAAACAACAACAACCCCAAAAAATGAATCTGTCAGGGGATCATCTTAAGCTTATTGAGTCTTAATATTCACCAAAACCATGGACAAAACAAACAAACAAAAAACAACGACAAAAAACCCCCCCAATAACCAGGAAGAGTTGCTGGAAGAAGGCCATCCATCCTTCTGGGCAGTCTAAAATCAATCCTGTATTAAGTCAGGTTAGACGACAGCTAACTAGCATTGCCTAAACTGTACTTTAGCAAAGCCTATACTGAGAATCACTGTAAGTAGCACCTCTATGATGGGGATAAACACAAGAGGCAGTACCAAGTGTTGAAGAAAAATCAAAGAACTTCAGGCTGGAAAAAAGGCTGGTTTTGTGAACATATTCTAGAGCAGGGACTATATTATTTTTTTCACTTAATCAGCAAATGGCAGCTTGGATTTTGCCAAGAAGCTAGTCCCTTTAATAATTTGTCTCTAGAGCCTTCCTTGAGGTCACAGTCATCTCTGTCAACAGCAGTATCAACAGCTGGCCTAGGCTTTTTATTTGTTTATTTAATTTATTTTTAAAAATTTATTTGTTCAGAAGAGACACAGAGAGAGAGAGAGAGAGAGGCAGAGACACAGGCCGAGGGAGAAGCAGGCTCCACACAGGGAGCCCGATGCAGGACTCGATCCCAGGACTGGAATCATGCCCCAAACCAAAGGCAGATGCTCAAACCACTGAGCCACCCAGGCATCCCTGGCCTGGCCTTTTTAGACAAAACTGCAACAACCTATGAATTTATAATAATGATCCTTTAATCAATCACATGAAGTTCCATCTGAAACTCTTCCCTCATTAATGCAGTTAATGTGGCTTGCTGCCCTCCTAATGAAAAAGTCCTTAATGTGAATTAAGCTTTTTTTCTGGATAACTTAATAACTAAATCATCATGCACTGAAGTGTAAATATTGAAGGTCACACAGACTAATATGCACTATCACCAAAAGGAATCTAAGTCAATTAAGAGGAAAATGAAAATATAGTTGCCACATAATTCTCATGTCCTTCTCTAACTACATGTTCTTGTCTAAGTTATAAAATCACATTGGTTTTCTTAAGTCTAAAGGAAATAATAAAATATAAAGATAAGTTAGATAAATATAAAAGTCCTAGGAATGCATCACTGTGCATGCTATGCCATATGATATCCTTCTTATGAAGACCCCTGGAAGAAATTCTGTCTGAATTCAGTTATCAAGAATAATTTTTTTTTTTTTTAAACTAGCTGATTTATATTTCATGAACACTGAGAGTTTTGTAACCAACAGGTTGGTTCCTAAAAAGCCAAAATTATGGCTCAAACTTAGCGGATACATGGATCACAATGTGCACAGTTTTAATGCTGTTCACATCACAACTTTGTTACTATTCTTGGTTTGTGTAATTTTCTGCTTTCACTCATCTTTGATATGTCCTTGTAGGCCACCTTAGATCCTTTCTGGAACAAGGCAAGGTACAGATAAAACAAAAAGAAGACAACCATGGGTTAGTGAATGCTCATGCTGCCCAGTTACCAGTTCTTTCCGTAGCCTGGCCAGCTCCTCCCTCTTCTGCTCTTCCTCCTGGTGCCTGGCCTCCTCCAACTGCTGGACTTTCTGAGCTTCTACCTCAGCCATTCTCTTTTCCAGTTCCTGTCGCTCCTTGGCTCTCTTCTCGGTGGCCAGCTGAAAAGGTTCCTGAACTAGAGAACCAGAAAGGCCCTCTGAGTACAGAAACAGAGAGAATATTGGTGCACAAGCAGGATTTGCATAAACCTATCCCCCTTGATACAGCAACAAAAAGGTTAAACTCTAGGGAAGCCCTGTTAGCAGAAAGGTGGAGTACACCACATACAAAAAGTCCTAGAATTTTAACAGTTGGAAGGTCCTGGAAACCATCTAATTAGGAGAAAAGCAAAGACCCACACAGATGAAACAGCTTGCTCAAAACTACATAGTAATTCTGAGATAGATGTAGGGAGGAGAATTCAATTTTCTGACATCCTACCCAGTGCTTAAGGAATCAAACGTTTATATCTAAGCCGTGTTACATGATGAACTCCAGAAAGAAGTCCTGGCTCTTCTTCCCACACTTACTACTCTTTGGGTAAGTAAGGCCCCTAACTGCTGTTGAAATGTCAGCTGCCTTTGCCCAGGCTCTTGTTCTGGACCCAACACACGTGGCAAACTTAACACAGCTGCTGGGTTCAACAAAGACAAAAAACCTCGTCTAAGAAGAGAACAACTAGAGCCTCTAAAGGCAAATGCTTCTGGTTGACACAGCTGATACTGTCATAACTGAGTCCAAGCATACCCCCTGGGAAGTCTGACAATTCTGCCCTGATTCCCCAAGAGAACATATAACACTACCAGCAATGGATTTCTTCTCTTTCTTGGGAACAAAGGGCTCCTGGGAGATGACAGTGTTTGGACGAGCCTTGAAGCAAGCCGCTTCTTTCTGCTGTTTCAGTTCTTCCTCCAGCTAATAGAAACAAAGTCTGTTAGATAAGCAACAGCATTGGGGCACCTGGGTGGCTCAGTTGGTTAAGTGTCTGCCTTGGGCTCAGACCATGATCCTGGAGTCCTGGGATCAAGCCCCACATCAGGTTCCCCACTCAGCGGGGAGTCTGTTCTTCCTCATGTCCTCATGTTCACTCTCACTCCCTCTCTCAAATAAATAAAAATCTTAAAAAAAAAAAGATAAGCAAAAGCATAACTATCCATGACTGCTGCCTCAGTAACTCAAGACTAATGTTTCTAAATGACTTCATCTAAACCCCAGTTAAAATCTCCTTTACACTGAGTAGATCACACTGACAACCTCTGAATCCACTGAAAACTAGAAAATATCTTTAAGGTACTTTTAAGGTCTATCTGAACATCACAAAAGTAAACATGTGGACATTATATACCCTTGGATGGGATCATCTATAAAATATTCTCTCTCTCCTAAACCCCAAAAGAATCTAACCAGAATTTTTTTTTTTTTTAAGGTTTTATTTATTTAGGGGATCCCTGGGTCGCTCAGCAGTTTGGCGCCTGCCTTTGGTCCAGGGAGCGATCCTGGAGTCCCGGGATTGAGTCCCTCATCGGGCTCCCAGCGTGGAGCCTGCTTCTCCCTCTGCCTGTGTCTCTGCCTCTCTCTCTCTATGTCTATCATGAATGAATAAATAAAATCTTAAAAAAAAAAAAAAAAAAACAAGATTTTATTTATTTATTTGAGAGAAAGTGAGACAGCATAAGTGAGGGGGGAGGGCAGAGAGGAGAGAGAGAGAGAAGCAGACTCCCCGCTGAGCAAGGAGCCCGACTCAGGGCTCAATTTCAGGACCCTGAGATAATGACCTAAGGTGAAGGCAGTCAATTAGCCAACTGAGCCACCCAGGTGCCCCAAATCTAACCAGAATTTTATCAAGTCTCTAGATCTAACTACTCATTTATAGGAAATACAGAAGGTACAGGAACACATTAAATAACACCATGAGACTACAATGATCAAAGTCAGGATTGTGGAAAATTTATAGGACAAACAAGCCAGTCTATCCCACAAGTAATATGTAAATAGAGAAGCCTATAGAGAAAAAGGGATTTAGAGATTTATCAAACAAATGCAATATGTGGGCCTTATTTGGATCCTGATTTGAACAATTCAACTGTCTAAAAAAATTATTAGAGATTTGAGGATTTAAGAACCCTATTTGTCACTACTAAGGGATTACTAATAATCTTTTTATGTGTGATAGTATTATGGGGTTTTTATACTTATTTATTTATTTTTAAAGATTCCACCCATTTATTCATGAGAGACACACACACAGAGAGAGAGAGAGGCAGAGACACAGGCAGAGGGAGAAACAGGCTCCATGCAGGAAGCCCGACTCGGGACTCGACCTCAGCACTCCAGGATCACGCCCTGGGCCAAAGGCAGGTGCCAAACCACTGAGCCACCCAGGGATCCCCTATACTTACATTTTTAAAGATACATACTGAAGATATAAAGATACATATATTTCCTTGCTGTTTTTGGATGAAATGAGGTGATATCTAGATTTACTTCAAAGTAATCCTTTGTAGAAATATCCAGTATAGAGTTAAGTAGGTAGAAATACGGATGAAATAAGATTATCCATGTTTTGTTCATTATAGAACCAACTGACAGGTTCATGGAGGATCATTACGCTATCCTCTCTACGTTTATGTATGTTTAAAAACTTAAAAAAAAATTTTTTATAGGAAATATCCCACACAGACATTTTGTGTCACGGTCCTGGAAAGATTGATTCACTACTACTTCCAAAACAACAGACCTAAGTTTTCCTAGGGAATACCACCACCAAGGGAGCCTATGTGCAGTCATGTAGTCATATCACTTGATTTCCTAGAAAGATTAGCCCAGAACTCCTTTTGGACAGAGTCCACGATAAGTGATGCTACAAAAACATGGACAAACTTAGGGGTTCAGGGGAATTTTTTTTCCAAATAGGGAAGAATTAGATCCCAATTATACCAGCCAACAACCAATTAATTGTTTTTAATCATCTGTCATCTACAAAGAGCAAACAGCACACTATGTTGAGAAAACAGCACACTATACTGAGGATCTATTCTCACCATACTGTTTCTTATCAAAACACCAACAAAAAGGGCTGAACACATAATGAACAAATCTAATAGTGGAATAGATAAGATCTTAAACTCTTGATGCAAAAAATGCCTGTCGGTTTTCACATTCCCCAGATGATCACTGGGAGAAGAGGTCAGCAAACTTCAGCCTGTAGGCCAAACATAGCTTGCAATCCCTTTTTGTATAGCCCTTGAGCGAAGACTGATTTTCACATTTTCAAAGGGTTTAAACACACACACAAACACACACACACACACACATCCAGAATATGTGACAGACTATATGTAACCTAAAATATTTACCATCTAAAATATTTACCTAATCTAAAATATTTACCATCTGGTCTTTTGTTTTTTATTATTTAAAGATTTATTTATGAGAGAGAGAGTGTGCACACAAGCAGGGGAGAGGCAAAGGGAAGGGGGAGACAAGCAGACTCCCTGCTGAGCAGGGAGCCCTACCATGGGGCTCAATCCCAGAATTCTGAGACCATGACCTAAGCTGAAATCAAGAATTGGATGCTTAACCAACTGAGCCACCCAGGCACCCTATTATCTGGTTTTTTATAGAGAAAGTCTGATTCTTGATTTAGAGTGAGAGCTCCTGAAGTAATTCAGTATGTTAGTTCTCACATGAGCTTCAGGGTAGTGGGTCTACCTATTCTAACACACCAACAATGAAGCAATGAACATTTCAGCTGCTCTCCCCGTTCCCCACCTGATGCTTCCATGTCTGTGCCTTCAGAGCACCTCTTCTGTCAGTCTCCAAGCAGAAAGGCTCAATCTGAGTTACGTTCTTCACCTTCTTCTCTGGCAGGTTAATGGTGTCAAAATGAGGCAAAGGAAGCGCCTTAAACTTGGGCACCTAATAGAAACGAAGACATAAGCCTTAAGACCCTAAGGTTTCTCCAGCCAGAAAGTAAGAACTGCTCCAGAATATCTGGATGAATCTGAAATATAGGAAAGGCCAGTTTTCAAAGCAGCATGGTATGTACAGCAGAAAGAATAAGGGGCTCAAAAGGAAATCTAGGTTATCCTCCCAATATTGCCAATAACTGGCAACACGATCATGGGCAAGTCGCTTAATCTCCTTGTGCCAGAAGGGTTATTAAAAACTTCCCCTATTTATACTTCATAAGGTTCTTAGAGGGATCAAAGGAAGTCAGTGATTTTATAGCTAAAAGTGCAACATGAAAGATTATCTGTGACAGATCAAAGAACCGTATTATGTTACTTGCAGAAATGGAAACACCTACCTCTCCTTTCTGCAGTTCTTTTATTTTCTTCTCCTTCTGTAACTGACGTTCTTTGTCTCGAGAATCAAAAGAAAAAGGACATATTTCCACAGTTCTTGCCTCTGGGATTTGGGGCTTAAAAGGTACCCCATAATGTGGCACAGGTTGAGCTCTTATCACTACCGGCTCCTCCTCTTCCTAAGGGAAAAACTGTAGTTTAGACACAAGTTCTCTCTTACCTCCTCAGAATGTGGAGTAAAAAGACGGTATTTGAAAGAAATCGTTAAGGCAAGTCACTCAACCTCCATAGGTGTCTTTGCTTCCTTTTCTACCAAAAAGAGATAATACCTAAGTCATCTACCACTTCATAGGGGGGAGACCAGTGTGAAAGCATTTGATAAAGGACTAACACAATTACTCTTAAAGGATCTAAAGTTTATCACAGGGAGTTGTAAAAACGAAATGAGATCAAACAGTGTGAACAAAATGAAGAACAGAAGAGAGGTACTAACTAAGCATATATCTTGGCCTCTTCTTTGACCCAGCCTCCAGACTCCACTAAAACATGTGACTGGGAGTTAATGGTTGCCAAACCCAGAATAGGACCAAGTAAGCTGTTTGGGTTCAAGCTGGTAACATAAGATTACCGTGTGTTTTAGTTTCAGATGAACCTATAAAAAGGCTTGAGATCTGCTATAAAATTACCCTAACTCTGGATATTTATAGATAAAATGGGAGCTGTAATAAGAAACTAGCCTGATCAATGACAGTTTATGTAAAAAAAAAAAAAAAAAAAAAAAAAAAAAAAGACAGTTTATGTATTCCAATTTCATGAACCATCACCACCCAGTAACCTTAGCAACCCTTGGGTTAATGGAGTTCAAACAAGGCAGATATAACTGCTTAGTATTAATTTTATTATTCATTCATTCATTCATTCATTCTTAGTATGAATTTTAAAAGTCCCCTACTAAATGGTCACAATAGCTCAGGAAAAATAAAATACAGGGCTTGGCAACTTTCGATCCAAGTTATGACAGGCTGATTTTCAATACTATAGAAATGGACAAGCCTCTAATAAGTTGTAACCAGTCACTACTGAAACCCAGAAGATTCATATCCTTACCAACTACTTTGCTCTTGGGAGAGCAAAAAAGATGATCAAGTGTTCATACCCACTGTTAAAGACAACTCCAGATAAGAGTGACTGCCTTGACTTCCATTAAGCTTAAGAAAGAAGAATGTTAAAAAAAAAAAAAGAGAAGAAGAAGAAGAAGAAGAAGAAGAAGAAGAAGAAGAAGAAGAAGAAGAAAGAAGAAAGAAGAAAGAAGAAAGAAGAAAGAAGAAGAAGAAGAAGAAGAAGAATGTTTAAATTGATGAAGTAAAAGGAAGAAAATTCCCTCTATCCCAGGGAATCACCTCATCTTCTTTGGTGGGCATTCGGATTCTGTTCTTCAACGCAAAGGCTGGTGACTTGGGAACAGTGATGGGAAGTACTTTCTTTTCAGGAACACCCTGCAAGGAGTAAGCAATTCAGTTAGACATCACAGAACAATCTCTATTAGGCTGTGTAGTAAGATCAAATCCCTCTCAGGGCACCTGTGTGGCTCAGCTGGTTGAGTGTCATGATACCCCTCTGTGTGGTTCAGCTTGGGTCATGATACCCCTCTGCCTCTGCCTGCCAATACCCTTGCTTGTGCTCTGTCAAATAAATAAAATCTTAAAAAAAAAAAAAAAAAGAAAGAAAGAAAGAAAAGAAAAAGATCAAATCCCTCTTCTTAAGGGGGAATTCATATACCAGGAATAAAAAAAAAGGCTAGCAATTTAGTATGTTGCTGTTTACCCAAGTAAGACAAAGGCACCCTGTAACACAGTAGCATTCCAGAGGTAGATTATCATACAAAAGAGTAGCAAATAATAAGGGCATGGCTGGAGTACTATATTCAGTAAAAATAGGATTCATCACAATCTTTTTCGGTACTTATGAAAAACACACACCAGAACTGAAAAACTAATGCCAAAATTGTATTGCTTCTTTCCCTTTCTATAATCTCTCAAATACAAAAATAAAAAAAGACTTCCAAATGTATCCAGAATCAGAGTAGGTATCATCCATTTTCTTAAACCTATTCCTCATACAACTCTACAATGAAAATGTATGTTCAAACACATCACCCTTGGGGTGCCTGACTGGCTCAGTCAGTGGAGCATGTGGCTCTTGATCTCACTGTTGCCAGTCCGAACCCCATGGTAGGTATAGAGATTACTTAAAAGTAAAATATTGGGAAAAAAAAATTAAAAATAAATAAATAAATAAAATATTGGGTAGCTCGGGTGGCTCAGTAGTTTAGTGCTGCCTTCAGCCCAGGGTGTGGTCCTGGAGATCAGGGACCAAGTCCACATCGGGCTCCCTGCATGGAGCCTGCTTCTCCCTCTGCCTGTGTCTCTACCTCTCTGTGTGTATCTCATAAATAAATAAATAAATAAATAAATAAATAAATAAGTAAGTAAGTAAGTAAGTAAGTAAGTAAAATCTTTAAAAATAAAAATCAAATATTAAGGGCAGCCTGGATGGCTCAGCAGTTTAGCGCCGCCTTCAGCCCAGGGCCTGATCCTGGAGACCCGGGATCGAGTCCCACATCAGGCTCCCTACATGGAGCCTGCTTCTCCCTCTGCCT
The DNA here is from genome assembly GCF_011100685.1 of Canis lupus familiaris. Taxonomy (NCBI): domain Eukaryota; kingdom Metazoa; phylum Chordata; class Mammalia; order Carnivora; family Canidae; genus Canis; species Canis lupus. The sequence continues at coordinate 21,761,403 of NC_049245.1, read as the reverse complement.
GTGTCTGTGCCTCTCTCGCTCTCTCTGTCTCCAATGAATGAATGAATGAATGAATGAATAAATAAATAAATAAAATATTTTTAGAAATCACCCTCAAAAGGCAAATGGGAAAAGGTATTGGGCAAGTTAGTCTGCCAAATTTTCCTCTGCCAAACAAAAAAACAAAAACAAGCAGTTCACAAAGATACATGAGACTCGATCTCAATAATTTTTAAAAATATAAATTAAATCAGGTTATTCTTCACCTATAAGACTGAGTAACATTTTAAAGACTGATTAATACCAGTGTTGACATGTAGGAAGAGAAGCAGGCACTCACATACAGTTGGATAAGAGTATAGGTCATAAATTAGTACAACCTTTGGGAATTAGTTTTTAGATTTTTAAGTAGTCATACTTTCACCCAATATTCTACACCCAGCATTTGACCTCTAGTTTAGTGTTTGCTTTTAGGTATTATTTTAAAATAGTTTTATAAGAATAAAAAATTGCAAAAAATTATTTATCAAGAAAGGATCAGTTAAATCCTTTTTTAAATTGTGGTGCAGCCACACAAAAGAATATTATACAGCCATGAAAATGAATTAAATAAATCTTTATTACTGACATATTACAGTGTTCATAATATTGAAGGGAGAGGGACAAGTTGCTGAAATAGGGAATATTATTTTTTGTTTTTAAAATATCTGTAATTAACTTAAGCATAGAAAATAAAAATCTGAGAACAGCTATTAACTCTCATACCTCTTTGAGAGTAGATTAAGAGAAGCAACTAATTTTTCTATATTCCATAATTCTCACACATTCAACTACTCTGAGGATTTTTTCCTTTATGATTCCAAAACACTGTCAACATTTCAAATCCTCAGACTGAGTTACATGTACTATATTGTGCACATCATTCAAAACTAACATATTCTAGAAAGTCGTTCCTTAAGCACTTCCTGATTCTCATAGAATTTATCACAAATTTGGCAGTTAATCCTAACTACAAAATGGTATCTCTTGGGCTTTTCTAAACAAAGTATACAATCAAATCAATTAAAAAACAAAATCAAAACTGCTGTATCATTTACAACAGCCAAACCACAGAAGCAGTCCAAGTATTAACTGATAGGTAAATGGATAAAGATGTGGTGATATATACGCACAGCACCCTCCCCAATACCAATGGCATATTATCCAGCCATTACAAAAAGAATGAAATCTTGCCATTTACAACAACATGGATGGAGTCAGAGAGTAGAGTGCTAAACAAAGTCAGTCAGTCAGAGAAAGAAAAATACCATATGATTTCACTTGTGCATAATTTAAAAAACAAATGAGCAAAGGAAAAGAGAGAGAGACTCTTAACTATAGAGAACAAACTAATGGTTGGTTACTGGAGGGGAGGTCGGTAGGGGGATGGGAGAAATAGGGGATGGGGGTTAAAGAGTATATTTATCATGATAAAAAAGTAAAATAAAATGGTAAAATCAAACTCTTATTTGTTACATTCACATGTGTATGTTGCCTCCCTCAACCCTCCATTCTGCTTTCTCTCTCTCTCTTCACCACCATACACAGGCTACACCACTGATTCCCTGTACCAGTCTACTAGCCCTGTAATAGTCTTTCAGCTTCTCATTTCATTCCTCCAACCCATCTTCTATACATACTCAGAATTATTTGTCTAAGACACGTTGGATCACATAACTTCCTAACTTAAAATTCTTTAGTGGCTCCCTATGCTACCTACAATAGAAGAACAAATTTCTTGCCATAAAGTACAAGGTGCTTCATAATATGGTGTCCTGCCTGACTCTCCAGCCTCATCTCTTGCTCCTCCCTGCAGCTCACCCACCAACCACGAACTACTAACAGTTGCCAAAATGTTAATGCTGGTTCTCTCAATACTTTTGTTTGTGCTCTCTCTGAAATGTCCTAGATGCTTGGAAGCACCTAAGCTTTCTTTTCAAGCTTCCACTGAAGCATCTTGTCTTTTATAAAGGCTTTCAACTGATTTCTCCACTCCCAGAACCTACAAAATGATCCCTCTTTCCCCATATATAGTTTCATGACAGTACATACAAAACTTCACAGCACTTGTATATTTAGATGCTCAACTCCTACTAGCCTTCAAGAGTGGGTAGTGTTATTTCATTAATCCCTAGTACCTAACAAAGACCTTGGCAAGTATAAGGCAGTCAGTGAATAAATACAGTAAAAATAAATAACAGAATTTATACCTTGGACACTAAGACTCTTGGACTTTGATTTATACCTTGTGAGAGAGATTTCTCCTTAATCCCAACAATGCTGTAACTGCTCAGAACATGTTTGGAATGTCTTTCTTGGAGTGGTCTTCAAAGTTAGTTTTTAAGCAATGCAAGGTAGTTGCAAGGTAGTTGCTCAGTATTTACTTTTAATTAAGCAAAACTATTTCTAGCTCTACTATCTTGGACTACTTAGTTTTAGTTCCAAATGATTTAGTTTAGCTCTTAAAAGCAAATTAATCTTTAAAACATGAACATTTGCCATTGTTGAAGAGATCCAAGACTGCAGACCACAGGCTCCAAGACAAGGTAGTTGCTCAGTATTTACTTTTAATTAAGCAAAACTATTTCTAGCTCTACTATCTTGGACTACTTAGTTTTAGTTCCAAATGATTTAGTTTAGCTCTTAAAAGCAAATTAATCTTTTAAAATATGAACATTTGCCATTGTTGAAGAGATCCAAGACTGTAGACCACAGGCTCCAAGACAAGTGGCTTTTCCAAAATGCTTTGTACATGGGGAGATCCCTGGGTGCTCAGTGGTTTAGCACCTGCCTTCGGCCCAGGGTGTAATCCTGGAGTCCTGGAATCGAGTCCCACATCGGGCTCCCTGCATGGAGCCTGCTTCTCCCTCTGCCTGTGTCTCTGCTTCTCTCTCTCTGTGTCTCTCATGAATAAACAAAATCTTAAAAAAAAAAAAAAGTGCTTTGTACAGTATCAGTCATTGAATGAATTTATATCCTGTCAAGGTGACCACTATAAAGAACATTCATTCTGTTGTGGAAACTGTTTTCTTAAGAAAGCCAGGATCACTAAGCCCAGTGAAATCCCTTAGAGTAGAACTTGTAGTGACACCTGGGTGGCTCAGCGGTTGAGTGTCTACCTTTAGCTGAGGGCATGATCCTGGGGTCCGGGATCAAGTCCCACATCGGGCTCCCTGTGAGGAGCCTGGAACTCTGTGTCTCTGCCTCTCTCTGCATCCCTCATGAATAAATAAAATCTTAAAAAAAAAAAAAAAGAACTTGTAATCAGAATGACAAAAGTCCATGAAATGGGTCTTCAAATAAAGCTTACATTGTTCTACAGGCAGCCACCAGGCTCTTGCTCTAGCACACCCAGGGTACATGGGAGTGGGAAGAACATGAAGCAAACAAGACTCAGAGGATGGTTCTAGTCCCACTGTGATTCTAATCTGCATAACCTGGGGGGCATTAGAGAACCTTCCACACCTTGGGTTCTTCTTTTTTTTAAGATTGTATTTATTTGACGGCAGCCCCAGTGGCTTAGCGGTTTAGTGCCGCCTTCAGCCCAGGGCGTGATCCTGGAGACCCAGGATCTAGTCCCATATCTAGACCCACATCTAGTCCCTGCATGGAGCCTGCTTCTCCCTCTGCCTGTCTCTCTCTGTCTCTCTAATAAATAAATAAAATCTTAAAAAAAAATAAAAGATTGTATTTATTTGAGAGAGAGAGCATGAGCAGAGGAGGGAAAGAAGCAGACTCCCCACTGAGCGGGGAGCCCTACCTGGGGCTTGATCCCACAACCCTGAGGTCATGACCTGAGTAGAAGGCAGACACTTAACTGACTGAGTCACCTAGGCACCTGGCTTTTTTTGTTTGTTTTTTTAAGATTTTATTTATTTGAGAGAGAGGAAGCACATGAGTGGGGGTAAGTGCGAGATGGAGTAGGAGAGGGGGATGAAGGCTACCTGCTGAGTGTGGAGCCCAACTCAGAGTCTGGACCCAGGACTCTGAGATCATGACCTGAACCAAAGTCAGATGCTTAACTGACTGAGCCACCCAGGTGCCCCTGGGTTGTTGTTCTTTTTTTCCTTTTCATAAAATAAACTAATAGAAATAATACCTGAGGATTCATTTAGTTCTAAAATAATCTCTCTTGAGATCCATGGGTGGCTCAGCGGTTTAACTCCCGCCTTTGGCCCAGGGTGTGATCCTGGAGTCCCAGGATCAAGACCCACATTGGGCTCCCTGCATGGAGCCTGCTTCTCCCTCTGCCTGTCTCTGCCCCTCCCCCTGTGTCTATCATGAATAAATAAATAAATAAAATCTTAAAAAAGGGCTGGGGAACAGATGGGAAGCCCCAATCATGAAAGCAATGATGTGTTGTATAATGGACTGCTGTTCCCTGCCAGGAGGGTGCAAGCAGCTCTTTAATAATAATAATAATAATAATAATAATAATAATAATAATAATAATAATAATAAATCTTTAAAAATAAATAAATAAATAAATAATCCCTCTTTTCCTTTCTTCCCCTCTCTGCATCCACCCAGCAGAGATGTGCGTTTTATTTTTTAAAAAGAGTTTATGTATGTATGTATGTACGTATGTGAAACACAGAGAGAGGCAGAGACATAGGCAGAGGGAGAAACAGGCTCTCTACAAAGAGCCTGATGTGGGACTCAATCTCAGGACCCCGAGATCATGACCTGAGCCAAAGGCAGATGCTCAACCACTAAGCCACCCAGGTGCCCTGAGATGTGCATTTTAAAAGAGCAATGGAGGGCAGCCCAGGTGGCTCAGCGGTTTAGCATCCCCTTCAGCCCAGGGCGTGATCCTGGAGACACAGGATCGAGTCCCACGTCGGGCTCCCTGCATGGAGCCTGCTTCTCCCTCTGCCTGTGTGTCTGCCTCTCTCTCTGTGTCTCTCTCATGAATAAATAAATAAAATATTTAAAAAATTAAAAAAAAAAAGAGCAATGGAAATCTCTAACAAATAAGCCACGGAAGAGATATTTATGAGTGGATTCAATCTTCACTAGTTGGGAGAGAGGAAAAGGTGATTCATGACTATCAACTCTGCAGCAACTGCCCACCCACACCTCATCTCTACTGCAATCAATGCCCACTGAGGGCTCAATCGGAAATAAAAACAAAACAAACAAACAAAAAAAAAAAAAACAGGGGCACCTGGGTGGCTCAGTGGGTTAAATGCCCAACTTTTGATGTCATCTCAGGTCATGATCTCTGGGTTGTGAGACAGAGCCCTGCATTGGGCTCCACACTCAGCCCAGAGTCTGCTTGAGAGTCTGTCTCCCTCTCCCTCTTCCCCCTCGTCTTCTCACACTGTCTCTAAACTAATAAATAAATAAATAAATAAATAAATAAATAAATAAATAAATAAATAAATAAAATCTTTAAAAAAATAACAAAATAAAAGTTAAAAAATATTGGGTTTCTAAAAACAAAAGGCTTCTTGTTTTGCTACTTTTTTTGTTGTTGTTGTTTTGTTTTGCTACTTTTAAGTCTTCCTAGTTGTCAGCTCCTTGAGGGCAGGGATGTCATCATTTACATTCCTTTGCATTCTCCATAGGATCTATAAGAAGTAGTAATTGTTTGATGAATGTATGTTGATTGACACTACTTTCCTTATATGTTCACATATCACTCTGTTCTACCAAACTGAAAGCTTTGAGGATGAGTGCTGTGTTTCCCCCATCTCTGAATTCCCAGTACTTAACACAACCTAGGCCAGTGCATTTCAGCTGGTACTGTTACTCACTCAGTTATCCAATATCGGGTTGCTTCTGCAACAATACTAGGTATGGAGGATATGAAAGTAAGTAAGACTGATGTACACCTCCCTGCTTTCAGGGAGCTCACATTCTACTGAAGGAAAGAGACAATGAAAGGGTAACAAATCAGGGATTCCCTGATCTTCACAAGCGCTCTGAAGAAACCTAGCAGAATATGGAGCTAAAGGATATTGGGGGGAAGCTCCTAATGGGAAACTCTGGGAAGGTAGCTCTGAAGAAGTGATATATGGCCAGAAGTGGGCAATATGGGTGGATAGATGGGACATTTAGGGAAAGCAGTCCAAGATCGGGGAGAGAGTGTTCTCTCTATGGCAGGATGTGCCCCCAAATGCCCTGGGATACGAGCACTTAGGAAATTACTGTGAAGCAATGTTATCTCAGGGAGTATGGAAAAAAAAAAAAAAAAAGCCTGCTGGTCTCCCCAAGTCAGCCCTAAAACATCACTGCTAAAATTACTCACTGGCCTCACTGACACCACATCCGCCTCTGTGGTGCCCCAGCTCCCCACTAGATGTGGGCACCAAGTTCACATTTCACACCCTCGAGCTCAAGGTTTTCATCACTCAACCTCTGCCCCAAGAGCCCTTTTTTCAGCTCTGCCTCATGGCCCACTGCTGCCCAAGCCCATCTCTCATCAGCCCTGTTGTCTCCTTGCCACCTATCAACCACAAGTTTAAGAGCACAAGAAGTACCATAAGGACCCATGGAAAGAGCTTCAGCACCGAAGAGACACCAATGAAGAACAATGGTGGCAAACAGATATGCTGCATCTGGGCCCTGGGAAGCAAGCTCTTCTGTTCTGGTGGAAGAGTCCAGAACTAGAAGTTAAGGGACCTAATCTCAATTCTGCCACCAACTTTTATTTTATTTTATTTTTTTTAAAGATTTTATTTATTCATGAGAGACACAGGGAGAGAGGCAGAGACACAAGCAGAGGGAGAAGCAGGCTCCATGCAGGGAGCCCAACGTGGGACTCGATCCCAGGACCCCAGGATCATGCCCTGAGCCAAAGGCAGACGCTCAACCATTGAGCCACCCAGGGATCCCTGCCACCAACTTTTAAAAATGGTTCTATGAGCAAGCCGCTCTCACAGCCTCTCTTTTCTAAAAAATGAAGGGGGTGAGAGAGAAGACACCTAATGTTTCCTATGCTTTGCTTCTCTAGAAACCAATAGCTGAAGTGAAATCACTAGAAATTTTAGAAGGGAGAATTATAAGCAGCCAGTGTCAAACTCAAAAACTGAGTTTGCTAAAATAAATGATGGTAAGTCAGCACTGTGGGGTAGAATAATACAGTGCTCCAGAATATGATGGCTTCAAATCCTGGTTCTGCATACTAGACACCTAAATGTCTCTTCCTTATCTGAAAAATAGGACTAAAGATAAAACCTACCTCTTAAGAATTGTTTCATGAAATAAGTACAATAATCTACACAGAACACTTGGTATAAGGTAAGCATGCGACAAAATGACAGTTATTACTATTTTTTTTTTTTTTAAGGACAGTTATTACTATTAACAACATGACTGCTTACTGTATGTCAGACACCAAGTTCTCATTGGGGCTCTCTCTAACTATCCTGCACATAACAAATCAAAACTCCAGGGGTGGGGCCCAGGAGTCTGTTTATGTAATAAGATCCCCAGAGGATTCTGAGAATCAGCTATTTGGCAAACACTTCCCTGGAGCACATACCACACATCAATTCAGTTGCATCTTACTTACCTAGTGCTTTGCTGATCTGTTTATCCAGAATTCTCAACAAGGCAAACCTGGTACAAGGCTACTCTAAGATCTCACTTAGCTCTTACAGAACTCTAGGCACCCTTGCACATGTACCACTTCACCCTAGCACATCCAAAGTAAAAAAACTGCCAGCCAATTTCCTCAATTAGCATTTCTAAAAATAAGATTCAGGTAAGAATAATATGGAGGAGGATGTTAGCTGGGATGCAGAGTACTTTCTTTAACAGTCACATATTTCCTAAGATCTTTCTATTTAGAGAAGTATCTTCTATTTTAATACAAGAGCACACGGGATCCCTGGGTGGCGCAGCGGTTTGGTGCCTGCCTTTGGCCCAGGGCGCGATCCTGGAGACCCGGGATCGAATCCCACGTCGGGCTCCCAGTGTATGGAGCCTGCTTCTCCCTCTGCCTATGTCTCTGCCTCTCTCTCTCTCTGTGTGACTATCATAAATAAATAAATAATTAAAAAAAAAAATACAAGAGCACAAACCCTGAAACTGTACCACCTAGTATCTGTCCCAGCTCTGCCACTGGCTAGTTTATGATCTTGGGCAAGTTATTTAACCTCTATATTTCCTAACTTTAAAACAGATTAATAATAAGACCCATAGTGTTTATCTCACAGGATTATTATGAGAATTAAATAAATAATAGAAACTAAAGAGCTTAGAATAAAACTTGGCACATAATAAGCTTTATGTATTAAGTGTTACTATTGTTACTCATGGCAAAAATACTGGTTTTCAATTTACATAGTGATTTAAATATTCCCTTTAAAATTACTTCAAGGGATCCCTGGGTGGCGCAGTGGTTTGGTGCCTGCCTTTGGCCCAGGGCGCGATCCTGGAGACCCAGGATCAAGTCCCATGTCGGGCTCCCAGTGCATGGAGCCTGCTTCTCCCTCTGCCTGTGTCTCTGCCTCTCTCTCTCTCTCTCTCTCTCTGTGTGACTATCATAAATAAAAGAAATAAATAAAATAACTTCAAAAATGACTTGATTTTAAGACTATATAAAAAGTCAATATTGGTATATGAGATAGAAGAATAAAAATCAAAAGGGTGGTAGTGGGGATCCCTGGGTGGCGCAGCGGTTTGGCGCCTGCCTTTGGCCCGGGGCACGATCCTGGAGACCCGGGATCGAATCCCACGTCGGGCTCCCGGTGCATGGAGCCTGCTTCTCCCTCTGCCTGTGTCTCTGCCTCTCTGTCTCTCTCTGTGTGACTATCATGAATAAATAAATAAAATCTTTAAAAAAAAAAAAAAAAAAAAAAAAAAGGGTGGTAGTGAATTAAATAAAAACCAAAAATTTGTAGCAGGGGAAAAAGGAGGTTGGAGAAATAGATATTACTAAAAGCAAGGTGCCAAATGCATGTTACAGAAGACTTGAAGAAGTCATTTCTCTTCTCTGGGCCTTGGTTTTCTAGTAAAACAAAATGTTGAGCCCTTCTGCTAGGCTCTAGGATTCTGAAGTTTGTATACAACCTGTATTTCCCTTATTGTATTCAGAACATTTCATCAGTGAGTAATGACAAATGCAGCATAGGATTTGGAGAGTGATCACCTGGGTGGGAAAAGATTTCTTAAAAGTTTGTGTAAACAGGGGCAGCCCCGGTGGCCCAGCGGTTTAGTGCCACCCTCAGCCCAGGGTGTGATCCCAGAATCCCAGGATCAAGTCCCACATCAGGCTCCCTGTATGGAGCCTGCTTCTCCCTCTGCCTGTGTCTCTGCCTCTCTCTCTCTGTCATGAATAAATAAAAATCTTAAAAAAAAAAAAAAAAGGTTCGTGTAATAATTCTACCTCTGAAACTAATAATACACTATACATTAATTAATTGGATTTAAATTAAATTTTAAAAAAAGTTTGTGTAACAAAGTTAGGCCTACAGCTTTTGTGCATCAAAGAAAGAAAACAGTACTCCTGGGTGGCTTAGTTGGTTGCGGGTCTGCCGTTGGCTCAGGTCATGGTCCTGGGATTGAGCCTCACATCAGACTCCCAACTCAGTGGGGAGTCTGCTTCTCCCTCATTCTGTCTCTCCACCACTCACGTGCTCTCTCTCTAATGAATAAATAAAAATCTTAAAAAAAAAAAAAAAGGTCTCATATGCAAAAAGCTCACAGATTAAAGAAGAGATGGGAAGAGGGGAAGAACTATTTCTATGTGTTATGATGCTTTTGACCTAGTGCTAAGAAAACAGAGTAAACAGAACTAAGTACACAGTCCAAGGTAAAATACTGTGGACTCTCTCCACTTAAAATCATGGTGAATCAAAATGGCAAGCAAAAAGAAAATGCGAGAAGAGAATTCTTAATACCTGGGTATCAGTCAGTCCAATGAAGGAAGAGGGTTATTTCCCGATCTGCACAGAAATTATCTAAAACCTATCTTTGCACTTATGTAGATGAACTCTATTACTTATTCTTTGACTATGGCATCTCTTCCTTATTGTACATTTTCTCTAAAATCCTGACTATAAGCCCACCAGCACACTACAACCCATTTCTCTGACCTGTTTCCACTTGCTCCTCTTGATATACTTCTTTTCTCTAACTTAACTGACCCCACTCACTTTCCAGTAACCCCTCATCATTATTCCCACCTTCAGACTTTTATGTTACTTCCACTGCCTCAAATGCTCTGCTAGTCCATTTCATTTGCATTTCTACAAGTCCAAATTCACCATATAATGGAGAGGCAATATAATGAAGTGTTAGGATCATGAACTCCAGAGCCAGAGTGCCTGAATTCTTATCCTTGCTCCACCATTCACTAGCTGAGTGCCAGGAGAATGCCACATAACCTCTCTAAACCTCAACTGCCTCATCTGAAACCAGTGATAGATTATAGTAAATCACTTGAAGGCATTGTGGTCAAAATGAACAGGTTAATACATGGAAGGGGCTTAGAGCAGTGCCTGGCACTTAGTGAAAGTGTTGGCTATTATGACAGTGGCAACATATGGATCATGTGGTGAAGGCTCAGGCCCAAGCCATATGCTCCCTCCACAAAGCATTCCCTGAACCTTCGGTCTGGAAGAAATCATTGTCTGGTTTGAGTTCCTATAGTACTTTTAACTGCCACCTCTCATGGAACACTTTATCTAATTTTATATTATTTACACATAGTTGTCTCCCTTACTCGCGTTTCTTGAGAGCAAAATCCACTTCTGATATGTCTCTGTATCACCTACAGCTCCTAAAATGATGCTTTGATCATAGTTACCTACTCAAACATTTGTGAATGGGTGGATATTTGGTCACGAGCAGGATGTTTCCACCAGCATGCAGAGCCTCAACCATTCTTACCACAACATCCTCCAAGATTTTAGTAGGGCAAGGTCTGGAATGAAATTCAAAGTGTTCGTCTTCTGATTTCTTCTTTGATTCCCGCTCCTGGATTCTCTTTTCAATTTCCAAATCAAAGCCAACAGGCTGAGTGGGTGGCTTCACAGGTGGTTTCTTGGGCAAGATGGGCCCGCCTTCAAGAATTCTGGGATCAAGTTCTCGTGCTTTGAATTTGTATCTGTAAGATAAGAGTTTAAATGACAACCACCAAAAGAAATTTTGTTAACAAAATAAAAGCTACACAAACTACAAAGTAAGCCAGAATAGAAAAATAGTAATTATTACAATGACCCAAGCACAGCAGAATTTTGACTCTCTCCATAGCCACTATCTCTACCTCCAGAGCAAAGAATAAAGGAGCCAGTCCTAACATTCCCAGCACATTAAAGACTGGTGTTTCTTTTCCCAGAGGAACCTGCTCCTCCTCAAAAGAAGTACAAAAAGTAATGAAAGAAGGATACAGGAGACAAACTCCAGAGTTGACCATATTACGTTCCAGTTTCCTCCACCTATTATTATAGCTGGAATGAGATCTTGAGTAGCCATAAAGGGTGGAATCTACCTAAATGAAGCTCAGAGGACATTCCTTCTGACTGATTCCTTCCTCAGAAGGAATGTCCTCTCCCACCCCAACCTCTGCATTCGTTTTTTAACAGTTTATACTCCAGGATATCTCCATATTCCCACTTCTAATTTTTTAATCATTGAGGCAGGGGGGACAGACTATAGAGAGCCTATAACTTAAATGCCATAAATTCCCATGGCAAGAAAAGCAGCAACTATCCCCATTATAGAAATGAAAAGAAAGCAGGTTCTTGGAACTCTTCCTCAAATATTGCTGATGGAACTTACTGTTGCAGTTTCTCAAGCTCCTCAGCCTCCTGATCTGCTGCACTTTTGTAGGTCACAGGCCTTGTGCGCTGTTTAGTTTGCAGCACAGGAGTCTGTGGGTCTCTGGATATCTTGAGCCCAGCAGATTTGGAGGGTAACAGAGCTGTAAAGCAAGATAACAGATATTCACCTAGCTCCCCAAGACTCTGTTTGCTGTAGGTGCTGATTCAGCTTAGCAGCCTGTGATACCAAATCAGAGTGGCTGCCCTCCACTTTCAGCTCAGCTCATGTCAGCCAACCTGACAAATATGCAGCCCCTTCTTGCCTGTGACTCTTTATTGAGGGGTATGATGAAGGTAGTCTTTGGGAACTATCATCTTCTGAACTTAAAATCCATTTGTGTCTGATGTACTACTAGAAAGGCATGTACTTACTGCCCTTCTATTGACAGTGCCAACTACTTTGCCTTTACTGACACATGAGATTTTTGCTTATTCCAGCTTTAAAAAATAAGGCATTTCTAGTACATCTGGGTGGCTCAGTCGGTTGAGTGTTGCCTTCGGCTTGGGTCGTGATCCCAGGATCCTGGGATTGAGCCCCACATTGGGCTCCCTGCTCATGGGAAGCCTGCTTCTCCCTCTCCTCCCTGCTTATTTTCTCTCTCTCTCCCTCTCAAATAAATAAAACCTTAAGAAAAAAAAAAGGCCTTTCTAAAGATCAAGTAATAACTCCCAATTTTGTGAATTCCCTAAAAGCATCTACATCAAAACATCAAGATCACCTCTCAAAGAAAGTCAAATAGAGAAAGCAAAAAAACTATGTCAAAGCACCACCACTACCATTCACAGAAAACGTTAATTCACTTGTCAGGGCAACCTTGTTAATCTTCATAATTATGTAGACTGAATCCTCTAATTTAGATCTGATCACATAACAGCAGAAGATAGAAACCAAATCTATTTGTTTTAGAAATAAGCCAGCCTTCAAGTATACATATAACCATTATTTATAACTATATAAAGTTTTATTTATTTATTTATTTATTTATTTATTTATTTATTTATTTATTTTTAAAGATTTATTTATTTATTCATTCAGAGAAAGCGAGAGAGAGGCAGAGACACAGGCAGAGGGAGAAGCAGGCTCCATGCAGGGAGCCCGATGTGGGACTCGATCCCCGGTCTCCAGGATCACACCCCGGGCTGCAGGCGGCGCCAAACCGCTGCGCCACCGGGGCTGCCCTATAACTATATAAAGTTTTAAATAAAAAATGGAAAAAACACACCATACACAAAAATAAACTCAAACTGGATTAAGGACCTAACTGTGAGATCCAAAATCATAAAAATCCTAGAAGAGAGTACAGGCAATAATTTCTCTGACATCAGCCGTAGCAACATTTTTCTAGATATGTCTTGTGAGGCAAGGGAAATAAAAGCAAAAATAAACTATTGGGACTCTATCAAAATAAAAAGCTTCTGCACAGCAAAGGAAACAACAAAACTAAAAAACAACCTATGAAAGGGAGAAGATATTTGCAAACAACATATCCAAAAAACGGTTAGTGTCTAAAACATATAAATACTTCTATAACCCCAAAACCCCCAATAATCTAATTTTAAAATGGGCTGATTGGGATGTCTGGGTGGCTAAGTGGTTGAGTGTCTGCCTTTGGCTCAGGTCGTGATCCCGGGGTCTGGGATCTAGTCCCCCATCGGGTTCTCCACAAGGAGCCTGCTTCTTCCTCTGCCTATGTTTCTGGCTCTCTCTGTATCTCTCATGAATAAATAAATTAAATCGTTAAAAAATAGATAAATAAAAATAAAAAATAAAAATGGGCAGAAAACATGAACAATTATTTCTCCAGAGAAGACATACAGATAGCCAACAGACACATGAAAAGATGTTCAACATCACTCCTCATCAGGGAAATGTAAATCAAAACCACAATGAGAGATCAACTCACATGTGTCAGAATTGCTAGAATCAAAAACACAGGAAGGAGGAGGCACCTGGGTGGCGCAGTTGGTTAAGCATCTGCCTTCGGCTCAGGTCATGATCCCAGGGTCCTGGGATGGAGTCCTGAGTCAGGCTCCCTGCTCAGTGGGGAGCCTGATTCTCCCTCTCCCTCTGCCCATCCCCCTGCTTGTGTGCACTCTCGCTTTCTGTCAGATAAATAAATAAAATCTTAAAAACAAAACAAAACAAAACACAAGAGGGGGCTCCTGGGTGGCTCAGTCAGTTAAATGTTGGGCTCTTGGTTTCGGTTTCAGATCAGGTTATGATCCTGGGGTACTGGGATCAAGCCCCATGTCGGACTCCCTGCTCATCAGGGAGTTTGCCTGTTTCCTTCTACCTCCACCCCTACTCCAGCTTATATTCTCTCTCCCTCTCAGATAAATAAATAAATCTTAAACAAATATAAGAAACAAGTACTGGCAAGGATGTGGAGAAAAAGGAACCCTCATACACTGTTGGTAGGAGTGCAAACTAGTGAACTAGTGCAGCAACTATGGAAAACAGTGTGGAAGTTCCTCAAAATATTAAAAATAAAATTACCACATGATCCAGTAATTCCACTACTGGGTATTTACCCAAAGAACACAAAAACAATAATTCAAAAAGATATGCATACCCTTATGTTTATTGTAGCATTATTTACAATGCCAAATTATGGAAGCAGCCCAAGTGTCCATGAATAGATGAATGGATAAAGACATAATATACACGTATACACACAGAGACACACACTTATACACACAACAGAATATTACTCAGCCATAAAAAGGAAATCTTGCCATTTGCAACAACATAGATCTCAAGTATAATGCTAAGTGAAATAAATCAGTCAGAAAAAGACAAATACCATAAGATTTCACTTGTATGTTGAATTTAAAAAACAAAACAAAGGAAAAAAGAAAACAAACCAAGAAATAGATGCTTAACTACAGAGAACAAACACGGTTACCAGAGGGGAGGTCGGGGGGCGGGGGGGGGGGGGGGGGGGGGGGGGGGGGGGTGGGGTGGAATAAGTGAAACAGGTGAAGGAGATTAAGAGTACACTTATCTTGATAAGCACCAAGTAATGCATAGAATTGTTGAATCACTATATTGAACCCATGAAATTAATAAAACACTATATGTTAACTATACTGGAATTAAAATTTCTTTTAAAAATTGCAAAAAATTTTTCTATTTGCCAGGACCAAGATTCTTTAAAAGCAGGGTATATCAGACTCTAAAAGTTATATATTATTTAGAAAGTCATATTTAACATTTAAATTTCTATTAGAAAAAATTTTTTCATTATTTTTCTAATCTAAAATTTGATGAATGACTACTGGAACATAATAACAATATTAAGGAATGCTATAGGGATCCCTGGGTGGCGCAGCGGTTTGGCGCCTGCCTTTGGCCCAGGGCGCGATCCTGGAGACCCGGGATCGAATCCCACGTCGGGCTCCCGGTGCATGGAGCCTGCTTCTCCCTCGGCCTGTGTCTCTGCCTCTCTCTCTCTCTCTCTCTCTCTCTCTCTCTCTGTGACTATCATGAATAAATAAATAAAATCTTTAAAAAAAAAAAAAAAAAAAAAAAAAAAAAAAAAAAAAAAAAGGAATGCTATACTTGGGGGCTCCTGGGTGGCTCAGTGGTTAAGTGTCTGCCTTCACCTCAGGTTGTGATCCTGGGGTCCTGAGATGGAGTTCTGCATCAGGCTCCCCTCTCTGTGGGGAGCCTGCTTCTCCCTCTGCCTGTGTTCTCTGCCTCTCTCTCTCTCTCTCTATCATGAATTAAAAAAAATCTCATTAACGGATAAATAAAATCTTTAAAACGAAAACAAAACAATATGTAAGTGCTATGAATGTAGAGGGAAATGCAAGAGTCAAGAGAGGTGGGAGATAGGTAGGGCATGTCTTTGTGCTGTGTCCCTGGCAGTGAAAGAAGTTGAAGATCCAGGGCAGAAAGGAGATAAGCAGTGATTGATACCTGCGTGGGCAGGTAGGGAAAGGATACTTAAGCTCAGGTGGAGTGTTTGTTCTTTGAAGGGAGGGTGGAAGAGAGAGGAGTGGGTGTAAATGCTGGCAGGTTTGTAGGTTTGGGATGAACATATGAGAGAATTCTAATCTCCTAGCTTCTGTCTTTATGAAAATAATTACTGCAAGAAGGAAGGTAAAGAAGTTTGAGAAATAGAAGTGGTATAAAATAGTTGTCCTGAGCCGAAGGCAGATGCTCAACTGGTGAGCCACCCAGGTGTCCCTAGTACTTACCATATTGTAATGATCTATTTGTTTCTCTAAGTTAGAAACTTGATATTGAGCAGCACCAATTCCATTTTGTTCACTGCTTATTATCCCCTACTCCCAACAGTGCCTGGTTTCTAGTGGTAAAGCCTGTTAAATGGCTAAACAAAAGCACACAACCCTGAAAAACTGGAATGCTTTTATTGTCTATAGGTTAAGTAACTATACCATAACACTTTGACACATGGCAAAGGTGTAATTCCTGGCCAATTACTAATCAAGAGGCTCAAGGTGGTTAATGCGTAGAAGTACACTGATAGCCAGGGGTCGGGTGGAGGAGTTCAAAGATGCTCAATGGTACATTTGCTATCTGCATATAGGCACATACCATACTTCAGTTTAAAATCTTAGGATTTCAACTAAAGGCAAATTTGTGTAAGCAAAGGGAATTCTAGGGGAGGCTCCAGCCAGCTATAATATTGGTATGAAACTTACTATCATCCTTCTTGCTCCTCAAGTGATATCTGTTAGGGGTTCGTTTGTGAAAGGCTTCAACCTGCTGTGCAAGGGGCACATATGTAGAAGCTGTTTCATCAAATGTTCTTTTCTTTCCTTGGGACAGGTTGAAAGGCTTAATAATGGTGCATCCCTTAGTCACTCGGGCCTGTAAAGAAAGAAATTGTTCTCCAAATGAAGTGTTATGGAAGAGCTCAGATCTACCACAAGCCACATATTCAGCACAGAGGATCAAAAGAAAAAAGCCCTGTGGTGAAGCAAAGGTTATTATTCTTAAATTTGTCAGTCCTTGAGCAAAGGTTAAAACTAGTCTATTCCCATCTTTTAAAAAAGGGAGAAAGGATCTAGCACTTAACAAATCGTCTGTTCTGGGCAGCCCAGGTGGCTCAGCGGTTTATCGCCGCTTTCAGCCCAGGTTATGATCCTGGAGAACCGGGATCAAGTCCCACATTGGGCTCCCTGCATGGAGCCTGCTTCTCCCTCTGCCTGTGTCTCTGCCTCTCTCTCTCTCTCTCTCTCTCTCTCTGTGTCTCTCATGGATAAATAAATAAATAAAATCTTTAAAAAAAAAAAAAAGTGTCTGTTCTGCAATAGTAAATAAGGCGATTTTTCCCAAGCACGTCAATGTTTTAAAGCCAGCAAGAACAAGTTTTCTGAGAATTAGAAGGAAAACAAAAAGCTGCAAAGGTATTATTGCCCTCACACTCAATCCCATTAAGAAAAAGCTGATTTGGGCTCTAGGTCTAGATTAGGCCAGGTAGCTACCTGAATCAAAATCTCCAGACATCCTCCCCAAAACTAAGAGATGAAGAAGCCTAGTCCTTGGATGATTAATTTTCATAAAATTAATCTCTGACTGGAAACAAAACTCTTTAAGGGTCTACATCTCAACAGAAGAAGCACAACGCCAGGGTTTCAAACTGCAAAGGGCTGACTTCAATAAGTGATGACGCCCACTGCAAATCCAAGTAGAAATTCTTAGTACTATAATTTTCAGTTAGGATTCTTACGGTTTCTGTTAGACTTGAGTGGTCTGCCCCAACATCATTTTTCCCATAAGCCCTATCATATATTGTACACCAACTCTGCAGACACAAAATTTTTTCAAGAATTTTTCAACAGCACAAGCTGCAACAAGCTGATACCTACAGTTTGTCACACATAATTCTGTGCTTTATATACATTCTTAATTCATTTTTCACAGAAACTTCATAAGATGCTTCCCAGAAAAACAGAGCAGTTTCTCCAAGATCACATAACTAATAGGATAAAGTGAGGGGTTAGATCTATCTTAACTAAAAAACATGCTTCTCAGACAGGCAGCCTGGGTGGCTCAGCAGTTTAGCACCGCCTTCAGCCCAGGGCCTGATCCTGGAGACCCAGGATCGAGTCCTATGTCAGGCTCCCTGCATGGAGCCTGCTACTCCCTCTGCCTGCGTTTCTGCCTGCCTCTCTCTCTCTCTCTCTCTCTCACTCTCTGTGTCTCTCATGAATAAATAAATAAAAATCTTTTTAAAATAATTAATTTTTTAAATGCTTCTTTCAATTATATTATTAGAACTAGTGACCACAACTACTACACCTGAAATCCTTGCTGAACTAGTAACAAGAACATCCATCAAACCCATCAACTTACAGGAGATGCAGGATGCTTTCGCAGTTCAGATGTAAAGTTCACTTCTTTATATTCCTCCTGGTTCTTAGGATGTTGTTTGATTCGCTCATCTGTGCGGAAGTGGAAGTCAACTGATTTGGTTACCTGGATCACTGATTTCTTCACAGGTTGCCCTGAGTGAGAAGCAGAGTAAAACATACAGGTAACACTAAGAATAGAGAATACTGGTAAATCCCCTTTAACCAGTCCTTTCAGTATTTCTATCACCATGGATCTAACTTTGTTCAACTCTACACATCATCCAAAACAGTCATCAGGGACACTACTATGTGGGCCTTACTGAGTAATATTGGTTTGAGGACCTTTGGTCAGATGCATATTGTAAGGAGGTAGCACAAGGGGAGAAAAACCCCAACTCCCAGGTGTGGTCATAGCTCTGGAGACACAGTAACTGGAGTTCTTTTGACAGGAAAAGCTATGAACTGACTTGAAAAGCACATTTAACTAAATATGTCTTAAGAAGGAAATTTTATAAACTACAGGGGTGATTTATAAAGCAGGGCTTTATAGCTTTGATGCCACCAATAATAACTCTATTCCAGACAGGGCAAAGCAAAAAAACTCTGACACCTCCCCCTCTGGCTCCCTCAGTCCTACTTTTCCTCTGTAGCTACAACTGGACTCACTCAGCTTTCTTTTGAAAGCTTTTCCAATGGCTTTATCTTCTGTCTTAATCCTAATCCCTTCTTTTCCTAATACAAAGAAAATGAATTAGGAAGAAAAAGGAGGAATTCATTTTACTTGAAGAAATGAGGGAAGGTCTCATGGAAAAGGCCTCAAAAGAAGGGTGTGAGTTCTCCAGAATTTTCACTTAGGATTCTTAGAGGCACTCACTTAGAGACAGAGAGCAACAGTGCACTTTAGGAAAGGCCTGGTAGGGCAGCCCGGGGGGCTCAGCAGTTTAGCGCTGCCTTTGGCCGGGGGTGTGATCTTGGAGACCTGGGATCGAGTCCCATGTCGGGCTCCCTGCATGGAGCCTGCCTCTCCCTCTCTCTGTGTCTCTCATGAATAAATAAATAAAATCTTTAAAAAAAATAAAAATAAAAAGGAAAGGCCTGGTGAATGTGATAGTTTGTTGTTGTGTTTTGTTTTTTTTTTTTTAAGTAATCTCTACACCCAACTTGGGGCTTGATCTCATGACCCTCAAACCAAGACTTGCATGCTCTATTGACTGACCAGCCAGGGACCCTGGTCTAATGTATATAAAACATTCTAGGGAATGGTCATTGAGATATATTGGTCATTTCTAATAAACACAGATTTTTACTGACAACTAACCAAGAAAGCCTTTTTCCCTTTAGAGACTTCAAAAACCCTACCAATGTTATGAGAAGCACCCCTCATAAATCAGATTCAACAAAAGCCAAGCTGACCTATTCCTGCAAGAGCAAGTTTCTTGAATTCTTCATTCTTTTTCCGCATCTCCACCACCTCCTGTTGCATTTTCATTCTCTTCTCCAACTCTTGCTCCTCAGTACTTTTTAGAGTCTTCTGCCTAAGGGACAAACCAGTAAAGGAAATAAGAAAGGAGAGAAGAAAGAGGCTCATGATTCAAAACAGTTTAAAGGTATTATATAGATTAGATTTTTTAATAAAGATTTTATTTATTTATTCATGAGAGACACAGACAGAGAGAGAAGCAGGCTCCCTATAGGGAGCCCAATGTAGGACTCGATCCCAGGACTCCAGGATCATGCCCTGACAGATGCTCAACCACTGAGCCACCCAGGCATCCCACATAGATTAGATTTTTAACCTGTGATAAAATAACTATTAAAACAAAAAACTATTATCTGGTAAATTGATATTGACTTAATTAGGTAACACTATGAAAATTAAAGTAACACTACTTAATTAGGTAACATTATGAAAGAAAAAAACCAAGATCACAATTTATACCAAAATATTGAAAATTTTTCAAAAGGACAGCTAAAATAGGCTATAAAGGGCAGCCCGGGTGGCTCAGCGGTTTAGCGCCGCCTTCAGCCCAGGGCCTGATCCTGGAGACCCAGGATCGAGTCCTCTCTCTCTCTCTCTGTGTCTCTCATGAATAAATAAATAAAATCTTTAAAAAAATAAAAATAATAAAATAGGCTACAAAAGGTACTATAAAAGACATAAATTTGATTATACAGTGATTAGCTTTTAGGCCACAAGAAAAAGTAAGATACCAGTAGAATGGGGAAAATATTTACAAGAAATATGACACAAGTCTCTAATAGATAAAATATACAGTGATTAGAAGACAGGCTTAAGAGTGAAACCAACCAGAGTTCAAATCCCAACCCTGTCATTTCATTTTCTGCCTATGTGATCTTAAGAAAACTAATCTCTCTGAGCCTCAGTAAACTCCACTGTAAGATGAAGAATATAAATATTTATCCTCATAGAATATATGTGACTATTAAATCAGATATTTCCAAAGTACCTGATACATAGTAAAAGTTCAATTTAGAGTAGCCATTCTTAGCAATGAGATTATCACTAAGACTACTTAAAGGTAAATAGAAAAGAAAACAGATAATTCACCCAAGAGGGTTTATGGAAAAGATATTTACAATAACAGTAATATAATCCTGTCAGGAATCAAATAAAAATTAAAATAAGTTGATGCCGTCAACATTATATCACAATTAAATTTGAAACAATTTTATTATTTATTTTTAAAGACTTTATTTATCTGAGTTAAAAAAGAGCATGATCAGAGGGAGGGGTAGAGGAAGAAGGAGAAGCAGACTCCTCGCTGAGCAGGGAGCCCAATGCAGGGCTCAATCCCAGGACTCTGGGATTATGACCTAGCTAAAGACAAATGCTTAACTGACTGAGCCAACCAGGTGCCCCAAATTTGAAACAATTTTAAATGTTAAAAAAAATAAAAATAAAAATTCAGTGTGGATGAGAGTACAAGGAAATAAAAATATCCATCCAAAGCTAATGGCACTGTAAATTCATACATTCACTTCAGAAATAAAATTGGTGGAGCACCTGGGTGGCTCAGGTTGTTGGATTATCTAATTCTTGATTTTGGCTTAGCTTATGATATCAAGGTTGTGCGATCGAGCCCTGCCTCCCAGCTCCTCCCCACTCTAAAAATATATATATGTATTAAAAAATTAAAATTACAAAAAGAAGTAAAATTGGCAATTAATATCAATAGCCATAATACTAGTCAGACTCTTTAATTAATGGATTTCTCTTTCTTAGCCTGAAGAGAGTACTCAAAGAAAAGTCCCTGCCAATAAAGATATTCGCTGATTATTTGTAATAGTGAAAAACTGGTCACTGCATTTTCAACAGGAAATGGTTAAATTTGATAGACTACTAACTATTTAAAAAGGATAAATGTGAAGATTTTATAGTAGTACAGGGAAAAAAACAAAACAAAAAAAAAAACTCTGTGGCAAGCAACAGAAACAGATTCCAAAGGTTGGATCTGGAAAACAAAATCCAAAGGTTGCTCATACAATGATTGTGAAAATATATTTTTTGCTTGAATAAAGACCAGAGGGAGCTTGGCAAAATAAAAACTGTTCCATTCAGGTAGTAAGAACCTTTACTAACTTTCTCCTTTTATATTTCTCTTAATTTGCTTTAATAGTATATTTTTCTCAATATGTAAAACAAGCATTTCCCAAGGTATACAATTCATCTTACCATGGTTTAGCTTTATGAGTTTCCCAAGCTCCTTGTGCTCCAGATTGTAGACACACTCACTTATAATTTTACTCTATTGACTCTAAAGTTTAAATTCAGGAAAAAAGCACACATACCTCACAGGCTGTATACAAGACACAGTTCGTCTGCCCTTGGCTTTCTCTGGGGAAGACTCATGTTTTTTAGAAGTATCTTGATGAGCGCTGCCTTCTTCCTCTTCCTCTGGCTTCTTTTTATTGTTAGAACTTGAGTTCAAAAGGACAAAAATAAAATACTCTCAATTCCCTAACCCTGCTGTACTCTCCTCCCCAAATCTACCACATATGGCTTAAATATTCTCATTCTTTAGGACAATAAGCGTATCTTAACCGTAAGATTCCTCCAGTAGAACCATTAGATCATATGTACCGTGTGGGAAATATCAGAAAGGGAGACAGAACATAAAGACTCCTAACTCTGGGAAACGAACTAGGGGTGGTGGAAGGGGAGGAGGGCAGGGGGTGGGGGTGAGTGGGTGACAGGCACTGAGGGGGACACTTGACGGGATGAGCACTGTGTGTTATTCTGTATGTTGGTAAATTGAACACCAATAAAAAAATTAATTTATTAAAAAAAAAGATCATATGTACCAATGGATATAATGGGTAAATTTTGAGAACACTGATGTAAGTCAAGGTATGAATTGTCTGATGATAGTTCAGGAGGATGAGGAGGGATTCCAACTGCTCATCATCAAATGCACAAATGGCAGATAGTTAACCACTTTCCCAATGTCTATTCTACTTTCTTTCCTATTAATAAACTCAAATTTTGTTTGGGACAGCAGGTACAGCAGGCAAAAGCACTGTACTTGTTTCAACAGCTTCTCTTCCAACTAGGGAAAATCTAAGTGACACAGTAGGGCAATTGAAGTATAAGCAGAGTTTTTGGAAAATTTTCACTTTTGTGATATGAGTGCTGCCCCTCTTCCTTTACCATACCCTCCTTTTACTCCTGGAACATGGATATAATACCAGAAATATAGCAGTTATCTTGTGACAATGAGGCAACAGGCACAAAGAAGAAGCTGAGAAACACAGAGCTGCCACTTCAGTAACATACTTGTTACTCAAAAAAAAATTACACAGAGATGCTGCCCTAGCATTGTTCAGTCACTGAACCAGAGCCAACACAAACTTCTGTGAAGCAAATAAATCACTATTCTTTAAACCACTCTACCTGAATAGGCTATTATTCATATAAATATCTGAATTCATATAGCATCCATATAGCAAAATACATTCCTAAATAATAAGAACAAGCACAACATATTCTGCTTGCTATTAACCATAGGAGCAAACAGGAGTAAAACCTATGCCAACTAAGAGAAGCTGTGGCTACTTACACTTTCATTTTTTTGGAGGGTGGAATTTCATGGATGATTGCAGGAGTAGCACATCTCTTGGCTTTCATTTTCCCATGTTTTTCTTTCTGTTCCAAATCTTTCTGAGCAGAGAGTCTAGTAGATCTTCTATGATATAGGAATTGACAAAATTTATCTGAAATGAATATTTCTACTACAGATAGGCAATTGTGCTCCACAAATGTGAAAGTATGTCAAGCTGCCCAGGGCTACAAAGGGTTTAATGGTATTATTTCCACTCTAAAAACCTAATCTCTTGTCTTACTGTTGCTTTAGAAATTTCATCATAAAATGCTGGTGTTTAAATGAAGCAGATTTTAAGGTATTGACAATCACCTAGTATAGTTCCCTCCTTTTATAGGTAAAAGTCAAAAAAGATGAAGTGACTTGACCCTATTAATTACACAGCTAATTGCTGTGAGACTTGAAATTTGAGAGCAGGTCTGATCATTGACAAAGGTGTTTATTCTCTCCTTTATTTAAGCCATACTCCCCCTTTTTTGGTAAAATATAACATATACCAAAAAGAGCACAAAATAAAAATCAAGCTAAATGATTACAAAGTGAAAACTCATGAAATCACCATCCAGGCTAAGAAACAGAACGCTGGCATCAGCTACTATCTTGACTTGTTTAATAGTAATCAATACTTTTTTAAAAATTGTTTTGCTATTTAGCATGCATTCCATAAACATGGTACATTAGTTTGGAAAGAAAACAAAGAATAACAACAACCAAAA
Source organism: Canis lupus familiaris (assembly GCF_011100685.1). Taxonomy (NCBI): domain Eukaryota; kingdom Metazoa; phylum Chordata; class Mammalia; order Carnivora; family Canidae; genus Canis; species Canis lupus. Next base: position 21,737,448 of record NC_049245.1, on the reverse strand, counting down.
AAAAAAAAAAAAATCCCTTTAGATAATATAATCAGACTACTACAAATATTTTTTTCTGTCTGGTTTATTTCACTCAACATTATGTTTGTGAGATTTAACTACATTGATTCACATAACTTTAATTCACCGATTTTCAATGCTGTATAACAGTCACTGTAGGAATGTACCACTATTTATCAGTTTTCATGTATGTCTCTTGGTGCACACACTGCTGTTGGGTGTAAGTTGTAACACTGTTAGGTCATAAGGACATTGGTTTTATCAACTAAAGCTGTTTTCCAAAGTGCTTATACCAATCTATGTTTACCCTGGCAAGTTTATATTATAGAGTCTGCATTGCTCTACATCCTCCTGAACACCTGATATTGTCAATGACTTAATTTAGCTGGTATGCAGTAAAATCTCATTGTGGTTTCAATTTGCTTTTTCCTGATTACCAATGAGATAGAGCAACTTTTCACATGTTTATCGACCATTTGGATATCCTCTTTGGCAGAGTACTATAGCTCAAGTCTTTTTTTTCCACCCGGGTTGTCAATCCTTTCCTGACTGATTATTAGGAATACTAAGAATATAAGCCCTTTGTAAGTTTTATGTGTCACAAGTATCTTCTCCCACTTGGGGGTTGGCTTTTTACTCTTTATGGTATCATTTGATTAGATAAATGTCTCAAATACATCAATAACCCTCTCCATTATGCTCAGTGCTTTTCTGTATTCTATTTAAAAAAAAAAAAAAAAAAAATCGGGCAGCCCGGCTCTGCGGCTTAGCGCCACCTTCAGCCCAGGGCGTGGCCCTGAGGGCCTGGGATCAGTCCCACGTAGGGCTGCCTGCATGGAGCCTGCTTCTCCCTCTCCCTGTGTCTCTGCCTCCGTGTGTCTCTCATTAATAAATAAATAAAATATTTAAAAATAAACAAATAAATGAAAAATCTTCCCCTATTCCAAGGTCGTAAAGATATTCTCCTATATTTCCTTATATGAGCTCTAGCTCTCATATGTAGATCTACAATTCCACCTAGAATTGATTGTTTTAAGGGTGCCTGGCTGGCTCAGTCAGGAACATGAAGCTCTTGATCTTTGGGTTGTGGGTTTGGGCCCCATGTTGGGTATAGAGATTACTATAAATAAACAAACTTGAAAAAAAAATGACTGTTTTATATGGAGTGAGGCAGGGACCAACTTTCATTCTGTTCTGTCTGGAGATCCACTGGCCAAGCATTGTTTACTAAAGCGGGAGAGGGAGCACTGTTTCCCCACAGATCTGCACCTTTGTCATATACCACATCCATATAAATTCACCGCGTGAATTTCTATTTGATTCCACTGGTCTCATTAATTCTTGAATAACATCATAAAGCTTTAATTACTGTAGCTTCATAATAATATGCCTTTCCATGTAATAGACACTTCAAAAGTATCTAGCTATTCTTAGACCTTTGCATTTCTCAATAAATTTTAGCATCAACTTATCAATGTCCAAAGTGAAAATCATTGGGGTTTTTATGGATATTGCACTGAATCTACAGATTAGTTAGGGAGAATCAACATCTTTATAATACTGAGTTTCCTAATCCATAAATATGGTATGCCCTGCCATTTATTTAGATCTTGTTTAATTTCTCTGAACATTTTCTTTATAAAAGTCTTAAACACAGTAAGGACTTATTATTACATATTCAGGCTTTTATGCTATTGTATAGAGTATCAATTTTTAAATCTTTATTACAAAGAATATCAAGCATATTTTTAAAATTAAGAGAATTACATAACGAACTCTAAATACTCCTCAATCAGTTTCAGAAATTATCAACTCATAGCCAATCATGTATCAGTCTTCTCTCCATCCACTCCCCAGATTTTGAAGCAAATCCTAACTAAATGTCTATCTTTCATCTGATATATTTCATATTAATCTCTAAAAGAAAGTACTCATAAAAAATACATGGAGGGGAGGTGGGCGGGGGGTGGGGTGACTGGGAGACGGGCACTGAGGTGGGCACTTGACGGGATGAGCACTGGGTGTTATTCTATATGTTGGCAAATTGAACACCAATAAAAAATAAATTTATAAAAAAAATACATGGAGTAATGAAAAGCAAATTTATTGAATTAAGGAATGAAGTAATGGATGTATTAAATGAGTAATGAAGAGTGCATATTATAAAACATAGACAAAATACAAAAATACACCTATTTGAAGGCACTGGAAAGTGACCAAAAGCAGGCAGAAAATAGAGGAACATTTATCCATGAAAAACAGCCACTGCAAAAGTTAAGAATTATGAGTTAGCAGCATTTTTGCCTGAGGTACTCCCCAAACGTAGCAGCTCCAATAGCAGAAAATTTCAGTCTCACTGGCTAGAGATAACAGAAGATAGAATTCAAGGCCAGTACAACTGGAAATTTAAAGGAAAATCCCAGGGCAGCCTCGGTGGTGCAGCGGTTTAGCGCTGCCTGCAGCCCAGGGCATGATCCTGGAGACCCTGGATCGAGTCCCACATCGGGCTCCCTGCATGGAGCCCACTTCTCCCTCTGCCTGTGTCTCTGCCTCTCTCTCTGTGTCTCTATGAATAAATAAATAAAATCTTAAAAAAAAATAAAAAAAAAATTAAAATAAAGGAAAATCCCAGAAGTGAAACCGCTACAGAAAAGATGTCACTCAAAATCTGAGCAAAAACTCTGTACAAATTCCTGCCTGACTGTTAAACCATGTGTCTTTAGGGGAGACTTAGGGGGCCTGGCAAAAAGACAAGCAGAAACTGGTGAGCTGCCCATCCTTCAAAGACATAACTGCACTAGTTAAAACCTGAGGAGTTTGCTGTTTTTATTAAGTGTATTCCCCACTGTGTATTACTTATTTATTTATTTATTTATAATTTATGATGGTCACACAGAGAGAGAGAGAGAGAGAGAGAGAGAGAGAGAGGCAGAGACACAGGCAGAGGGAGAAGCAGGCTCCATGCACCGGGAGCCTGACGTGGGATTCAATCCCGGGTCTCCAGGATCGCGCCCTGGGCCAAAGGCAGGCGCTAAACCGCTGCGCCACCCAGGGATCCCCCCACTGTGTATTTAGTAGGATGGCACAAAGTTAACATCTAACTAACTTGAGGTGTCAGTAGACAAACGTTGGAGCTGGCAGAGGGCTGAAAATTTAGAGACAGACTCCAGAAGCAAGAGAACCACAGAGAGGATGAACACTTAGCTGAGTATAAACTCTACCCTAAGTCTTGGCTGACCTCTAACCTTTACAGGTCCAGGGGAAACTGCAAGGAGCCAGACTAAAAAAGCATCAGCTATGTATGCAAATATATGAATAGCCAATAATCACATGAAAATGTGGATCAACATCATTAGGCCTCAGAAAAATGAAAATTAAAAATGAAGTATTGAAAAAACTGACAATACCAAAGAGTTAGCTAGGATACAGAACAACTGAAACTCTCCTATAATGCTAGGGCAGCCCGGGTGGCTCAGTGGCTTAGCGCCTGCCTTCAGACCCGGGTGTGATCTTGGAGACCCAGGATCAAGTCCCAAGTCGGGCTCCCTGCATAGAGCCTGCTTCTCTCTCTGCCTGTCTCTCTCTCTCTCTCTCTCTACTCTGTGTCTCTCATGAATAAATAAAATCTTTAAAACAAACAAACAAAAAAACAACTCTCCTATACTGCTAGTAGGAAGATAAATCACCTTGGAAAACATTCTGGCTATTTCTTATAATATACATTTTACATTATGGCCCAGCAGTTGTACTCCAAAGTATTTACCCAAAAGAAATACATGTCCTCACAACTATCCATAGCAGCTTTATACAGTCCCAAACTGGAAACAACCCAAATGCCCATCATCTGGTGAATGGATAAATAAATCGTGGCATACCGACTCAGTAGAACTTACTATCAGCTATAAAAAGGAACAAGCTACTAATAAACACAATGACAAGTATGAATCTCAAAAACACATGCTAAGTTAGATGTCAGATATAAAAGAGTACTGTATAATTCCATTTATAAAAATATCTAGAACAGGACAAATTTATTGATGGTGACAGGAATTGGAACAGTGGTTGCCTGTGGGTGGGAGATGAGAGAGTGAGAAGGTAGAAGAACCAAAAAAAAAAGGGGGGGGGGGGTAGAAGAGGCAATACAGATTGATTATAAAGGGTAAGAATGAGAGAACTTTCTGAAGTGATGGAAATGTTCTATATATTTTGATTGTAAGATTTATGGTTGCATGGTGGTATGTATTGTCAAAACTGATCAGACTGTATATTTACAATGTGCAAATTATTATCCAGCAAAATTAGTTAACTTTTAAAAATGAACTGGGAATCATAAAAATTAGAAAGAAAGAAGACAACGCATATGAATACAGGACTATTTTGGGCCATTACTTAAATTCAACATACAGTGATGTTATAAAGTCAAGAGAAGAATAGCTGGGTGTCTTTAGGGAAAAATGGCTAAGGGATAAGATATCAAAAATTAAAACATATGTTTGTGATAAAGCAACACCTCCATGGAAAAATTATTATTACAAACTAAGGCCTTACTGACTCTTAACTATTTTGTGTCAAAGAAGTTTTGGCCATCTTTCAGCCTACCCAGTGAAACCATGTGAAAATAAAATAGGAGGAAGGAATTTGTATGACTATCTACACCTTCCTAACCCATCTGCCATCTTTTTTTTTTTTTTTTTTAAAGATTTTATTTATTTATTCGTGAGAAACACAGAGAGAGAGAGAGAGAGAGAGGCAGAGACACAGGGAGAGGGAGAAGCAGGCTTCATGCAGGGAGCCTGACATGGGACTCAACCCTGGGTTTCTGGGATCACGCCCTGGGCCAAAGGCAGCACTAAACCACTGAGCCACCCGGGCTGCCCACCATCTGCCATTCCTTTCCAGATCAGGCAACTCTGGACTCAGATAACTCAGAGATCTGAAATTAATGGCACTAATGTTTTACCTCTTATTATGCATTTTCACAATGCATTATCATTTACTGTACTGTCACATACCATCCCATTTGGCCCTTTATGACAAGAAGCCTGAGGGATATGGTTATTCTCAATAAGCTGAGATTTTGAGTGGTAGAAGTACCTGCTGTAAAAATGAAACAAAGCAATAAACCATCCAGATTGTCTAACTCTGAGGGCAGCTGAATTCCTGTTAAACCATCACTTCCAAAATCCATTCAGAATTCAGTCCAAAAAAAAAAAAAAAGAATTCAGTCAGGATGAAAGGTAATTATATATAAAATGGAGAAATGAAGACATTAACATTATCCCAAATTCTGAAGAAATCTATAGGACACTAGGTCCCTTTTCTGTAGGCTTCACAATCTAAACACGGAACACGGGCAGCCCCAGTGGCTCAGCAGTTTAGCATCACCTTCAGCCCAGGGCGTGATCCTGGAGACCCGGGATCGAGTCCCATGTTAGGCTCCCTGCATGGAGTCTGCTTCTCCCTCTGCCTATGTCTCTGCCTGTCTCTCTCTCTCTGTGTCTCTCATGAATAAATAAATAAAATCTTTAAAATAAATAAACAAACAAACAAACATGGAACAGAAACCACAGAATCAACCAGTAGCAATCTCTTAAGACTCGTGTACTATATGGTTGGTTGAGATTTTATAGAATTCTTTGATTAAAATGGGCTTATTGACTTGGGATACCTGGGTAGTTCATTTGGTTAAGTGTCCAACACTTGATTTGGGCTCAGGTCATGATCTCATGATTCTGAGATCAAGCCTGGTGTCTGGCTCCGCACTCAGCACAGAATCTGCTTGAGATTCTCTCCTCTTCCCCCACTCACACGCTCACTCTCTCTCTCAACTAAAATGAATCTTTAAAAATAATAATAATAATAATAAAATAAATTTAAGAAAACAATAAAATGGGCTTCTTTACCAAAAAAGATTAGGATAAGCTTGTATGATACTATCCTCAAAAGGCAATACCCTATGCCAGCATGAGGCTTTACAAAGGTTAATTTCATCACTTTTGAGCAACAAAATATGTTATTATCTGGATATAAATAATATCACTTGCCATGCCTCTTCTTTGAGGATATTCTAGGTAACATCAAAGTATAAAGCAATAGGGGCATCTACATGGCTCAGTTGGTTGGGCATTCAACTCTTGACTTTGGCTCAAGTCATGATCTCAGAGTTGTGAGACTGAGCTCTGCATGGGTCTCCATGCGGTGTGGAGCCAGGTTCTCTCTCGGCCCGACCCCCTTCTCTCTCTCTTAAAAAAAAAAAAAAAAAAAAAAAAAAAAAAAAAAGATACTGATGCAAATGCAACAAAGACATGTTTTAAGACCACCAGTGCCAAGACTTGCTTCTTAACCCATCCACCCATCCATCCATTCATTCAAGTATTTATTCAGCTTCTGCTCCTCCCAGACACTGTTAAGCATGGTAAGAATTTACAATGCTTGCCCTTATGAAATTAATTATTACCTATAAACAGGAAAAAATATGTCATATCTATCATATAGTCACACCAGTAAGTTGCAACCCATACTATCTACAATTCATAAATGTTATGAAGATTTAATGAGGTAATATAAGAGTCTAATATAGTATAGGACACATAGTCTAACAATTATTCTTTGAACATCATTAATATAATCACCACTTTGAGCCTTGAAACAGTCTTACCTCTGAGGCTGCACTGGAGTATTTTTTGAGGTGGTTCCCTTGACTTCCAGGGAAGAACAAATATTTGATGGAATGGACTGTTCCACCAGATTTTCTTTTTCTGCCTCTTTGTAGTAAGTGTTTTCGACTGTGGGAGAGCAAAAACTAGTTAGCACTCAAATCCCAAGGAAATAAGTTGGAGATGAGAAACATATATATACCTATAAATAAGACTTAACACTAGACTGAAAACTGCATGCACATGTATATATATCCCTTCTAGACAGTGGAATCATTAGTCCAGTGACATCTTATACAGAAGACCAATTTATAAAATCTACTTTGGTAGAAGCTGAAATGTAGGATCTAAGGTCTATCTGCCAGCCTAAGTTGTCACCACAGAGAAAAGGATCTCTGACTTTTAATGCTGATATAATTATATTATCAGGCATTATGGGTATAACCACCAGTTTTTCTCCCCTCCAGAAATTAAAAACAGTAAGAGTTAAAAGATGTAGCATTTGAAAAAAGGGATTATACAGGTGGGAAGGGGAAGGAGATATTTTATCATAAGTTCTGCTGATGTTAGCATGGCCATCGTGGAACAGAAGGGAAAAAAGCACTATTAGAATAAGGAAACAGAAAAAAAAAAAAAAGAACAACCAAGTAAAGGCTTCATGGAAGAAACAGCATTTGTTGAAATAGCTTATGAACTGAGCCTTGATGAAAGAAAAAAACTCCAATCAAGTAACAAGAAAGAAAAATCAGGCTATGAAAACACATTTCATGCATTGTTTATTCCAAAGAACAATCATTTGGCTCATTCCCTAAAGCAGCTTTTTTCTGGAGGGGAGAAAAAGAAACAAAAAAACGATAGTGTATTATGTCAAGGCTACAATAGAGGCACTTACCCCATTTAAAAGCAGAGATGATAAAATTTTTTAAAATTTAATATAAAAATTTAACAGGGGTGCCTGGCTGGCTCAGTCAGTAGAGCATTATGACTCTTGATCTCAGGGTTGTAAGTCTGAGTCCCATGTTGGGTGTAGAAATTACTTAAAAATAAAATCTTAAAAAAGTATACTATATACTGTCTATAAAACAAATGCACGTAAAATATAAAGACACACCATGCTAAAACTAATCAAAAGAAAGCTGGAATGGATATATTAACATCAGACAATGCAGATTTCAGAGCAAAGAATATTACCAGAGATAAAATGATCATTTCAAAATGATAAAATGGTCAATCCCTCAAAATGCCATAACAACCTAAATATTTAGGTACCTAATAACAGAACTTCAAAATACACAAAGCAAAAAGTACAAGAAATAGATAAAACCATAAGTGTAGCCTGAAATTTCAATCTGTCTCTCTAGTTTATGGAATAAATTGACAGAATAATCAGTAAGAATATAATAGTCATAAATAACATAAGCAAATGTGTATGGCTGTATTCCAATAAAACTTTATCAACAAAAATATGTTGCAGTCAACTCATCAAGAGGACATAACAATTACAAACATGTATGCATATATACATATATGTATGCATGCATATATTACATATATGTTATATATATACAAAGCCCCAGATACATGAAGGAAAAACTGAAAAAATTAAAGGGAGAAGTAGACAATCCAACAATATAATTGAAGATTTCAGTATCTCCATTTTCAATAATGGATAGTACACTTAGATAGAAGATCAGTAAGGAAATAGAAGACTTGAGCAACACTATCAACCAACTTGACCCAATGACATTATGTAATTCTCCACCCAAAATGACAGCAGAATACACATTCCCTTTTAAGTACACACAGAACATCTACCAAGACAGACCACATTCTGGGCCATGAAACAATACATTCAAAAGGATTCAAGTCACACATTCAAAAGTAATGTTCTTTAACTGCAATGGAATTAAATCCCTCAAGAAATCAATAATAGAGACTATTTCGAGAACTGCTCCCACTATATATTTGGAAATTAAATAACACATTTCTAAATAACATTTAGATAACTTTGAACTAGTAGAAATACAAACTACCAACCCTCATTCAAGAAGAGATAACCTGTATCTGTTAAAGAAACTGAATTTGTAGTTAAAAAACTTTTCTACAAAGATTCTTTCTACAAAGAAAATGTCAGATGAGCTGAGTGCAGAGCCTGATGCAAGGCTAAATCCCAACACCCTGAGATTATAACCTGAGCCAAAATCAAGAGTCAGATGCTCAACTGACTAAGTCACCCAGGCACCCCAACTAACCCATCATATCATACTTAATGGTGAAAGCCTAAATGCAACAATCGGTATGTCTACCCTTTCCACTCCTATCCAATATCCTACTAAAAGTTCTAGCCAGTACAATATGCAAGAAAAAGAAATAAAAGGCGTATTTACAGATGACATGATCATCTATTTAGAAATCTGATGGAGTGCAGCCCCGGTGGCACAGCGGTTTGGCGCCGCCTACAGCCTGGGGTGTGATCCTGGAGACCCGGGATTGAGTCCCACATCGGGCTCCCTGCATGGAGCCTGGTTCTCCCTCTGCCTGTGTCTCTGCCTCTCTCTCTCTCTCTCTCTCTCTGTGTCTATGAATAAATAAATAAAATCTTAAAAAAAAAAATTTTACCTATAAAAAAAAAAGGAAATCTGATGGAATCTAGGGGCACCTGGATAGCTCAGTTGGTTAAGCATCTGCCTTTGGCTCAGGTCATGATCCCAGGGTCCTGGTATCGAGGCCCCCTCCACCTACCCCCCGGCTTCCTGCTCAACCAGGAGTCTGCTTCTTCCTCTCCCACTCCTCTCCAGTTTGTGTTCTCTCTCTCTCTCTCTCAAATAAATAAAATCTTAAAAAATAATAGAAATCTTAAAGAATCTATAAAAAAAGCCTACTAAAACTAATAAGTGAGTTTAGAAGATAGCAGGATAAAAGATCAGTATATAATAATTAATTTTATGTCTTTGTATTAGCAACACAATAGGAAATTAAAATTAAAATAGAAGTATGAAAAGAACTTTGAGAACACAAATCAGGGGAATCAGAGAAAAAAAGGATATTTGAGCTGGACCTTGGATGATGAGCAGAAACTTTTCAGTTATATTAAAATGCAGAGGGGAAAAAAAATAAAAATTAAAAAATTTTAAAAATGCAGAGGGAACAGCACTAATAGACAGGTGAGAACATGTAATATGAAAGAACACAGACTATGGGGCTTAAGGCGCATGAATGTAAGCAAGGTACATGGTCTTGGCACATAACAGACCCAGCAGAAGTCTCTTGCTTTGGGGCACACTGTTGACAAAACAGTCTTAAACGGAAAGTAGTCCAGATAAATTAGGTAATATTACCTAATATTCTTTCAATTCAAGAAAAGCACAAGAGCAGAAAATCTGCCACACCTAATGAAGTAATGAAATTCACCTGAGAGAGCACTCAGGCCACACGTGTTCCAAGCATGCCATACAGTTCTAATCCCTTCTGTAAGAAAGATAATGGATGCAAAAGTTCAGGGTCCTTGTCCTGATCCCAAATTCAACAGATGTCATCTGTGCTCATGAATTAATTATTTGAAAGTCATCCTAGCAGCTTAGACTTTGTAAATTAGAAAAGTTCACTAAAAATACAGCTATTTCCTGGTATGGCTCCTCTAGTTGATGGTCTAATTGAAGCCAGTTTCAGATTTACCTGTTAAGAGTAATTTTCAAATATTCTAAATTGATTGTGGTGATGATTGGACAACTACTCTATCAACATACTATAAAAAAAAAAAAACACTGAAATGTACACTTTAGGTGATTTGTACAGGTGAATTATATCTAAATATAGCTATTATTTCAAAAAATCACTTTTAAGGATGTATGATCTCTTTAAAAATGCTTTTGTTCTGATGAAATAGACAATATTCCGCAGATTAGTAACCACCAGTATAAATGTCAATTATCTTTTAAAATCAAATACATGACTCAAAGAATTGTTGTACAGTGGCAAGGAATACATTCTTCTCTCCTGCTCTTTTGTTCCTAGTCAGACTCAGGTTTGGTTAAATCTTGTCATAAAAAGAAAACAGTTACACCTCTGGCAATAAAAGTCTATGTTAGCTTAAGTTCCAAGAGATTTTTTTTTAAAAAAAAGTGTAGTGCATTATTAGTGTTACATTCACCATGAAATAAATTAGCTTACTTCACCAATAATAAACCAAAGGATACAGAATTTAGGTAATTTCCCCAATCCCTCAGGCTCTTAATACACTGTTCCACCATTCCACCAAGGAGTTTTTTTTCTTCTTCTATTTTTTTTAAGGATTTTATTTATTTATTCATGAGAGACAGAGAGAGAGAGGCAGAGACAGGCAGAGGAGAGAAGCAGGCTTCCCACAAGGAACCCGATGTGGGACTTGATCCGAGGACCCTGGGATAACACCTTAAGCCAAAGGCAGATGCTCAACCGCTGAGCCATCCAGGTGTCCCCAAGGAGCTTTTCTCTAAGATGATTTTTCTTACCTGGTCTCAAAGGTGTGACAATAGCTTGCTGAGGATTAGGCTTCCTCAGAGGAGTTTTGTCCTGAAAAAGCCCTGCTATGCCATTCTTCCCAGAAAACTTATTCTCCAAATTGGCCTTCTCTTCTGTGAAAAGGTAAAAGCATCATCATTTAAACAATCAGCATGGAAGCAAAATAAATCAGTGCCATGCACTTAAATTAGGCCCTAAACCCCCCTACTTGTATACTTCTAAATCATTTGGCAATTACAAACAAAGGTCTAGTGATCAAAAGGAAATGAGTACACATTATAAGTCAGAGATAGACTGTAAAAACTATCAAAACTATCACCAAAACACTGGCAACACTAAACAATGTATCATAGTAAAGGAGAAGTGCAGACTCTGCATTGTGAATAGCTACTTATCTTGGCTTGATACACATTTGGACCATACAAACATGAACTGGCCTAAAACATCATGTTCCTCTTAAAGAAAACTGTAGCTATTAAGATTTTCAGGGCTTGGGGATCCCTGGGTGGCGCAGCGGTTTAGCGCCTGCCTTTGGCCCAGGGTGCGATCCTGGAGACCCGGGATCGAATCCCACGTCAGGCTCCCTGCATGGAGCCTGCTTCTCCCTCTGCCTGTGTCTCTGCCTCTCTCTCTCTCTCTGTGTGACTATCATGAATGGATAGATAAAATCTTTAAAAAAAAAAAAAAAAGATTTGCAGGGCTTACAAGGGACATCTTATGGTCTATTTGAGTTGAGGTTCTTCAACGGAGTGGCAGGAAGTGGGTGTGTAACAATGGAACACAGCTAGGCTCTCTCAAGGAATTTTATCTTAGGTTCTGCTATGCCTAAATGTTAGCTTCTGCCAACAGCATACCAAAGATAGAAGTTTCAGGAACATGGTGAGCCCCAGCAATAACACTCTGCATGCATATTCTGACTGCAACTGTGTAAAAAGATGTATTTGGAAGAGAATAGAAAATAATATAACTAAGATGGTTTTGAAAGAAGAATGGGACTAATTATTTTCTTCCACACTATATTTAATAGTATCATTGTATTATGATAATATTGCATGATATGCACAGATATTATATTATGATATAATAGTATTTCCTATTTTTTTTTTTTTCCTATTTTGTTTTTAAAGAAACTTAGAAATAGACAACCCACACTTTTCCTCAGGATTTCAGTAAAGCAAAGACACAGGACAGTTGGCCCTCTTCTCCACCCTTCCTCAACACCACTTCCAACAGATCCTTCCTCTCAGGATCTCCACTACATACCATAAAAGGCCTTTTGCAAGAAAATGGCATGTACCATCACATTTGAACACTACCTTATAAGCAATAAGTGCCGCTGCAATCGATTCATTTTTTTCTTCCATCACATACTGATTTTTTTTTAATATAGAGGATAAGGACATGAGAAAGAATAAAATGAAGAGACCCTAGCAACTATTAGCCTGACATATCAGTGGTCTCACCATATTATTACAAAGTAATATGAAAACATAACCACATCCTTATTTATTGTTGGCCTGGTATCAGAGTTTGTGTCAAATTATATGTTATGACCCAACATCAGGCAATCCTATCTCTGGGGACTGGGTTCTGAGTAGCATAATCCCTCTAGCTAACTATGAATTGATGAAGGGAAGTAAGAGGCAGATAACTGTAGTTATAAAAAAGCAATACAAGAATCCTTGTGATGTTAGAACTGTTCAATATCTTGACAGTGGAAGTAGATACACAAACCTACGCAGATGACCTACATAGAACTTACTACATAAATGAGTACAAGTGAAATTGTGGAAATCTGAGTAAGATAGGTGGATTACATCAATGTCAATATCCTAGCTGTAATATTATATTCTGTGCCCAAGGACAGTAGAGCAAGTTTTTATGTGGCTGCCATCACTACAGACATGTTTTTGAGTCCTAAAGTTTCATTTAACTTTGCTTCATCTGGATTTTCCCATATATCCCAACAGATTGAGTACTTATCATTCTTAACTACAAAAATAACATTGATTTGTACTGGATAGTCCATCTTTAAAACATTGGGCATTTCAATTATTTCTATCATATCATGGATGATAAAGTATCTTAGTGTAAAAAAGCATTATATTTTAGTTATTTTCTTGCATTACCTTCTATTTTTTGAAAGGTACTCAGAACAAAGGAAGCCATTAACCCTTAAAATGGCCAGAGAAAGCAAACACTTACCAAACCAAGAATCTATGTTTTGGGCATCTTCCTCATCATCCAAAGAGGTAAAATTGATAAAGTCCGTGGGAGCATCATAGGAATAGGAAGTTTTAACTTGTGACATTGTCCCCTGCCTTGGTACAGAAGAGCAGTTTTTTCCCAGTTTTTGTGTCACGTTTTTCAAAAGATCACCTTTTAATGAAAGAAATTGGTTGCACATTAATCTAATATACTGATTCCTCAGCAATTACTTTGCTTTTACTACCACATTTACATTCTAAAAATGACCCGGACAACACATCTTACTTTTCAAAACAAACTAAAAGTTAATTTTTCTTTTTTAAAGATTTTTTTTTTCAATTTTTAAGCAATGTCTACACCCAATGTGAGGCTTGAACTCAATTCCAAGATCAAAAGTCGTATGCTTCAGGCTCTATTACCAAAGCTATAATCATCAAAAACAGTATGGTTCTGGCACAAAAACACATAAATCAATGGAACAGAATAGGGAACCTCCTGAAATGGACCCTCAACTTTATGGTCAACTAATCTTCAACAAAGCAGGAAAGAACATCCAATGGAAAAAAGATAGTCTCTTCAACAAATGGTGTTGGGAAAATTGGGCTGTCACATGCAGAAGAATGAAACTGGACCATTACCTTACACCATACACAAAAATAGACTCAAAATGGATGAAAGACCTAATGTGAGACAGGAATCCATCAAAATCCTAGAAGAGAACACAGGCAGCAACCTCTGTGACTTCAGCTACAGCAACTTCTTGCTAGATACAGATACATCTCCAAAGGCAAGGGAAATGAAGGTAAAAATGAACTACTGGGACCTCATCAAGATAAAAAGCTTTTGCACAGCAAAAGAAACAGTTGACGAAACCAAAAGACAACCAACAGAATGGGAGAAGATATTTGCAAATGTCTTATTCGATAAAGGGCTAGTATCCAAATCTTTAAAGAACTTATCAAACTAAACACCCAAACTACAAATAATCCAATCCAGAAATGGGCAGAAGACATGAACAGACATTTCATCAAAGAAGACATAGAAACAGCCAACAGATACATGAAAAAATGCTCCACTTCATATTGTTGACAATTATATGATCTCACTCATATATGGAATTTAAGAAACAAAAGAGAATCATAGGAAAAAAATAAAACAAGATGAAATCAGAGAGGGAGACAAACCATAAGAGATTCAATCATAGGAAACAAACTGAGGGTTGCTGGAGAAGCAAGGGGGGATAGGGTAACTGGCTGATGGACATTAAGGAGGGCATGTGATGTAATGAACAGTGGGTTTTTTAAGACTGATGAATCACTAATCTCAACCTCTGAAACTAATAATACATTACATGTTACTTAATTGAATTTAAAATTTTCTTTAAAAGTTATATGCTTTATCAACTGAGCCAGCCAGGAGCCCCAAAGTCAACTTTTCTTTTTTAGTAACTTGAAGACACTCCTTGAGATAAATATATTGGAATTAAAAAGAGGCAAAGTTTGGTGAGTACCTACAACATGTCAGGTAGGCACCATATCAAGTGTTTTACAGTCATTCTTTTATTTTCCCTCAGTCTACCTTTTTCTCATTTCTAGCCTCTCCCATCCAATTTACACTCTCTCTGCTCTGAATAACCTAATTTCTGAAACAAACCATTAAGTTTTATACCTACTAACAAAAATCTTACTCATCATTCAAAGTCTAAGCCAATTCTCTAGAAAGTTTCCCAATTTCCACCTATCATACTAATTGTTGCCTCTCCAAAGCCATAGTTATCATCCAATTTTATATTAGTTAACTATGCAAATGCCTCTTCTAGCAGGCTGTCAAGTTCCTGAAACCAAGGACTGATTTTACTCACTTGTGTATACCTCATCCATCAAGGTCCTTAGAACAGTATCTTATATATAGTAAGAGCTTGGTACATTTTGCCAACTACAGATTTTCTTTCTTTAGAAATATTTTCATAAAAATACTATTCCTGGGCATGAAGAGAAAGACCTTAAGAAATATATAAAAGAAGGTGCCTGGCTGGCTAAGTAGGTAGAGCACGTAACTCTTGTAGGTTCAAGCCCAAGTAGGTTGGAGAGACTGCTAAAAATAAAATCTCAAAAAAACCCACAAAAAACAAAAAAAAACATAAAAGGTACATGTCAAAGGAACAAGTCAAACATATGGGTTCATCCCTACTCTCCTGTACAAAGTTCTCACTGTCCTGTAGAAACCTGTGTAGGAAAAAAAAAAAAAGAAAGAAAACCTGTGTAGGTTTAAAGTCAGCCCCCACTATAGGTCTCTATGGTTAAGAAAATATCTGGTAGTCTGAAAAACAGCCTGAAGGACACACTGACTGGCAAATAATTCCCCTATGAAACCCAATGAGCCACTTGTCTTCATCCAGAGAACAACATGTACTTAAAGTATTCTGTATCTTGGAACAGAAGTAGATACCAGTAATCACTTGCATACACATTTATTAAATTAAGTATCTTTCTTTAAGCATTATTTTATTATAAAAATACATTCTCATTAAAGAAATTAGATCACCAAAAAAACTCTTACAAAAATAATAATCTTCAATGCCACAGTATTCCAGTCTGTCTGTTTCTCATTCTTTTTCTGTATATACAGACATATCTATGAATCTGCTTCACATATTGTGAGCATTTTCCATGTCAATACATATAGATAGTTCAACAATTGATGGCTGTACCATAATTTATCCCCTATTTTTAGGCATTTCCCAATATTTTCACTTTAAAGATACCACTAGAAGAATATCCTTGTAGTTCAATTTCTGTACACATCCATAATTCTATCCTTAAGATAAATTCTTAAAAATGGAATTGCTGGAGAGGCGCCTGGATGGCTCAGTTGGTTAAGTGTCTCCTTCAGCTCAGGTCAGATCTTCAGTGTCCTGGGATCAAGCCCTGCGTTGGGCTCCCTGCTCAGTGGAGAGCAAGAGTATTAATCACCTACTCTTATAACGAAAGTCATCACCTTGATCACCACCTTCCAGACTTGGGAGTAGCCATGGACAGTTCTGGCCAATGAGAACAAAGTTAAGAATCTGCTGAGGGATTCACAGGAAAACTTACTTTCCTAATACAACCACAACCCTGTTCCTGCCCTCTCCTTTGACCCTTCTTCTTGCCTTAAAAGCAAATGCAATGTCTAGAATATAGCAGCTATCATGCACATAAGTGGATGGCCAAGAAAATAACGTTGGCCTCAACGATGCTGAGCTACTGAACATTGATCAAGGATCATTAACCACCTACCTCCAAACGATAATACTCTTTTTGTATAAGTCACTATAGACACATTTTCTGTCACTTATAGCCCCAAACAATCCCAACTAACATAGAAGTCCAGGATTCTAGACCTATCTCTGGTACTTACTAGACATATATGACAACAACTCTTAAGTAAGTAAGTCACTCTACCTTTCTGCCTACCTATTTCCCATAAACAAATGAGAAAGCATTTCAAGTGCTATAAAATACACTACTGTAAGATTTTTTTTTAAGATTTTATTTATTTATTCATAAGAGACACAGAGAGAGAGAGGCAGAGACACAGGCAGAGGGAGAAGCAGGCTCCATGCAAGGAGCCCGATGTGGGACTCAATCCCGGGACTCCAGGATCACGCCCTGAGCTGAAGGCAGGTGCTAAACCACCAAGCCACCCAGGGATCCCACTACTATAAGATATTATCACTGCCTTTTGACCTACTGGTATCTCTCTTCTCCTTGACCACATTCGTATTCAAAAGGCCCTTACTGAAAGATTTCCCAGTGACTGACAGTGGTTAAAATTCCCCTGCTGCAAGGAAGAAGTTTTCCTGTTCTTGTGAACAAACATGCTGGAAGACATGGGAAAATCTTGGATTCCCATGATCTTAATGCCTAACCCAGGTCACTGGGAACACTTCCCAGGCAGGAATGTAATGAAGACTACTAAAGTTGGGGGAGGGAAGAGGCAGGAATGTAATAAATGCAACAACCCCACTTAAGCTTCCTAAAAATCATGATTTCCACCAAAGCATGCTACTGAAAACCACCTGGAAAGCTTTCAAATTTAACCCGTCACACTCTTTCTCTCTTTTTTTAATTATGGAGCTACACAGCTACCCTCTTTGGAGGGCAACTGCATTTTTTTTTTTTTGATAGATCTTGCCAAATGAAAAAGTACTATAGCATCATTCACAAAAGCCAAAAAACTAAAAGCCAAAATTCCACCAAGAGAAGATTGGTTGAATAAATTATGGCACAATCATACAATAAAATATTAAGTAACTTTAATATTAGGTAATTTTGCATATGTGATATGTACACAATGAGCTCCAAGAGCTATTAAGAAAAGTAAAATATAAAAGAGCATACTCTCATTCATGTTAAAAAGAAGCAAAGGGGTAATATATACATATATATCTTTGTACGTACATAAGACTATTGTGAAAGGAGACATAAAAGGGCTAACAGATTTTGGGTCTGGAAAAAGAGCTAGGAGTTCTGGGTCAGGGGAAGACTTTTCACTATATGAACTTTATTATATAAATACATACCTTTTCAGTTTTGAGAACTTCTAGCACTTATTTCCCCCTAAATTGGTGTTTACAGTCCACAAATCACTGGGCTTTCTGGAATTTTTATTAAGTACTCTTGGTAATCCAGCAATAATTGTTAAACCTCTTGTTTTTTGGAAATAAGGTTTCCTATTTAAGTGGTCTATAAATTGGTTACTAACTTCACTTATCCAACTGTTACCATTCTTTTTTTAATGTTTCTGTATAAAAATGAAATGCTGGGAACCCTGGGTGGCGCAGCGGTTTAGCGCCTGCCTTTGGCCCAGGATGCAATCCTGGAGATCCGGGATCGAATCCCACATCGGGCTCCCGGTGCATGGAGCCTGCTTCTCCCTCTGCCTATGTCTCTCTGCCTCTCTCTCTCTCTCTCTCTCTGTGACTATCATAAATAAATAAAAAAAAAAAAAAAAAAAAATGAAATGCTCCTGGGTATTGACTTAATAAAAAGTATACAAGCTTGAAAAAAAAATAAAAGCTAAAAATAAAAGTGCTATTAATTACTGAGTACTTATGACATGCCAGACACTGTTCACAGTGTTTTACATGTATTAACTCACTAAATCCTCCAACAGTCCTATGAGGTTAAGTCCTATTATCTTCATTTTACAGATGAGGAAATTGAGGCAAGGAGAAATTTACTACTTATTCATGGCCACACAACTAAGAAGTAGCAGAGCCAGCATTTGAGCTCATAGGCCCTTATCCACTACCTCTCATATTTACTTTTTTTTTTTTTTATTTTTTTTAGGCGATCTCTATACCACATACATGTGGCATGTGGCTTGAACTCACAACCCCGAGATCAGGAGCCATGCGCTTTACCAACTAAGCCAGACAGACACCCCTTTGTGTGTGTGTGTGTTTTGTTTTTGTTTTGTTTTGTTTTAATTTTTATTTATCTATGATAGTCACAGAGAGAGAGAGACATAAGCAGAGAGAGAAGCAGACTCCATGTACCGGGAGCCCGACGTGGGACTCGATCCCCGGTCTCCAGGATCGCGCCCCGGTCCAAAGGCAGGCGCCAAATCGCTGCGCCAGCCAGGGATCCCTTTGTGTGTGTTTTTATACATTTTTTTAATTTCCTCCCATATTTATTTAAAAATAGATATTTATGTAGATCAATATGAAATGTCAATAAGGGATAAAACCATTCGTAGATAATAACTTCCAAATACTATTTACTACAGGCCGAGGACTTTACCAGGTACTTGACATAAATCATCTCATTTAAACTGCATTAAGAATACACAATATCGGGCACCCCCTGTGGCGCAGTGGTTTAGCACCGCCTGCAGCCCAAGGTGTGATCCTGGAGACGTCGGATCGAGTCCCACATCAGGCTCCCTGCATGGGGCCTGCTTATCCCTCTGCCTGTGTCTCTGCATCTCTCTCTCTCTCTCTCTCTCTGTGTCTCTCCTGAATAAATAAATAAAATCTAAAAAAAAAAACAAAACACAAGAATATACAATATCATAATCACCATTTTACAAATAAACAGGCTCAGAGTAATTAAGCTACTCCAAGATTACCAACTAGTAATGTAGCAGCGTTGAGTTTTAAGACCAGGTCTGTGAGATTCCAAAATCTAGAGTCACTATAATGTACAGGTTTTCTATAACATTACTTCAAAGAGGAGGTAGGTAACCAAACCATACTAATCTATCAGACAAATACAAAAATTAACTCTGCTTTACACAAAACTAAGCAACCCCGACAAGCTGTTCATAAAAGAATACTGGTAAATTAAGAATCTTATTCTAAAAACACTGGGAAAGCTCTGAGCTGAACCATCCCATAAAGTAAAACAGTACTCTGCAATTTCTCTTATTCTTAGTTTGTACTCGTGCATGTAAAATTTTTGCTTTATTTCAGAAGGAAGTCTATCTGAACCTCTCAGTGGATACTCTAGAGTAAGAGACAATGAAGAGGGTATTTAAGCAATCAGAAGGAGGGATGTCCTCTGAGGTCTAGGAGTGCATTTGATTGATGGGAGTCGAAAGGCAAGGGGTTCAAACCTAAATATGCCTTGTCTTTATTTAGGTGAAATTTTAAAACCAAAATACTATTTTTCTAACATGATCTCTTTTTTAAAAAACTTCTTTTAAGCTATCTTTGGTCTAGTATAACCAACTCAGGAGACCATCCCCACCTCCCCAACATCCCCAAAAAGGGAATAAACAAAATACATATCTCTCCACTGAGAAGTCTTGACTGTACAATAAAAGGTGATAGTACAAGTACATGAACAAAACCAAAAGTAACTACTTTTGGGTAACTGGGTTATGCCAGTTTTACTGTGCTGTTTCTCCCAAATAAAGTTAAGATATGAAACCTTCAAAAATTAAAAAGCACAGGCCTATTGGGAATGGAACAGGCCAGGGCCTGGGCCAACTGTTTAAATGAGAAGGCCCCAGGCATGATGGGAACTGGATACCTTCCTGCACCCCTTAATCAAGATTGAATTTCTGTCAACAGGTCTCACTGAAAAAAAAAAAAAAAGAAAGAAAAAAGAAAAAAGACACATGCGTCAACCACATTCCTCTAAACAAATCAGACTGCCAAGCAAGAGAATCAGCTTCACATTTCAAAATTATCTGAATCTACCACAGCTCTAGATCCCTGAAAAACTAGAAACATTCTGAATGAAGAAAAGCTCTTTCAGACCAGTAATCCTACAATAGAAGTGAGAAAAAAGTCTCACTCATATTATGAACTACTTAGGTTCCTTTTAGAACTGTCTCTTAAGTGCCATCATCATATCATATAGTTCATTTTTGTTTCCAGAAAGCAAAGACTAAAGGATACATATAATCTCTTCCTTCAAGAAACTCATATTTGAGTGGAGAATACAGACAATTGTGATACAGGGTGATCAGCAGGGGAAAAACCAAGGTCACTACGGAAATGCAGAGACGGGGATCAGGAGGGTCAGAGAAGGGTACCTGGTGGAAGTGATGCATAGAAGATACAGACAGCCATGAGCACAGCTTAACCTATAGAGATGTTGAATCACTATATTGTAAACTGAAACTAATGTAGCATTGTGTGTCAACTATACTCAAATCAAAAATTATTTAAAGAAGAAAAAGAAAAAAGATATGCATAAAGAACAACAAGAAAAAAAAAGAACAACAAGATACAGGCAATCCTGCAGAGTTCTACAAGCTAAGGATGAATACTGATTTTTTCTAAGAGATAAATGGAAAGGGGAAACAAATTCAGGAAAAGCACATAACTGAGGAAGATTGAAAAAGAAGCAATGTAACTTGTTTCCACATTCATCTGAAATTAACCTCCATCATGTCCTGTCCCTCTTCACTCTCAAACCAAAAATAACTAGCCTTGACAACATCTATAAATCAAAAGGTGCAAGTTCAGAGGAGGTGGGGGAAAACTGCAAAAGGGTGCATTCTAAGCAAGGTTGAAATAGTAGACTAGCAGCTCCTAAACAAAACAAAGACTTTGGTGTGACAGATGCTCTCAGGCACTTCACTATCCACCTTGTGAGCTGCATTATACCTATTTCTATTGGGAGAAAAATCATAAGTTAAACAACTGGTAATATAATAAACAGGATAAGAGAGAATAAGTCAAGACTCATTAGAAGTGTATTAGTTAAACAGTCCCATCCAAATAGTGCCATTTCCCCAGGCACACCCTCTCCTACTTTCACAAGGGATAAGAGATCCTGTTACCCTACCACAAGTTAAATAGAGTTGAGTTATTTTCATCCTACCCAAGCAGAAAACACCTACATTTTTTTTTTTTGGTACATAAGAGATTAGCAGGAGCCAATAAATGGCAACATAATCCAGCATGCAATTTTAACTGTTAATCAAAGTCAGAAACTAAGTCTGAAGGAAGTTAATGGACTTCATGTTTCCACATTTATGTTTGCTAACTTCTACATTGAAATTGGATCTGTTTACAGAAACAGATCCATGAAGCTTCCAAAATTGGGTCAATTTAAAATCCAATGACAATCCCTCACTGTCCAAGCATTCAGAAGTCAGCACAGGACACATGGACACTTGTTGTAATTCATCACTGTCCAGAAACCTCAAGCACATATATTTTTCATCATCTCTCTCCCACACTTGTGAGTTATGGGTTACAAACTCAGTTCTGCTTTATTTAATTAATCCATAGAACTCTATAAACCCTAAACCACTCTTGTACAACTAATAGGACCTGAATAAAAATCAATGATGTAATTTACCTTCAAACCAAATAATGATACAGATCTTTGTAGAATACTAAAAAAATCTTTGTAGAATATCAGGATATCTTTGTAGAATATCAAAGTGTTCTGCTGTTTCAAGAGTAAGAAGCTGAAAGAGTTTGTAAGGGTTGACAGTGGGGCTGCAGGAGGTTACAATTCTTGTGAATACTCACTCAGTCTTGTAAAGATTTACATCCTTCAAAAGGTATCCTTCTTGGGATGTAGATACACAGAAACCCAAGAACCTCAAAAAGTGATTACCTATGGGGTGCCAAAAAGTGAGGTAGACAGTGGCAGGGTTAAAAGATTTCTAAGTATAACCCTTTTTATACTATTTCGATTTGTACCATGTGAATGTATCACATATTTTTAAAATATAAATTTGTGCCTGTGTGAATATACACTATTAAGTAGGTATGTAAATCAGCAAAATTTTCCTGAGACAATTTGGTGTTATGTACCAAAGTCTTAAAAATATGCATTTTTTTTTTAAACTAACGATTTCACTATATGAAATACTATGGCAGAACCATATAATGGAGGGACTGCCTGGGTGGCTCAGTCAGTTAGGCATCTGCCTTTGGCTCAGGCCACCATCCCAGGGCTCCCGGCTCAGCAAGGCGTCTACTTCTCCCTCTCCCTCTGCTTGCCACTCTCCTTCTGCCAGCCCACGCACTCTCTCTCATTCTCTTTGTCAAATGAATAAATAAAATCTTTGGGGAAAAAAAAAAGAAGTTAAAAAAAAAAAAAACATATAATGGAATACCACGTAGCCACTAAAATTATGTTGTAACAAAACTTAATGACATGAAAAACTGTTCATAACCTAATTATAAAGTCGAAAAAAATAATGAAAGTTTTTAGTGTATGACTTTTTATTTTTTTAATTTTTTAAAAGATTTTATTTATTTATTCATAAGAGACAGAAAGAGAGACAGAGAGAGAAAGAGAGAAAGAGAAAGAGAGAGAGAGAGAGAGAGAGAGAGAGAGAGAGAGAGGCAGAGACATAGGTGGAGGAGGAAGCAGGCTCCATGCAGGGAGCCCAATGTGGGACTTGATCCTGGGACCCCAGGATTACACCCTGGGCCGAAGTCATGCGCCAGACCACTGAGCCACCCAGGCGTCCCAGTGTATGACTTTTTAAAACCAAACACAGCACACAGAAAAGAATCAGAAAGAAATCTATCAAACTGTTAGCAATAGTTTATCTGAGAGGTAGGATAGTGAGTGACAGCCTTTCTTTTGCTTTTCTGTATTAAATAAATTTCCTTCAAAATATGTTATTTCTAGTTTATTGTTGGAATTTTTTTAAATTTAATTAACAGAGTGCCTGGGTGGCTCAATTGGTTAAGCATCTGCCTTCAGCTCAGGTCATGATCCCAGGGTCCTGGGATCAAGCCCCTCATTGGGCTCTCTGCTCAGCAGGGAGCCTGCTTCTCCCTCTCCTTCTGCCTGCCCCCCACCTACTTGTGCTTTCTCTCTGTCAAAGAAATAGATTAAATAAATAAAATATTTTTAAAAATTATTTATTTATTTGAGAGAGAGAAAACATGAGCAAGGGGGAGGATCAAAGGGAGAGAGAGAAGCAAACTCCTCACTGAGCAGGGAGTCCAAATGAGTCAATCCCAGGACACTAGGATCATGACTTGAGCCAAAGGCAGATGCTTAACTGAGTCACCTAGGCACCCCTTACCTTTTTTTTTTTTTTCCCAAAATATGTTACTTTTGAAGACACATTAAAGCTAACCATTTTTGATGGTAATATATTAATGTTTCTCTTATTCCTTTTTGATATAACTTACTGTGGACACAGCCTTACCTGTGGCTTAATGCCAGTCAATCCACCTTCCTACAGGCTTCAGAGTTGCAATATACTCTTTCACCTCTCTTCTGAAATACTGTAGTCTAGCAAGTACTTTTTATCAAGAACCTGGAAGAAACAGAAAGGTGATATAACAGGTTTACATTCTCTAGTAAAAATGGTTAACAGAGAATACAAAAGCGCTACAAAACACCAAGAATACTCACTTTCAAAACCAAAGAGTGCTTCTGAGAGCTAAGGTCTAAATAGCATAAGTCTATCCTTAATAATACTCTTAACTGTTGTTTCAGCTTAAGTTTTTTTTAGTATATTTGCTGTCTCAGGGTGTCTTTGAGATCATACACTCCCACTTTAAAACCATCTTTCCAAAATCTGCAGTTTAGGAACACTGACACCAAGGGGTGATACTGTGCACTTCTATTCAAACATTAGAATGGAAAGGAAAAAAAAAAACTTACTATTTTTTTTATTAAAAAAATAAAAAGTAGAAATATTGAGGCGCCGGGGTGGCTCAGTCATCTGAGCATTTGCCTTCAGCTGAGGTCGTGATCCCAAGGTCCTGGGATAGAGCCCCACATTGGGCTCTCTGCTCAGCAGGGAGCCTGCTTCTTCCTCTCCCTCTGCCTGACACTCCTCCTGTTTATGCTATCAAATAATTAAATAAATAAATCTTAAAAAGAAAGTAGAAATAGTATTCTTTAAAAATTTCCAAAGCCCCTTTCTCACTCAACATTAATCCCCCCCAAGTTTCTCTATGCAAACAAAACCAGAACCCCTCCCAGTTATCTATACTTTTATACTTTTTTTTTTTTTTTAAGATTTTGTTTATTCATGAGAGACACAGAGAGAGAGGCAGAGACACAGGCAGAAGAAGCAGGCCCCATGCAGGGAGCCTTCTGTGGGACTCTATCCCAGGACCCTGGGATCATGCCCTGAGCCAAAGGTAAGATGCTCAACCACTGAGCCACCCAGGTGCCCCATCTATACTTTTAACCAAGTACCTTGAACCACTGATCTCCATCTAGGTCTCTGTCTCAAATACGGATCTATCCACAAAATTATATGGGCTCTTAAATCTTCCAGTAGTCAATTCTATTTCCTAACTTTACTCATTGCAAAGAAAATTCAGTTTGCCAAAGAGTGTTTAGATCTCTCCTCCCTTCCTTCCTTCCCCAGCAATTCAAAAAGAATTAGGGAGAAAGACTGAATAAAAAAATAGATAGGGGATATAGAAGAACTCTGAATACCTCATGGCACCTAAATAAAACATGAAGGACTTTCCCACATAATCCTGTCTCCTGAAGAAGCTTAATTGCAAATGTAGGATAAGTTAACTTTATTAAGCTTGGAATACACAGACTTAAGCATAAGGCTGGCCAAAACAACCCTATTTTATTTCAAGTTTTAAAGTTTAAACAGATTTACCAACCTAGCTGAATACACCGTTTTTCATACCTGCAATTTTGTAGTGAATTTAGATATCTTCCTGCCTATCCAATTCAGCAGATAGTAAGTGGACAATTTGTGTGCACCAAGACTGTTCTAGTTCTTGTCTAAACAATGTCTGCTTATCAAGAGCCAGTTTGTGTTCCATCTGCTTCACAAAGACATCCTTGCCTATTTTAAAGATCATTGATCTCCCTCACCTCTACACTGCCAGGGCAGCTGCAATACATAACACTAGGGGACTCCAATGCTATCATGTCTTGTTCAGATTGTCACTTGTCAATTTGAATCAGTGTTTTGTCCTCAAGCATACCAGAAAACCCATGAGAACATCGTACATCTGAATATCCATAGTATCTAAAACCAATCTGAGCACACAGTACATCCTCTCAAAAGTCGGTTAATTAGTTAAGTGACTTGGGAGCCACAATAATTTTTATCCTGAGAGTGGCAACTTAATCCTGACCTAACACGCCCAACAGCCAAAACAACCAAGAGTGATATAGGGGTGGCTTGGCAGGGGGTATGACACACTGAGGCCACAACGCAAGGGTATCCTTACTATAGCAGTAAATAGTTCAAATTCTGACATGTAGGGCAGCCTGGGTGGCTCAGTGGTTTAGCACCACCTTCCGCCCAGGGCGTGATCCTGGAGACCCAGGATTGAGTCCTGCGTCGGGCTCCCTGCGTGGAGCCTGCTTCTCCCTCTGCCTGTGTCTCTGCCTCTCTCTGTGTCTCTCATGAATAAATAAATAAAATCTTCAAAAAAAAAAAAAATTCTGACATGTAATGAGTGAGACAAATATGAAGATAGGCCATAGGATGTCAAGACCAAGTAAAGCTGAATGAACCTGGGAGAACATAAAGCGATAACCTCAGCTCGAAATCCGCAGAGCACTCAACGCTGTCTGGTCCTAAGCAGGGCTGGGCTGATTAGGGCAAGCCCTTGGTACTTAACTACTAGAAAACTGTATGTGAGACAAAGAAACCCTACGTCAAGAAAAAGGAGGCAAAAGAATCCTGCCTTATTATAAGTCTGGTTCACGCTTTTCCTTTCCTCCTCAGTCTATAAATGCTCTAGGAGAGAAAATTAGGCAGTAATTTTAGAATAATTAGGCAATAATCAAAGGGGGAGGGCTAAACGGATATGAATAAAACAGGACGAATTTTAAATCCCAAATAGAAAGACAACTCCAATTGGAATTCAAGTCCCGCAATTAATTATGTTCTCACTCCGTATCTATTACCTTTCTATCTTATACAATAGTTTTTAAATGTAGTTGTGACCACATCTGTTTTCCTCCACCAAAGCCACACTTCTTGAGGGCGGGGCTACCGTTTCACCCATTGCTTGAAAATCTAGATTGTGGGCCTCCGCTCCCTCCTGCATAAAGTGGAGCTAAGAATAGCTCCTGCTTCACTGCCTTGGTGAGATAATTAAGAAAACGTCTGCACGCAGAGTGCCTAGTCCACGAACGCTCATTTCATCTGTGCGCGGTAACAATGATCGTTACCGTTATTAGCCTAGAGCCTCCCACAACCCCTACTTCCCCCTATTTCCCACGGCCGGCCTCGGCCTCTACCTGCAGACACAGCCTGCCAGCCTCGGTCCGGACACACTTCACGGAAAAATCCTGTCACCAAGAGAAGGGTAGTCCGAAGGCCGGCTCCCTCTCCGCCTGGCCTGGGAGGCGCCCACACACCAAGACCGCCTCAGAAGCCCGGGCCGAGAGGCGCTTGGAGGCGCTACGGGCTTGGGGGAGACCTCCGGCCGTTCGAAAATCAGGGAAGGGGCAGGCTGCGTCCCAGCCGCTCCCCGTTTCTCCCCAAGGCTCACCTCGCCACAGCTCTGACAACCAAGCGCCCGGAAGCCCCGCGGCGGGACTCATTCAGTACCGTTGAAAATTTGAACCCAGGCTCCCTAGTTGAATCCACCAATCAGAGTGAGGGAACCGGCAATCCTTAGCCTCCCCATTGGCCCAGAGGATCGCAAGGACGCCGGAAGTCGAGATGCGACACAAGCAAACAACCGCCCCGGGAGGCTCCTGGGAAATGTAGTCTCGTGCAACTTGCCTGAACCCTTTGGAAGAACTCTAATAAGGAAATTACTACAAAGCCCAGAATGCTCGACTCCAAATTATTCGGGAGAGGTAGTACCAACTGGAGAGAGGAAGAGTCGCTTCAGGTAACAGAACGACGTGCACCTGGATTTCCCCAAAACCTTCACGAAAGAGAAATTTCTTATTCTCCCTACTCTAGTGCATGGTGCCTTGGTCATAGGAATTCGCTTCGTTTTAGCATAGAGTCCCCTGTATACAACATAGACTCGCCCTCATCTCTTCTCCCAAACGTGAAGGAGTCTCTCCCAAGTCCTTATTGAGCCCATTCTCCCGTAAGGACTGGCTTAAAGCCGCGGATTATGATTGGTTGGTCCTTCCCTTTTAATTCCATTTACGTGTCTTGTTTTCTCGTCCTCGTATTTTAGAAGGGAAAACAAAAGGTTCAGAGAAGTTGAGTGAATAGTCTGAAATCAATAAATGGAGGAAGCGGAACTTGAATTAGGGACTTCTGGTCCTATACATCATCAATAATTACTTAGAAAATAATAGCAGCTACAAGAGGGGAAAGATCTCTGTAATAAAAATTACAGCGTTTAAGAAAATAAGCTTAAGGCCTTTATCTGAAAATTTAAAACTGTAAAACTTGGTTGAATAACTACAAAAATACGTAAAGGAGATTATATGCTTTATTAGTGGATGGGGAGATCCAGTATTGTAAAGCTGTTAATTTTCCGTATGAAGAGTTCAAGGAAATTACAATGAAATTCGCCAAGGTTTTGTCATGGGACTTGCCAAGTTGATTCTAAAATTTATATAGAAGAAGAAAACACAAGAAGTGGCATCTGAATTTTGAAAAATAATGGGGGAGACAGGTGACTGCCATACATAAGCTCTCATGAACATTAACATATTTGTAAATTATAGTTATGTTTAAAGTATGGTTAATTGACTCCATGGGGATATAATAGGGAAAATCCAGAAAGGAAAACTCTACAGAACAACAGATCTCGTTTCTTCAAAACATAAACAGCAAGAGTGGTTTTGTTTTTGTTTTAATACGCCTTCTTATTTGTAGAGTTACATATAGAAATGGTAGGAATGAAATGACTCTAGAATTTGCTTCAGAATGATCCGGATAGTGTGGGGTCTCGGGAAATAGGTGGGAGTATAGATGAAACGAGTGAAACAAGATTAGCCACAAAATGTTAAGCGTTGAAGCTGAATGGCAGGTTTGTGATACATATATGCATATATATGCTCATATAAATGTGCTTGTGAAGTTTTCACAAGGTTCTTTAAAGCAGAATATTGCCATAAGAATTCTTTTAAAACAACAGAAGATCAATTAGAAGAGCTTAAGAGTCCAGAAACAAACTCATGTATATCAGAATTTAGTAAATGCTGAGTAGAATTTCAAATCAGATGGAAACAAATAATGGAGTTAGGACATTTGCTTTTCATTTGGGGAAAATATTATATTAGATTTTTATCCCATACCATTTACAAAAACAAATTTCAGATGAATTAAAACCCTAAAGATAGGGACGCCTGGTTGGTTCAGCCATTGAGTATCTGCTTTTGGCTCCGGTTGTGGTCCGGGGAATCCCAGGATCAAGTCCCTCATCAGGCTTCCTGCATGGAGCCTGCTTCTCCCTCTGCCTGTGTCTCTGCCTCCCTCTCTTTCTGTGTCTCTCATGAATAAATAAACAAAATCTTAAAAAAAAAAAAAAAAAAACCTAAAGATAGGGGAAAAATAAAAATTTTTAAAAGTTTAAAAGAATATGTTTTCGATGTTGGGGTAGGAAAATTTTATGTTAAGACAAAAGGGATAAACTAAGACATAAAGGTAAACACTGACCAACATTTTAAAATTCTGTTTGACAAAAGAAAAACAAGACTGAAGGAGGAAATATTTCCAACACATATAACAAAGAATTAGAACTCAATATATATAAATGAACAGCAACAAAAAAACCCCAAAAATCAGTAAGAAAAGGACAAAACCTCAATAGGAAAAAAAATGGAGAATATGGGCACTTCTTAGAAGAAGAAATAAAATTGGCCATTAAAGATAACACAAAGGGGCACTCCCCTCTGCTTGCTAGATAGGATGCTCCCCAATTCAGGAATCCCTTAATAAAGCTAATTGGATCTTCAAATTAAAAAAAAAAAAAAAAAAGACATGCAAGGGTGGTTGGCCTCAACTAGTAATACTGAAATTTAAGTTAAATTCAAAGTATAAGCAAGAAGGCACCATTTTCACCCATCAGATTGTCCAAAATTAAAAGTTTAATGGTATCAAGGATTTGCAAGGTAAAAGAACAAATGGGTTTGGCTGCTTTAGAGGGCAAGTTAGCAACATCTATTAAAATGTCAAACACGTGTGCCCTGTGATCTAGGACTTCTATTCCTAGGTTTAATTCCAAGAGACACAATCATCAACTTTGACATAGAAGCACAGAGGCACAGTCACTATCACATGAATCGAGCACCTACCATGTGTCAGTCACTATACTAAATGTTGGGATTAAAAAGACAAAATCTCTGTCCTTGAGAACCTGATTCTAGATTCTACTGGAGAAGGCAGACTCTAAACAAGATAAATAAATGATGTAGTGTATTAGGAGGTGGAAATGCAAAGCCTTTGCTCTCCAGGCCCCAAGGGTGGATGGCAATGAGAAGAGGAAGGCAGGGGCTGGACAGAGACAAAGGAAGGGCAGGGTCGGCCTACACTGTGGCCGCCCACTTTCAGCAGACACAGCACCTAACCACTAGGGAACTGCAGGACCACAGAGTAGCCATGCTCAGGTGGGGGTGGAGCTAAAGAGCTTGCTTTATATTAGGAGAGCAAGGGCATCAGAGCTGTGCCCCATCCAGGACCTACTAAGTAGAAGATGCCTAGTGGGTGAGTAAGTGAATGAGGCAGTGCCTGCGAGCCAGTATGTGTGCAAGAGCTTCCCAAGTCGTTCCAAGGGGTAAGCCTGACCCAAGGAATTCATTTCCTGTCATCCCTTCTGCATTGATTACATTCTAGTCTGAGTCTCAAGTTCCCATTCTTCATGAATGGATGACTGCAAGGGCTGAAATCACCAAAGCAGCCTTTTAGAGCTGAAAGGAAGCACAGACACAACTGGTCCACTCTACCCACATTTTCAGCCATCGTTATTTTGGCCTTATTCATGTGAAGGGGGTTTGTCATTTTAAGTAGGGTAGTTCAGGGACATTTGGACAAAGATCTCCAGAATGTAAAGAGTGAGCCATTATAGATATCTAAAGGAAGAGTATTCTAGGCAGAGAAAGAAGCAAGTGAAAAGATAGGAGCATAGCCGGCATGTTTTAGAAATACCTAGGAAGTCAGTGGCTAGACAAGGAAGAGAATGTCAGGAGATATTCTGGCAAACCAACTGGGCCACTGTGAGGACTTTGATTTTTACTCTGAATGAACTGGGAGGCTGAGGGTTTTTTGCATTGATTAGCTCTCTGCTTTTAATGGGATAATTCTGGTTGCTGTGCTGAAAACAGAGGGAAGGAGAGCAGGAATCTTCCATCAGGGAAGAGCAGGGAAATCAATTAGTAGGCTGTTGCATTGGAGCTGTGAGAAATTGGAAACCACCTAAATATCCATAAGTAGGAGGTTTTTTTTTTTAAGATTTTATTTATTTTATTTTATTTATTTCACAGAGACACAGAGACACACACACACACACAGAGGCAGAGACACAGGCAGAGGGAGAAGCAGGCTCCATGCAGGGAGCCCAACGTGAGACTCGATCCCGGGTCTCCAGGATCACACCCTGGGCTTCAGGCGGCTAAACCACTGCACCACTGGGGCTGCCCAGTAGAAGGGTATTTTAATAAACTGTCTCTAGAATGGAATATTAAGCATCAGTTCAGTTCAAAAGAGTTCAACTGATCTGGACTGACAAGGCAGTATCTTCGAGACACATTTTTGGTTAGAAAACAAATTGCTGATTGATATAAATTCATTATGAAACCATTATTTTTTTTAATTTATTTTTTTTAAGATTTTATATATTTATTCACGAGAGACAGAGAGACAGAAGCAGGCTCCATGAAGGGAGCCCGATGTGGGACTCAATCCCAGGTCTCCGGGATCACGCCCTGGGCTGAAGGTGGTGCTAAACCGCTGAGCCACCCGGGCTGCCCAAAATTTATTTATTTATTTTTTAAATAAACTCTATCCCCAGGACCCCTGGGTGGCTCAGCAGTTGAGCATCTGCTTTTGACTCAGGGCATGATACCGGGATCCGGGATGGAGTCCCACATTGGGCTCCTGCAGAGAGCCTGCTTCTCCCTCTGCCTGTGTCTCTTGCCTCTCTCTCTCTCTCTCTCTCTCTCTCTCTCATGAACAAATAAATAAAATCTTTAAAAAACAAAAAACAACTCTGTGCCCAAAGTGGAACTCGAACTTACAACCCCGAGATCAAGAGTCCCATGCTCCACAGACTGAGTCAGCCAGGCACCCCTGAAACATTATGTTTTTTAAAAATATGCAAAATGGGCAGCCCGGTGGCTCAGCGGTTTGGTGCCGCCTTTGGGCCAGGGCCTGATCCTGGAGACCGGGGATCAAGTCCCACGCCAGGCTCCCTTCATGGAGCCTGCTTCTCCCTCTGCCTGTCTCTGCCTCTCTCTCCCTCTCTCTGTGTCTCTCATGAATAAATAAATAAAATCTTTAAAAAAAAATGCAAAAAAATAATAATAAAATAAAAATAAATAAATAATAAAAAAAAGCAAAACAATGCTCCACTTTTCCTGTAGGTGTGTATAAATAATGACAGCTAGCACTTACCTGGCACTTACCATATGCCAGGCACTGTTTGAAGTACTTAACACATAATAACTTACTTAAAAAAATAATAATAATAACTTACTTCATCCTAATGGTAACTCTATGAGGTAAGTAATGTCATCATTTCCACTTTATAGATTGAGGAAATTGTGGTTCAGAGAGGGTAGCCAACTTCTCTAAGGTCACACAGTTTGTATGTGACAGAGTCAGAATTTGGAAGCAGGAAGTCCAGCTCCAGAGGCCAAGCCTTAATCACTGCCCTACATTGCCTCTCCTAAACAGAGATGTATATGTGGCAGGAGTGAGAATTCACAACAAACTGACAAGTGTGGGAAATTCAGAGGGGAGGAACTAAACTGGACCATGGACAGAAATGAAAGACAGATAATGTGAGTTTTATCTTTGTATAAGAATGTAGCCATGTATTATTTGTGTGATTTCAATTTGTTGTTTTTATAATGGAAGTCTGGTAGAGGAGAGAAGTCTGCAAAGGAGAGAGGAAGACGAGCCAGTGGAGCAGAAAGTTATTCAGGCTCTTCAAACCTATTTTTTGAAAGTGAGAGAGAAAGAATCAACCAACCTCTACCCTTGCCCCTTCCAAATCTGCTCCTTCACTCTGTAGGTCAGTCCCTCTACCATCTAACCAGTGGTCACTAGGCCAAAAATCTGTACTTGCCTTCCAGCTTGATGAGGCCTCCTACTCCATGGAAAATGGACACCAGCCAGCCATTGGCTCTGGATGGCAACTAACTCTCAAACACCTCCAGGCAGGGTGGCTGTAATCACCCAAGAACACTCCCCTGGAGAAGATTGCAAGTATGAGCCATTGGTGACAGCCATCAAAAGGATCCCTGGAGAAGAGGGCATCACTCTGTCTCTGTCTTCCATAGTTCCCATTCAACCAAGCAAAGGGAGCTCTGCAGGTGTTTCCGCATGGCTGATGTGGAATTCTTTTTGAGGAAGGATTATAGAGACCTTAGCAAGCTGTGATTAAGAAAAAAAGACTATAGGAAACAACCCAAATGTCCACCGATTTATGAATGGATCTATAAAAGGTGGTAAATCCATGCAATGGAGTAGTATTTTTTAATAAAATGAATTAAGTACTGACACATACTATAACCTAGATGAACCTGAAACACTATACAAGAAGCCAGACTCAAAAGGACAAATATTACATGATTCCATTTATAAGAAATTTCTGAAAGAGGCAAATCCTTAGAGACAGAAAGTAGATTAATGGTTGCTAGGGATTGGGGGTGGGGGGATGGAGAGTGACTGCTGATGCAGGGGTTTCTTTTCAATAAGCTCATGTAAAATCAGTGCTAGCCAGGCACAAGTGGGGCCTTTGTCTTTTGGGAGTAGGAAAGAGAATCCCTTGAAATTCCATCCTCTGCATTTGTAGTGGGTATTGGCTTGGTACATAAGCTAAATACTTTAATATTTGAGATCTTTTATATTTAAATATGTTTTAATAAAATTACAAAAATAATACATGCTTATGACAGAATGGAGGGTATAGGTTAGATCCTGTACATTCATGACTTCACTTAGTCTTTGCAACACCCTTGCCAGGTAAGGGTGGAAAAAACTGAGGCTCAAGGGAGCTAAAATGAACTGCCCAAGGTCACATAGCAGAGTTAATATTTTTAGCCAGGTTCATAAACATATATGAAGTAAAAGTGAAACATATATGTTTCAAGTAAAAAGTGAAAAGGCCCTATACCTCCTATCACACCCCATCACCAAACCCTCTCCTTCAGTTAAAACAATTAGTGTTAGGGAAACCTGGGTGGCTCAGTGGTTGGGTGTCTGCCTTCGGCTCAGGGTGTGATCCTGGAGTCCCAGGATTGGGTCCCAAGTCGGGCTCCCTGCATAGAGCCTGCTTCTCCCTCTGCCTATGTCTCTGCCTCTCTCTCTCTCTGTGTTTCTCATGAATAATTAATTAATTAATTAAATCTTTTTAAAAATTAGTATTAAAAGATGAGTATATATCTTTCAGAAATCTTTTCATAAAAATACAGTCATATATCTGTATTCATACATGCATGCATTTATGTATTTTTCTATTTATGTAGAAAAATATTTTTTTAATTTCTTACTTTAAAAGTAATACTTATAATATTTAGAAAATATAGGAAATAATAAAGAAGAAACAAAAATGTAACATAGCCTTTAGAAGCAACACCTCCACTACTAGCATTTTAGTATATTTACTTCCAGTCTTTTTAAATATACTTCCTTAGTATATTTTCTTCCAATCTTATTTTATTAGACATTGAATAGATACAAATACATGTATGTAAAATGTATGGTTGTATAAAAAATGAGGCAACAAATTCTGTATACATATGTACAATTCAATAAGAACATTTCCATTATCTTTTAAACTCTCAATTTTACCCAGTTCCCCAGTTTATGCTGAACCCAGTCCTATTACTATGCAATGACTATCTTGAATTTTGTGCTTATTATTCCTTAACATTTCTTTATAATTTTACCACATAGGTATGTATCCCTGTATTGGTTATCTATCGCTACAACACAGATAACCCCCCAAATTTAACAGCTTAAAATTATAAATATTTATTATCTTATATATTTTCTGAGGGTCAGAAATTCAGTAGTTAATAACTGGTTCTGACTCCAGGTCACAGATGAGATTGTAGTCAAGCTGTTGGCTATCCTCCTCTGGAGGCTTGGCTGGGGCAGGAGGATCTTCACATGACTGCTGGCAGGAGGTTTCAGTTCCTCACCACACATGGGCCTCTCTGTAGGGCTACTCACAACATGGTATCTAGCTGTTCCCAGAGTGAGTGATGAGAGCGAGAAAGAGATAACCTAGTCTTTTTTTTTTTAATATTTTATTTATTCATGATAGACAGAGAGAGAGAGAGGAAGAGACACAGGCAGAGGGAGAAGCAGGCTCCATGCAGGGAGCCTGACTTGGGACTCAATCCTGGGACTCCAGCCCTGGGATGAAGGCAGCGCTAAACCGCTGAGCCACCTGGGCTGCCCGAGATAACCTAGTCTTGGAGGTGACATACCATCATCTCTGCCATTTGCCATTAGTAACACAGAACAACAAAACAATTCTGATATATTGTGACAGGGGACTACACAAGGGTGTGAATACCAGAAGGGAGGCCATCTCAGACAAGGCCGGCTGCCACAAACCCTACACTGTATGTAGATTAGTTTTTCCTCTTTTCAAACTATATATAAATGGAATCATACTTCATTATTCATGGAACATGTTTCTAAGATTCTTTCACAGTGTGTATAACTAAGTCCACTCATTTTCTCACTGTATATTACAAGTATAAATATACTATTTGTTTAAACGTTTTGTTATAATGGACACGTGTAGTTTCCAAATTTTTGCTATTATAAGTAGTGCTGCCATAAACATTCTTTCTTTAAAAGTTTGGGTTTTTTTTTTTTTTAGCAATCTCTATACCCAATGTGGGGCTCGAACTCATGACCCTGAGATCATGAGTTGCATGGTCCTCAAACTGAATCAGCCAGGTGCCCCTACTTCTATAATCATTCTTATACCTGCATTTGCACATGTGTAAGAATTATTTTAGAGTGTATATCAGAGGATCCCTGGGTGGCTCAGCAGTTTGGCATCTGCCTTCGGCCCTGGGCGTGATCCTGGAATCCCAGGATCGAGTCTCTCATCGGGCTCCCTGCGTGGAGCCTGCTTCTCCCTCTGTCTGTGTCTCTGCCTCTCTCTCTCTCTCTCTCTCTCTCTCTCTCTCTCTCTGTCTCTTATGAATAAATAAATAAAATCTTTTTAAAAAATAGAGTGTATATCAAAGAATAGAATTGCTGGGTCATAGGTTATGGGTATTAATTCTAGGTGACAATAAATTTTTTTCCAAAGTTATTCCATACTCTTGAACCACCTTGATTTTATTGGATTTTCCCATTTTTGCCAGGCTAGTGGGTATGAAATGGCATCTCAGGGAGGTTTTCATTTTCATTTTCCTTGATAACTAGTGAGGGTGAGCATCTTTTCAGATTTATTGACCACTCTGTTTCCGTTTCTCTTTAGCGTCGGTGCAAGGATTTTCTCCATTTTTCTTTTGCCTTTATCATATTGATTTCCTAGTCTTTTTCCTATGCATGGTATTTAGAGTTGAGATTGTGTCACACAACTAGTTTTATATACTTTTATTCTCACTTAACATCACACCACAATCGTTTCCTCATCATCTAAATCTCAGCAAATGTTTGTTGTTTTTTTAAAGATTTTATTTATTTATTCATGAGAGAGACACAGAGAGAGAGAGAGAGAGAGAGAGAGGCAGAGGGAGAAGCAGGCCCCATGCAGGGAGCCCGAGGTGGGACTAGATTCTGGGTCTCCATGATCATGCTCTGGGCTGAAGGCGGTGCTAAACCGCTGAGCCTGGGATGCCTGGGTGGCGCAGCGGTTCAATAAAGCCCATTATCTCTGGGCAGGGCTGATCTGCCCTCTGCTGGGCCCCCAAAGCACATCATAAACTTCCATAATTATTATTTTCATACTGAAATAATTGTGACATTGGAAGTTTCAAAAAGGAAATCAGATCACACCCTGCCCCAGTTTAAAACTCTTCCATAGAACATAATAGAGAGTTCAGAAATTGGCCCCAATACACTTAGGAATAAAGATTATGACAGGAGAGACATCTCAAACAAGTTGGGAAAAGATAATACTGCAATAACTGGGTGGTTATTTGGGAAAAAGTTGTGGATTCCTGCCTTACACCTTAGACCAAAGTGACTTTGATGGCACAAGATTGAAATGTAAAGAATGAAGCCATGTAAAAACTAAAAGAAAACAGAGAATTTGTTTTCTAATATTGAATTGGAGAAGCTTTTCCTAAGAATGACATAGAACCTGGAAGCCACAAAGGAAAAGATGGATAAATTAAAATACATACAAAATAAAAGTTTGTCCATGATAATAAACAATAAACTGGAAAAATATTTACATCTCAGATGTAGGAAAAAAAGGATAAAAATTCTATAAATCAGTGAGAAAAAGCTCAACAGAAGGACCAACTGAAAAAACGGCAAATGAAATGAACAGAGAATTCACTAGAATTCCCCCCCAAAAAGGCTCATAAATATGAAAAATTGCTCAACTTCTCTCAATGAAAAGAAATGAAAAATAAAAGTGCCTCTTGGTTTTTATCTATCTGATTGGCAAAGAAAATAAGGTTTGATAACACTGAAGTTCAAGATGTGAAGAAAGAGAAATTCTCATATTTTATTGATGCGAGGGCAAATTAGTACAACTGCTATGGAGAGTACTTTGCCAATATCCATTAGAACAAAACAAAAACAAGTTCATACCTCATTTACTGGTATTCTACTTCCAGGAATTTTCCTAACATAAACTCCCACATATGCAAAATAACAAATGGACAAGTTATAGCATTATTTATAATAGGAAAGGAATGGAAACTAAGTGTTCAGAAATAGAATACTAGGCGAGTAAATTATGGCATGTCTTTATAAGCTTGTGTTTTAATTTAAAAAACTGAGGCAGGCTGCAAACGTAGAGCTCAGTCATAAGAGCACAATGTAGAAGTGTCTATAGTAAACTATCATTTGTGTAAAAAAAAAAAAAAGTCTGTATGTGTCGGACGCCTGGGTGGCTCAGTGGTTGAGCATCTGCCTTTGGCTCAGGTCATGATCCCAGGATCCTGGGATCGAGTTTCCCATCGGGCTCCCCAGAGGGAGCCTGCTTCTCCCTCTGCCTATGTCTGTGTCTCTCTCTGTGTCTCTCATGAATAAATAAAATCTTTTTTTAAAAAATCTGTACATGTAATTTGCCTGTGAATATAGCGACCACCTCTGAGAGACCTCAGAAGAGAATGATGATCGCTGTGGGGGGAACTGTGGATTGGAAAGCAGGGAGGACTTAACTTTTTCATTCTATGCTCTTTTCATATTTTTAATATCCGGTGTTCCTATATACCTGTTTTTAACCGATCAACGCAAAACACCTCTCAGTGTTTAAAATCAAGTCTAACTCACTTCCATGGTTAACTTTCCAACCTCCTCCCACGCCACATTTCCCCTACCTTCCAGGCAACTTGCTTCTCCTTCAGTTTCTGGAACATGCCAAGATCTTCCTGCCTCAGGACATCCTGCATAAGTTGTTCCTTCTGCCTAGGTTGCTGTTCTCTAGGTTCTTATCATGGGTCAGCAAATTCTTATATTTCAAGTCTTGGGTTTCATGTCCTCTCTTCAAAGAGGCCATCCCTGGCCACCCAGTCTAAAGCAGTACCCTCCCCTCACTTCCTTTACGACAATACCCTGATTTACTTCTTTCATAGCACTAGTCACTATTTGAAATTACCTTGTTTGTGTATTTTCAAAGTTATTTACTGTTTCTTTCTTGCTCAAGGGTTTGTCTCCATGAAAGCAGGGGCCCTGTCTTGTTTCTTCAGAAACCCAAATAATAAACATTTGTTGAATAAATTTATGCAACGTACACTATGGACCACACACTGTGCTGCTACAGATTTTACAAATTACAACTCTTTCAATCCTCGCAATAACTTTAATGAGGGAGATAGGTGGTTTTCTTTGTTGTTGTTGTTGTTTTTTTTTACCTATTTTACAGTTAAGGAAATTGAGTAACATCCACAACTGACAGAGCTGGAATCCCAGGCGCAGGTTCTTAGCTACAACGCGATGCTTTTTAGATATATAAACTCACGGATGAAATTGACTGATTAAACGAACTCCTGGAAATGTGAATATAAACTTTGCCTTTTTTCTTTTTTTGCGTCTCCAGATTCCCCAGATCTGCCGCAAGGGGGCGCCCTCTCCCAGGTCTTGACGCCAGTCCTCAAGGCGCGCACTCCCTTTGCGTCTCGGGCTCGCGCGCGCTGCCGCGGCACCGGAAGTGACTGAGCTTGCAAGTTCCCCCGGTCTCTTCAGGGGAAACTGAGGCCGGCTCGATCGGAAGAGACAGCGCGAGCCGTCAGCCAGGTAGGCCGGCCCGGGTCCGCGGCGCGGAACTTGGCCACGAAGAGCCCTAGCGTCTGGAAACGACCTGGCCGACGAAGGGGGAATGTGGCCCCCCACGGCTCGCGGGGCTCGCAGGTGAGAGCGCCGCCTCCCCTGTGCGTGGCAGGCGCGGCGCCCAATGGGAGCCCTCGCCGTCCCGCTTGTGTGCCGACTGGGCTCGCTGATTGGCTGCGCCGGGGCGGGCCGCCGGGGGCGAGACCCCTCCTCCCTGAAAGGGCTAGGGGGCGCCCCTGAGGGAGAGCAGTTGCCTGGCAACGGGGCGGTGGCCCGGCGGGTACCCGGCCTAGCGCGCGGGAGAAGCCGCCAGGCCGCAGCCCACCGGCCCCGGGCTCCGGAGAGGTGCAGCCCCCGGCCCCCCGGCCCCCGGCCCCCCCGCCCTCCCGGGGGCGCCAGGAAGCTGCCTTGGGCCTGTCCTCAGGAAAACGTGGTCTCAGCTGTAGGGGGGCCGCGAGCAGGCCTCAGTCCCTCTCCCTGACCCGAGGAGAGGCCTGGCGCCTCACCCTCACCCGGTCTTTGTGCAGGGCGCCGGCGGCCATTGTGTCCGTGCGGGGAATGGAGGACCCGGCAATCCCCCCCCACCGCCTCCGCGTCCAGGGCCTTTGGGGAATTCAAGGAAAACCAGCGGTGTTTCTGGGGGGTCCCCGGCCGTCAGCCTCCCGGAAAGGCCCGAGGATGGCCTTTCCGAAGTCAGACCGCAGATCCGAGGCAGCTCCCCCCTCCCTCTGCCCCTTCTCGAAACCTTGAGCCCCATTGAGAAGTCCCTTCAGGGTTTCGGAAGCCTTACCCCGAGCTGGCACTTAAATAGAAACAACAACAACAAAAAACCTACAGCCCACACCAGCCACCTCCGGGAGAGTTCTCCTGGCTCCCAGTAGGAGGCGGAGAGCCAAGGGGCGTGCAAGAGCGAGGGGGCTGGGCTCCCGGGTGGCAGGAGGCCGCTGCCGAGTGGCCGCCCTCGATCCGGGCGATGGAGGAGGAAGCAAGCGAGGGGGCCGGTTCCTGAGCTTCGTAATTCCTGTGTCGCCTTCTGGGCTCTCAGCCTGCCGGGTCGCATGATCCCTCCAGCCGGAGCTCCTTTTTTTGCCAGCCGCCGTGAGGCCGGCTGAGTTGCCGGCATCCCGGCTGCCACCTCTTCTCCCGACCTATGGTACAAAAGATCTTCCGGGGGTTGCACCTGCCTGCGGTTGCCTGAGACGGATTTAAATGTAGGTGGTGCGGAGGTGGGGGTGGGGGCAGACTGTCCGTGGGGGTGACTTTCTGAGGAAGGCGTTTCAGAGAAAAGGGGGTGGTGAGGTACAAAAAAAAAAAAAAAAAAAAGCCGGTGTGGTGATTCAGAAAGAGCCCACGGGTGCTTTCAATTTGACTTCATTGAAGTCTTTTGGACGCTAGACCCAGACCTTCCTAAGAACCACAAAGAAACCAGTTCTGGTACCTGGAAGGGGAATGGAATATTGTAGGTTAAATGGCATGCATATTAATTTTTTTTTTTCCTGAAGCTCTTTCTCTCCCACCAGAACCTTATCTTGGCTTTGGATCTCAGAAGAGAACCACTAAGCAGAGACCAGACTCAGTGAGTGAGCAGGTGTTTTGGACAATGGACTGGTCGAGCCCATCCCTATTATAAAAATGTCTCAGAGCAACCGGGAGCTGGTGGTTGACTTTCTCTCCTACAAGCTTTCCCAGAAAGGATACAGCTGGAGTCAGTTTAGTGATGTGGAAGAGAACAGAACTGAGGCCCCAGAAGGGACTGAATCAGAGATGGAGACCCCCAGTGCCATCAATGGCAACCCATCCTGGCACTTGGCAGACAGCCCTGCGGTGAATGGAGCCACTGGCCACAGCAGCAGCTTGGATGCCCGGG
Organism: Canis lupus familiaris; assembly: GCF_011100685.1. Taxonomy (NCBI): domain Eukaryota; kingdom Metazoa; phylum Chordata; class Mammalia; order Carnivora; family Canidae; genus Canis; species Canis lupus. The sequence continues at coordinate 21,696,243 of NC_049245.1, read as the reverse complement.
AGGTGATCCCCATGGCAGCGGTGAAACAAGCGCTGAGGGAGGCTGGGGATGAGTTTGAACTGAGGTACCGGCGGGCATTCAGTGACCTGACATCCCAGCTTCACATCACCCCAGGGACAGCATATCAGAGCTTTGAGCAGGTAGTGAATGAACTCTTCCGGGATGGGGTGAACTGGGGTCGCATTGTGGCCTTTTTCTCCTTCGGTGGGGCACTGTGCGTGGAGAGCGTAGACAAGGAGATGCAGGTATTGGTGAGTCGGATCGCAGCTTGGATGGCCACTTACCTGAATGACCACCTAGAGCCTTGGATCCAGGAGAACGGCGGCTGGGTAAGGACCACGCCCCTTGTGTATACTACCTTTCCCTCAGCCTCTGATCGAAGAGATCTCCAATAGCCTTCTCACCCATATCTCTTTCTGTTGTGCTGGGTGGTTATTGGAGACTGCTTGTTAAGGAGAGGTGACCTCCCTGCACCACAAGAGGTTAACTGTTCTCAAACACGGGTAACCTAGTCTTGAAAGGACCAAGCATCTTTCATCCTGGTCACTCTCATGACCCCACTCTTTCATAATTGTGTTCCAGTTTCTCAGCAGAGGAAAACATAGCCTGTGTGTTTATTTGGCCCCAAATCTTTGCGAGTGGGAGGTTATTCTAGTGTTCCCCCACAGCCTGACAAAATGGCTCACCACAAAAAGGGCTGATGAGTGTAATACCTCTGAGCCCCTTCATTCTTACTCCCCCAGGGATGTCAATCTTATCCTGGGCTTCCTTCCCTCCCACAAATTAAGTTCCGTTTATTTCAGAGTTTGCATATACATGTTCCTCTTGTCTCAGACGCATACATATTCGTCTCCTCTCAGAATGGGGCATGGCCAGGCAGAAGTTCCTATAGTGGCTTGGATGGCTGAGGATTGTCAGATTTTAGGGCAGTGGTAAGCTGTGCCAGTGGGCTTGTTGCGTTTGTGCTGCACTCCTCTGTTCATTTGCTCTAAAGTGTGCAAACTTTCTGTATGGTTGGCCTGTTTGTGGAGCTCTTGCTGTGTCACGCAGTAAGCCTGGGGACTTTGCACCTCACTGCCTGGGGTCGGTTGGAGAGCTCTAGCTGTTCTGCCTGTTCTTTCCGGCCAGGGCCCTAGGGCCTCTTCACGAGCACTGTTGGCTGGCAAAGCAAGAACCTGGTCTGTGGGGGCTCTTTGGGATATTGAGATTCAGTGACAGACTTCAGAAACAAACTGACATAGGTTTGAGTTTCAGCCCTGTCACTCACCCAGCTGTGCGACCTTGGACAGGCCACTTTACCTTGAGCCTCTCAGTTTCTTACACTAAAAAAAAATGGGGCAGAGTGTTGTAAATCCTGGAGCTAATGAGAGCAGTGACTGGCACCAGCAAGTTTCTGTAGTAGTTATTGGTTCCAGACACACTTTGTGGGCCTAGGAGTCATGCCCTCATTCCTCTCCTCCCCAATGGAGAATTCTCTTGCCCAACACCAACTTAGGAGCAGATAGTGGTGAGAAGTTCTTTAGGAGTGCTCATTGTAGGCAATTTTTGCCCTACAGTGAACTCAATCCTCATTTCCTTGCTTATCTCCTTGCCTAGGGGAGATGCAGGGCTTGTGGGGGGTATTCGGCCCCCTCAGAACACCCAGAAAATTGAGCAGGCTGTGGAAAATAAGTCATCTATTGAAGGAGCTGAGGTGGAAGGGCCCAAGTACTACAGATTCAGGAATGTCAAGAATGCAAATTATCCATAGGCTGGGCCTAGGGCGTGGCACTTCAGTTTACCTCTGAGCCAGAGACCGCCTAGTTTGCCCTTCCCCCTGTCTTATTTCCCATTTCTTTGCAACTTCATTAACTCTTCCTGCTGCCAGTTCTTGTAAAACACAAAGGGGTCAAGTCAATAGAGGTCAGATGACTGGGGTGGGGTTGGGGGAGGTAAAGGTGGAGAGCTCTAGAGCTAAGGCTGACCAGACTTGAAAGCCATTCTGTAAATGAACTCCCTGGGGGGATAAATGATTAAATAGTTCCTGTTGGTTTGTGTGATGACCTCGCCTGTTCCCTCCTGCTTTGATTCTCTTTGGGGGCAAATATTTGTTCAGCTGATTACAGGAGAGACAGGATTCCAGCACTTCAGACAAAGCCTCTGAGGCATCTCCTAGTAGAGACTTGGGCCTTGTGCCCACCTTGCCTGACTATTGTCTTTGGCCAGGGGTGCTAATACCAGGTGGGTTGTTGCCAGCTATTAACAAGAGGCAGTCTGGGAGAGGTGCCTATTCTATCGACCAGCCTCTGCAGAGGACTACCTGGATCAGAGAATTGCCGGTCACCCAGTACTGTATATACGGAAAGAAGTTTTAGACAGCAGCACAGGGAAAGTTCACTAGATCACCCCTGGATTGAAATTCCATCTTCTGTCTCTGCTCAAGAATTTTCAGAGCCCGTTAGGCAACATACCATATGTACTTCCTCTTGGTGAACAGGGGATGTGTGCAGAAGAGCCAGTTATGTCAGCACCATTTCTGGGCACTCATGCTCCCTGAGGCCAGGAGGTAAAGAACATTTAAGTAGAGATCCTTTGGATGGAAGCTACCCACTCACTTCCCTTTCTCGTACCATCCTGTTTGAGCTGCACAGGCTGGCTACCGCAGTAGCCATCTCAAAACCTTCTTGGAGGCTGTGGTGAATCCATGAGGGTACGACTTACGGGCCATTACCACGCTGGGATGTGCTCTAAATTTAGCATCCCTACAGAAAAGTGGAAGGAAATGAGCCTTTATAAAGTGCATCCTATGTATGAGGCATTGTCTTGAGTCTTTTACTTATGCAGCCAGAACGTGCTGATCATCTATTATGAGGCAGGCACTGTGCTGGATGCTGGCAGTTAGCTGCACATGATACCTTCCCTCATGGAAATGACATGCTATTTCACATATCTCACACAATAACTTTTCAAGGTAGGTAGGTTTATTCCCAGTTTACATGTGAAGCCCCTGATAGCTCAATGACTGGCTCCGGGTATCCTTCAGCCAGTTAAGTGACTGAGTGAGAATTTTCACCTAGGTCAGTCAGCCTGACTCTGAAGTCTTTTCCATCCGTATCAGGTTGTTCTAGGAGTAATAAATTGACCCGGATATCCTGGCACAAAAAGGCAGAAATGCTGTTGGGCCAAACAAAACATGCTTGTGGAGGTGCTCACTCTGGTCTGTGATCCTGACATTATTCAGGTAGCTGCAGGTAGAACGGTGCCTTTGTTGGCAGGAGCATATTCCCAAAGGAATGTGTATAGCCTCAGATTCTGACATTGGTAAAACTCGAGTAGGAATCAGGGTTTTGCCTAGTCAGAGTGGCCTTCTTGTTAATTCTTAATTGTTAAACCCTCTCAGGCTCTGCCAATAGATAAGAATCATGTGCATGTGGAGAGAAGGTGGCCTGCTTCAGATATATCTACTTAATTATGGGTGAGCTCCAAGGACTGGAATTCCACATGTAGCCACACCACTGCCTGCTTGAAGTCACCTGGCAAGATGCTGAACCTGTTTGTCTCTCTTGTCCATCCATCTCTTCTACATGTAAAATAGAATAATGTCAGCCACCTGCCATAGCTTGACTCTAGTAAAGAATCTAGAACAAAAGCCCTTCCTGGGCCATAATTGTAGGGTGGAAGCACCTCGTTTAGTGAGTAGGTCATCTGCCTCAGAAAACTGAACTCTGGCCCCATAGTTTCTCAAGAAACAAAGCCAACTCCTAAGATACTCATCTAGAATGGAACCTGATGTGACCTATATAGGGACAGAGCGTTTTGGGAGCTTTCCAATGGGAATGTGGACAGTTTTAAGGTGAGGACCTAGGTGGGCTAGGCCATTTTGGAATTGCTGTCCCTGGGAAACCCCTTAGCTCGATTGAAAACCATTGTCAAGAGCGATGAACAGTCTGTGGAGAGAGGAAAAATAATTTGGCCTTTCCGAGGCTGCATGGCTCTGTGGTCTTGTAGTTTCTGTAGGTTTCTTGCCTATTCTGGCTTCTTTGGCATGGCTGTATGCTGTCTGAAGCACCTCAGTGACCTTTACAGATCTCAGCAGCTGTTGGCAATTCTGTGGTTTTCTTGGGGAAACCCCATTAGAAACCCCAAACGTGGAAATTTTTAGTAATCTCATTCAGGTCCCAAAGTGAGGTAGAAATGTCTCAGGGACTCCACCTCAAAACACCCAATTCTTCTGGATGTATATTTGAGGTTGCTCTTGAAACTCTGTCACTATCACAGGATTTTCCAGACTTCCTGGGACTAATTTCCCCAGTGGCCCTGTAGAGCCCTTCAACTTCTGGAAGAAAATTACCCAGGTGTTTTTTCAAGGGGTCCCAACAGAACCCAGAAAGTTTTCTTGACTTTTGTGTGGGCAGTCACCAGATTTGTCTGGGCTGCAGGAAGCAGCAGTTGTTAGCTGTCCTTTCCCCAGCAGGTATCTGTCCTGAAGTCATCATTTTCCAACATCCTTAGCCTTCTATCACGGGGCTCACTTTCAGAACCATGATCTTGTCTGGGTTTGGCAGGGATAGATTTAGGGGTAATTCCTAGTGAGCTTCTCTTCAACCGAAGTATAATCTTCTACTACCTCCATTAGCAGGGCCTTGTCCCTACCCCGACCCTAAGTCCACAGAGTTCTCCCTAGGGACTTCCTCTCTTTTCTTTGAAGGAGTCACTCTGCTCCTGGAGCAGCTTCTTTTCTTCCTTCCAGCCGACAGTCTGTCTTCCCCCTTCCCAGTTGACAGACCTGAGTCAGACAGTAGACAGTTCCACTGGGTCATTTTGTTTAACCCAGGGAAGAGAAGACTCCAGAAAATTTATCACCAGTGTCAAATGCCTGGAGGAAGAGGGGTTACACCATTTTTATTGGTAGAGTACCCAACAGAACTTGGATAAATGAAAGGATAATAACTGGTAGCATGAAATTAGTGTAAAGACATTTCTCACACTGTTGTCTCTCTACCACATTTAGGAGTTTCCTGAAGGTGGAGTCCACATCTTGTCCACACTTTTCCTCAGTACTGAGCAGGTCTTGGGCATAGCAGGTACTCAATAGAAAGAGATGGTCCACCAAATCTCTGAAGAAACAAATGGTTACCAAAACAGAATAATAGTCATGGGAATTTTCACTGATCTGATCATTCAGTCATTGATTCAAAGAGTATTTATTGAGCTCCTGTGTCCAGGCTGTCCTAGGTACTAGGGAGACTGTCTTAAATAAAATTAAGTTTCTCTTCTTGTGGAAGCTCACAATCTGGTTGGGGAGAAACAGATAATAAACATTTAATTACATACATATAACATAGCACGTGATAAGCGCTATGAAGAAAATAAAGCAGATCGAGGTATAGGGCATGCCTTGCAAGGGAGGTGGGGCTACAGTTTCAAGAGTGGTTAGGGAAGGGTGCCTGCGTGGCTCAGTCAGTTAAGTGTTCTGCCTTCAGTTCAGGTCATGATCCTAGGCTCCTGGGATTGAGTCCCAAGTCACGATCCCTGCTCAGTGGGGAATCTGCTTCTCCCTTTCCTCTGCCCCTCCCCTCTGCTTGTCCGTGCTTTTACTCTCTCTCAAATAAATAAAATCTTTTTTTTTTTTAATTTTTTTTTTTTTTTAAATTTATGATAGTCACAGAGAGAGAGAGAGAGGCAGAGACACAGGCAGAGGGAGAAGCAGGCTCCATGCACCGGGAGCCTGACGTGGGATTCGATCCCGGGTCTCCAGGATCGCGCCCTGGGCCAAAGGCAGGCGCCAAACCGCTGCGCCACCCAGGGATCCCTCAAATAAATAAAATCTTAAAAAAAAAAAAAGTGGTTAGGGAAGGCATCACCAAAAGGTAGAGTTTGAGCCAAGACCTGAAGAATGTGACTAAAGAAGAAATAGCAAGAGGGAAAGTGGTTGGGATTGAGAGGGAAGAGGTGGCCAAAGGTCACATCGTATAGGGCATTACTAAGGCCATGATGAAGACTTGGCTGTGGTTGAATGAGAGAGAGGCCAGGAGAAAGTTTGGAGCAGGGGTGAAGTGATCTGAATTCTGCCCTTGCAAGAGCAGCAAGCCAGGAACTGGTGACGAGACTGGTGCAACTGGCACATGAAAACAAAGATCCTAGTCTGGATCAGGAGGTGGAGGTGGAAGTAGTGAGAAAGGGACTAGAGAATATAGCCATGTTTGCACATGGTGTATTGATGGAAGCCACATTTTTTTAACCACTTGGAGGTCATGAAATCAAGGCTAAATAAGCTAGATGTCTTTAGGAATAGCTCTCTCCAAATGTGGTGTCCTTAATGGTCCTTCTCCATTTTAGCAATATTTCAGTCTGAATAACTGCAGTTTGTCTGGGCGTAGGTCCCAGCTCACCCACATCTAGCTGTGTGACCTTGGGCAAGCTCCTCGAATTCTCTGAAACTTGGGGCAAATAATACCTGCTGCATCAGGTCATGGCAAAGACCTAATGAGGCATGTCTGAGATGTGTAGCGCCTGGCACATGTTGGTATCAAAATTCTTACCATCCTCACCATAGAACTCGAGTCAGAAACTCATTCACCATCCATTCATTGTTTTTGGACTGCGTTCTCCGTTTTTGCCCTCCCAACACATCCTCAGGGCAGGCAGGTCCTAGCAGTGTTCTGTCATGGCAGGGCTCTTGGTGCTCCTGTGCCATGGTGGTAGAAGCACTGGTCTTACTTAGAGTCAGGATCCCTGTTTTGCTGTCGGTCTGCTCTGACTCACTGTCTTGCCTTAGCCAGCTTGCTTCACCTCCAGGCTCTAGTTTCTGCCATATCTGTAAGATGGAAAGTTGAAGTGGACAGTCTAGGAATCCTGGTTGTGACTGGCCAATTTGATTAAGGCCCTATTTCACATTAGTTACATTTGAGGATGGCTCTTTTTTTTTTACCAACAGCTACAATACAATTTTTAAATGCAAAAATTAATCCCAGTGTCAATGTGGGGTAGTTTCTTACTGACCCCACAATAATAATAAACCATATTTCTATAGCACTTTACAGCTCAGAAAGCACTTTCATATCCATCTTGCCTTTTTGATGCTGATTGCCAGCCAGGAAAGAGCAGGAGGGAAGTCAGGCTCAGAAAGGTGAAATGGCTTACCGAGGTCACACATCAGACATCAGGAGGAAGACAGGATTTGGATTTTAGGATCTGCATTTGACCACTTGGGCAAGTCTTTTAACTTGTAAATGGCCATAATAGTGCCTTGTTCTGAAGGCTCAGTGAGTTAATCCATGTCTTAAGGCTCTCAGAGCTGTGACTGTGTGTATCAGCCACAAACAGGAGCTGCATCCCAGGCCTCCTTCTGGCTTCTCGTTTATTACATATTGATTTTTGCAAATAGTGTTTTTGCAGAAAGAAACTGCTTTTGGGACCTCTGGTACTTGGTTTCATCCCTGATGAGACTCTCAGTCCAAGCTGTAGCCTTATAGCTAGCTCCAAGCTACAGGGCTTTTTAGACAAGCTCCAGAGCTCCCCTCGGAACTAGAGGTTTTCTCTGGCTCTTCAGGAAATGCCATTGCAATGACTTCCATGGACTGCTTCCTGTCCCAGCCCTGCAGTCGATTCCTGCTGGATTCCTGCTGGCGAGAGTATAGAAACTGGAAAGTAATGTCCCTAAAGGCTCCCCTCCCCACAAACTACTTTTTTTTGGACATGTCCCTCCCTTTCCTCTTGTCAGTTACTTTCTTTGCTCCCCCCTTTACCCTTTACCTAGCTTCTCTCTCCAGCCCTTGATCAGCCCTTTAAGATTTGAAAATGCATTTCCACTTAGTTCTGTCAGGCTTTCCCCCAATCCCGTGCTGGGGGTGGGGTGGGGTGGTGGCTGGTCAGAACTCTTTGGGCTCTCTCCGTGGCTCCATCACTCAGTAGCAGTTCCAGTCTGGGACTCCCCCTAGAGGGACATTAAGCCTGTCACTTGCAGTGCCTTGTGTCATCCATTAACCTTGAGTTCCCACAAAGGTCTCCACCCCCCCCCCACCCCACCCCGCACAGGATGGAGATTCCTAAGAGAGATCTTAGAGGTTTGGTGTGTATAAATCCTGCCTCTTGGAGATTGATGACAGAGGATAGAGTGAAGTGGAGCCAGCCCCTCCCCCCTTCACCTTTCAGGAGGAAGCTAGAAAGGTTGAAAACCTTGTTGGACAATCATCTGAGGAATGGGAGCTAGCTTGGGAGGGGATTGGAACACGCTCAACTATGCCTCAGATCCTTTGTTCCACTCTTGAAAGGGAAACATTCCCCTCCCTCCTCCCTGGCCACACACGTGCCTTTGTTCCCCTGGTCAGGCGGAGCCAGGAACACAGTGTCCCTTCCAAGGAGCCTGACTTGCCTCCCCAGAGGCTGGCCTCCTGGTCAGCAGGACTGAGATTTTAGCTCAGGAACACACACCCACCCCCCGCCCCCCCAGCCTCTTGTCCTTTCCATGGAAGAGTCTTTCTCTCAGAGGCTGAAAACTTCTCTACAAACAACTGTCCAGGGACTTCCCTGGAATTATTCCATGGGATGCCCATATCCCAGGATTAAACAGTCCCTCCCTCTTATTCCACTGGTGATTAATATTATTGTTAACTTTACTATTAATAGCATTTAACATTTATTGAGTGCTTACTCTATGCCAGGCATTGTTCACAGTGCTTTACATGTATTTCTTATTCTATTCTCCTAGCAGCACTTTGAAGTTGGTACTATTATTATCCCTATTTTACAAATGAGGAAACTGAGATAGAGTTAAGCAACTTATGCAGGGTAGCACGGTTAGTAAGTGGCATAGCCTCTTCCAAACTCCCACTTTTAAATACTGCACCTTGCCCCTGCCCCTCACCATACCAGCTAGATGATGGTTGGTGTTTATCCAGTGCCACTTATGTGACTGGCCTTTTACCAACATCATCTCTGTGTTACTCTCCCAATAACTTGATCATTACAGAACACTGTAATTTGGAGGGCTTAGTTAGAGGAGGAACCGTCAGGATTTGAAACCAAGACTGCCTTACTCCAAAGCCTTTGTTCTTTATCTTTACCCTCCTTTAAAACCTTACAAGGTTATTGTCATTCTACGATTGAGAAAACTGAGGCTCAAAGAAAAGTGACATGTGCTCAGAGGCTCATAAGCTAATAAATACTAGGGCAATCTGGGATTCAGACTCGAGGTGTCACTTTGAACACTTTACTGCCTTAGTAGTTCTGTAGCATGATGATAATAGCTTTTATGTGCGTGCAAATGCTTTTTAATTTACCAGACTCTTTTGTATACTTCATTTCACAGTGAGGTAGATGAGGTGGGTATGTTCAGTTCCATTACAGGGAGGAAACTAAAGCAAGAGGCTTGTCCCACAGTTAATGGCAGAATCAGAAAATCCATGTTCTTTTTTTTTTTTTTTTTTTTTTAATGTTCTGACTTTTAACGCAGTGTTATTGACCAAGCCTGCCTTTCCTAAGGCTGTTCATTACTTGGAGCTGCTCTCAGAGTTTTGTTTCGTTTGTTAAATCAGCAAATACTGATGAATGCTTTATATGTGCTAAGTGCCAGTGATACTGTAGATACTGTGGTGAGTGGATCTGGGACCCATCCCTCAGTGGTCTGTTTCCATGCCCCATACCTTTGACCTTGCTGGTATCCTTCTGCCATCTGAATCAGTCTATGTATATCACCCACCCACCCCCTCTGTTGCCAGACACACCAGGCAGGGTTTGTTATAGTTGGTATGTATTGATCATCTTCCACACACCCACAGATAAGGGGCCCCTAGGTGACTCAGGTGGTTAAGCTTCTGCCTTTGGCTCAGGTCATGATACCAGGGTCCTGGGATTTAGCCCTGCATCAGCTCCCTGCTCAGCAAGGAGTCTGCTTATCCCTCTCCATCTGTGCACCTCCCCAACACTGCTTATGCTCTGTCTCGCTCTATCTCAAATAAATAAAATCTAAAAAAAAACAAAAAACATACCCACAGATAAAACTCTGGACTCAGATATGAAGTTTAGCTTGATATGTTGCTTGTGGTGTAGTACGAGGCATACCAGCTTAAAATACCCTTAAATCTGAGATAATAATACCAACCCATCAGAGTAATCAAGGCTTGAGCAAGAAAGTGAGGTGCAAAAGTATTTTTTAATTTGAATTCAGTTAATTAACATATAATGTATTAGTTTGAGGTCAAGGTCATTGATTCATCAGTCTTTCTCAGTGTTCATTACAGAAATGCAAAAGTATTTTTTAATAATAACAGATACTGTGTGTTGAGTGTTTGCCCTGCCAAGTGCTATGTTTATGCCCTTGACGTAATCATCTTGTTTGGTCCTCACAACTGTGTCAAGACAGAGAATCCAGAACTTCTAGAGGCTCTATAACGTATCCACACTAACATACCTTTTAAGAGGCAGATCTGAGTCTTGCACTCAGATGTATCTGATGCCAAAGCCTACCCTCAAGCCTCTGTGTCATTGCTTCTTAGCAGGTCCAGACTAGCTTATTTTACCCTGAGTTCCTGGCACCAGGCCTGAGGTTTGGTAAGGGCTCAGCCAGCATCTGCTCAATGAACATGAAGGGTTATTATTAGATGCAGGTTAGGTGACAAAAATGTCCCTGTCCCTAAGGAAGCAAACTAATTTGCAGCAGGAGGAATAGACCCGAAGCACTTGGTGAATGGTTCAAGGCAAACTGTGCCAAGTCTGTGGTATAGTTTCCAGAAGAAAGAGCAGAAGAGGACAGACCCACAGGTGCCCTGGACCTCTGCCAAACCAACCCACTTCCACCATCAGCTATTCAGTTGATGACTTGGTCCAGAGGCTTCCAGTCTCAGGCTGCATCATCAATATGCACCTTCTCCCTTGCCAACTGCATTACCAACCCAGACCCTCTTCTGTGCCAATAATGGAAAGTGTTAGAAAGGGGAAAGATCACTAAAGGCTTAAATAATAGCTTTCTCAGCAGTGTAGTTTTGTGCAATTCATACTGAGTCCTCAGTTTCCCCATCTGTAAAATGAAGATATACTCATCCCTTAATGAACATAATAGTAACAATCTCTTTCTCAGGCATGCTATATTTCTTCAGCCTGGATCACTATTCCTCTAGATATGATCAGGGCTGTCATCCTACCATTTAGCTTTCAACTTGAATATCACCTCTCAAGAGGCTACCCATGTTTGCTGTCTGTTTCCTCCAATAAAATTTAAGACCCCAGAGTGTAGGGGTTTTGTCTCATTTTTTCCTTCATCCCCAACATCTAGCAGAGTGCTTGGCACATAAGAGACACTCAGCAAATATTTGTTGAATGAGTGACCCTGTAGCCCAGCGAGCACAGTGCCTGACATAGTATGCTGAATGTTAGGCATCATTATTATCTATTAGAAAGATGTGGACCATTTGAAGCCTTAAATTAGGTGGAAAGAATGTGACAAGGGCAGCCTCATTAGGTAAGATCCACCCAAACAGACCTAGAGGGTAGAAAGTATATGGTGTTTGGGAGGCAGTGAGAAGACAAACTGGTTGAGAAGGGTCAGTAAAGCTGGTCAGGGAAGAGGGAGCAATGACTGATGGTGGAGGCTCCTGAGCAGAGAGATAGGAATAGTTGATAGTACAGGTGGGACCAATGAGGAGAGGCCCAACACTGGAGGGATGCAGCCAGGTCTCCCGTCACCCCTGGGAAAGAGAATCCCTTGCCAGCTGGGATATAGCAGGCAGAACTGTAGGGAGATAAAAGCCTGGGGCACCTGTGGATCAGGTAGGCTGCCCTGGTTGTTATTTTGGGCCTCTGGGCCAGGTGCAGATTCAAAGGTTTGATTGAAGCCTTTTGGCAACTCTTGTCTCAGCAGGGTAAACATCACCTGTCTCCTGCCACCTGTGGCAACAATGCCAGGAAGGTACCCTAGGCAGGCCCAAAGGGGCCCAACTTTCTTGCTGCCCTCATGGAGCAAGACACACCTACCAGGAGAGGCCACTCCTTTCCTGTCCTACAGCTCCCTTTCTGAAGGGCTCAGGTGGCAATAAGATGTGGTTCTAGCCCATAGAAAGCAGGGGCAGGGCTTTGGGAGCCGTTGACATCTGGGCCCAGCTGGGGGAAGGGGTCAGTTTAGGAGCAGGTGCAGATTTCAGGGAGGGCGGGGCCTGAAGGGAAGTAGGGATCTTGGTAGACTACAAAATTTCCCTCCCCATCCCCCAGCCACAGCTGGCTTCTCTAGGAACCTGATGACCTACTTACAATGCTTAGAAATTGTTAGCTTAGCTTCCAGGTTAGGGCTGTACCGGTTCTTGGGTCCAAAAGGTGCGCTGGCATTCCTTTAAGGGGGTTCCATGTGAAGGACAGGCACCATATCATATGTACAAACTTCTTGTCCAATCAGGTTTCTCCCTTCCCTGATGTGCCCCCAACCCCCAACCCCAGGGAAAAAAGACTGTCCTGCTCCCACTCCTACCTACTTCGGTCTCTCTCTCTAGGGGGTGGTGGATGGCAAATAGAGGTCACAAACTTCTTCCCTGGAGGTTTAGCAGAGAGGAAGAGACTCCTTTTGTTTTGTTTTGTTTTGTTTTGTTTTGTTTTGTTTTAAAGATTTTATTCATTTATTCACGAGACACACATAGAGAGGCAGAGACATAGGCAGAGGGAGAAGCAGGCTCCATGCAGGGAGCCCGATGTGGGACTAGATCCCAGGACTCCAGGATCATGCCCTGAGCCAAAGGCAGATGCTCAACCACTGAGCTACCCAGGCATCCCGAGGGAGAGACTCCTATTGCCCTCCCTGGAGATAGTTTGAGCATTCCTACCCATTTCCTCCTTACCTTCTCATCTTCATGATGTTCAGATTTGATGGAAGGGAGTGAAGAAGAATCTTTTGGGAGCTCTGGAGGCTCCAGCCCTCCCAGGCAGTAGCTACTCCTGGTATTCCTGGTGTCTGCCTCTCCATAGCCTCCATGGGACAAATTCTATCACTGTTAAGAGTTAGGTACAAAATTTGGCAATTACTGAATCCTACTTACTCTATAGTTATCCTTGGACAAATTACTTAGTCTTCCCCAGCCTTAGTTTCCTCATCTATAAAAAGGAGATAATAACATATAGTGCTTTTCTTAAAAGACTCTTGGGAGCATGAAAATAGCTGGTAAGATATAGGGAACACTTAGCATGGAGCCTGGCATATAGTAATTACTCAGTATGACAGCTACTATTACTGCTATTATTATCAGAGTGTCTTTACAGGTGACCAGGTTGCTATGATTACTTTTGGAGCTACTCTCCAAAAGCAAACTTTTGGGTTGAGAGAGTGAGTATATGGTTATCCTTTGAACCAAGAGCTTGGAGATTTTAAGATTCCTGAAGCTGAGGACTGTGGCCCATAACCTTGTCCTCCCCCTCCTCCACAAGTGCCCCAAGTCATGCTTTGTACACAGTAAGTGTTGCTAACCTGGCATTTGACAATAGGGTATATTTTCTTCAATCTTTGCCAAGGGCTTCCAAGAAGGCAGGGACCTCCTTCTCTGCCTTGTTTACTGTTTTGTCCCTAGAACCTGCTACAGAACCTGGAGCATAGAAAGCACACGGTAATTATTTGTCAACTGAGTGGAAGGCTTAGTGAATTGAACTTTTTTTTAAAGATTTTATTTATTTATTCACGGAGACACAGAGAGAGAGAGGCAGAGACATAGGCAGAGAGAGAGAAGCAAGGCTCCATGCAGGGAGTCCTCATGGGGGGGGTCTCGATCCCAGGACTCTAGGATCACGCCCTGAACTGAAGGCAGATGCTCAACTGCTGAGCCACCCAGGCATATCAGTGAGTTGAATATTTAAAGTACATAGGACTTAGGGTGCCTTGCTAGCTCAGTCAGTAGAGCATGTGACTCTTGATCTCAGGGTTGTTAAGTTCGAGCCCCAGGTAGGATGTCGAGATTACGTAAAAATAAAATCTTTGGGGGTGCCTGGGTGGCTCAGTCAGTTAAGTGTTTGACTCTTGGTTTCAACTCAGGTCATGATCTCAGGGTTGTGAGATCGAGCCCCACATGAGGCTATGAGCTCAGCACGGAGTGTGCTTGAGATTCTTTCTCCCCCTGCTCAGTCTCTCTCTCTCTGTCTCTAAAATAAATAAGCTCTTTTAAAAAATAAAGTACATAGGAGCACACCTAGCACATAGTAGGTGTGTAACATGTGTTTGAATGATTAAACAAAGTATTGTGAGGATGGCTCCACTCCTTGTTTGCTTTGTGGCCTTAAGCCTCTTGCCCAAGCTCTGCCTGTTGCCTCATCTGTTGTAGAAAGATAACACCCGCCTTGCCTCCCTCATGGGCTAGCTGTGAGACCCAGGGAGATGATAGATGAAAAAGCACTTTGAGAACTATAAATATTTGGTCTTGTTGCTTCTCCTTGATTGAGGTCACAGCCATTGCTGTGTCATTCATTCATTTATTTGTTCGTTTGTTCAACTCACAAGCATTTTTTGAGTGGAAGCAATAGGTAGCTCTCCCACTTATCTGGCTTCATGAATTTGGACAAGTTACATTAGTTTTTTAAATCTGAACATCTGTCAAATGGAAATAATACTCTCTTCATAGGATTGTTGGGAGAAAGACTAAGGTACTCTGAGCTTATTGAGGCTGAAAACTGTCTCATTAGGCCTAGCACTTGATGGCTGAACCATTGGTTGCCTTCTGTAGTCAAATTACCAGATAAGGCCAGAATTCTGAGTGTGATTCAAATGGGAAGTAGAAATGAGTATTAACTCCTAATCTCAGGATGTTCTCACCCGCCTAGGCTAGACTGCTGAGTAGGAACTCTGACCCAGCCAGGATCAGTACTGTTTTTTTTTTTTTTTTTAATTTTTATTTATTTATGATAGTCACACACAGAGAGAGAGAGAGAGGCAGAGACATAGGCAGAGGGAGAAGCAGGCTCCATGTACCGGGAGCCTGACATGGGATTCAATCCCGGGTCTCCAGGATCACGCCCTGGGCCAAAGGCAGGCGCTAAACCACTGCGCCACCCAGGGATCCCCAGGATCAGTACTGTTTAAACATAAAACTGTGAGGCACAGTGGGCCTCACCCCATGCTCACCTCTGATTCAGAACAAGAACATCCATCCCTTGTTCTACCCACTCTCCGTCTGCTACTCAGCTAGAAAAATTTCCCTTTACTGACAGCACCCACATTCATATGGAACCCTAGGGGTTACCGTATCAAAGAAATCTTCAGGGAGTCATCAGAAATGGCCCTTTGGGGCAGGGTCAAGGGAGGGAGCCCAAGTCTAAGGCTCAGGGTCTTCTGGGACTGGGCCAAGGAGCAGGTGCAAGCATGAGGCCCCAGGCTGGTGGCTAAGTGACAAAACTACTCTCAGTTTCATATATGTATAGGGCCAGACACGAAGTCAACCCAGAGGAAACTGCCTGCCTGTCCATGCAGGTGTCTGGGCACCTGGAGGCAGTTTCTGGTCTGATTTAGTGGTGGAAGTTGACATTCTGAATTAGTACCCCAAGCCTCAGTGAGGGAAACCCATGGAACTCCAGAGCAAAGCCTGCAGTTGGCACCCAGGTCAGTACCTTTGAACCCTTAGCTGGCCCCTTCGGGTTGAAAGAAGCCCTTACTCTGGGCTCCACAGCACTCCTACTACAAAATTTCCAGGGACAATGGAATAATAGTCAAAGCTCCCTTTATGGGGCCCCTGCTGTGGGTTGAGCACTATGGTGGGGGCTTTTTAAGAATATGAGATCTTTTGTTATTAGAATTGTGGCCTATGGAGTCAGACAGAGATGAGTTTGAATCTGGGCTCCATCACGGACCAGCTGTTCAATCTTGGCACCTTCTTCCCCTTCTCTGAGCCTCTGGAAAATGGAGACAGTAATACGTGCTTCATAGGGTTTTCTCTTATATGTGAGGTTCAGCACAGATGTTAGAGAACTTCAACAATAGCTAACATTTATTGTGCAATTAACTTAAGTGTTTCATGTGTATTCTTTGAATTCCCAAAACAGTACTATTGAGGTAGGTACTCATTATTCTCATAGAGAAAAGTGAGGCATAGGGAAGTTTAAGGAATTTGCTCATAGATGCACAGCTGTAAGTGGTGAAATCATGATTTGAACCCAGGCCTGCATTTCCCAAAGCCCCCATGTCCTGCTGTTGCATAAGGAGGGCCCAGTTAATTTGCTGCTGTTACTTTTGTATCCAACATTGTAGCTGTCTGTGGTTTTTGGTCTATCTATTGAATTCTGAGCTCAGTGAAGGCAAGAAACCCATCTTAATCACCTTGCATCCCCAAAGACCAACATAGTACTCATAGTACTCATAATACTCATTAATATTTGCTTAATGGCTGAGAATATTCCCTGTCTTCATTAATCAATCAGTAGCTCTTTATCGACCATTTCCTGTAGGGTAGATTTGAGCTAAATCCTGGGAGGAATGCAAAGTACAACTGTGCCTCTCTAAACGGAAGATTGGGTGTGTGTATGGTTGTATGGGGGGGCGTGGGGGGGGGGCAGCATTCCAGAGCTCTGTGTCACTGGCAGAAACTTCCACACAGGAGGCAAAAACAATACAGGTGGCTTGGGGATGTTTTCCAAGCTGGGATTCCCACCCCTCCCTGACTGGGCCACTCCCTCCATCTCCTGCAGAACCTGATGGCACTGATTCCCTACTCCTGCCCTAGGCAGAAACCACTCCTCTTTGTGCCCTTTCCCCGTGAGGAGGGTGCATCTTTCTTGTGCTTGCAACCAGTTTGTGGGAGCCTGCAATGACAGGGAAAGAATCAGAAGTTTGGAGCTGGGAAGGGACCTTAAGTCACTACCGCCCTAGCACTTCCGCCAGAGTGATCTTTTAAAAACCTGGTTCAAAAATTAATTGATTGATTGATTAATTAATTAATTAAAAACCTGGTTCAGATCTTACCAAATTCTTGCTTACAACTCTCCACCCACTTGGAATAAAACCCAGAGTCCTTACCAAATCCTCTAAGGCCTGCATGATCTGGTCCTGGCTGCCTCTCCATCCTCCATCCATTCTGCCACTCCCTCTCTGTACTCTGGCCAGAGGGGTTTCTGCTGTTCCTGGTCCTGTCACATTTGTCCCTGCCTGAGGGCCTTTGTAGTTGCTGTTCTCACTACCTAGAATGCTCTGCCCTGGTGTGTGCCTTGCTGGTTCTTTCCCTTAACTCAGCTCCCAGGTCACCTCATCTGAGAGTTCTCTTTGACCTTTGGTAAGTAGCTGAGCTACTTTTAAATCATTCTGTAGTCTTTTACCTGCTTGTATTGTTTGTCATCGCGCAGACCTCTATCTGATGTTTTCCTTTTGTGTGTTTACTTGGTTTTTGTCTGTCTCTTCCACTGGAATACAAGCCTCATGATTATAAGGGCATTGGTTTGTTCATCATTTTATCTGTAGTTCCTAAAACTGTTCCTTGCTGGTAGTGAATATTCAGCGAATAATTTTTGGAATTAATGATTGAACAAATGAATAAACCTGAGATACTGTTTTCATTTTACACATGAAAAAACTGAGGTCCAGAGAAGTGAAGCCATTAAGAATTGAAAGTGTTGTTTCAACTTTTTGAATGGTTACTAAGTAAGTGCCAAGCACTGTATTCAGTGATTTACATGCATTATTTTCGTCACTTTTCTTTATTGTTATAATGAGTTGTTTGGGACACCATTTTTTGGTATACCATTGTAGCATTTAAAAGAAAACTAGACCAACTCTTATTTTTTATCAGAACCTCATTCTATTCTACAAAGAGTTGGAGGCAACTTAGGAAAACTTATGTAACTAGGATTTAGCTAGGGGTGTCAGGTGAAAGAAAGTTACGGGTAAGAAAACAAGAGCCAGAACTAAAATAAGTCCACAGAAATGGATACATGAGTCCCTTTGAACTGAGCAAGTTTTTCTCCTGTTATTACGATTAATGACTAAATTATGCCCAAATTCTTGAAATGTTTTATTGTTTTTCTTTTTATCCAACCATAGGACTCCCAGCTGCTTCAGTTGGTGGAGCACATGACTCTTGATCTCGGGGTCATGACTTCGAGCCCCACTTTGGGGATGGAGCCTACTTAAAATAATAATAAAATAAAATTCAAGCACACACATGACCTTGGGATTGTCCCAGATTGCATAGAATAGTCCAGGATTTGTTGGGTCCCTCACCACCTCATCAGCTAGGCTCCTAGACTGAAGCAGCATGATCTCTTCTTTCTCATTTACCAAAAGAGCCAGTCTAGTAGGGAGAGCCTGGCTCTTGCCTCAACCCCTTGGTGATGGACCCAGCCAACTTTGTTTCAAAGGGAACCTTTTCCCCAGAAGATTTATTAACTGAGATATTGCCATTGAAGACCCAGTTCTTCTCTCAAGACACTTTGACCTGAATTAGAGAGGGACAACATAATGTGCATGAAAAGAGATCTTGTAAAACCCACCAATAAATGCTAAATGCCAAGTAAGAGAAGCACATCACAGCAAAGGGCCGTTAGAGCTGGGACTTAGTGTAGTCAGGAAAAAAGGAGGGCTAGGATCACTAGCAGTAGTAGTCCAGTTTGGACTGTATGTGTGTGTGTGTGTGTGTGTGTGTGTGTGTGTGTGTGTGTGTGTAGAAAGGCCCTTCTTAGGTGATAAAGCCAAAAAGGTCAGCTGGAGCCAAATTTGTGGGAGCCTTGGGTGCCAAGGAAAGATTCTGAGGCCCTCCTCGGCAGCCTTGGTATCCTAATAGATGAGTCATTGCCAGGCATAGAGGCCCATCCTGGCTGCCTATTGGTCCCCAGGTAGCAGTGCCCGCATCTGAAATGGGAGCCAGGACCTTGAACTGACAGTGAGCCTAAGAGTAAATGTGGGGCATTAGTCAGTGCAGACTTTGGCCATCCTAAGTGCATTCATTCATTTTAGTGATTCAGCAAATGTTTATTGGGCACCATTTACATGCCAGGCCTTGTGCTAAGTACTGAGGGTGCTGTGATGAACAAGACTGTCCAGGATGCTGCTGTCACAGAACTCTTCTATTAGTGGGGGAGATAGTTAGCCTGAAAAACAATTAAGATGATTTTAAAAAGAAGGTTAAACAATGTAAAGAAAATGAAACTGAATAAATAAATAAAATCTTTAAAAAGGGGGGGGGGGGGGACAGCCCAGGTGGCTCAGCGGTTTAGCACGGCCTTTAGCCCAGGGCATGATCCTGGGGACCCGGGATCAAGTCCCACGTTGGGCTCCCTGCATGGAGCCTGCTTCTCCCTCTGTCTGTGTCTCTGCCTCTCTCTCTGTTTCTCATGAATAAATAAATAAAATCTTAAAAAAAAAAAAAAAGAAAAGAAAATGAAACTGAGTAATGGATTACCTAGGGAAGCAACTTTTTATACAGGGAGCTCAAGGAAAGCCTCTCCAAGGAGGTGACATTTGACCTGAGAGTAGTTAAGGAGAAAAAGCCAGGCTGGGAAGATTTGAAGCAAAGATTTTGCAAACAGAAATGCAAGGCAGGGTTGAACTTGGCTTTTCCAAGCTTTGGGCCAATGCAAATTCTGAGCTCTGACACTGGCATGCCAGTCTGGGCCTTTGTTTCCCTTGGAAATGTTAGAGATGAAGATGATCTTTACATCTCCCTCACAGAGATCCAAATGAAATAATGGAGGGTGCCTGGGTGGCTCAATCAGTTAAGCATCTGCCTCTGGCTCAGGTAATGATCCCTGGGTTCTTGGATTGAGCCCCACTCGGGCTCCTGCTCAGTGAGAAGCCTGCTTTTCCCTCTCCTTCTGCCTAATGCTCCCCTTGCTTGTTCTCTGTCAAATAAATAAAATCTTTAAAAAGGCGGGGGGATAATGGTAACTGCCATTTACTGGAGCACATAGCCAATGTTAGGTATGCTATGCAATTTCTCATTTCATTCTCCCACCCAGCCAGTGTGGTAAGTAAGTGGTCTGTTGGCCCTGGTTTCTTTTCCAGTGAGAAAACAAGTTTGGAGTAGTGAAGTTCCATGCACGGGATCCTGCAGCTTATACAGGAGAACCTGGATTCACATCCAGATTGGTCTGGCTCTAAAACCAGAATTCTTTCCATTGCCCCACCTTTGGAATAAACGAAGCATTGTTAGTTCAGGATGTACAGAAAGCCACTTAGCAAAAGGGGAGTTGGGTAATCATCTTGGGATAAGGGTCTTGAAAGATACCGACTATCCTTGCCAACTGAGAGGATTCTTTTTGCTTATCTTCAGGAGGATGCCCCAAAGCCTTGGGTTACTGTTGGCCTTTGCCAGAGGCATGTTCGGACTTAACCAGCTGAGTATCCCCCAGTTTCCTGCTTTTACCATCTCAGCTGCTGGTCAGGAGGTTTGGGAAGGTGACATCATCTAGCTGAATCAGCTGCCTCTTCTAGACACATTAACAGGAACTGAAAATCATTGCCCCTTTCTTTCTGCTCTGCAAGTTTCCTCAGAACAAGCCTGGAGTACAGGTATTCCACCTGTCCACAGGGGTTTGGCTGGAACAGTGCTTTCCACTGTTAGAGAGTTGGAGGGACGCGCAGTGGTTTAGCATCTACCTGCAGCTCAGGGTGTGGTCCCAGGGTCCTGGGATCGAGTCCCACATCGGGTTTCCTACAGGGAGCCTGGTTCTCCCTCTGCCTGTGTCTCTACTTCTGTTTGTGTCTCTCATGAAATAAATGAATAATCTTAAAAAAAAAAAAAAAATAGAGAGTTAGAACGTTCATTTACTTGGAGAAAGCTGTCCCGAAGGCTCCTCAAGCTAAAGGATCAGTGTGTCCTTGAGGGATAAAGGGATTCATAGGAGAGTCCAGTGCCTCCCTTCCACCTTCATTCAGCCCTGTGACCTCTGCAAGAACTCCTGACCCTGCTGATCTCTTTTGCGTAGGCCTAGCACGATAGGATGGGTAAACAAAAAAATGTCATTTGTGGACTTTGGCCCTATAGCATTTAGTCTGGTCAAGAGGACAGAAAACTTAGATTCCAATGCAGAGCAGCCACCACACTATACTCTATTGGATACCAGCCTCCACCCCTTGACCAGTGACCATAAAGGAAAAAAATAAGTGAAATACATTTAAAAAAGAAAAACATCAGAAGAAAGTTATAAAAAGATGGTTCAGTGCCAGGTGAATAGGACAACAGATGGCTTATTTGCTTTGTGACTTTGCTTCCCTCAGCTTCTACTGTTTTCATGTGTAAAAGATTTCACCAGGGTGGTGGCTCCTTGGGTCATTAGAATATTACATAACACATGTAAAGCATTCAGCAGTGTATCCAGCTCCTGGGGAGTATTCAATAAATGGTAGACCTTGAGTAAGGTCAGGGAGGGCTTCCTGGAAAAGGTGGGCTTGGAGCTTGGATATACTGGATAGATGCTGATAGTCTGCTGTGTAATCTTTGACAATTGACTT
Source organism: Canis lupus familiaris (assembly GCF_011100685.1). Lineage (NCBI taxonomy): Eukaryota > Metazoa > Chordata > Mammalia > Carnivora > Canidae > Canis > Canis lupus. The sequence continues at coordinate 21,674,870 of NC_049245.1, read as the reverse complement.
TACTTCCCAGAGCCTTGGTTTTCTCTGTAAAATGTGGGTCCTGCTAGAACCCACTTCACAGGGTTACTGGCAGGGGTTAATGAGGTGCTATATTAATAATGGAAACCACTGAATAGAGTCCCTCTCCATTATGTGCTATTGCTATTTCTTATTTGGCCTGGGAACTACCCTGAGTAAAGACTGGAAATAGGATGTGGGAAGGCCTAGCTATTGTTCATTCCTACTCTCATCTGGGTGACTTGGTCGGCTGTCTCTGCATCTGCCCTTGCCTCCCTCTAATCTGTTATCCATATAGCAACCAGTGATCTTTTAAAAATAGAAGGCAGGGGCAGCCCAGGTGGCTCAGCGGTTTAGTGCCGCCTTTAGCCCAGGGCGTGATCCTGGAGACACAGGATCGAGTCTCACGTTAGGCTCCCTGCATGGAGCCTGCTTCTCCCTCTGTCTCTGTCTCAGTCTCTCTCTCTCTCTGTCTCTCTCATGAATGAATAAATAAATAAAAATAGAAGTCAGATCCTTTGTTCTTCAGTACAAGACCCTATGATGACTTGTCACTCAGGAGAATAAAAGCCAAAGTGTATACAGTGCTAATGGAGGACAATTCCTTAAGAAGAAGTGCCCTAGGCGTATTCCTTCTCAGAAGCAGCCCTGGTCCCTTGACCCTGTGTGTGTGCGTGCGTGTGTGCAGGCACAAGTGGATGACACAATGATGATGCTCTGCACCCAAGACATTTCACAGTAAGGAAGGACATTGACCACTGCCTCGGGGCTCTTGAAAGTCATCAGGGCTGAGAAAGCTAAGGGCACTCAGGAAGGCCTTCCTCTGTATCTGAGTCATTTCCTGAGAGAGGTTAGTCATTCATTCATTTGTTCATTAACAAATATTTATTGAGTGCCTGTCATGCATTAGGCGTTGAGCTATAGGTTGGGACTACAGTGTGAACAAACGAAAGCCCCTGTTTTCACTGTATAAGTGAGGGCAGAAGCAGGAGACTAATAAAAAACTGGACGAGTGAGCAGGAGCAGGAGCAAGAGACCAGTAAGAAGCGGTGGGTGGCAGTGGTGGTTTGTACCAGGGTGGAGGTGTAGCAGAAGTGGTGAGAAGTGGTCAGACTTGGATAGAATTTAAAGGTCGGGCCAATTGGATTTGCAGATGATTGGATAAGAGGTGTGAGGCAGGAGTCCAAGTTTTTGGCTTGAGCAACTGAAAGGAGATTGCTACCACTTAATGAGAAGGGGAAGATGTCATGGCCAATAGTAAGTAGTTTCCTGAAAGGACTGTGGAGTCAGACTGCCTGCATTCAAGTCTTAGTTTGCTTGCTGTTTGACTTTTGGCAAGTGTTTGATTTCACCAAGCCTCAGTTTCCTCAAATGTAAACCTCCTGTCTGGGCTATAGGTAGTTAGGTGCTGTGAAAACTAAATGGGGGTAATTTTTCTGAAGAGCTTCAGACACTGCATGGCATCTACCGAGTCCTCAGTAAGAGTTAGCTTGTGGAGGGCAGGGAGTCCCATGACCAAGCAGGCAGCAGGTCCCACCCCACCTACACCACCCCCTCAAGGAGCCCACTCTCCAAGAGGCAGCTCAGACACCATCTGTCCAGCAGAGAAAAGCCACAGGGAGACAGCTTTCAGGGAGCATTAGATAGATGAGCCCTTCCCAAGAAACTTAATCTCATTCTCAGCAGGTGCTAATCCTAACAGCCTCCCTTGGTATCTGAGCCCAGCCCACCCAGTTCCTTTTCCACCCCCACCATGAGTCCCAGACCCTCTTCCCCTTCTCACCAGCTCCAACTGTCACCAGCACACTTCCTCACCAGATGGAGAGGCTTACCAGTAGGAGGAAGCTGCCATCTATCCGCCCGAGCCGAGTCCCACACATTTATCAGGTCACCAAGGGCTTCAGGTGCCACCTGTCCAGAGCCCCACCCCCACCCCCAGGTGCCAGTTCCTGGGCGTGGTGCTTGATCCAGGCAGATCCAGGCTGGAGCCAGCTGGAGCTGAGGACTCCCATTGTGCCCCAGCTGCTGCCTGCCCTCCCACCCACAGGCGGAGAAACAGGCTTAACCCTTTGGATACCACACATGTAGCCAGTTAGTGGTTGCAGTTCTGACTCTGAGTTTTGCACTATTCCAGCACACCATTTTTCTTTATGAAAGTTATCAGAAATACAACAGAATATGTAATACATATATATATATAAAGTTTCAAGAATGGGAAAAATGATCACCTGTAAACTTATGCAATTTAAGAAATCAAACATTTATGAACACCTTTGAACTTCCATGTGCCATCCCCTACCATTCTGAGATTTGGGTTTATTGTTCCCTTGCATTTTATTTTATTTTATTTTATTTTATTTTATTTTATTTTATTTTATTTTATTTTATTTTTGTATTTATTTATTTATTTGTTTGTTTGTTTTTAAAGATTTTATTTATTTGTTTAGAGAGAGAATCCCAAGCAGACTTCCCCTCTCCCCTCCACGCAGGGCTCCATCCCGCAACCCCGAGATCATTACCTGAGCCAAAATCAAGAGTTGGACACTCAACAGTCTGAACCATCCAGGCGTCCCTCTCTTGCCTTTCAAAAAAATATATAGGGCAGCCCAGGTGGCTCAGCAGTTTAGCGCTGCCTTCAGCCCAGGGCATGATCCTGGAGACCCGGTTTTGAGTCCCACATCGGGCTCCCTGCATGGAGCCTGCTTCTCCCTCTGCCTGTGTCTCTGCCTCTCTCTCTCTGTCTCTCATGAATAAATAAATAAAATCTTAAAAAAAAATATATATATATATATTTTTTTTTTTTTTACCATATGTAGAGTATTCTGCATGCTTTCCAGGTTCATTTCAATATTATACTGTGTATATTCATATGCAATTTGCTTTTTTTTTATTCAACATTGTAACATTGCAAGATCCATCAATATTAAGTGTATAGCTGTAGTTTGTTCATTTTCATATCCCCTTGTATGATTATGTCTCACAATTTATGTATCCATTCTACTGTCAGTGGTTATTTGGGTTGTTCCCTTGTTTTTCCTATTTCAAATGCAGTTTTGAACATTCTATGTATGCCTCCCCACATGCACATGTTCTCCTTCACAGCAGTTCAGAGACTAGTTTGCCCATCAGAATCACCAGAAGGGTTTGTTTTTTGGTGTGTTTTGTTTTGTTTATATTTTTAAGTAATCTCTACACCAACATGAGGCTCGAATTTACAACCCCTAGATCAGAGTCTCATGCTCTGTCGATTGAGCCAGCCAGCCACCCCATGAGAGTCATTGCTCTAGGGTGTACACCCAGGAATAGAATAGCTTGATGGAAAATAATGTCTGGATTGCTTTCCTATGTGTTTGTAAGAGTTCACACTGCCACCAGCAGCATATGAGTTTCCATTGCTTTACATCTCAAATGTTTGATACGGTCGGACCTTAAAATTTTTATAGAGCTAGTAGGTGTGAGATGGTATCTTGTGGTTTTAATTTGCATTTCTCAGATTACAAGTGGGGTAGAGAATCTTTCCTTCTATTGACCATTCATGTTTCCTCTTTTGTAAAATACTTGTGCAAGTCTTTGCTCTATTTCTTTTGATTGGCTTTTTCTTAGGGATTTGTAGAAATTCTTTATATATTCTGAATATTAATCTTTTATCTACATGTGTTATAAATATAGGCTCTCAGTTTGTAGATTGTCTTTTCACCTTCTATATGTGTCTTTTCATGATTAGAAATTATTAATTTAATCTGATTTAGTGTTTTCTTCCATGATTTATACCTTTTACATTTTGTTGAAGGAATCTTTCCTGAGCATTTGGTCCTAAAGACATTTTCGTATTTTTTCTTCAAAAAGTTTTAAGGTTTTACTTTTCACATTTAAGTCCTTAATAGATCTGGAATCGACTCTCATGTCACCTTAATATTTTTGTTGGTGGGATACTTTTATTTCAGTAGGTTTCTTTCTTTTTTTTTTTTTTTTAATTTTATTTATTTATTCATGAGAGACACAGGCAGAGGGAGAAGCAGGCTCCATGCAGGGAGCCTGATGTGGGACTCGATCCCAGGTGTCCAGGATCATGCCCTGGGCTGAAGGCAGGCGCTAAACCGCTGAGCCACCGGGGCTGCCCTTCAGTAGGTTTTAAACATCTACAAATCTGAATTATTTATACCTTGAGTTGTAGCTAGAGCTTATTATGTACACTGTATTAAGATTTCATACTGAACAAAGGTGCCCTCTTTGGGAAAGAGTTTTTTTTTTTTTTTTTTTTTTTTTTTTTTTTTTTTTTTTATTTATTTATGATAGTCACAGAGAGAGAGAGAGAGGCAGAGACACAGGCAGAGGGAGAAGCAGGCTCCATGCACTGGGAGCCCGATGTGGGATTTGATCCCGGGTCTCCAGGATTGCGCCCTGGGCCAAAGGCAGGCGCTAAACCGCTGCGCCACCCAGGGATCCCTGGGAAAGAGTTTTGATCACATTTAAAGCCCTTCTAAGATTTTTTTTTTTTTCATATCTTAAATATAATAATGATATTATGGTTATGATTCTTTTCTCTCTAATATTCCTTATATTTAGACGCCTGGGTGGCTCAGTGGTTGAGCCTTTGGTTCAGTGGTGATCCCAGGGTCCTGGAATTGAGTCCCGCATCATGATGGCTCCCCTTTCGGGAGCCTGCTTCTCCCTCTGCTTATGTCTCTGCCTCGCTCTGTGTGTCTCTCGTGAATAAATAAATAAAATATTTTTTAAAAAAAGATATGCAGGGCAGCCCCGGTGGCACAGCGGTTTAGCACCGCCTGCAGCCCAGGGCATGATCCTGGAGACCCTGGATCAAGTCCCACATCAGGCTCTCTGCATGGAGCCTGCTTCTCCCTCTGCCTGTGTCTCTGCCTCTCCCTCTCTCTGTGTCTCTATGAATAAATAAATAAAATCTTAAAAAAATATATATATGCACGCTGAATTATGTCTGGAATTTGCTACAAAATAATACAGCAGTGAGAGAGAGAGTGGGAACAGATAAAATCAGATTGGTACCCAGTTGATCATTATTGAAGCTGAGTGATGGGTATATGGCGGTTTGTTTTATCATTCTGTCTACTTTTGTACATGTTTAAATATTTTCATAGTAAATGTAAAATATCCAAGGACTATTTCCAGAGTTACTTATGAAGTAAAGCATTTTTTAAAGATATAGTTATTTCTTTTTATTTATTATTATTATTATTTTTTTAATCATGAAGGGTTTTTTTTTAAGATTTTCACGCAGGAAGCCTGACACGGGACTCAATCCGGGTCTCCAGGATCACGCCCTGAGCTGAAGATAGCGCTAAACTGCTGAGCTACCTGGGCTGCCCTAGTTATTTATTTTTAGAGAGAGCAAGGGAGCATGCATGCATGGGAACCAAGGAAGGGGCAGAGGAAAAGGGAGAGAGACTCTGGAGCAGACTCCCCACTGAGTATGAAGCCCAACATGGGGCTCAATCTCGCATCCCTGAGATCATGACCTGAGCTGAAATAAGAGTCTAATGAAACCAAGGGTCCAGACACTCAACCAACTGAGCCACCCAAAAGCCCTGTAAAGCATCTTTTCAGTTAAATCTCCATTTACTTGTTCTCAGCAGGCAAGCAGGAGATGAATTGTTAAAACAGAGGGGATCAGGGGAAGAAATGGGATGTGCCATCATCAGCAGGCTTTAGCCTGACCACTCTCATTCCTTCCAGGACTAGGTTCATTCCCACCCTTCCTTTTTTTCTTCCAGAGCTGTTAGGGATATTTTTTATTTTAACCAGAGCCGCCTTTTCCTTTTATTCTACCTAGACAGCCTTAACCCAGAGGGTAATGGAGCCTCATCATGGATTCTGGTCCTCCCCCACCTGAACAGCATCCTGGGACAAAGGATCAGAGATAATGGCAACCCTAGTGCAGTTAATCACATAGTAGTATTATTTTGGCATCACAGCATGCAAATACTAGAGTTGTCATTTTTCTTCTCATAGTGTAATAATTGGCCAAAGTCTCTGGGGAGTCCCAAATGCTTCTCATGGGAGAATCAAATTCTTTCTCTTCTGCTCTTTAATTTTGATATATTTCCTTAGAATAGGTAGTATATTCATGTGGTTCAAAATTCAAAAGGAACAAATGTCTCCCTTCCACCCATATCTCCTAGCTACAGTTCCCTTCCTGGGAAAGTAGATGCAGTAGATACAAGCAAACACCTATATGTTTCACCCAATTTTTACACAGATAGTCGTGTACTAATGCACACGGTTTGGTGCCTTGATTTGTCTCACTTAACAATGTCTCAGAGATCATTCAGTAACAGTCCATCAAGAAGTTTCACATTCTTTTTGATAGCTGCATAGTATTCCATATCTGGTACTGTCCTCTACTTTATGTAACCAGTTCCCATTGGTAGGCCCCCCCCTCACTTTTTTTTTTTTTTTTTTGCTGCCTCTTGCAGTTATAGTAGTGATACTCCGTGATTAGCCCCATCGTATTTGTCATTTGGCCCATGTGTGAATACCAGGTATCTGAGGGGGATAAATTCCTAGAAGTAGAATTGCAGAGTCAAAGGATGTATGTATTTAGGATTTTTTTTTTTTTAAACTTTTATTTATTTATGATAGGCACACAGTGAGAGAGAGAGAGAGAGGCAGAGACACAGGCAGAGGGAGAAGCAGGCTCCATGCACTGGGAGCCTGACGTGGGATTCGATCCCCGATATCCAGGACCGCGCCCTGGGCCAAAGGCAGGCGCCAAACCGCTGCACCACCCAGGGATCCCCTGTATTTAGGATTTTGATAGATATTGTCAACCTGGGTGTGTGGCAGTGGTGCCAGTTTACAGGAGCACCTTTTCTCTACGCACCCCTTCCACTGAGGTTGGATTTGGTTCAGGACTTTTATTGAGTGCCTTCTAGTGCCAGGTTTTTGATACAAAGATAACACTTCCATAGTATCAAATAAAATTGTTACTATATGCCATGCACAGGCACATTATCTGGTAATACCACAAGGAAACCAACAAGGAAGGTTTTTAGATGAGAAAACTAAAGCTCAGAGAGGTTAAATAGTATGCCATGGCCATTGACTCAAGCTAGTAAGTGGCAGAGCAGGATTTAACCCCAGGTTTCAATCCTCTAATACCTGTGCTCTTAAAGAACATCCAACTGCCTCTCAGGAGGAATAACATACGGTCTTATTGTCTAACACAGGTGAGGAATCAGGCTCAGAGAGAATAACTGTCCAAAATAACACACAGCCAGGAAGATATGGAGTCCCCAGGGGAGACCCACATATGTCCATTTGAGGCCTATGATCTGTACTGAGCTGCCTGCCTTCCTTCCATGGAAAAAATGTCCAGATCTCATTAGGATTTTGTTAAGAGAACTTTCTCCATCCAGAGTTCCAGTTGCTATAGAGAGCCATAAATTATTGGTTCTTGGTGTGCATCTGTTGACCGTTAGAGGTGCCCATAGACAAAACCCATCTATGATTAATAATACTAATGTGAGTATAGTCGCCGCTATTTATTGAGTACCTACCACATGTAAGATGCTATACAAAAGGCCAGGGAAACATTATTTTTCCCATTGTCCAGATTAGAAAACTGAGAATAGGAGTGCCTGGGTGGCTCAGTCAGTTAAGCGTCTGTCTTTGGGTCAAGTCATGATCCCAGGATCCTGAGATTGAGTCCTACATCAGGCTCCCTATTCAGTGGGGAGTTCCCTACTCAGTGGGGAGTCTGCTTTTCCCTCTCCCTCTGCCTGCTGCTCCCCCTACTTGTTCTCTCACACTCTCTCTCTGTGGCAAATGAATAAATAAAATCTCTTTTTAAATGAAAAAAAAAAAAAAAAACTGAGGATAAAACAAGTTAAATAATAGTCCTGAGGTCAGCAGCCTGGATGGCTCAGTGGTTTAGCGCTGCCTTCAGCCCAGGGCGTGATCCTGGAGACCCAGGATCAAGTCCCACGTCAGGCTCCTTGCATGGAGCCTGCTTCTCCCTCTGACTGTGTCTCTGCCTTTCTCTCTCTCTGTTTCTCATGAATAAATAAATGAAATCTTAAAAAAAAAAAAAGTCCTGAGGTCAAATGCAAATAACAACAGAATCCAAATCCAATCTATTAGACTTAGAAGCCCTCACTCACTCACTCTGGTGTCCATGTATTTCCCTTGGCTCTCTCTGCCTCTTCCACTTGTCCATATTATTTGGTGCTTTCTCTAGAGGGTGAGTCTGGCTTCTCCAGCTCATGCTGAATGCTTTAGAGGAAAGGGCCCTTTAGCTTCCATTTACCCCATATCCCCCACCCCTACTCCTAGTGCTTAGCACAGGGTAGCGAAAGAGCAGGCTGCCATGTGACACTGGAGGGTTGGCAATGGCCCCCACTAATACTGCCTCAGAAAAGACTCATCTCCCAATTGTGTAACAAGTGTTCTTTGAATACCTGATCTGTGCTTGTTGCTCCAGTGGGAAAGGAATATAAACTATAGGCCTAGCTTTCAATAATTTAGATTATAAGACCACAAATAACAAAGTAAATGGAAGACTAAAAGGATCAGAAGAGTTCATAGGAGAAGATAAGTATAACATAATAGTAGCAAACAGTCATGGAACACAGTAGGGTTCCATGACCATTTTATAAACATAGACCCTGAGACTCAAGAGTTTGAGTATGCAGTCCAGAGTTGTACAGCAAATAGGTGTTAGAGTGAGGGTTCTGTGCTGGGTGGCTTGGGGGCTCCCAGTAAAGGACGTCTGGAAGGATGGGCCTCATATGGACAAGAAGGGAGGTCAAGATGTAGGCCAAAAGGCTGAAAGGTGGAGCTGTAATATTCCTAAAATATTATGGCTTACACCTTAAGCTCTCCTTCTTTTTTTTTTTTTCTTAATTTTTAATTTATTTATGATAGTCACAGAGAGAGAGAGAGAGAGAGAGAGAGGCAGAGACATAGGCAGAGGGAGAAGCAGGCTCCATGCACTGGGAGCCCCACGTGGGATTCGATCCTGGGTCTCCAGGATCGCGCCCTGGGCCAAAGGCAGGCGCTAAACCGCTGCGCCACCCAAGGATCCCTTAAGCTCTCCTTCTGAATGTGGGGAAACCCAGGCCTGGGTCATAAAGTAATAGCACAGGATCATATAGGTTCATCTAGTGTTTCTTCGTGTCCATACATTATCTCATTGAGCCTCCGACTATGCTAGGAAGCAGAGAAGGTCTTACCGTGGAGGGAACTGGGGTCTTCTGACTTGAAATCCCAAGTCCTTTCCAGCATCCATGCCCCCTCCACATTTCTATAGTGGGACAACACAGTCTTTGCAATCAGATAGACCTGGGTTTGAACCACCTCCATTTTGTGTCTCTAGAATCTTAAGGTTTGCAAACTAGGGTGATTCTGGGTACAGAAAAAGCCCTTTGGGAGGCAAGCATATGGTAAGGGATGAATGACATAAGGGAGACATAATAACACTAAAGTTCCTGTAGTGCTTTTTTTTCAATTCACTTTCCAGTCTTTGGTTTACATATGAAGAAAGTGAAGTGATTTGCCCAAGATCACACAGTGAGTTAATAAAAGGCAACCTTGAGATTAGAACTCAAGTCTCTTGTCTCTAAGAGACTTTTTCCTTACACAACACTGCACCCTTGAGAAGGCTGAAGGGAAAGGCCTAGGGATAGGATCACAGTACTTTGGAGCTAGAGAGATCATCTAGTCCATTGTCCACACTTGACAGATGATGAAAGCGAGGCCCAGAGTCCTCAGTTGACATGTCTGCAGCCAGATGGAACTACCACAGAGCAGGAGTAAATCCACATGTTCTGACTCTAAAGTCCCAGGATCTTTTTACGCTATCATGCAAAACTTCCAAATTGCTAATTTTCTGTGCAGATCTAAAAAGCTCATTCCAATGCCAATAATTTACAATAGGAACAACTGTTTAGTTTTAGGAGTTTTTTTTTTTCCCCAAATAGAGTCTCATTCTCTTTCTTTCTCTCTCTTTTTCTCAATTCTTAGGGCAATACATTAGAAGAGGAGAGGGAAAAAGCTTCAGTAGAAGTAGAAAAAAGATAAACATTTGATAATCTCTGAAATCTAGGGAGGTCCCCCAGGAAATAATTTAGAGGCCAGCCCTCTCATCTATCCCAGCCAGCTCACCATTTGCCCTGGCCTACTCACAACAGGCCTTCAGAAGGACCACCTTCCCTTGGCAGCTGCATCTGGTGAACACCAACGGAAATCCCTGGTATTTTTCTTTGCATGCAACCAACCATGGAGATGTAGGTCAGGCATTGCTGGCCTGGCAGTTACAACAGCAATAGCTTTACCCTCTGCACCTGCAGCCGTGTTTGCTAAGCCTCATGAGGATGAGGAAAGGATATTCCTCTCCAAACAGGGACTGATTCCTCAAGGGCCCATGTGGGTGGAGCTGGCTGGGACTCAGGAGGGTGCTGGAGAAGACCATCTGGAATGTGGGGACTAAGAGGGTGGCTCTCTGTCTCATTCCCCCTGAACGTCTGCTGTCTGCTATGCCTAGTGGCACAATTGGCAGTACCTCTGCTCCACTCAGCTTAGAGTCATCGTCACTGACAGAGGAGGCTGGGAAGGTCCCATCCAACCCCTTGAGTTCAGCTGGGCCCCAGGCCTGCACCTGAACCCCCATGCCAGTCTGGTGTTTACGGGATTGAAGCTGCTACCCTTTGGGACCCAGCCTGTTTTCATTTCTGCTCTCAGCTGTCTAGTCTCCATGGACCTCACCTACAGGTTTGTGCGTGCCCATCCCCTGCAGTGCAGCCCCATGAGACTCCTCCAGCCTGGCACACTCTTCTTTGGCCTTTGTTCTTTCCAGCAGAGCCTCCAGTTCTGTGTCTGGCTCATAGGAGAGCTTTACTGGCCCCTCAGATACACTTTGTTGGTTCAACCTAGCTGTATCCCTTCCCAAGGGTTGGTCGCTTTGTGTACACTAGAGGTTTGGGGCAGGTGTGTGTGTGTGTGTGTGTGTGTGTGTGTGTGTGTGTGTGGTTTTAGAGCACTGAGGGGTTACTTGTGTGTCTGCTCTGGGCTGACCTCCAACTGGCTGGCTGCTTCTATCCTTAGCTTTCTCCTGTTCTGGACCTCACATGTCTCTTTTGTAAAGGTGTGGGACCAAGATCAATACATGTACCATTGACCTTAAAGGTAATTTACAGGTGATATGCAAATGGACTTTTTAAAAAAATAGTGTTTATTTTATATTGATTTCCATATGTGGCAAATGTTGTTGGCCTTTTAGTTATAGTAACAATAACGTAAGTTGCTTTTTCATTTCATTTATTTATTTAACAAATACTAAGTATCTTACTCCGTGCCAAGCACCATTCTAGCTATTAGAAATAATCTGCCTTTGTGAAGTTTATATTCTAAAAAGATAGAGTGATTAGGAGGAATGGAGGGTGGCTAGGCAGCATTAGGGGAAGTTGTTTTTTGTGGGGGGGGGATTTGTTTCTCATTTTAAGAGTGATTGGGAAAGCCTTTTCTTTTAAAAATAAAACTTTTTTTTTTTTCAAGATTTTATTTATTTATTCATGAGAGACAGAGAGAGAGAGGCAAAGACACAGGCAGAGGGAGAAGCAGGCTCCATGCAGGGAGCCTGATGTGGAACTCAATTCCGGGACTCCACGATTACACCCTGAGCCGAAGGTAGATGCTCAACCGCTGAACCACCCAGGCATCCCAAGGGAAAAGCTTTTCTAAGGAGGAGGCACATACACAGAGATTTACATGATCTGAGGGAATAAAATCATGTAGCAATGTGTGGTAAGAACATTCCAGACAAAGGGAACAAGTACAGAGGCCCCAAGTTGAGAAGGATGTGCTTGGCATGTTTGAGGAAAAGCAGAGGAGGTGAGTGTGGCTAGAACAGAGTGAGCAGAGGAGAAAGTGATAGAAGGTGAAGATTTATGTGAGCCAAGGTGGGATACTGGCTCCTCCTCTAGATGAAATGGGAAGGCAGTGGAGTATTTTGACTAGAAAATTGTGGCTTCTCTGGTGAAGGACCATAGAGGGCAGTAAGAAGCTGGGAGGACAATAAGGAGGTTGTTAACAACAATGCAGGCAGAAAATGGTGTTGGCTTGAACCAAATGACAGCGGTGGAGGTGGTGAGAAGTGATGGGAGTCTGGATAAGTTCAAAGGAATTTGCTGACAGATCAGAACTAGTGATGGGGATGACTCCAAGTGTTCCAGGCTTCAGCACCTGGAAGGATAAAACTACGACCATTACTAAAAAGGGGAAAGATTGCAGGGACACCTTTCTGGCTCAGACGGTGGAGCATGTAGCTCTTGATCTCAGGGTTGTGAGTTTGAGCCCCACATCAAATGTAGAGATTACTTTTAAAATAAAATATTTTTTAAAAATAAAAATAAATAAATAATAAAAAGGGAAAAGATTACAGAAAGAATAGGGTTCTTCTTGGGGAATAGGGACAAGGGATTGAGAATTTTTAATACATTTATTTAAAAATTTTTAAGTGGGGCAGCCCAGGTGGCTCAGCGGTTTAGCACCGCCTTTGGCCCAGGGTGTGATCCTGGAGACCCAGGATCAAGTCCCACATCAGGCTCCCTGCATGGAGCCTGCTTCTCCCTCTGTGTGTAGGTGTGTGTGTGTGTGTGTGTGTGTGTGTGTGTGTGTGTGTGTGTGTGTCTCTGTGTCTCTCATGAATAAATAAATCTTAAAAAAAAATTTAAGTGAATCAATCGATAGAAAAATGTTAATAACAGCAATGATACATGGATAAGGCCAAAATAGCGATGGCTGAAAATGTGGATAGTGTGGGCCAGATGTGTCTGTGCCTCCCTTCAACTCTAAAAGGCTGCTTTGGTGATTTCAGCCCTTGCAGAATTCATGAAGAATGGGAACTTGAGACTCAGACTAGAATGTAATCAATGCAGAAGGGATGACAGGAGATGAATACCTTGGGTCAGGCTTACCCCTTGGAACGACTTGGGAAGCTCTTGCACACATCCTGGCTCGCAGGCACTGCCTCATTCACTCACTCACCCACTGGGCATCTTCTGCTTAGTAGGCCCTGGACGGGGCACAGTTCTGATGCCCCTGCTCTCCTAATATAAAGCAAGATCTTCAGCTCCACCCCCATCCGGGCCTGGCTACTCTGTGGCCCTGCAGGTCCCTAGTGGTTAGGTGCTGTGTCTGTTGAAAGTGGGCGGCCACAGTGTAGGCACGCCCTGCCCTTCCTTTGTCTCTGTCCAGCCCCTGCCTTCCTCCTCTCATTGCCATCCACCCTTGGAGCCTGGAGAGCAAATAAATGACTTTGCTTCCCAGAGAGAAATGATTTTGTCTCTTTCTACATCCCATATAGTTTCCATAGTTATCAAGCTGGGAAAAAAATCCCCAAAGGCCTCTTCCCTTGCTTTTTGTAGGTGAAAAATAAGGCCAGAGAGACTAGCAACTCCCCTAGCCCACAACCAATCCATCTGTGAATCCTTTCTGCTCTACTTTTTTTTTTTTTTTTTTTTAAAGTATACCTATCCTAGGGCTTGAACTCATGACCTTGAGATCAAGAACTGTATGCTCGGGGATCCCTTGGTGGCGCAGCAGTTTAGCACCTGCCTTTGGCCCAGGGCACGATCCTGGAGACCCGGGATCGAATCCCACGTCGGGCTCCCGGTGCATGGAGCCTGCTTCTACCTCTGCCTGTGTCTCTGCCTCTTTCTCTCTCTCTCTCTCTCTCTCTGTGACTATCATAAATAAATAAAAATTAAAAAGAAAAAAGAACTGTATGTTCTGTGGGGCACCTGGGTGGCTCAGTGATTGAGTGTCTGCCTTTGGCTCAGGTCGTGATCCCAGATCCTGAGATGGAGTCCCTTATCAAGCTCCTCATTGGGAGCCTACTTTTCTCTCTGCCTATGTCTCTGCCTCTCTCTGTGTGTCTCTCATAAATAAATAAATAAAATCTTTAAAAAAAAAACAATGTAAAGCCCAGGTTGCTCAGTGGTTTAACACCGCCTTCAGCCCAGGGCATGATCCTGGGGACCCGGGATTGAGTCCCACGTCAGGCTCCCTGCATGGAGCCTGCTTCTCCCTCTGCCTCTCTCTCTCTCTCTCTCTCTCTCTCTCTGTCTCTCATGAATAAATAAATAAAATCTTAAAAAAAAAAAGTATGCTCTACCAACTTCCTTTCTACTTTTTTTTTTTAAGATTTTATTTATTTATTCATGAGAGACACAGAGAAAGAGGCAGAGACACAGGCAGAGGGTGAAGTAGGCTCCATGCAGACAGCCTGATGTGGGACTTGATCCCAGGACTCCAGGATCACTCCCAGAGCTGAAGGCAGATGCTCAACCACTGAGCCACCCAGGTGTCCCTACTATTTTTTTTTTTAAGATTTATTTATTTATTTATTTATTTATTTATTTATTTACTTGCATGCACGTGAGCGGGCAAAAGGGAGGGGCAGTGAGGGAGGATGAGGGAGAGGCAGAGGGAGAGAGAGAAGCAGACCACCCCACTGAGAGGGAGCCCAACACAAGGTTTGATCTCAGGACTCTGAGATCATGACCTGAACCAAAGGCAGACGCTTAACTGACTGAGCCACCTAGGTGCCCCTCTACTTTTAAAAATAAATTCTGAATCTGACTGCTTCTCACCAGCTTCCCTGCCCCTTTCCTGGCTAAATCACTGTCATATTTCTCTTGGATGACTACCTCACCTTCTCACCAGACTTCTTGCTTCCACCCTTGATCCTGGAGCTGTCTACCCAGCAGCCAGAGGGACCCTGTTAAAACAAAGTTAGATCATGTCCTCACAGTGTTCTCATGTCACCAAAGGACAAGACCAATTTCTTAAATGGCATTCAAGGCCCTGCATAGTCTGGCCCTTGGCTCCTGCCAGACCCCATCACTACCATTCTCCCATCATTCACTTCACTTTAGTCACACTGGCATTCCGGGAGTGCCCAAGTATGTTCCTACCTTGGGGCTTTTACACTTGCTCTTCTCACTGCTTTCCTCAGATCCTTGTGATGCCTGTACCCTCAGTTCATTCAGGGCTCTGATCAAATGTCACCTCCTCAAGAAATTTCCCCTGACTACGAGTTCGGATCCTCCTGTCTTCCGTATTTCTGTCTAACCTTTTTCTCTCATTTATTTTTCTTCTTAGCACTTATCACCATGTGACACATTTATTTATTGCCTATCTCTTCCCATAAAATTGTGAATTCATGCAGGTAGGAATTTTCATCCGATTTAGTCACTGATTTATCCCCAGTACTTAGCATTGTGCCTGGCATTTACTGGGTACTTAATAAAGATTGCTAGGATGAATGAGTGTCCAGAGCTAGCAGGGCAACTTGTCTGGTTCTTTCTGCAACCTCACAGCTCAACCCACAAAGGGATCATGATCTGTCTTAGAAAACTCAGATAAGAACTCCACCAGAGCTACTTAGTATCACTTCTATTTCCAAGATAATGGCAGATAAAGGGAGGGACTGGCCTTGCAGAGGCTGGGTTGGGGGTGGGCTGTGTAAGGCTGTGTAACACACAAAACACCCAGGGAACCAGGGAGCATGCTGCCTTTTCTCTTCTGTGCCCTCAAAGTCATCTCAGGCTTCCAGGGCCCCAAAATAGCAGATCCTCATGAAATAGTGGGCAGGTGCATGGGTGAAAGGGGGAAGGAAGGAAGAGTTAGGAACATCCCTCTGCATCTGTTCTATTGCACTGGCAAATTTAATATGCTCTGGAGTCAGACCCCCTCACTTAGTAGCCAGTAATCTCAGGGAAAGGTCTCATCACCTCTCTGAGTCTTAGCTTCCTCGTAAGTAAAATGGGAACATTTACTTGCAAGATTTTGAGAATTCAAGCAGGAGCTCAGTAAATATTAGCTATTTTTATGTGTCTGTAGCTCTAAAAAATGAGATGTACCATCAGAAGCACAAATGAGGCCACTCTTTTTTAGCTATAAAAAAAATAGCAATAGCTAACATTTATTGAGTTCTGTGGACCATTTACTTCTTGCTACCAAGCCTGTGATAAAAGCACAGTGCTCTCACTTTTTTTTTCTTCAAGAATTTATTTATTTGTTTGTTTGTTTGTTTATTTAGAGAGTGTGTGTGCACATGTTGGGGGGCAGGGGTACAAAAGCAGAGGGAGAGAGAGAATCTCAAGCAGAGTCTCTGCTGAGTACAGAGCCCAATGAAGGCTCCATCTTACCACCCTGAGATCACCAGATCTGAAATCAAGAGTCCAACGCTCAACTGACTGAGCCACCCAGGTGCCTCACAGTGCTCTCACTTTATAAGCAGGAACCCTGGCTTGGGAAGGTGAAGGGCCTTGCCCAAGGTCCCTTAAGTATACAGTCACAGAGCTGAAGCTAAAAACCTACATTGTCCTACTCCAGGAGTCCAGAGGTCTTGCAGAGGAGTCCCTTTACCTCCACTGGGTCTCAGTTTCCCATCTGTTTAGGGAGGGAGTTGAACTGAACATCTCTGAATGCAGGATCATGACACATGAATTCTTGAGTGATCCACATGTCACATGGAGACAAGGGGGGCAGACAACAAGTTGCTTTGGGGCCTCCTGGCGGTAGTGATCTTCTGCGGTGTATTAGTGCTCTGGGTGTTGACTGTGAACAGCAAACTTCCTGGTGGCCCCCACCCCCTGCATCACCGTGCTGCAGGCAGTAGTCCAGCTCTCCTAGAGCACCATCTGGGGCATCTTGCTTTTCTGTACCTTGAGGCAACTGATGGACTAGGGTGGGGAATTGAGAAGACTAGAAGGAACCAGAATGTAGGAAATGCAACCCAGCAGGAGCCTTCAGCTATGAGTTTTTGGTTACAAGGGGTATATGTGTGAGCATTCATATGTATAGGGGGGGAGGGAAGAGTGTTGCAGGGATTTGCTCCCATACTCAAATCCTCCAGAGCTGTTGCCTTCTGCTGTGGAATTCCAAACATTTCCGATCAGATAAAGGTGGCTGAAAATACCCGGGACTTGTTTGGACTAGTTGGAAGTGGTGCTGGGGTGAAGAGGTTGAGGCCATAAGGGCAGAGCCCAGCAAGATCTGGCCTCTCTGAGGAACTTGCCCTGGGTCACAGATGTACCCATTGCCCTTTTCGCCTATAGAATCCTACAGATTTAAGGGTAAGACCCAGCAGGCTTCAAGGTAGAAGAGGAGCAGACTCAGCGCTATGAGTCCTTCTACTCCAGAATGTTGCCTCTTACCTTCCACACTAATTACTGGGTCTTCTGAATACCCTTCAGAGATGGAACACAGGTAATCACTCATCTATCCATGTGTGAGCTACTTTCATCTTCTTCATACTACAGCACTAGTAGGAGTCCTTCTGATGATCCCCTTCATTTTACAAATAAGGAAAGTCCCAGACTTTCCCAGTATCCCAAATAGGAGAATAGATTCAGCTTAAGCAAGCCAGTGATAGACCTGGGACACAAAACCCACATCTCCTCAGCCTCTGCCTGGTATTCTCTTCTTCACAGCATGCAGCATTGATCAGCACCAGATGAGGTAATGAGGATAGCTTTGGGAAGAAAAGAGAAGGGAACAGCTGCTTTGGACTATGGAGTACTTGGAGGCATAGACTCCAGAAAGAAGCAGAGTTTTAGGGAGAGGGTTAGCACCAGACACCAACTCCCTATTCTTTGTAGGCTGCTAACCCCAGGTTTCAGCACAATGCAGAAAATGCCTTTTCCAGAACCTTCCCATAAACTTCCTGTCCCTCTTCCTGAGCCTGAAAGAACTTGGTATCTGGGGAGTCCTAGTCACCTTGCCCAATCACCTGGTGTCTTGGGGCCTGGCCTCCTCCTAGTTTTGCCAGGCAGGGAGGATGGGAATGAAGAGAGGAAACTGGCCTTTCTTCCCTACCCTCCTCACTGTCCACCAGTCAGCCATACTCATCAATCAATATCTTCTCTGGGCCCAGCCCTAGACTAGGCCTGAGAGACAGAGCTCATGGTCAAAAATGAACAGCTTAAAGCAAAATAAGTCAGAGAAAGACAAATACCATATGATTTTATTCATATGTGGAATTTAAGAAACAGTCATTGGGAGGATAAAAGAGGCAAATGAAGAAACAGAACCTCAACTATAGAGAACTGAAGGTTGTTGGGGGGATGAGTGAAACGAAGTACGTTAAGGAGTGCACTTGTCGTGAGAAGCACAGGGTGATGGAAGTCCTAAAGCACTATATTGTACACCTGAAACTAATATTACACTATATGTTAACTGGAATTTAAATAAAAACTTTAAAAAAAATGAACAGCTCATCAAACTGGCAAGAGAAATGAAAAAGACTTGGAGGCAGAAAGCAGGAGTCCTCCTTGAAGAAGTGACCTGGAAGTGAAGATTTAAAAGCTAAATAGGAGAGATCTTGGCAGAGGGATTAGCATGGGCAAAAGTCCTGAGGTTGAAGAGAACATGGTATGTGAGGAATGAAGCAGCTTGGACCTAGACAAAGCTAAGGAAATCCTGCAGGGTCTTACAGACTCCAGAGAAAGCTCTAAGACACAAGTTGAACCCTAGTCTAATAATAAGAACAGTAATAATAGCCGGCATTTACTCAAAGTCTGCTCTGTGCCATGCATAGTTCTAAGAGCCTTACGTGTATTACTGAATCCTCATCGTGTTCTTGTGAAATAAGCACATCCTTAATCTCCATATTATAGATGATATCCAAAGCCAAAACATCTTAGGTCTAGTTGAAAGACTTACTGGGTACCTGCCTGCTTTGCTCTGGCAGCCCAGCTTGGTAAACAGAAATAGAAGGTAATTTGTCACCAGCTTTGGCCTCATCCAAATAGCACTGCCAGGCCACCAATGAAGAAACTACTCAGAGAGAAGCACAACCTGGTCCACAGCCCACAGCTAGGCCAGCAAAGCTTCCTCTGCCAGCCTTCAGTGACTTCTTGGGCAGTCCTAGGGACAGAGTTGGAGGAAAAAGGACCAAACTTGATGCCAGCCAGTGGGAGGAGGTAGAGGGAAAGAGGCAAGTGTTTTCCAAGAGAGCTGTTCAAAAGTGAAGCACCCCACAAGAGTGTAAGCAGAAATGCCATAGAGACGAGATACCATAGAGAATTCCCATGAATATGGACCATCTGGAGTGAACCAGACCTACTATGTGACCTTGGCACTCCACCTTTCTGAACCCCATCTGGAAAATGAGGATGTAGGGAAAAGCTTTGTGCATCACGTGGGAGATTGGATAGTTATAAGATCATTTTTGAGTCTCTGACTTTTTTCAAGGGTGAGCCTTGGTCCTTCTCACCCAGGACACTGGGAGAAGAATGAATGGCTGTCGTCATCTATTCTTGAGAAAATAGAGAATCACTAGGGATGGGATGAGAGAGTTGAGATGAGGGAGGGCTCGGAATTCCAGAGAATGAATGCATAGGAGCATGAAGCAGCCTCCCAGGAGCCATTAAGTAAGTGCTGGGCTCTAGAGTTAGACTTCTGTGTACAAATCCCATCTCTGCCATTTATGAACTTTATTTTTTTTTAAGATTTTATTTATTTATTCATGAGAGACACACAGAGAGAGAGAGGCAGACACAGGCTGAGGGAGGAGCAGGCTTCATGCAGGGAGTCCGACGTGGGACTCGATCCCAGGTCCCCAGGATCATGCCCGGGCTGAAGGCTGCGCTAAACTGCTGAGCCACCAGGGCTGCCCATTTATGAATTTTATTGACCTTGGGATTGTCCCTCGAACTTTCTGTCCCTGTTTCCTCATCTGTAACATGGAAAGTAACAATAGCACTTTGTGGGGTTATTGCAAGGATTAAGTGAATTCGTATACAGAACTAAGCTCTTAGCACCATGCCTGGTACATGGTTAAGTGCTCAGTAAATATCAGTCATCCCTCCCAAGGAAGGAGGTTGTGAGCCCCTAAATGAACATCTGTGCCCCCCAATAAATGCTTTTCTGAATTGTCTCTCTCAGCCTCTAAGACTAGCACCCTGGTTCTGAGCTGAGAAGATGGAGCGCCCACACTCGCACTGCTGAGCCTGATAGCTTTCTCAATTCCCCAGCGGAGGTGTTATCTCCTCCCGGCACAACCACTTCCTTTTCTGAGAAATAAGCACATCTGTCAGGCTTAGCTTCTGAGAACTAATGGTGAGGGAGGAGGCAGGGGAGGAGAAGCTGGCAGCTGACAGGGGCAGAGTTGGATAAAGATTAACATGAAGTTTGCTGTGAGGATATCCAAATATTCCCTAAAGCCCAGTTGGCTTGAGCCCCCACAAGACACCCTCTTTAGCCAGTAACACTGAGGTCATCTTGCTTTACTAAGTGCTTTCATCCTCTGATCTTACCACCACTGTCTTAGGAGGTCAAAGTAGGAGAAAAAGAGGCTCCAAAGTAGAGAGGCTTGCTGTGTAGTGCCCACAGCTGGGTTGGCTAGACTGGTGTTACCCTAGTACATTGTGGTCACCCATCTCTGCTTCTACCCTGACTGAACTGGCTCTCTGAATTGCCTACATCCAAATCCAACCCCAGTCCCAGTAGAGGAAAGAGGCTATGTTCCTTTCACATTGCTGAGGCCAATAGCTCCCCTGGGAAAGCTAAGGGAAGTGGATTCCAACCACAAACCTCACTTCTTCCTAGTCTCCACCTGCACCTCCCCACCAAGAAAGTGATAAGGCCCCTCCACTTGCCCCATCCCCCCCTTCCTGTCATCTCCCAGGGATCTCCCAACGAGGCCTCATTTATCTATGCAGCAGGCATGCATCAGTCTCTCCCTTAGGGAAACTGAGGCTAGCAGCAGAAAATGACTCTGAAAGTGACTCATGGCCTGCCCATGCAGGTCTGTGATGAGGCCAGGGAAAGGTATGGTGCTGATGTCTCTGGCACTTTCTCTGAGCTGCTAGGAGCCCCTTCCTCTTCTCCACCTACCTCTTTCCCAAAATAACCAAGCAGGAAGGAAGTGGTGGGGCTCGGCCATCCAGAGTCACCCTAGAGGAAGGAAGGGCCCGTCTGGCACAAGCACTTGTTCCCCTGCCGAAGCCAGGACGGAAGGGTTTCACTTTCCCTCCTGGTTTTCGTCACATCCTTTTCCTGTGGCACCCAGTTCCCCTCAGTTGGCTGGGGGCCAGAGCTCATTCATTCAGCTGGTGGCCTCGGGCAACCTTCCCCCTCCTAGAGGGACTCAGGACTATAGCCCTGGCCTGGAATATGAGATTCGTTGCTGCATGTACTGGACCTTGCAACTGACTTCCACACATAACCTCTTTGGGCAGGTCTCTTGGTATCTCTGAGCCTCAGTTTACCTGGGTGTAGATAAGGTCATCCTTCAGTTTTAGAAGTATATTCATCTGACGCATGATGGGGCCTTGAAAAGTATTGTCCTTTTTTTTTTTTTTTTTTTTTTTGGTAAGTATTGTCCTTTTGAAAGTGAACACAGTCCCATATGGAGATTGGGAGCAAAGACACTGGAGCCAGACTATTGGTGCAGGCAACCCAGTCACTGTGTGACCTTGGGCAAGTCACAGATCATCTGAGGGCTGCAGGTCCATCAGCTGTATGATGAGTTAATAGTACCCACTACCTGACATTATGGAGACAGTTCAGTGAACTAATCCACCAGAAGGATTAAGGAGAGGGCTTTCTTTGCAGGGTAAGTGCTCAGGAAGCATCTACTGTGACTGCCACTGTGTAGGTTAGATTCTCTGTGGGTAGGGACAGCAGGGACTGAGATGGCAGGATCAGACATCAATCAGAATGTGCAAGAGGCCAGAACTCAGACAAATCCCAGTCCCACCACTTCCTAGATAAGAGGGTAGATGAACTCTGAAGCCTCCATTTTCACATCTGTAGAATGAAGCCATTGACAAATACAAGGATTAAATGAGTAGTCCTTCATTTGTCCATCTAAAATAGATTCATTTATGGCCTCCTGGTGACTCAATTGGTTGAGCATCCAACTTTTGATTTCAGTTTGAGTCATGATCTCATGGGTTGTGAGATCGAGCCCTGCATCGGGCTACATACTTATCAGGGAGTCTGCTAGCGATTCTCTCCCTTTGCCTCCCACTTGCCCTCATAACGTACGTGTGTGTGTGCACGCACGCTCTCTCTCTCAAGTAAATGAATCTTTTAAAAAAATTTAGGGGCACCTGGGTGGCTCAGTCGGCCCAGCATCTGCCTTTAGCTTAGGTCATGACCCCGGGGTCCTGGGATCAAGCCCCACATCAGGGTCCCTGTTCAGTAGGGAGAGAGAAGCAAGTTCTTGGATCATGACCTGAGCTGAAGGCAGACGCTTAACCGACTAAGCCACCCAGGCCCCCAAAAATAGTCTTTAAAAAAAAACTATAAAATAGATTCATTAAGAATGGCACCTGCTGTGCTCCAAGTACAGCATCAGGTTCTGGAGATAAAAGGGACAAAACCAGACACAGTCTAGTGGGGGAGAAAGGACAAAAAACAATCACTCAAATGATTGTGATTGATCAGGGAATATGACCTAGTCATAGTAAAGTGCTTTAGCTCAGTGCTTGGCACAACTAAAACATTCAAATGTATAATAAAGATCAGCTGCCATAACAGTTGTAATTATCTTATTGTTATTTAACAAGTGAGGACACTGGACTATTCAAGGTCACACCGCTAGGAAGAAGCATGGAAACTGGGAGGTGAGAGAAATGGCATAGGAGGATTGATCAGACTTAAGCAGGCGCTGTGCTTCACACCCTGGCAGGGTGGATGGGCTGCTACTTTTGGGACATTGTTGTGCCTGCCTTTTTCCTGACTTCACCAGGGTTGCAGATGGCCTCAGGGTGGCCTACAGTGTTCAGTTGGCCTCTCGGCAGAGATCTAGCTGTAGTCAGTCTGTGCCTGTCTGGATGGGCCTGGCTTCAGACCTGGGTCAGACTTGGTCCCTGCCTACACTTAGACCCCAGACTGAGGCAAGGAGACTGACACACAAACGGGCCTCAAATTAGGGACACCCTGCCTCACATTCTCGCGTCAGGTCCAGGTACTTGTTGCTACCGCTGAAACATGCTCTTTTTTACCCAAGATTTTTGATCCTCCCTTGACCACTGCCACCTTGTCTTTCAACACTCAGCTCAAACCTCACTTCCCCAGAGAGCCCTTCTCTAACCATTCTACCTCTATCAGGTACTCTCTATTACCTACCTCCCCATGACTTACTGTCTTCAAAACCCCGTCATCTCTGAAATTGTCTTGTTTCTTACTATCCTCTCTACTTCCCACTAGAACAGTGTTTTTCAACTTTTTTTCCTTATCGCCATCCCCTTAAGGTATCTTTTTATACATTCCTGTCCTAATTGCCTTCCCAGGATATTTGAATACCACAGCTGTACTCTGTATCTCTTTATGTGCTATGGCCTTGTGGAAAACCACAAACCACTGCACTATCCAAGAATTTTTTGCTTTGTCCCATTGGAGGTGATTGCCCTCCCATTGAGAGTGTGCAGACTAGAACATAAGCTCCATAAAAGCAGATCTTGTTTGTCTTGTTCACTACTCTGTCTTTAGTGCTGGGCTTGGAGCATGGTTTGCACTCAAGAAATATTTATGGTGTGAATGAGAGTCCAAAACCTTGGAAGCACAACAGAGACACTCATGGAGTCTAATAAGCTGAGTAGAAGTTGGCTAACAGGAAAATGATGTGGGGAGAGTGACCAGTTAGAGGACACACAGGGGTGAGACACTCTCTGGAGTATGTCAGGTGGGGCCATTCCAGGGCTGTGGCACAGGCAAGACCTTAAAAGTGGTCCTAGTCTTGGCTTCTCCTGGGGACCCTGGTTCTTGGCTCACCGCTCTGAGGGGCCAAGTCAGAAGACACCAATTCCTAGTCCAAGCTCTACCACAAGCCAGCTTTGTAAAACTATAGAATGGGCAGATGAGTTGGCCTTCCTAACTTGTGGTGTCTGCCTGGCTTAGAGTCCATGACCCTCCCGTGGAGGTCATTAGCCAGCCATTGCCTGTCCCCAGTGGCCCTGAAAACCTCTGCATGGATCCCGTGTCAGTGGTCACAGCTGCAAAGAGAAACTTCCCCCACTTTGCTCTCACCCAAGCTGAGGATGCAGATAGCCTCAGGCCTGGGTCTCCAGAAAGCTCCTGTGACATCAGAGACTTACTTCCAACTCACCCTTATGTCTCACCACCACCATCACTCCCCATCCTCCCCACCCCACCGCCATGGCCACCATGCCAGCTCTAGCTGAAACTAGTGGGACCCATTGAGGAGCACTGGGGCTTATCTCTGCTTTTCCAGAACCAGGCTGCTCTGCAATGCTGTTTATTTATCCAGGGCAACCGCCCACTGAGAAAATGGCTGTGTTTGTTTCCAAGTGTGTCGTGTGAACCTTGAGCTAAATATACCCACACCATTGCCTCCCCAGCACCCGCCCCGGAATAGCACACCCCATTTTGCTCATGCTGTCTGCAAAAGCAGTCCCCAGAATCCACAGCCCCTGGAAATCCTCCTCCCCCTTCCTCAGGAGAAAGAGCTCCTGAAAAGGAGATGAAGGTTGTCCTGGCCAGGAATACATGAGTCGGGGGGCTGGGCAGGTCAGAGTCTTGTTCTCTATAGCAGTGAAATGATAATGTTCCCTCTACCCTGGAATGACTGTTCCTGGACAGTGAGTGCTTTGTGCCCTTGCAGGGACGGGGCCTGTTTACTCCAACTCAGCCCCAGAGAGGAAAGTTTCCTGTGGCTGCCAGCCCTCTACTTTAGGAAAGTTCCCATCGAGGGAGCCAGGCCTCTCCCACTTTGGCTTCAACCCCAGTGTCCCTGGTTTCTTGTGAGACATCGGGCCCCTTGGGATAGCTAGATCCTTCTGGCCTTGGTCTCACTTCTCCCATGCTCCCTACAGTCCAGGGCTCTCCCCCCATCATGGATCAATCTTTTTTTTTTTTTTTTCCTTTATTTATTCATTAGAAACACAGAGAGAGTCAGAGACTGTAGTAGGCAGAGGGATAAGCAGGTTCCCAGCTCAATGCGGACTTGATCCCAGGACCCCAGGATCACAACCCCAGCTGAAGGCAGATGTTCAACCACTGAGCCACCCAGGCACCCCTTGGATCAATCTTTTTTGTGACTCCACTTGGGCCTACTTTGCTTGGGACCAGAAAAATCATAACTCTTTAAGAATTTTCTCTTTTTTAAAAAAAAAAATTTATTTATTCATGAAAGAGAGGCAGAGACACAGGCAGAGGGAGAAGCAGGCCCCATGCAGGGAGCTCTACATGGAACTGGATCCCAGGACCCCAGAATCATGCCCTGGGCCGAAGGCAGGCGCTAAACCGCTAAGACACCCAGGGATCCCCTTGTAAGAATTTTCTTATCCGCCAACACCTAGGATGAAGGGGGAGAGATGGGGAAGCATATCCACGCCAGTGGTGCCTGGGCAGCAACAAAGCCAAAGGGGGGCTGGCTGATGCCACACCTCTGCCCTTCTCTCCCCAGACCCAAGGCTCCCCCACATCCCTCTTAGAATCCATTTTAGTACTACTGACAGGTCATCCCAGCCCCCCACATAGGAAGGTATCCCACTATAGCTTTACTTCTTTGGAGCTGAGGAACCCTGGTTCTGATCCTAGCTATGCCACCTATTAACTGAGTGACCCAGAAGAGGTCTTTTCTATCCAGTGTGAAACAGGGCTCAAATATACCTGACGAAGGTGAAATGGGTAACTGCCTGACACTTAGTAGACTTGTAGTACCTTTATTCCATTCATGTATTTGTTGAGCACCAACATGTGCCAGACGCTGTTCCAGATAGAGTATATAGAGACAAGACAGGATCTCTGTCCTTGTCAAGCCACACCTAGTGCAGGAGACAAAACAAAAACAAAGTGTCAAATCTGGTTATGAAAAGTGCTAGGAAGAAAAATAGAGCAAGATAGAGATGAGGATGGGTGCCATTTTAGAAGAGGTGACCAAGACAGGCCTCCCTGGGGAGATGACATTTGAGCAGATTCAGGAGTGAAATGAGGGAGGGAGTGAGGCAGGTGGTGATCTGGGGTCAAGTGCTCCAGGCAGCGAAAACAGCAAGCTCTTGAGCAGATGTTCAAGGAAAGGCAAGGAGGCCGGTGTGATGAGGGGAGTGTGCAGTGGGGAGAGGGCAGGTCCCACTAGACCTCACTGGCCATGGTAAGGAATGGGGACTTTATTCTAGGTGTAATGGGAAGCCTTGTGAAGGCTGAGACCTTGAGATGAGATGGGAAGGAGTGACATGGTCTGAATGGAGGGACTTTTTCTAGTGTTTTTTTCCACTTTACATGGTAAACATTCTGGTAAGGGCTCTAGCTTATGTGTCACTGCTACCTCCTTAATGGCTTAATAAATATTGAGAAGTATATGAGTCATCTTGGCAGTTCAATGCTCATGGCACTCTGCTAGGTACCAGGGATGTGAGCAGAAATGACACCAGCGTTCTAAGTTCAAGGGAAAGCTGTTGGAGGACTTTAAGTGCCATGATCTGATCTATGTTTTTAAAAATCCTCCATATGGAGCATGGACTGAGCAAGGTTATCAAGACCAGAAGTAAGGCCAGGCAGGTCTCACTCACAGTGAGCAAACTGGCCTGGTGGAACTTGGAACCAGCTGGAGATGGCAGGTGTTGTCTGAGGGAGCAGCCACCACTGCCAGTTGGGACCAGGTGGAAATGAGGGCCCAGGCTGTGAGCTCTTAGTGGAGAGGAAAATCATGGGCTCTGTTCATTCATCGGTAATCCATTCACACTAAACACGCATACTCCCTAGGCCCAGAGGCTCCAGTCTGTAAATGGGGAGAGAGGGCCTGCACTGCAGCATCACTGAGAGGATTACAGGACAAATGGGGTGCAAAGTTTACTCATTAAAGGGTGCCCCACACGCTGGCTCCGCCCCGGGGTGGGTAATTTAACCCACAGCCCCACCTTCCCCATATCATGTGCTTCCCTCCTGACTGCTAAGGGCTGTTGCTCACCTCCTTCTGGGCCCAGAGTGTGTGTGTGTGTCTCTCTCTCTCTCTCTCTCTCTCTCTCTCTCTCACACACATACACACACACACACACACACCAGGGGGTGGGGGACAGCGACAGGGCTTCACAGATCCCATCCTAGGCCGGCATGTAGAAGGTATCCCTCTACTCTGCCCTCAGTGTCTACCCACCAGCCTCCCCTCCCTTCTCCAGAGGGAGAAGGAGCCTCGGGCCAATAGTACCTGGCCTTCCCCTGAATCGCTGGGAATTTAGCCCTGTCCCCTCTCCCTCCCTCCCTCTCTTAGTTGCATTGGTGCATCAGCAGGAAAGCTAAGGCCTAGTGGGTGTGCACTATGCACAGACTCCACCCTCCTCCTCAGCTTCTAGACCACTCATGGACCAGCTGTGGCTCATGGTGTCTCCCCATCCCTTTCTCTCCAGCCCTGCACTCCAGCCACCTAGCCTCCTGTTACTTCCCTGCCCCTGCTGATCTCTTTCCTGATGCAGGTTCTCCAGTATGACTTTTTAGCCAGTTCACCTTGAACAAAGCTCTTCCCAGCTTTGCACCCTTATGTCAGCTATAAAGTGCATTGGTCATCCCCAGCTGGGCGGCAAGAAGGAGGGCAGCCATGAACCCTTTACTTGGCCCAGAGTGGGCATGGATGGCTATAGTTTTTCAAATCACTATTGCATGCAGGTGGCCCCTTCTCCCACCCACCCACCCATATTATTGTCATAGAACTCAAACAACACCATCCTTTCTCTTCTCTATCCCTGCAGGATACTTTTGTGGAACTCTACGGGAACAATGCAGCAGCCGAGAGCCGGAAGGGCCAGGAGCGCTTCAACCGCTGGTTCCTGACAGGCATGACTGTGGCTGGCGTGGTTCTGCTGGGCTCGCTCTTCAGTCGGAAATGACCAGACACTGACCACCCACTTACCCTCCCACCCCTGTCCTGCCCCTACCACACCCCTTTGTCCAGCCACCATTGCCACCAGGAGAACCACTACATGCAGCCTACGGCCACCTTCCCATCACAGGGTTGGGCATAGACCAGGTCTCCCGCAATTAGTTTTCTAGAATCTACCACGCTTCTGTGAGAGCCGCCTTCCCCACACCTCAGTTCTCTGGCCTCAGAACCCACAAGGTTTCCCCAAAATCTGCCCCATGGAAGCTGGCAGGTGTGGGGGTGTTTGTGGCTGGGGGCTGGAGTCCCTGCCTAATTGGTGGAAAACCCCTTAGCCTCACCAAGAATGCTTTCCTGCCAGGTAGCTGGAAAGTTTCTGACCTTTTTCCCCAGAAGGAGAGACTAGATTGCCTTCGTTTTGATGTTTGTGGCCTCAAAATTAATCATTTCCTATCCCTTCCAGAACCTAGGCTCCCCTTCCTTTCATCCCTTTCAAGAGCCACTTAGGGGCCACTTCTGACTAATTAGGGATTCAAGCTGCTTGGGATAAAGAAACAAGGACCAGGACCTCCTCCCCACCTCTGGCCTGGCCAAAGTCCTTGACCCCAATCCCAATGTCCTCCAAAGGCCCCTGGATAGAGGCCAGCCCCACCCAGGAGGAAGAGGGCTGTAGCTGCAGGAAGCACCCCGTGCCAAAGCTGGGGTGGCCCTTGCAGTTTAGCACCACCCCAGTTCCTTTCCCCTTCCCCTCCCTTGGCTCCCATGACCATGACTAAGGGACCAACTGGGCTCAAGGCAGGTGCCCCAGAGCTGTTGATGGCTTCAGCTGCCTGACTTTCCTGCAAGAAGATCAGCGTGTGGCATCTTTGCCTGGAGCTACTTGCCCATGGAGCCCAGGGATTCGGGGGCCTTGGCCCAGAGGTGAAGGGGAGCTACAGGGAGCAGCTGTGGGAGCCCTAGAGTCTTCCCTACCTCAGGCAGGAAGGGCAGGAAGGAGACCCTGATGCACAGGGTGGAGGTGGGGGTGGCAAGAGGGGCCAGACCTACCTGGCCAAACAAATATATGCCCCACTCCCATTCAGCCTGGGGTGCCAGGCTGCCAAGGTCAGAGTGGCCTGGCCAGGAGTCCTTCAGGCCTCCCTCTCCTCTACTCCACCCATGGCCTGTCTCATCCCTGGGGGTCCCGGCCTATCCCTGGCCATCCTGGGCTCTCTGCTGTACATATTTGAGACTAGTTTTTATTCCTTGTGAAGATGATATACTATTTTTGTTAAGCGTGTCTGTATTTATGTGTGAGGAGCTGCTGGCTTGCTGTGCGTGTGCACGTGGAGAGCTGGTGCCCGGAGACTGAACGGCCTGATGCTCCCTCCCCTGCCCTGGTCTGGGGAAGCCAGCTGGGGGTCCTGGCTCCTAAGGGGCACCTGTCCCCCCCCCCAACTCCCCCCCACACTTGTTCCAGCTCTTTGAAATAGTCTGTGTGAAGGTGAAAGTGCAGTTCAGTAATAAACTGTGTTGACTCAGTGAGCAAAGGGCCTGGGCTCTTGTGTGCCCTGGGCTGGGGAAGGAGGGGCTGTGCGGTTGGCAACAGGGCTGCAGGGGAGCTGCGCATCACTGCTGGCTCTGCTGCCTTCAGGAGAGGGCCTTGGACAAGTCCCTTCTTCCACCTGGGCCTGAATTTCTCCACCTATTCTTTGATGGGGGTTTTATTGAACACCTGCTGTGTGCTAAGCAATGGGTATGTGGGAGCAGGATGGATGGATGGACACAGTCTCTGCCCTCAGGAACTGACATTCTAGGAGAAAAAACAGCCACTTGGCAAGTGTTTACTGAGTCCTGCTCTGCCCAGGCACACTCCTAGGCACTGGGGATTCTACAGTGAACAAAGCCCTTCCTTTATGGAACTCGCATTCTTGGGAGACAGACAAAATATAAGGATGAGACAGTCTGGCTGTTGGAGGGCAAAGGTAGAAGCTAAATGACCATAAGGAAGAAGGACAAGACTTATGAAGGACCTAGTGGGGAAGGAGATAGGAAGGAGTCGGACTTTTTTTTTTTTTTTAAGATTGATTGATTGATTATAGAGAGCATGAGCAGGAGGGGCAGAGGGAGAAGGAGAAAGAATCTTAAGCAGACTCCACACTAAGTGGGGACCCTGATGCAGGCCTCAGTCTAATGACTCTGAGATCATTACCTGAGTTGAAACCAAAAGTCACCTCTCAACTGATTGTGCCACCCAGAGGCCTCCAGAGTTGAGGTAACATTTTAAAAGTAGATCCCGCAAGATTTACTGATGGATTAGAGATAGTTCAAGAAAGAGGAGGGACTCCTGGGTGGCTCAATGGTTGAGCATCTGCCTTCGGCTCAGGGTGTGATTCTGGGGTCTGAGGATTGAGTCCCACATTGGGCTCCCTGCGAGGAGCCTGCCTCTCCCTCTGCCTATGTCTCTGCCTCTGTATCTCTCATGAATAAATAAATACAATCTTAAAAAAAAAAAAAAAAGGAATCAAGGGTGATTGGAGTTTTTGGAATGGTGTCACCATTATAATTACAAAAGTAAAGTACATGTCTGAGGCCAGTGCAGCTCAAGAGGCTCATAGTTAAGTGCCCAACAGTATTTAATATGGGACCTGAGCTTGTCTAGGCTCCTGAGAAGTGACAATGAGAGCTATGGCCAGAAGAACATAGGAGTCAGCTAAAAGAATGGGGGAGGCAAGAAGAGTGGTTCTGGTCAAGAAGCAAGTGCACAGGATGAGTAAGAATTTTCCTCAGACAGAAGGAAAGTTGGTGTGTGGAGTTGAGAAGGGTCTCCTGGGTCAAGACAATGTCAGAGAGGTGGGGTGAGGGGACTGAACTTGATCCTGAGAGCACTGAGAGCCAAAGGAAAGTTGTAAGTCAGGGAGTTTTATGCCCCCTTAGAGCCCTCAAAACAAAACACCCTGTGTGGAGAAAGTTCTGGAGGGAAGCAAAGTGGAAACCTGAAGACCAGTGAAGAAATCATGGTTTGGTTAAGGCTCTGGTTCTCAGGGTGGGCAGGCCAGGTGTCTCTTGTGGGTCACCATTCCTGGGCATGTGACTGGGCAAGTTACCTATCCTCTCTAAGCTCCAACTTTCCCCTATAAATGGGATTGATGGCAGTGCCCATCTCACGCGATTGTGGTCAAGATTGAATGAAATAACCCAACAGAGCTTGGGGGAGGGCTGGATGGGGAGGCACGGCAGCAATGACCGCACCATCGGGCTGGTTCCCCCGGAGGTGGAAGGAGGGGCTCCCCACAGACTCCCACTTGGAGCAGCCAGAAGACTGGGAGGGGTCTGGGGAAGCGAGCGAGGATTTCAGAGGCGGGCACTCGGGTCAGGGGCGGAGCTGGAGGCGGGAGGCTGCCTCGGACGCTCGGCCCTGCCCGCCTTTAGGAGCGGGCTTGACTGCCCCCTGGTGGCTGGAGGGGGGAACCTGAAGCGACGCCACTGTCGCTGGCCTCTCCCGCGGGCCAGTCTTTGGTGTGTGGCCCGGCTCACGAGAGGGACCTCCACACTTCCAATCCTTGGGTAGTGGATTCAGAGCTTGCCTCTGCTCTCCTGGGACTAGGGTCATCATTCTTCTTAGTTCAACACCAAAGTCTCCAGCCTTTCCCTCCACCCGAGCCCCGCAATGCTGCCCTTGCCCTTGCCCTTTAACCTTAGCCACTTGAGCCACTCTTCAGATTTTTGATCCTTCTGGAAACATCTTTTCACATACGGGGCAAATACATAGATATAAGTATATTTTGATCCTCGTGGCCTCCCCCTGCCTTTTCTTAAACAAATGGTAACCACCACTCTGCCTTGCCTTTTCCCCCTAAATAATGTATCTTCTAGAACTTTTCCTACTCATACATGAATCTCTGTGTACCATCGGGTACCTTCAACAGTTATCAACACTCATGGCAGCTTCATTATTTTTTCTAGCTGTGTAGTATTCTAACCAGAATCTTAACTCAGTGATTTCCAACCTTAACACATGCACATGCATAAAATATTGGAATTGCACACTGAAGGAAAGTTTTTGGAAGGGCTTTCAGACTGCCTACATGAGTACTAGGGGAAAATCCATTCCATTTCAATATACTATTTTTACGATGAGAAAAATGAAATACAACATACTTCATAATGAAGTATTAACTTTGAAACAATGCATATTTTATATAAGCTTTTATATAGTAAGCTTATCCCCCATCAAGGCTTATTAATGATGACTTCTTCAAATTTTGGTGGTCAGCATCAACAAGAGACTTCATAGTCACAAGTAGGTGATAAAAATTTTAACCATCCCAAAGCTTACAATTGAAATTATATTTAAATGTTCCAACAGTTCTTCCCTTTATTTAATTGACAAATATAATGTATTCAAGTGGATTTCAAATCCAAATGAACTTTTTCATTTCAGGTATTCTAAATTAAGTTCCAGAATACAGGAAATGATATAAAGCTTTTGAGTCCTTTCTTCTTCTTCTTCTTCTTCTTCTTCTTCTTCTTCTTCTTCTTCTTCTTCTTTCTTCTTTCTTCTTTCTTCTTTCTTCTTTCTTCTTCTTTCTTCTCCTTCTCCTTCTTCTCCTTCTTCTCTTCTCTCCTTCTCCTTCTCCTTCTCCTTCTTTTCTTTTTTTAGAAAATTATAACTTATTAAACCTGGGCAAGGCCAAATAGCACACAGGAAGAGGGGAAAGGAAGGAGAGAAAGAACAAGAAGGAAAGAAAGGGACAGACTTTGTAGTAAGACCACTTAAATTTCATAAGCATTCACAAGGTCTTTTACATGAAATTATTCAAGCTAATGATTCATGTGTGAACCTACTGCAATGGGGTGGTTTAAATAATTTAGAAGGGAATTAATACTTCATATGACCAGAATTCTAACATGAACATTTATTTAAAAATCAGATAAGACAAATTTATTGAGATCATATTTGTTGATCTTAAAATTTGAGGAAGTCCTTTTTTTAAGTAAGCTCCACACCCAGTGCAGTGTTTGAACTCCTGACCCTGAGATCAAGAGTTGCGTGCTCAACTGACAACTGGGTGCTCTTAAAACACTGAGATACCAAGGGGTGTCTGGCTGGCTCATTCAGTAGAGCATGGGACTCTTGATCTTGGGGTTGTGAATTTGAGCCCTACTTTGGATATAGAGTAGTTACATAAAAAGGAATATAAACACCCTAGTGGTTAGCCAACAAGATAGTTTGTAAATTTGTTGCTGAGTGGGGAAATGACCAGTCCCCAAGTGAGGAAGGCTTGGCTCAAATTGCACTGATGTAAAAAACAGTGTCCCTTACCCCCTGAAAAACGAAACAACAACAACAAAAAACTGTTCCCTGTCCTATGACCTTGTAAAAATAACAGGAATAAATGAAAAGAACAATAAAGCCCTTGTTTGCAAACAATTTTTGTGGTGGGACAATACTCCGCAGCTGGTTGACCATCCCTTTTAGGAACATCAATCTCACCTGGGCTTCATGCCAAGCTCCTTGGGCACCTGGAAAACAAATTCCTCCCGTGGCTTCGCAGACTTTGTGGAGGCTCATCCTGGAAGATTGGTGGCCTCATGCTCTGCTCTGTGGTTGACCCCTGCAGTAGATGTCAAGGAAGAACCCAACCTTGGCCATGTTCAGCTCATCCCGGTGAAGCAATGAGGGCCAGCAGAGGGACAGCTGTGTAGTGGTTAGGAGCAGGGCTCTGAAACCATACTTTCTGGGATAGCTGGGTGCCCTTGAACAAGTGTCTCGACCTCTCTGTGCCAGAGTTTCTTCACCTATAAAATGGAGATGATAGTAATAGGTGTTTATGCAGATTTAATGCAGGTTTTATGTTTGTAAAGTGCTTAAAAATGGCATCCGGCACCATAAATGTAAGTATTAATACGCTATGCTGTCAGACCACTCCCACACCTGCTACCACTGCTCCACAGACCCCTGAGGGGACTAGTCTTGAGGCTCCAACTGCCCCAAGCTCTGTGTCTTAGTATGCATATCCTCTGAAAGCAAAGTCTAAAAGGAAGGATTCAGGTGTAAGTGGTGATCCCAGAACAGCCAGGACAGTGAGGCTGGAAAGGACAGGAAGCCAAGACAGGGTGCAATGATAAGTAAATTGCCACTTCAGACAATGGGGTCCTTCCCAGGGGATCCTTTGATAGACCTGTGGTATATTCTAGGGAAAAGAACTTTGAGGTATTTCTCCACCAACCCCTGTCCCTCTTTGGCTGAGGGCTTCTCCTCAGCATTTGGCACTTCCTGCCAAACCCATTCTTGGGCTAAGCATAAACCTATGGCCAAAAAGACACAGGTGACTGTTCTCTTGAATGATAACTATCTGCCAAAGTTGCACATGACTTCCAAGGGTGGGCTGAAGACACATGGCTGGGGCAACAACACATCTGCCACCACTGGTGAAACTAAGCACACCAGCTGGGAACCATCCTTAAGGGAGGAACAATTTCATAGTTCTCAACTTCTGCTAATCCAGACCATACTGCAGTCAACAACCTGGTGTATCCATCATTTTGCACACGTAAATGTATACCCACGGGACATTCACAGAAGTAGAATCACCAGGCAAAAGAATGTATGTATTTGTTGTTTTGATGGAGACAGCCAAAGCTGTCATCCTGTGGAACTGCATGTCTCCTGCACCCTTGCCAACATCCATGTTAACACTCTTTTATCTTTGTCAATCTGGTTGATGAAAAAATAGTATCCCATACTTTAAAATTTCATTTGCAAAAGTCTAATTGAGGTTGGCATTTTTTAATAATTTAAAGGCCATCTGTGTCCCTGATAAGTTAATGAATCCACACAATGACCAACGAAGGCTGCAAATGGCAAATGAAGATGCTAAGTAAGCATCATGTACCTCCTGGCCAAGGAACACAGCACACCCATGAAATATTATTGTCAAAAAGTCAGATCTAAATGTGACCAAAGCCTCTAAATGTAACCACTATAGATGGAAAATGCAGGGGGTGCAGGGGTACAATAAAAACTACATGGGAATGTAATCAGTAAGATGCAGACGGGGGGGAACTCCTTGGGACAAGTGACCCTGCTTCTATACTCACTCTTCCAGGAAGACAGAACAGATCTACTTTTCCCTTTTTCTCCTGCTAATTAAACTAAAAACCCTGGGCACTATATAAAACAAGTGCAAGATAACTCTGGAAGGTGAAGACAAGGCAAACCAGCCAGGGACCTCAGAACCCCAGGAATGACATGATGGCAAGTTCCATGGGTTTTCCTTTTGCCCCAGAGATCCCAGACTTGGAGCCAAAGAAGCTGAAGCTGACTACCCAAAAAAGCCAATGGACACAGAAAAGACAACACAGCCCCCAGGGCCTGCTTTCACTAGTCAAAGGATTAGGAAAGGAGCAACCCAGCAGGACAGAAAACTTTTAGACTGTAAGAGCTCTACTCCAGCCAAACACCACTGAAAAACACTATGGCTCTATCCACATCAACAAAGGCCAAAGGGGGATTTGGCAACTCCCATCCATCCACATGAGTCAAGGTACCCCAACACCCCTACCCACGTGGGATGTTGTGAGATGAGGCCAAGGGAGTCAGGACCTTCATGTCTGCTGGCCAGTAATGAGCACTCTCCTGCCTCCTCCTCCTCATACAATGTTGATGGAGGCCACACTGGGAGCCCACAATCCCACCCCTACCTGGCAACAATGAAAGTGGGTAAAGGAATATAGAGAGGGTAATATTTCTATACTTCACTCAAATTGGGAAACGATGGCACCAGTAGACTGTGGTAGGGTATGTGCACATAATGTAATACCACTAAAAAGCTATGCAAAAAGGGGATCCCTGGGTGGCTCAGGGGTTTGGTGCCTGCCCTCAGCCCAGGGCATGATCCTGGAGTCCCAGAATCGAGTCCCACGTCAGGCTCCTTGCACGGAGCCTGCTTCTCCCTCTGCCTGTGTCTCTGCCTCTCCCTCTCTCTCATGAATAAATGAATAAAATATTTAAAATAAATAAATTAAATAAATAAAAAAGCTATGCAAAAAAGACACTCAAAAACACCATGTAAAAAATAAAATGGAATCTGCCTTTGGCTCAGGGTGTGATCCCGGAGTCCTGGGATTGAGTCCTGCATCGGGCTCCCCACAAGGAGCCTGCTTCTCCTTCTGCCTGTGTCTGCCTCTCTCTGTGTCTCTCATGAATAAAAATCTTTTTAAAAATTAAAAAAATAAAATGGAATTATAAAATAACTCATATTTTTCCACAGAAAGCCAGAAAAAGAAAACAAGGAAATGAATAACAGAGAAAACACACAGGAAAAAAAAAAATTGGGAGATATGTCTTAGCATAGCAGTAATTAAGTGTGATGGTCTAAATATACCAATTAAAAGATATTGTGGGGATCCCTGGGTGGCTCAGCGGTTTAGCACCTGCCTTGGGTCCAGGGCATGATCCTGGAGTCCTGGGATTGAGTCCTGCGCCGGGCTCCCGGCATGGAGCCTGCTTCTCCCTCTGCCTGTGTCTCTGCCTCTCTCTCTCGCTCTATCATGAAGAAATAAGTAAAACCTTAAAAAAAAAAAAAAAAAAGATATTGGCAGAGGGGCACCTGGCTAGCTCAGTCTGTAGCGTATGCGACTCTTGATACCGGGTTAGGAGTTCAAGCCCCATGTTGAGGGTAGAGCTTACTTAAAAAATAAAAATAAAAAGATACTGGCGGAGTGAATTTTAAAAACCAGCTATGTACTGCCTATAAGAAGCTCATTTCAAATATAGCAGAAGATGGAGGGGGAAGGGATAAAAAAGATACATCACACAAGCAGCAAAAAATGATGGGTCTAAGAAGAGAAACAGACAAATCCACAATTAATAATACACTCCTCTCAACAACTGATGGAACAACTAGACAGAAAATCACCAATAATACAGAAGAACTCAATAGCACCATCAAACAATAGAATGCAATGGACATTTTTAGAATGCTGCATTCAACAGCAGCAGAATACACAATCCTTCCAAGTGCCCACTGGATACAACCCAACACAGACCATGCTCTGGTCTATGAAACATACCTCAACAAAATTTTTTTTAAAGATTTTATTAATTTATTCATAGACACACAGAGAGAGAGGCAGAGACACAGGGAGAGGGAGAAGCAGGCTCCCTCTGCAGGCACCCAGGCTGCAGGGGGCACCAAACCGCTGCGCCACCAGGGTTTGCGCCCCATACCTCAGGGGGTATGCGCCCCATACCTCAACAAATTTAAAAGAATTGAAATCACACAGTGTGTTCTCGATGGAATCAAACTAGAAATCAGCAACAGAAAGATAATATGAAAATCTCCAAATGCTTGGAAACTAACGACACATTTTCTTTTTTTTTTTTTAAGGGTTTATTTATTTATTTGAGAAGGGGAAGCAGCAGAAGGAGAGGGAGAAGCAGACTCCCCACAATCAGGGAGTCCAATGCAGGGCTTAATCCTATGACCCCTAGGATCATGACTTGAGCCAAAGGCAGATGCTTAACCAACTAAGCCACCCAAGCGCCCCTAAATGACACATTTCTAAATAATTCATTGGTCAAAGAGGAAGACCCTAGGGAAGTAAAAAAATGCATATTTAGTTAAATGAGATGAAAACACAACATATCAAAATGTGCAGGACACAGTGAGAGCAGTCCTGAGAGGAAAATGTGTACGATAACTGCACACATCAGGAAAGAGAAAAAGTCTCAATTCAATAATCTAAACTCCCACCTCAAGAAACTAGAAAAAGAAGAGCAAAGTAAAAAAAAAAAAAACAAAAAAAAAAACAAAAAAAAACAGCAAAGTAAACTCAAAGCAAGCAGAAGGAGGGAAATAATTAGGAAACGAGTAGACAGAAATCAGTGAAATTTGAAGACATGCAAAGAATTAAAGATCTCTGATAAAGGTAACTACAAGGAAAAATATAAAAGAAGCATTCTTGTATTTTGAGGTTGTAACTGTTTCCTACATGATTTAGCCACAAATGCATAAAAAAAGGTGGTGCCTGGGATCCCTGGGTGGTGCAGCGGTATAGCGCCTGCCTTTGGCCCAGGGCCCGATCCTGGAGACCCGGGATCGAATCCCACGTCAGGCTCCCGGTGCATGGAGCCTGCTTCTCCCTCTGCCTGTGTCTCTGCCTCTCTCTCTCTCTCTGTGTGACTATCATAAATAAATGAAAAAAAAAAAAAAAAGATTAGTCTTTTCTGCATGTTTGAAATTTTCCATAAGAACTTTGGAGGCCACTTATTTTCTTTTCTGTGATTTTCCTGGTTGTGAGTTTTGCAACACTTTCTATTTTGTTCTCTTTCTTTTTTATTTTTTTAAGATTTTATTTATTTATTCATGAGAGACTCAGAGAGAGAGGCAGAGGCAGAGGAAGAAGTAGGCTCTGGGCAGGGAGCCCGATGTGGGACTCGATGCCAAGATCCCGGGATCACGACCTATGCCAAAGGCAGATGCTCAACCACTGAGCCCCCCAGGCAACCCCATTTATCATTTTCATAATGATTTGTTAGGTTATTGGGGTTAGTTGTTTTTTTATTTTTTATTTTTTACAGAGAATTTTACTATTATAGGACGTTTTGACCCAAATGTTTTCACCTCATGAATGTGTTTATCCCAAGGCTATTTTGGTTTTTTTTTAATTTTTTAAAAATTTTTATTTATTTATGCTAGTCACAGAGAGAGAAAGAGAGAGAGGCAGAGACATAGGCAGAGGGAGAAGCAGGCTCCATGCAGGGAGCCCGATGTGGGATTCGATCCCGGGTCTCCAGGATCACGCCCTGGGCCAAAGGCAGGCGCCAAACCGCTGCGCTACCCAGGGATCCCTCCCAAGGCTATTTTGTTTTGTTTTGTTTTGTTTTGTTTTGTTTTTTTTCCAAGGCTATTTTGACTGTGAGTTTTGGATCCAAATATTTTTATCAGAATTACTGATTTTTTTTTTAAGATTTTATTTTCAGGGGTACCTAGGTGGCTCAGTTGGTTGAGCATCCAACTCTTGATTCCAGCTCAGGTCATGATTTCAGGATTGAGATGGAGCTTCGTTTCAGGCTCCATGCCCAGCAGAGAGTCTGGTTGGGAGTCTCTCTTCCTCTGCTCCTCCCCACACTCATGCTCTCTCTGTCTCTAAATAAATAATTCTAAAAAATATGTATTTTATTTTTAAGTAATCTCTACACCTAATGTGGAGCTCGAACTTACAACTCTGAGATCAGGAGTCACATGCTCCACGGACTGGGCCAGGTGCCCCAGAGTTACACTAATTCTAATATATCAATAAAGGGCTTTATCTTTTTTAAGAAAGCGCTTTCTTTTTTTTTTTTTAAGATTTTATTTATTTATTCATGAGAGAGACAGAGAAACAGAGAGAGGCAGAGACACAGGCAGAGAGAGAGAGGCAGGCTCCATGCAGGGAGCCTGACGTGGGACTTGATCCCAGGACTCCAGAATCATGCCCTAGGCCAAAGGCAGGCACTTAACCACTGAGCCACCCAGGGATCCCCAAGAAAGCACTTTCTTGAGCAAACTACATGAAGTCAGTTTTATAGCTCAATCAGTTATTTTATGACCAAAGTTAAATTCTTTCTAATGTTTGCTATTATAAACTTAATTTTACAAAATTATTTTTCATTGCAATCAACTTGGCGTCGTGGAGTGAATGCCACCACGAAGATGTGATTCTTCCCCCAGTCATGTTTATCCACATCTCATTTCACTGGTTTTCTGCCACTGTGCATTGTCTACTATTGTCCATTATTTCCATTTGGTCCAATCCTTAAGGTCAAATTTGATTATCTAAATGTCAAAATTGGGGCAGCCTGGGTGGCTCAGCGGTATAGTGCCGCCTTCGGCCCTTGGCCTGATCCTGGAGACCTGGGATCGAGTCCCACGTCAGGCTCCTGCATGGAGTCTGCTTCTCCCTCTGCCTGTGGCTCTGCCTCTATGTATGTGTGTGTGTCTCTCATGAATAAATAAAATTTAAAGAAAATAAAAAATAAATGTCAAAATTGTCTGTTTGAATTTTAGTCAATAACCAATTTAATGTGGTCAATTTTAGTTTCTATCAGCATAATTTTATGTTGGTGATTTCTACACCCATCAGTGATAGAATGTAGTATTTGCTCACAATGCTGCCTTGCCCTCCACCTCACGCTCATCATGTGTACTCTGATGGAGGATATTTCTCACTGATGTTGGGCTTGACTGTGGGACAGACTATATTTTCCAAAGATGACTACAACAATATCTCACACACATCTTACACCTTACATTGTGACCATCAAGTAGGGAAGTCTCTCCCTCTTGAATGTAGGTGGAACTTTGTGAGTGCCTTGACCAACAGGATTCAGCAGAAATGATACTATGTGTCTTCTGAGGCTAGATCATAAAAATGCAGTACACCTTCTTCTTCTCTTGGAATTCTCACTCTTGGAACCCACCATGCAAACGAGCCCACACAGAGAGATCACCTGGGGATGCCACAAAAGAAGGATGTCCAGTTGACAGCTCCAACTGAGCTGCCCAGCTCAGCCAGCTGACAACCACCAGAGTGAAAACACCTCCAGAAGATTCTGGCCACTGCCTTTTGAGTGTTTCCAGCTGAGACCTCAAACATTCTAGAACAGAGGCAAACAGTAACGATTGTGCCCTGCCTGAATTCCTGATCTATAGAACTGGCGAGCGTAATAAAATGGCTGCTTTATGCCACTAAGTTTTGGGGTCATTTGTAATGTAGCAGAAGTAACTGAAACACCATAGGACTTGCTTTGACTGGTGGAATATGGTACTGATTCTGTGTGTGCTAGTTCTGAGCCTGGGCTTTAAGAGCATCACATGTGGCTAACCATCCCCCTGCCCCCTCGGCAGTCTCTGACTTCTGCCAAGAGAAGAAAATGCCCTAGGTGCCCGCTGCTCCCAGAACAAGGAGACATGTGGAATAATTTTGAACTAAACTGTTACAAGGCTGAGTAGTATCTCCTGCAAATTCATCCGTTGAAGTTCTAACTTCCAGTACCTCAAAATGTGGAGGTATTTGGAGATAGGGTCTTGAAAGAGGTGATGAAGTTAAAATGAGGTCCTTAGGGATGCCTGGTTGGGTGCCTGCCTTTGGCTCATGTCGTGATCCTGGCATCCGGGATCGAGTACTGAATCGGGCTCCCTGCCAGGAGCCTACTTCTCCCTCTGCCTATGTCTCTGCCTCTCTCTCTCAGTCTGTGTCTCTCATGAATAAATAAATAAATCTTTTTTAAAAAATAATAAATAAAATAAAATGAGGTCCTTAGGAAAGGCCTTAGCCCAATCTGACTAGCGTTATTTATAAGCAGAGGAAATCTGGACAAAGAGACACCGAGGATGCACATGCACAAGCGAAAGTACAAGTGAGGACATAGCAAGAAGATGCCTATTTGCAAGTCAAAGTCAGAGACATCAGAAGAAACCAATCCTGCCAACACCTTAATCTTGGACTTCTAGCCTCCAAAACCACGAGAAAATACATATCTGTTGTTTGAGCCACTCAGCCTGTGGTATTTTGTTGAGGCAGCCCATGATAGTGTGATTTATAATAAGAAATATATATATTTAATCTTAATCCAGTTTCTGGCACAGAGCTCCTAAAACCCTTGAAATTCCCTAAGTGATGAGAGCAAGGAAGGTGTCTCTTCTTATGTTAGCAAGGCGACTTTTGGATGCCAGCTAAGGATTGCCCAGAGAACAAACCATGTGATAAGAGGGTTAGACTTTTAGTCTGTCACCCCCACCCGGCCTCCAGGAAGCAGGAGGAGCTGGAGGTTGAATCATCCCCCAATGGTCAATGATTGGATCAATCTTGGCAATGTAAGGAAGCCTCCATAAAATCCCCAAAGGACAGATTTTTCGGAGAGCTGCTGGGTTGATGAACTCATAGAGATGGGGGCAGGGGGAGCAGTGCCTGGACAGCACCTGACAGCTCCGTGCCTTTCTCCATGACTTGCCCTCTGCATCTCTTCCATCTGGCTGTTCCTGAGTTCTGTCCTTTTATAAGAAACTGGTAATCAGGGATCCCTGGGTGGCACAGCGGTTTGGCGCCTGCCTTTGGCCCAGGGCGCGATCCTGGAGACCCGGGATCGAATCCCACGTCGAGCTCCCGGTGCATGGAGCCTGCTTCTCCCTCTGCCTGTGTCTCTGCCTCTCTCTCTCTGTGTGTGTGACTATCATAAATAAATAAAAAAAAAAAAAAAAAAAAAGAAACTGGTAATCCAGTGAGTAAACGGATTTCCTGAGTTCTGTGAGCCATGCTAGCAAATTAATCAAACCCAAGGAGGGGGTTGTGGGATCCTCTGATTTCTAGCCAGTCAGTCAGAAGTACAGGTAACCTGGGCTGGGGACTGGTGTCTAAAACTAGGGGATGGGGCTTCTCGTAGGACTGAACCCTTAACCAATAGAAGCTGATGCTATTTCTGAATTGAGTGTCAGAATGGAGTTGAATTTTCATATACCTAACTGGTGTGGAGAATTGTTTAGTATAATTGGGTCTAGAAACCTAAAAGACAACCCTAAAAAAACAAGATACTAACCCGGAGCCCAGAACTAAACGTAGCTAATCCCAGCAGAGCCTCAGCCAACCCACAGGCCCCTGAAAGTAGAAATAAATGCTCAAAGTTGTAAGCCACCAAGTTTTGGGGTTGTTTGTTATGCAGCATTATTGTAGGAGAAAAAAACTGATTAGTATAACACCTGATTTTTCCCTTCTCCAGTTTTGACAATTTTCCTTATTATTCACAATATGATTCCCTAGTAATTTATTAATATAAACAAATATTACTGGCTGCATCTTCCAACATCTTCAACTATTCTCAAAGTGCTTCTGCTGCTAGTTTGGGTCAGAACAATGGGGTCCAAATGTACTACTGAACATTTCTGTAGCTTTTACCCCAATTACCTTCAACTGGCTGTCCATAGTGTTCCTGCCCAACTGGCTGGGAGACCTATTGGTTACGGCTCCTATCTGATCTCTCATACTAAAGCAGTGACTAATAAATGGATCCCTCGATCCAGGTAGATCCCAGGACCAAGGCAGTTGCTTTACAGATAAAAATCAAATGGGGGGAAAAAATCAGATGGGGGATCCCTGGTGGCTCAGCGGTTTGGCACCTGCCTTTGGCCCAGGATGTGATCCTGGGGTCCCAGGATTGAGTCCCACACAGGGCTCCCTGCATGGAGCCTGCTTCTCCCTCTGCCTGTGTCTCTGCCTCTCTCTCTCTCTCTCTCTCTCTGTGTCTCTCATGAATAAATAAATAAAATCTTTTAAAAAATCAAGTGGATGTTCACTACTCCTCATAAACTGGCCCTAACATACTCCCTCAGATCCATCTTTCCCTGCTTTCCCCCAGACTTGTCTCTTCAGTAAGGGCAGCAGAGCCCACACAGCCCTGTGTGAGTCTCTTACTTCCCCACCTGCCCTAGTTCAGATCTTCCT
The DNA here is from genome assembly GCF_011100685.1 of Canis lupus familiaris. Lineage (NCBI taxonomy): Eukaryota > Metazoa > Chordata > Mammalia > Carnivora > Canidae > Canis > Canis lupus. Next base: position 21,631,585 of record NC_049245.1, on the reverse strand, counting down.
TCTCTTCTGTGTGATAGCCCAACTGGCTTCATTATTTCCTCTATCATGCCATGGTCCTCACTACCAGGGCCTTTGCACATGCTGTTCTCTGCCTATAATGCTGTTCCACCATTCCTTTTACCTAGTTTATACTCAGTCACCTTTCATATCTCAAGGCTGAAGACAGTTCCTCAGGGCAGCCCTCTCCAACTTCTCTAGATTAGATCAGTTTCACTCTGTTGGTCAGTTCAACCATGTACTCCCCCTTCTTAGCACTCATTTGTACTATAATTTATTAGGGTGACCATCTGATTAATGTCTGTCTCCCCATCCCAGAATTTCAGATTCACAGGATTGGAACTGATGACACTTGAATGAGGTCCCATTCACTCTATCTCCCGAGCCTGGTTCATAGTGGATGCAAAAATTTATTGATTGAATGAACATTGTTGTCCTGACGGCCCTGCTAAATCCCTCCACTGGCATCTAAGGTGCCCATAGAGATGGCTGCTCAGATCTCTCTTTGAGAGAACCTGCTGTAAGGAGAGTAGCGGTATGACAGTTCTGGCCACTCTTCTTTCAGATCTGCTGCAGTGCTCATGCTAAGGCCACAGTCCCCCTGGACTGCTCCCTGCTAAGGACTGAGCACAGTGGGGTTATTAGGGATGAGTACATTTTGGGCAACACGGGACTCCTCTACTGGGCATTTTTTGCTCTGGGGCTCCCCAGTGGCCTGGCCAAGACTTTCACAAAGATCTTGCACTAGCTGGCATTTCTTGCTTCTCTGCTCAAGGCTCACCCTTCAGTATCTGTTCTATCATAATAAACTGGACTCTGAGCATTGCCTCTTTTACAGTGAGATGCCAAGCTTTTCCAGTAGGGGGACCTGGTGGGGGGGGACATTTAAGGAGGAAAGGTGTCTTCCCTTTCTGGTTCTGGAATGTTCATAGTGGATGCAAATATGGTGTGTGTGTGTGTGTGTGTGTGTGTGTGCGCGCACGCACGTGCGTGTGTGTTCAGCAGTGTATGAGGACGTCTGGTGCTGATCTGTCACAGCCATGAGCTCAGTGTTCACAGTCTATCAGCAACTTGCAACTCTGAGGCCTGGGAGCTCTCTTCTTGCAACCCTTCTAATGCAGATACCACGTCCTCCAAGCCTTACATCTGCAAAGGTGCCCCAATCCCACCTGCTCACCAGCCTCAGCTCCCTTGGGCCTCTAAGAGTTGCTTGCTGCTTGCCCAGTGACTGTGACCAGCTCCAGTCCAGGCAACCCAGCAAAGTTCCTTGCCCTGCAGTGGACTTCAACCACACCTTCTCCAATGAGGTCTAAACCCCAGCTTAGGGAAGGCACTTCCCCTCCAACATTATACTTTCTTGGGTTAACCCTCCCAACTCCCACAGTGCTCGGACCCGAAGCACAGTCTGAAGGTCCTCACCACCTTCTCCCCATCTTTCTCCTCTCTATCCTTCACAGACATCACCCCCATAACTCTCCATGTTTAATGCTTTCTTGCCATTCGCTTCTCGGAGGATCCAAACTGACACAGCTTCCATCACACTTAGAATAAAACCCCACCAGGCCCCAGAGAATCTGTTCTCTGCCCCAGCCCAACCCTGTCCCCCAGCACACATCTTCCTGCCACTCTCCAAGTCATTCTACTGCAGCCACGCTGGCTTCCCTGAAGTCTCACACACATATGGACCAGGATCCCACCTCGGTGTCTTTGCACTTGCTTTTCTGTCTTTGATGCAAGGCTGTTCCCTCATGTCATTCAGACCTCTTCTCAGAATGCCACTTTCTCTAAAAGGCCTTCACCTACCACCTCCCAATCTCCTTTGAACTCTCTCCCTCCCCTTTTTCTGAGATCACAGGAGAGGGGGCATTCAGGGTGGTATGGCTGTAGACTGTCCCTCTCCTTTTTATTTTTATTCTCATTTAAAATGAGAGACAGAGAGAGAGGCAGAGTCACAGGCAGAGGGAGAAGCAGGCTCCATGCAGGGAGCCTGATGTGGGACTCGATCCCGGGTCTCCAGGATCATGTCCCGGGCCGAAGGCAGGCACCAAACCGCTGAGCCACCCAGGGATCCCCTGTCCCTCTCCTTTTTAAAGAGTTGTTTGTTTGTTTGTTTGTTTGTTTGTTTGTTTAGGGCAGAAGCAGGGGGAGGGGCAAAAGTAAAGAAAGAATCTCAGACTCCACACTGAGTGTGGAGCCTGACAGAGGTTTCAATTTCATGACCCTGAGATCATGACCTGAGCCCAAACCAAGAGTTAGGTGCTTAACCAACTGAGCCACCCAGGTGCCCCTTAACTGTCCCTTTATCCTGCTTTGTTTTGTTTCTTTACAGTGCTCATTACCATGTGCGTACTATACATTATACTTACATATTCATTTTCCTGTCTCCCTCTGTAAAAGAACGCCTGCTCTATGCAGCCAGAGAGTTTGTCTTATTCACTGCTGCACCCTCATGGCCTAGATTAGTACCTGGCATACAGTAGGTGCTCAATAAATATTTGCTAATAATTGACTGAATATGGGGTGCCTGGGTGGCTCAGTTGGTTAAGTGCCTGCCTTCAGCTCAGGTCATGATCCCTGATCTGGGATCAAACCCCACATCAGGCTCCCTTCTCAGCGGGGAGCCTGCTACTCCCTCTCCCTCTGCTACTTCATCTGTTTGTGCTCTCTCTCTGTCAAATAAATAAATAAAATCTTTAATCTTAATTATGGAAAAATAATTGACTATATAAAGGAGTGTCCTCCCTTTCCTAATGCCACATATCCGTTAAGACTAAGCCCTAGCCCCTACTCCTCCAGGAAGCCCTCCCTGACTGGCTGGGCTCTGGGCCCCTGGAAAATGGCTTATTTTTGCCCTTCCTTCACCACACTGCTCAATTTTAGGTATCATGTAGGGTTTGTGGCAGGTGAAGAGTGAGGTGGAAACTGAAGACAGAAGAGCTCAGGCCAGCTTTATTGGGGTTAAGAAGAGAAAAATTCCCCCCACACGCTCTAGGCCAGGGTGGAGCTGCAGGGAGGGCAACCTGGATGCCCAGTCACTTCTTCCACTCCTTCTTCTCATAGTCCCACCGAGAGGCCAGGCCTTGCACAGGGTTACCCTTCATATCTAGGATGCGCTGGAGCTGCTGGGCCTTCCATTCATCCGTCAGGGTGATGGGCTTCTTTGGGAACACTGCAGGGAAGGCAAGGGGTGGGGACAAGGATGGCTCAGGACCCTGAAAGTCTTCCACCCTGTCCCCCTGAGCCAGGGTCTCCAGGCACAGGGTTAGGAAATCCTGCACCAAGATACTCCACCCTATCCACCCTATCTGTTCCCACACCAGACTTCCTGCTAAAGCTTCACTCCAGAGATCTCTGTATTATGGTCCTGGCTCTGCCTTAGACTCACTGTGGAAATTGGGCTAAGGTCCTTCCCCTTTCTGAGCCCACTTCCTTACTATTAAAGTCCAATGGAATAGGAGCACTGATTCAAAGTTGGCCTGGATCCAAATCCTATCTCCACCCTCCCTTGCTGTGTGACCTTGAACAAGTCACTTCATCTCTCTGAGCCTGTTTCCTTCCCCATCAAAAACAATTCCTATCTACTAGGGCTGTAGGGATTGAGTGAGTTAATATGTGTAAAGCAACTGGTACCATGTGGGACAGATATTAAGTACCTAATATATGGTAACTACTATAATTACTAAGTTTGCTCCCACTGACTGGGAAGGGCCCAGGATGGGTAGTTTGTTTTTTTTGCTTCCTTAGAGGGTTGGAAGTAGGAGGTGAGGAAGGGAGGCCTCCTTAAAAATCTAGGGAGGGCTGTACTTAACTAAAAGGCTGAAAGCCCTCAAGAGGCATTTTAGGTGCCTTGATGTGCGAGTCAGGGAAGGCATGGCAGTGGAGCTCCCCACACTGCTCATACCTTGCTCCCTGGTCCATTGGTCCCTGAGGCTGACTCAGCCTGTCGGACCTCCTCACTGGTACTTTCTATCTCGGTGGATAGGAAAGAAGGAAAAGATCCTTATGGCACCTGCCAGCACCAAACACTGGGGTAAACTAGAATTTTTCCCAAAGGCTCCCTCATTTCATCCTCACGCAAGAAAGGAATTCCCATGACACTCTTACAGAAGAAGAAAGGTGAGGCCAGTAGAGGTGAAGAGCTGGGGCACAGCCTGCCAGCTGTTTCCTAGCATCCTCTCCCCTTCTCCCAGAGCAGAGCTTCTTAAAGCTGAGTGGGCATCAGAATGACTTGGAGAGCTCATTAAAACACAGATTGCGGCAGCCCGGGTGGCTCAGCGGTTTAGCGCCGCCTTCAGCCCAGGGCCTGATCCTGGGGACCTGGCATGGAGTCCCACGTCAGGCTCCCTGCATGGAGCCTGCTTTTCCCTCTGCCTGTGTCTCTGCCTCTCTCTCCCTCTCTCTCTGCCTGTGTCTCTCATGAATAAATAAATCTTTTTAAAAATCTTAAAAAAAAAAAAACAGATTGCTAGGCTCCACCCTAAGAGTGTCTGACCTGGTAGATCTGGACTGGGGCTGAGAATTTGCATTTCTAAATGTTCCCAAATGATGGCGTTGGTCCAGGGACCGCACTGAGAAATCACTCTTCTGTAGTCATAAGCAGTTAGCAGGGGATGTGACCATCTAGCTAAAAACTATATTTCCCAACTTCCCTTGCCGCTAGACATGGTCATGTGATCATTTCTAGCCAAGAAGAGGTAAGCAGAAGGGATGTATGCAACTTTTGGATCTTAAAGAGGAGTGCATCCTCCCTTTCCCTGTTCTTGGCTGGAATGTAGGCTTTAATGGCTGGAGTTGGATCAGCCATCTTATATGGCAAGAAAGGAAGCTGCATGTGAAGAATGGCACCACCAAAGGAGCCTGACACTGCAGAGTCTCCATACTCTCCCTGGTCTGTGAGAGGAACAAAACCTGTGTCTTGCTTAAGCTCTTATATGTTGGGGACTTTTATTACAGAAAAAGTAATGATTAATAACAGTAATCAGCAAGAGCACCATTCATGATTATGTGCCAGGCCCTGGCTCACAGCTCTCTCTCTCACTAACTCCTTACAAGAACACTGTGGTGCGGACACTAGTATTTTCATTTTATAGATGAAGGAATTGAGGCCCAGAGAGGTAAAGCTTCTACGTCCCAACCCAGGCAGCCATGCTCTGCCCTTCACCCTACACTCTTTGGGGGGCTTTTCAAAACTCTTCAGATAAGTGCCAGCATAGTTGCCTTATAAGAGCTTGCTTATAAGAGCTCTGACCACAAGGGCATGGCCCAGGACTGCAGCAAGGTGAGGTGTTGCCACTCACCATAGACCCGCTGCCACCAAATCAGCAGAGCTGTGAATCCAAAAAAGAAGAAAACGCAGCCCATCACTGTCTTCCACTCGTTGGAGCGACGGTTCATCTCTGCGAAGGTCTCATGGAACTGGAGGCGATACACTGGAGGCAGATGAGGTTGTGGGGAAGTAAGGGCCTTGGGTATATCCATTCCAAGGACCCTGGGCCCTCCTCCTCCTGCAGCAGATGCTGCCCATTCAGCAAATTCTTACTGAGCATCTACTGTATGCAAAGCTTGGCCAGGAGCAGGCTCCAAAACTTGGAGTTATTTACGGGCATTTCTGTTGGGCAGGACACATCCTTCCTGTTTCCCAGGGTCAGGTCCCTGCCCTCCCATCCACCTTAACTGCCTCTCTGCTCCATCTCCCTGCACCACTCAGTGATGTCCACGATGCTCCATGCTTTCCTGCTTCCATATCCCTCCCCATGCTGTTGCCACTACCAGGCAACACCCTCCTCCTCACCATTCAAGGCCAGCCAGCACATGCCCTCCTCTGGGAGACCTACCAGGATTCCATCTCTCTCTCTTTAGTGTCCTCACAATCCCTTGGACACACCTCACCCTGGCCACAAAGCCTGTATTACAGTTTTCTGGGTTTATGTCAGTTCCCCCATTGGCTGGGAGCACCCTGAGGGCAAGAACCATCAAGGTGATTCACTCCTGTGTCCCCAGCATCACCTAGCATCTGGCTGTGCACAAATAGTTGACTGAATAAAAGAATAAATGAGCAAATGATGACTTTCATCCCTCAGGTATGCATTTAGATGTTTTGGGATTTCTGGCTGTCTTGGGCAGGGGCCCTTCTTCTTCTTCTTCTTCTTTTTTTTTTTTTTAAGGCTTTATTTATTTACTTATTTATTTAAGAAAGAGGTAGGGGAGGAGCAGAGGGGGAAGATGAGGGAGAGGGAAAGAGAATCTCAAGAAAATGCAGGGCTTGATCTCATGACCCTGAGATCATGACCTGAGCTGAAATCAAGAGTCAGAGGCTTAACTGACTGAGCTGCCCAGGTGCCCTAGGTGGGGGCCCTTCTTTTCAAAGTCACCACCAGCCCACTCTCCCCAGCCAGCCCCACCCTGACACCTACAGGCCACCTTCTCAGCATGGCTCAGCTGGGTCCAGCTGCCCTTTTCCTTCTCCTTCAGGGCCCGCTGCTCAGCGTTGAGCTCTGTGCAGAAGGGCTCATCAGGCATGGGGTAGGAGCGCTGAGCATGGTAGTTGGTGTAGGGTGGCATCTTCCCCTCACTGTTGGCTGTGGGCACAACAGAAGAGCTGAGTTCAGGCTGCCCCTGGGACATCCTAGTTCTAACCATAATATTTAAAAAAGGGGGCTGCATTTATTGAGCACTTACTGTGTGCCAGGAGCCATTCTAAGGCCTTCGGATAAGTTGACTGTTATCTCACCATTTTACAGATGCAGAAACTGAACAGCTAAGTGACTTGCTAAAACTCGCAGAGCAATAAGGAGCATGGCCAGGGCTGTCATTCAGCCCCTGTGGCTTCAAATCTCATATTCTCTGGGAAGATTCGAGGTGAAGAGGACTTGTCAGGCAAAGGTAACAGGTGAACAAGATGATGGGCAACTGCTCTGCAAACTGTAGGGTGCTATATCTGCATGCCTTTGACCACAGGTCAAGGGCAAGCCTTTGGAGTCAGCCGGGTTCCACTCACCCCAGCTCCAGCAAGCCCCTCGACCTCATTGTGCTTCAGTGTCCTCCTCTGGAAAGTGAGGATAGTAAGAGAACCTACCTCATGCTCTTGTGGGAAGATTCAAGATTCTATCCTTGTAAGGATTAGCACAGTGCCTCGCAGTAGATGCTCTGTAAATTATACCACTAGAGGTCAGTTTTACTACTGGCTTCCTTTCCTGGAACTTTCCCTGATGGCCAAGCCCTTCAGGGCTCTGTGTGGGTGTCCAAGGCTTCCAGAGCAAGGCTGGACACTAGGAGGGTCTTGATAAACCTTCTGTTTATTGATACCAGAGATGCCCACACAGACGGCATTGGTACTACCTTGCCAGGACAGCATGGAACTGCTTTGGTTCTTTTAATATCTAGGTCTCTGGGGATTCCTGGGTGGCGCAGCGGTTTGGCGCCTGCCTTTGGCCCAGGGCGCGATCCTGGAGACCCGGGATCGAATCCCACGTCGGGCTCCCGGTGCATGGAGCCTGCTTCTCCCTCTGCCTGTGTCTCTGCCTCTCTCTCTCTCTCTCTCTGTGTGACTCTCATAAATAAAAATAAATTAAAAAAAAAAATATCTAGGTCTCTGGGCCTCAGTTTGTTCATCTGAAAAATGGAGATAACAGCACAGCATCCATCTCCATGGCTGTCGTAAAGCCTGAGTGTGTTAATCTATGTGAGTGTTGATGACAGCTTGGGGTACATAGTAAGGGCTCATTAAATGTTATTTGTTATTCTCCCAAGGGTCCAGAGGTCCTTTTGCTATCTGGCTGAAGTCTGTCCTGCTTTAGGTCTCTTTCTTCTGACTGAGGTCTGGAAAGGAGGTGCAAGGATCTGCCTGCACCTTCCATCTCAGGACACAAAGGCCTTAGGGGCCTGAGGTTTGGGGGTCAGACCTTGAGGAAGCTTGGAATGAAAGGAGGTGCTGTCAAATTCAAGCTCCATGTCATGGAGGTATATGGCCCAAGACCAAGGAGTAAGATTGTGGGAAATGGTCAGGGGCAGGACCAGGGAGGCCTGCAGGCAGGAACCCACTCCTAATCTCAGAGTTGGACAGGGGCGGGGCATGCAGGTCTTACCAGCACTTCCAGGGCTGTGCATCCCCCGCATTCCAGGTCCAACTTTCTTCAGCACCAAGCTCCAGGTTGCTCTGAAGGACATCTGCATGTGTGTGTGTGTGTGTGTGTGTGTGTGTGTGTGTGTGTGTGTGTTTGTCCTGCCCCACACATGGCCCTCTGCCCCTACCCTCAGAGCCCAGACAGAGAAACCATTTTTCAGGTGCTATAGGTGCGGGGTCCCAGGATTTCAAGGTCACCCTCATGCCCCGACCCTTCTACTTTCGTCCACTATCCCGATGGAGGTGGATGGGGGTCCTAGACATTTGGTGTCCCCATCCTGGGACCTCAATTAACATCCTAGAAGTGGGAGGAGGCCTAACTCCTCAGGCAAGGTCTCAGCTGTTTGGGGCTGGGGTCCTGGGTTCTGGTTCCAGCCCTGGTTCAGCCAGGCCAAGTTGGGAAACCTCCCTCAACTGTTGCTCCCCTTCCCACAGGAAACTGGGTGGGAGTCTAGGTAGGGAGGGAGCAGGTCCCAGGCTACCTCTTTTCCTCACAGGGCCATCTGCCAAGGTCTCTGCACAGACGGCCTGGCCCCCACCCCTTCCCCCCTAATTAGCTGCCTACGTGCTCACAGAGCCTGCTCTGCTGAAGCTGGTGGGGGAAGGGGACAGGCTGAGCCCAACCCCCTGCTCCCCAGGGAAGTCTCAGGGTTTGGCATCCCAAGGGGATTGGGGGATGGGGAGGGGCTTTAGAGGGGGACAGGGACCAAACTGGGTCAGAGGGAGGAAGAGGAGCACACATCTGGGGAGAGGAAGGGAGTATCCCGCTTCTGGAAAGAAAAAGAGCCCCTCACAACTGGGGAGAGCAAGGGGCACCCAATAATTAGAGAGAAGGAGGGGCTGTACCATATGTGCTGAGAGGGGAGCCCCCACATCTGGGAAGGAAGGGCTCCCCTTCAGTCATAAGTAGGTTGGAGAGCCCCGCATACAGGGAGAGGGAAAGAGCTGTCCCCCACATGCGGACAGAGGCTAGTGCTCCCAGAAGTCCTCGACTCTGAGCTTCCAGAAGCCCCCTGAGCCTCCGCCAAGGCAGGAACCACCCCTGCCCTGACCAGTGACCAAAAGTCCCAGGCCAAGCCGCATCCCTCAGCCGCCGGCCTGGGGCAGCCGGGCTCTCCCACCCGCTCACTCACCTCCGCCGCAGCGCCCAGGGCCACTTAGGTCTGCAGAGCCAGTAACCAGGGACGGAGAAGGGGCCGCAGAGGAGCGAACGCGGCGCCCGCCCCCGGGCCCGCCCCGCAGCCTTTCCCAAGGCCAACCCCTGCGTGGGAACGTCCTGCCTCGCCAGGCGTGGGAGCGCCCAGCCCGCGTCCCTGGGGGCGCCCGGCCCCCAGCCTGGGGAGGGCCACTGCAAAGTGACTCTCTGCCTTGGTTTCTCCGCCCACGGGGGTCCTGCCTCTGGAGGCCCCCAGCAGACAGCGCCTAGGACCTAGCTGGCGGTGTGTCCTGGGCCTGCCCAGCCTCTGAGTCTCCTAGTCCCAGGGGCTGGATCACCCTGCCACCACACCTTTGTTCATTGCTGTTCTTTGCACTTGGAATGCTTCTCTTAGAGACTTTGCAGCCCCACCTGTGGCCAACTGTCCAGCCCAGGGTCACTGCCTCCTGCTGCAGGAAGCCCACAAGCATTTAGAATCTGGGAGCTGGTTTGTGGTGTACCACCTTGTTCCCATGCCCCATGTACCCAGGGGAGGTGAAAAAAGCCTCCCTCTGGTGTTCAAATTTTAGCTGTGTGGCCTTCAATAAACGGCCTAACTTCTGAGTTCCTGTTTTATTTTCTAGAAAAGGGAGCTAATGATAGTACTTACCTACATGGCTGTTGTAAAGATTAAATAAGCCAAGAGAAAAGCATCAGGCACATTTACTCAAGAATTATTTATTATTAAGACCTATTACAGCTGGCATTTATTGAGTGTCCGTTGTTTACTGTGTTAAGTGCTTGGGGATATAGAGCCAAACAAAACTCAAACCAGTCCCTGACCTTTTAGTGCTCACAATCTAGTTCCAGACAGAGATATAGGACTGTGCAAAGGCCCAGAGGCAGAAAAAAAAACAGGTGCTTTCAAAGAACAGAGAGAGGCCATCTTGGCCTGAAGGTGACAGGCAAAGAAAAGAGTTGGAGAGGGACTAGACCACCAAGCAAGGCCTCATAGGCCATAGTATGGATCTTAGATTTTATTTTTTAAGATTTTATTTATTCGAGAGAGAGAGGCAGAGACATAGGCAGAAGCAGGCTCCCTGCAGGCAGCCACCCAGGCATCCTCATTTTATTTTAAAGATGAGAGGCCACCAGAAGTAAGTATGAGAGTGATATGGCTAAATGGAACACAGGATGGGGACGCCTGGGTGGCTCAGTGGTTGAGCATCTGCCTTTGGCTCAGGACGTGATCCCGGAGTCCGGGGTCGAGTCCCACATCAGGCTCCCTGCATGGAGCCTGCATCTCCCTCTGCCTGTGTCTCTGCCTCTCTCTGTGTATCTCTCATGAATAAATAAAAAAATCTTTTAAAAAAATGGAACAGAGCATCAGTTTAGGAAATGTGGCATGGGATTGTTAGAATACTAATGGTGGACTGATGAGTGAAGGCTGTGGGTCTCTTCTGTGGCCTGGGTCCAGAGCTTTCTATGTATGCCAGCTCTGGGCCTATGAGATGTGTCCAGTGCCCACCCATCCATCAGGGATCCTATACCAGTGAGGCCAAGGGACCCACTCTAGCCAGTGTCTGGATGGAGGGGCTTAATCCCTAGAGGGTAAATGAGCCTAGAAGGGCAGGGACTCAGGGTAGGTGCTAGAGAGACCCTAGGGTGGGTATGATGCACATCTCCATTCTGAACTTCAGCAGCAACAGACACAAGGCTGTGAGAAGGCAGTGTGGGAGTCTCTTGAATCTCCATAACGTGAAACCCTCAGCTCCCAGGACTCGCCATGGAGCTGCTCCTCCCCTCTTCCCACATGACCAAGGAAATCCCAGATTTGAAAGACAGCCCCCTCCCCCTCAAGAGGACCACCTTACCTCTTGGATGCTGAGTAGGGTGTCCTGAAGAGTAGCCCTATGGACAAAGGACAAGGGAAGACCACCTTTCAGGCAACCTGGGGAGAGCATGCCTTAAATCTTGTCAGACCTTTCCAGAGGCAGGTGGGCATTAGCTGCACTGAAATGAGTGGCTGATGTGTAGGCTCTGCTGCTGCCATGCCAGTGGCCAAGCTGTGCCATTTATGGGCCTCAGTTTCCCCATCCCTCACAGGGCTTTGCAAGGAAAGGCATTTGGGGAATGTGACCTTCTGTTCTGCCCTTCCCCGCTGCCTCTGTGGGAACTTTAGGCTCCAGATGCTGGGTGATGCTATGATAAGGAACATCTGTAAGAGAAGTTGGCCCCAGGGCCAAAGGTGAGGAGATGGAGGCAGGCCTCGGGAGGCTCAAGATTGATATAGGGCAGTACAACCACCTGCAGGGCAATAGTCCCAAACTTGGGAATAGTCAGACTCCCCTGTAAGGCAAGTCACTCAGGAGGCCCCAGCTGAGGAGCAGGAGTCTTCCCTGAGAACCTTGGAGGGCACTAGAAGGGAGGGCTCCCAATGGCGCATTACAGGCTAGTTGCTGTGATGGAGCCTACACGGGAATACAGGTCAAGGTTGCATAAACATCAAGGATGGGTGGGAGGTGAGAGGAATCTGTCCCTTTCCCCCTGGCCCCACTGCTCTGACCCTTCAGTGGGAGGCGACAGAAAGGGGCAGCTCTCACTCATTTTATCAGATCCAGGGAGCCCCTGAGAGTCTGTCAAGACAAAGACCTGAACCTAGGTCTCAGCATCCTGCTGGTAGGACCCCCGCCTCCCACTTCCCCCAGCCTATGCAGCTTCGAATTGGACCCACCTCCTGGCCCTCAGCCCAAAGGGAATACCCGGGAAGACCTAGGCCTCACGCAGGACCCGAAGGCAAACGTAGGAAAAGGTGTTGGACAAAACGTCTCGGGGACCCCTGCCCCACCCCTCACAAGCCCCGGGAGCCTGTTGAAAGGGGCGGGGGGGGGGGGCGGTCTGGAACAGGAGAGGGGGAGGAAAGCGAGGGTGGGCGAGACTTATCTGTAAGGGCAGGTCTGCAGTGTAAGAACTGGGCCAGGGACCGGCGGGGAAACGGAGGCACAGAGCGGTCGGGACTAGACGGGCGGGCCAGGTGAACGGAGTGGGCTTGGTCAGGGTCGGGAGGCGAGGCCTATCCAGGTCTCCTGCACAAGGCGGGCTCAGTGCAAGGCCCGCAGGGAGGCGGGTTGCGCCAGCACGAGGGGCCCAGGCGCAGCGCCGGCTCGGAGGAAGCCACCCCGAGATCCGTGCTCCAGGGCCCGTCCTGAAAGCGCTCCCGCAGCTGCGGGCAGGCGGCCGGGTCATAAGCAGCGCGCACGCAGGGCAGCCGCGGAGATGCCTCTAATGGCGGGGACCTCGGCCCTGGGAACGATGTCTGGTCTGGATTTCGCTGGCACGGGAAGGGGCCGTTGGCCCGGCAGGCGGAGCCTCGTCCTTCAGGTGGGTCCGACCTCTCGGCAGCGCTTCCGCCCCGCGGCCGAAGCCCCGCAGGAGGAGGCGGTGCTGAGGTGGGGCCCGGCTGCGGCCGCCACGCAGCAACGGCGACTGCCCCCACCTTGCTCACGAGGCGCGAAGCTCGCAGCTGTGGGCGCCAGGGGGCTTGTGCGGCGCCGCCGAGCTACGCTGGGGGCCGACCCCTCCGCGCGCCTCTCAGGGCCCTCGGCCCCGCCCCGGAGGCCGCGTCCGCTGGCCCCGCCCACGGGCGGAGCTTGTCCCGCGTCCCGCCCCCTGCTCGTCCCCCGCGGCTCCGCCGACCTCCCGCGGCTCCGCCCCCCTCCCCCGAGCCGCGGGGCCTCCCCGCCCAGCGCTTCGTCTGTGCTCGGGCCGCGCTCCTGCGGGGCTCCCCCGGGCGGCCCAGCGCGCCGCCATCCCCGGCCGCGCCCCGTTCGTCGTCCCGTTCGTCGTCCCGTTCGTCGTCCCGTCCGGGGCCCGCGTGGCGGTCAGCGGCGGAGGCTGCAGCGGCGGGCCCGTCGCGGGGTCAGCTCTGGCCGCCGGGAGGCAGCGGAGCGGCCCCCACCACCGGCGGGAGAAGGTCGGAACGTGCTGCGAGGAAACCGCGGGGCGGGCCTCATCACCACCCCTTACCTGGGCAGCTACGTACAAAGGACCGGCCAACGGCCCCCCCTTGGCTAGTTCCAGGGGCGGTGAGGCTGGGCCCCCGGCGGCCTACGTCTAGGCTTCTGGTCCCTGCTCCATCCCCTGCTGGTTTCAATCCCTCTTCCCCGCCTCCCCGCGCCCCCGCCTTGGCCTCGGTTTCCACCTGTTTACAATGTCAGGCCGAAGCTCTGCTCCTGGGCTGTGAAGGTGAATGCCAGGTCTGAGCAGGGATTCTCCCAGAGGCGCCCCCACCGGTGACTCAGCCAAGCTGTGGATGGGGCTCTGGGCAGGGCGGGCGTCACCTCAGCAGAGCAGCAGCAGCACCACCAGGGAATAGTCCAACTCGACAAAGGGCTCAGGCGGTGGGATCCTGGAGGCTGAGGGGGTCAAACCAGCCCTGGGGTAGGCACAGATCCCTTCAGATCTGCTCTGGGACTCCACACTAACCTAGAACCATTTGCACCTACTGCTCAGGGTCTTCCAGAGCCTTCTGCACTACAGGCCAAACAGGGTGCACAGAGCAGGGGGAGGGGGACGCCTGGGTGGCTCAGTGATTGAGCTCTGCCTTCTGCTCAGGGCGTCCTGGAATGAGTCCCACATCCGGCTGCTGGAAGGGAGCCTGCTTCTCCCTCTGCCTATGTCTCTGCCTCTCTCATAAATAAATAAATAAAATCTTAAAGAAGAAAAAAAAAAAAAAAGAGGAGGTGGAGGGACCTGGCCAAACCCCAACGCCTGGGCAAGCCCTTGTCTTCTCTGGGACACAATGGGCTCATGGGCAGGGCCATATAGCCCCCTGATGTGGCCCAAGCATTTGTGGGGACAGCCTTATGGCCTCCTTGAACCTTCATTAGCACCCACTGACCTCCCAATAAGCTCCTTAGCCTGATTTTTTTTTAAAGATTTTGTTTATTTATTCATGAGAGACACACAGAGAGAGAGAGAGAGGCAGAGACACAGGCAGAGGGAGAAGCAGGCTCCATACAGGGAGCCCGATGTGGGACTCAATCCCGGGACTCCAGGATCACTCCCTGGGTCAAAGGCAGGCACTAAACCGCTGAGCCACCCTGGTGCCCTTAGGACACTATTTTCAAGCCCAGCCATGCTGTGAAGAAGCCACATAAGCCCATGTAGTGAGAACATGGAGAGGTCATCCGTAGGTGTTCTGGCTGGCAGACCAGCTTAGGTGCCAACCCACAGCCAGCCTCAGCTTCTAGTCATATACATCTCCAGATGAGGCCAGTCCCCAGCCCTCACAGGCTCCCCCAGCCACCAAGTCTTCCCAGCTGAGGCCCCAAACACGTGATGCCCAGACATGTCATCTCTGCTGTGACATTTCTCAATTCCTGCCTACAGGATCCATCAGCATCAGACAGCTGCTTTACAGACTGAGTTTTCAGGTGGGTTTTGCTGTTGTTGTTGTTTTATAAAAATACTTGTTTCTTCAAGTAATCTCTATACCCAAGGTGGGGGAGGATCTCACAACCCTGAGATCAAGAGTTGCATACTCTTCCGACCAAGCCAGTCAGGCACCCCTCAGGTTTGTTCTCTATGATAGTAACCACAGCAGTTAACAAATGGTATTTTGATTTCCACATACCTGACCCCTCATTTGATGCGGCTGTTTCAGAATTTAGGCAAGAAAGAGGTTATTGGGATGCCTGGGTGGCTTAGCAGCTGAGTATCTGCCTTAGGCTCCTGGCGTGATCCCGGGATTTCGGGATCGAGTCCCACATCCGGCTCCCTGCAAGGAACCTGCTTCTCCCTCTGCCTATGTCTCCGCCTCTCTCTCTCTCTGTCTCTCATGAATAAATAAATAAAATCTAAAAAATTTTTTAATAAATAAATAAATATAAAATAAATAAATAAATAAATAATGAATAAATTAAAAGCCCAGAATATGGTCTATCTTGGTGAATGTTCCATGGCTACTTGAATGTGTTCTGTGCTACTATTCGGTAGAATTCTCTATAAATGTCAATTAAGTCAAGTTCACTGAAAATGTTGTTCAGATCTTTTGTATTTTTGCTAAATCTGTTTTATCAATTACTGAACTCAAACTGTTGGTATCCACAAGCATAACTGTGACTTTGTTTATTTCAAATCTATCAGTTTTGCCTTATATATTTAGGAGATTTTTTTTTTAAGATTTTATTTATTTATTCATGAGAGACACACACAGAGAGGTAGAGACACAGGCAGAGGGAGAAGCAGGCTCCCTGAGAGGAGTCTGACGTGAGACTGGATCCTGGGACTCTGGGATCACACCCAGAGCCAAAGGCAGACATTCAGTGCTCAACAGGCTGAGCCACCCAGGCGTCCCAGGAGCTTTATTGATGAGCACAGACACACTCAGGATTGTCATGTCTTCTTGGTGAATTAATCCTTTAATCATAATCTTATTTATCCCTGGTGATTTTTCTTGTTTTGAATTATGCTTTGTCTGTTATTAATATAGCCACTCCAACTTTTTTTTTTTAATTTGTGGTCTGTGGTATATTTTTTCCATCCTTCTTTTAATCTACCCATATACTTATATTTAAAGTGGGTTTTGGGCAGCCTGGGTGGCTCAACGGTTTAGCACCGCCTTCAGCCCAAGGCCTGATCCTGGAGACCCAGGATCGAGTCCCATGTCAGGCTCCCTCCCTGCCTGGAGCCTGCTTCTCCCTCTGCCTGTCTCTCTCTCTCTCTCTCTCTCTCTCTCTCTCTTATGAATAAATAAATAAATAATTAAAAAAAAATAAAGTGGGTTTTATGTAGACAGAGTATAGTTGGATCTTGTCTTTTTTTTTTTACTTTAATCCAAGAAGTGCTGTCTTTTAATTGGTGCATTTATGTAATAATTAGTATGTTTACATAATTACTGAAGTGCAAATTTAGGTCTGCTAGGTTATTTTTTTTTTAAACTTTATTTATTTGCTTGAGAGAGAGCAAGAGAGAGAGCAAGAGGGAGAGGGAGAAGCAGACTTATCACTGAGCAGGGATGCACCAGGACCCTAGGATCATGACCTGAGCTGAAAGCAGATGCTCAACTGACTGAGCCACCCAGGTGCCCCTATTCTTTTTTTTTTTTTTTTAAGATTTTATTTATTTTATTTTATTTATTTTTTAAAAGATTTTATTTATTCATTCATGAGAGACATATATAGAGAGAGAGGCAGAAACACAGGCAGAGAGAGAAGCAGGATCCATGCAGGGAGCTCGATGTGGGACTCGATCCCAGGACTCCAGGATCAAGCCCTGGGCCAAAGGCAGACGCTCAACTGCTGAGCCACCCAGGTGTCCCTTAAGCTCTACACCCACTGTGGAGCTCAAACTCACAACCCTGAAATCAAAAGTCCCACTAAGTCAGCCAGGTGTTCCTATCTACTTAACTTTTGACAATCTATTTAATGCTAATAATTAACCACTTCAAGTAAAACATAGAAGCTTTACAACCATGTGGGTGTCTTTACCTTCTCCCTTCATGTTTTAGCTGTCATATGTATGTTCTCCACATTCACTGAAACACCCCATAACATGATGATTTGTGCTTGCAAGACATAGATATTTTAAAGAATTTGGCAGGAGGGGCAAATTCGATGGGTGGCTCAGTGGGTTAAGTGTCCAACTTGATCTCAGCCCAGGTCTTGATCTCAGGGTCTTGAGTTCAAGCCCACATTGGGCTCCACTGGGTGTGAAGCCTACTTAAAAAAATAATAATAATTTAAAAAGAAAGAATTTGACAGGAGAAATAGGATCTATTATATCTACTCTTCTCTTTACCTCTTTGCTCCTTTTTTTATTCCTGAAGTTCCAAGTTTCCCTCTGAAATCATATCCTTCTGGCCTGAAGAACTTCCTTTAGCATTCTTTTAGAGCAAACCCACTGATGATAAATTCTCTTGGTTTCCTTCATTGACAGGTCTTTATTTGTTCTTATTCCCAAAGAATATTTTTACCAGATGTAGAATTGTGGGTTGACCATTCTTTTCCTTTTACTGCTTTAAAGATGCTGTTCCGGGATCCCTGGGTGGCGCAGCGGTTTAGCGCCTGTCTTTGGCCCAGGGCGGGATCCTGGAGACCCGGGATCGAATCCCACATCGGGCTCCCGGTGCATGGAGCCTGCTTCTCCCTCTGCCTGTGTCTCTGCCTCTCTCTCTCTGTGTGTGACTATCATAAATAAATAAAAATTTAAAAAATTAAAAAAAAAAGAAATGTTAAAAAAAAAATAAAATAAAATAAAGATGCTGTTCCACTGTCTTCTGGCCTCCATGGCTTTTCTTTCCTTCCTTCCTTCTTTCCTTCCTTCCTTCCTTCCTTCTTTCTTTCTTTTTTTGAGATTTTTTTTATTTAAAAAATTTTTTTTTAAATTTTATTTATTTATTTATGATATTCACACAGAGAGAGAGAGAGAGAGGCAGAGACATAGGCAGAGGGAGAAGCAGGCTCCATGCACAGGGAGCCCGACGTGGGATTCGATCCCGGGTCTCCAGGATCGCGCCCTGGGCCAAAGGCAGGCGCTAAACCGCTGCGCCACCCAGGGATCCCTCTTTTTTTGAGATTTTTTTAAAGATTTGAGAGAGAGACTGCACTAGCACAAGTGAGGGGGAAGGAGCAAGGAGAGAGACAAGCAGACTCGGAGCTGAGCATGGAACCTGAAGCAGGGCTCAGTCTCACAATCCTGAGATCATGATCTGACACAAGATCTGAGCTGAAATCCAAAGCTTGCCCAACTGTGCTACCCAGGGGCCCCATGGCCTCCATGGTTTCTGATGAGAAATCTAGAGTAATTTGAATGATTGGTAACCTATTTGTAAAGTGTTTCTCTATCTCTCTAAGGATTTTACTTTTAAGTAATCTCTACACCTATCATGGGGCTTGAACTTAAAACCCTGAGATCCTGGGACACCTGGGTGGCTCAGCAGTTGAGCATGTCTTCGGGCTCAGGGCATGATCCTGGAGTCCCAGGCCTGAGTCCCACATCGGGCTCCCGGCATGGAGCCTGCTTCTCCCTCTGCCTGTGTCTCTGCCTTTCTCTCTCTCTCTCATTCTCTCTCTCATAAATAAATAAATAAAATCTTAAAAAAAAAAACAAAAACCTGAGATCGAGAGTCACATGCTCTTCTCACTGAGCCAACCAGCCACCCATAAAGTGTTCTCTCTCTCTCTCTCTTTTTTTTTTTTTTTTTTTTTTTTCTGGCTGTTTTCAAAGAGTTTTTTTTCTTTTTTCCTTTCTGTTGGTTTTCAGCAGTTTGGTTATGGGATATCTGGACATGGTTATCTTTGAGTTTATCCTATTTGGAATGCACTGAGCTTTTCCTTTTTTTAAAATTTTTTTAAATTTTTATTTATTTATGATAGTCACAGAGAGAGAGAGAGAGAGAGAGGCAGAGACACAGGCAGAGGGAGAAGCAGGCTCCATGCACCGGGAGCCCAACGTGGGATTCGATCCCGGGTCTCCAGGATCGCGCCCTGGGCCAAAGGCATGTGCCAAACCGCTGCGCAACCCAGAGATCCCTGCACTGAGCTTTTCAATCTGTACATTTGTTTTTTTTTTTCAAATTTGAGAAAATTTAAGTCCTCATTTAAATTTTTTTTTTTCTGGAGGTGCCTGGCTAGCTTCTTTGGTGGAGCCTGTGACTCTTGATCTCAGCGTTATGAGTTTGAGTCCTACATTGAGAAGCAGAGATTACTTTAAAAAACAAAATCTGGGGGGGATCTCTGGGTGGCTCAGTGGTTTAGCGCCTGCCTTTGGCCCAGGGCATGATCTTGGAGTCCCGGGATCGAGTCCCACGTCGGGCTCCCTGCATAGAGCCTGCTTCTCCCTCTGCCTGTGTCTCTGCCTCTCTCTCTGTGTGTCTTTCATGAATGAATGAATAAAATCTTACATTTTTTTTCTCAGAGCACTGGGCTGGCTCATTTGGTGGAGCATGGGCCTCTTGGTCTCAGGGTTGTGGATTCAAGCCCTATGTTAGATGTAGAGATTACTTAAAATCTTTAGGGGCACCTGGGTGGCTCAGTTGGTTGAGTGTCCAACTCTTGATTTTGTCCCAGGTCATGATGTCAGGATCATGAGATCAAGCCTCACACTGAACTCTACACTGGGTGTGGATCCTGCTTGAAGATTCTTTCTCTCTCTTCCTCTGCCCACCCCTTTCAAAATATAAATAGAGGGATCCCTGGGTGGCGCAGCGGTTTAGCGCCTGCCTTTGGCCCAGGGCGCGATCCTGGAGACCCAGGATCGAATCCCACGTCGGGCTCCCAGTGCATGGAGCCTGCTTCTCCCTCTGCCTGTGTCTCTGCCTCTCTCTCTCTCTCTCTCTCTCTGTGTGTGTGACTATCATAAATAAATAAAAATTAAAAAATATATATATAAATAGATAAATAAATAAATAAATAAATAAAATCTTTAAAATATGTTTTCCTCTCTGTTCATTAGACTGGATCATTTCTACTGATCTAGCTTTAGGTTCACTAAGTCGTTTGTCTCCTCCCCTCTGCTACTGAGACCATCTAGAGAATTTTTTTTTTTTTTTACTTTGTATTTATTTATGATAGTCACAGAGAGAGAGAGAGAGAGAGAGGCAGAGACACAGGCAGAGGGAGAAGCAGGCTCCATGCACCGGGAGCCCGATGTGGGATTCGATCCCGGGTCTCCAGGATCGCGCCCTGGGCCAAAGGCAGGCTGCGCCTGCGCCACCCAGGGATCCCTCTAGAAAATTTTTAAGAGCTGAGATATTATATTTCTTCTAAAAATCTTCATATGAGGGGGTGCCTGGGTGGCTCAGTCAGTTAAGCATCTGACTCTTGATTTCAGCTCAGGTCATGATCTCAGGGTCATGAGATCAAGCCCTGCTTGGGCTCTGCTCAGCAAGGACTCTGCTTCTCTCCCTCTGCCCCTCCCCCTGCTCAAATGCTCTCTCTCTCTCTTTCTCTCTCTCTCTCTTAAATAAATACATCTTTTAGAAAAATAAAGTCTTCATTTTGTCATTTGGTTCTTTTTTTCTTAGTATAACAGTGATTTTTTTTTCGGGGGGGGGGGGGCAGTAGACAGCAAAGCAAAGTTCATTGAGTGATAATAAAGTGATGGTACCAAGATCTTGAAGAGAGTGGGGCCTTGAGAGGATGGCCCCATATAACAGTGATTTTTTAAAAATCATGTTATTAAGCTGTAACTGGCATACAAAAAGCTGTAGATATTTAATGTATAAAACTTGGTGAGTTTGGAAATAGGTACACACTTGTGAAACCCTCACCACAGTTGAAGCCCTAAATTAATCCATCGCCTCCAGAAGTTTCCTTCTGCCTCATCTTTCTTTCAATATTTATTTCTCTTTTGCTATAAAAATATTTAACATAATTGGGATGCCTGGGTGGCTCAGTGGTTTAGCACCTGCCTTCAGTTCAGGGTGTGATCCTGGAGTCCTGGGATCGAACCCCACATCGGGCTCCCTGCATGGAGCCTGCTTCTCCCTCTGCCTGTGTCTCTGCCTCTCTCTCTCCCTCTGTCTCTCATGAGTAAATATATTAAAATCTTTAAAAAATAATATTTAACACAAGATCTCCCCTCTCAGGGCAGCCTTGGTGGCGGTGGCACAAAGGTTTAGCACCACCTGAAGCCGGAGGTGTGATCCCGGAGACCCGGGAACGAGTCCCACGTCAGGCTCCCTGCAGGCTTCTCCCTCTGCCTGTGTTTCTGCCTCTCTCTCTCTCTCTCTGTCTCTATGAATAAATAAATAAAATCTTTAAAAAAATGTTTAAAAAAAAAAAAAGATCTCCCCTCTCAGCAAGTTTTTTGAGTATACAATATTAACTAGAGGCCCTGTGTTATGGACTAGATTTCCAGAACATATTGCCTTGTGCCACTGAGACTTTATGCCCCCCTCCCTTTTTTTTTCAGATTTTATTTCTTTATTCATAAGAGACAAAGAGGGGCAGAAAATCTGGCATCACACCTTGAGCCAAAGGCAGACGCTCAACTGCTGAGCCACCCATGCATCCCATAACTTTATCCCTTTGACCAACACTTCCCTATTTTGGGGTTCCTCTAAAAAATGATTTCTAGGGATCCCTGGGTGGCGCAGCGGTTTGGCGCCTGCCTTTGGCCCAGGGCGCGATCCTGGAGACCCAGGATCGAATCCCACGTCGGGCTCCTGGTGCGTGGAGCCTGCTTCTCCCTCTGCCTGTGTCTCTGCCTCTCTCTCTCTCTCTGTGACTATCATAAAAAAAAATAAAAAATAAAATAAAATAAAATAAAATAAAAAAATAAAAAATGATTTCTATCTCTCTGCTGAGAATGCCTGTTCTTTCATTCATTTCTCAAGCATTCATCTTTCCCTCATGGAAAATGATTACAAATGTCTTTGGCAGTTCCCACATTGGGTCTTTTCATAGTTGGAATCTACGGATTGTCTTTCTCTTTGAGAATCAGTTGGGTGTTCCTTATTGAGCAACCTTGCATTATATCCTAGATATTTTAAATATTCTCTTGTGCAACTCTGGGTACTGTTAAAAGCCTCTGGATAATTTTTTTTTTTTCTTAGCAGGCAAACCTGGGTAGGTTCAGACCGCATGTTCTATGGCACCTTCTGGGACCAGTGGTTCTAATATCCATTTCATTTTCAAAGCCCTGTGCAGGGCTTAGTCTGGGACTTGAGCAGTGATTTCTTTCTTTCTTTCTTTTCTTTTCTTTTCTTTCTTTTCTTTTCTTTTCTTTTCTTTTCTTTTCTTTTCTTTTCTTTTCTTTCTTTCTTTTCTTTCTTTCTTTCTTTCTTTCTTTCTTTCTTTCTTTCTTTCTTTCTTTCTTTCTGATTTTATTTATTCATGAGAGAGAGAGAGAGAGAGAGAGGCAGAGACACAGGCAGAGGGAGAAGCAGGCTCCATACAGGGAGCCTGATGTAGAACTCAATCCCAGGACCCCAGGACTACACCGTGGGCCAAAGGCAGGCGCTAAACCACTGAGCCACCCAGGGATCCCCTGAGCAGTGGTATCTAGGGTGGTTCAATACTCAAAGCCTTTGTTGTCCTTCTTAGGTTGTGTTCCACACAGACACAGCTTGGGTTTGAGCCCGGGACTTGTGCCGATTCATACAGAGAGTTAGAGGGTTCTCTTTACCTGCTCTCTCCTCTCCAGGATTTTCTGTGCATCCTCTGCTCCCAGGGGCCCCTTTTTCTGGTTTTCTGGTCCAGAATATGAAGTTCTCTGGGCACCTGGCTGGCTGAGCTGGTTGAATGGCTCTTGATCTCAGGGTTGTGAGTTTGAGCCCCACACTGGGTGTGGAGATTACATAAAAAAAAAAAGTGGGGGGGGGGGGGCGATAAAGTCTCAGTGATACAAGGCAAATGCGTCCTACAACCTTTAGGGCACCTGGGTGGCTCAGCTGGTTGAACATCCAACTCTTGATTTTGGCTCAGGTCATGATCCCAGGGTTATGGGAGCATCAGGCTCTGCGCTGGGGGTGGAACCTGCTTAAGATTCTCTCTCCCGGGACGCCTGGGTGGCTCAGAGGTTAAGTGTCTGCCTTCAGCCCAGGGCGTGATCCTGGAGTCCCAGGATCGAGTCCCACATCGGGCTCCCTGCATGGAGCCTGCTTCTCCCTCTGCCTAGGTCTCTGTCTCTCTCTTTCTCTGTCTCTGATGAATAAATAAATAAAGTTTAAAAAAAAAAAAAGATTCTCTCTTCCTCTGCCCCCTTGTCCCTCCAAAAGAAAAAAAATGAAGTTCTCTTGGAGTTGTAACTGCTAGCTCTATCTCCCAATTCCTGGCCACTGGGTCTGCTCTCAGGACAAAGCAGCAAGAGAAAATAGAGAAGAAAGGAAATTTGAAGGATTCCCACACCATTCATGCCCCTGGGACCCTACTTCCATGTTCTTTCCTCTAGAGGGTGGGTTTTCTGTCGGCCTTTCCTGTCAATGGAATTATGAACAGCAGAGCAGACTGGGGCCACGCTAGGGCAGGACCAGGTACAAAATAAAGATTAAAAACATCCTGACTGGGACTCCCCTCATCTCAGCTCCAGGGTGTGTGTGTGTGTGTGTGTGTGTGCACGCGCTCATTTTCCTGGTACTCTGGCCAGAATGCTATTGGCAGTTTTGCTGCCCTGCTCAACTGCACAGTTTCCTGATTCAGAGCACCCTGGGTCAAAGGATGTAGATTCAAGCAAGGAGCGCCTGGGTGACTCAGTCCGTTGGGCATCTGCCTTCAGCTGGGGGTGTGATCCTGGGTCCTAGGATCCAACCCCACATCAGGCCCCCTGCTCAGTGAGGAACCTGCTTATCCCTCCTATTTGTGCTCTCTCTCGCTCAAATAAACAAAATATTTTTTTAAAAAAGAAGATATAAGAAGAAAATTTACCAGAAAACTGACTGCTGCCATTAGTTATTTATCACTAGTTAGTTATTTTTCACAAGTTATTTGACTTTCCACCCCAATCTGCTCTCTATTATTATTTTTTTTAACATTTTATTTATTTATTCATGAGAGACACACACACAGAGAGAGAGAGAGAGGCAGAGATATAGGCAGAGGGAGAAGCAGGCCCCAAGCAGGGAGCCTGATGTGGGGCTCGATCCTGGGTCTCCAGGATCACACCCTGGGCTGAAAGCAGGCTCTAAACCGCTGAGCCACCCAGGCTGACCTGCTCTCTATTATTTACAGAGTTCTATAAGTAACTGCTTTCCGTATTTGAGTGTTCAGTCATAATCTGTGGAGAGAGAGGCTGTAGTAGGCTGGCTCTAGCTTAGTCTTCATTATCTCCCCCTCTTTCTTAATTTTAATATCTTTTTCCCCCTTTGGGATAATTTTATTTATTTATTTAAGATTTTATTTTTAAGTAATCTCTACCCTCAAGGCGGGATTCAAGCTCACAACCCCAAGATCAAGGGTCATGTGTGCGACTGACCAAGCCAGCCAGGTGCCCCTCCCTTTAAGATAATTTTTAAACTTACAGCAGTTACAAAAATAGAAAAGTTACCGAAAGTTCCTGTATGCGCATCACTTAGCTTTTCATTTTGTCCACATCTCACAGGATAGAACACTTATCAATACTAAGAAATTAACCTTGGTACATTTCTAGTAACTAAAGCACGAAGTTATTTGGATTTTATCAGAGTGTGTCTTTTTTCTGTTCTGGGATTCAGTCCAGGATCTCACATTACATTTAGTCCTCATGTCCCCTTAGGCCCTCCAGGCTGTGAGTTTCTCAGCGTTTCCTTCTTTTCCATGACCTCCTGAAGAGTACCAGCCAGCTATTTTATAGAATGTCTGTCAGTGTGGGTTTGTCTGAGGTTTTTCTCATGATCGCATTGAGGTTATGCAATATTGGGGAAAATACCACAGATGCCAGGTCATGCCTTTCTCAGTGGTCCTACTGGGGATCCCTGAAGTTGACATGTATACTTTGATCACTTGATACCTTGAACATTACCTTGATCATTTGGCTGAGGTGTCATCTGCTGGATTTATCGACTATAAAATTACTGTTTCAGGGACACCTGGGTGGCTCAGTCGGTAAAGCATCTGCCATTGGCTCAGGTCATGATCTCAGGGTTCTGGGATTGAGCCCTGCATTGCTCAGTGGGAGTCTGCTTCTCCCTCTGCCCTCTCTCCCCCCTCCCGACCCCATTCATGGTCTGTCTCTCTCAATCAAATAAATAAAATATTTTTTAAAATAAAATAAAATTACTGTTTTACTCTTTGCAATTAAATGTATTAAGGAAGATACTTTGAAATTTTGAAAACATCCTGTGTCTGCTTCAAGTTTAACCCATTGAATTTAGCATCCTTTAGTGGATTGTTCTCTTTACAGTTATGGGGGCCTGGCTGGCTCAGTTGGAAGAGACTCTCAATCTTGAGGTTGTCCCAAATAATTTTTTATTTTTTAAAGAAGAAGAATCAAGACACCTGGGTGGCTCAGCGGTTGAGCGGTTGTGCCAGGCTCTGTGCTAGATGGTGGGCATACAGCAGAGAACAAAGCAGCACCTATCCTAAAGAAAGGAGACATTGGGGATCCCTAGGTGGCTCAGCGGTTTAGCGCCTGCCTTTGGCCCAGGATGCAATCCGGGAGTCCCGGGACCAAGTGCCGCGTCGGGCTCCCAGCATGGAGCCTGCTTCTCCCTCTGCCTGTGTCTCTGCCTCTCTCTCTCCCGCTCTCTCTCTCATAAATAAATAAAAAATAAATAAATCTTTAAAAAAATAAAATAAATAAAGGAGACATGATAAACAAGGAAACAAACAGGATTGTTCTGATTACATATTGTTCTACAACCAACTACCCCAAAACTTAGTGGCTTAAAACAACAACCATTTTATTATATCTCAGAGATTCTGTGGATTAGGAATTCTGGCAAGGATTGGTTGGGTGATTCTTCTGTTCCCTGTGGCATCAAGTGGGATCTCTCAGTGGGACTCAGTTGACAGATAGGCTAGTCTGAAGGATCCAATATAGCTTTACTCAGACAGGAGTGACTAGAAGGCTGAGCTCAGCTGGAACTGTCTTCTGGCTTGCCTGCCCAAGGCCTTGCCAGCATGACAATCTCATGGCAGGCTTACAGGGTGGCCACTTCCTCCAGAGTGAGCACCCTGGGAAAACCAGGCAGAGGCTGAATGGCTTTTCATGATCTAGCCTTGGAAGACAGGTAGCATCACTTTTGCTGTAATCAGTTGGTCAAAGCAGTCACTAAAGCCATCTAGTTTCATGGAGAGGGGATATAGAGCCACCTTTTGATGGGAGGGAGTGTCAAAGAATTTGTAGGGCGTGTGTGTGTGTGTGTGTGTGTGTGTGTGTGTGTATGGTTATTTTTAAAAACTGCCACGAGGAGTAGCACTTGGGCGGCTCAGTGGTTAAGCATCTGACTCTTGATTTCCGCTCAGGTCATGATCTCAGGATCCTGGGATTGGGCTCCCTGCCCAGCGGGGAGTCAGCTTCCCCCTCTGGTCCTCCCCCCTGTTCATGCACTCTCTCTCTCTTTCAAAATAAATAAATAAATCTTTAAAAACAAACCAAAAAACTGCAAGGATAAGAAGCCTCTAAGTGGGACGCCTGGGTGGTTCAGCGGTTGAGCATCTGCCTTGGGCTCAGGATGTGATCCCGGAATTCTGGGATCGAGTCCCACATCAGGCTCCTGCATGGAGCCTGCTTCTCCTCCCTCTGCCTATGTCTATGCCTCTTTCTCTCTATGTCTCTCATGAATAAATACATAAAATCTTAAAAAAAAAAAAAAGAAGAAGAAGAAGAAGACGACGACTCTAAGTGCATGACAGGTTAAGTGACTTCCACCAAGGACAATTACAGATGTGAATGGGGAGGACCTCTCTAAGGAGGTGACCATGGGCTTAGACCCGAAAGACAAGAGGATTTGTGGGGCACAGAATCTCAGGCATCAGGCACAGCATGTGCAAAGGTGCCCTGGGTCAGGAACAAATGACTGGAAGGAGATCTGACCAACAGGAGGGGGGTAGATGAGGGGGAGCACGGGAGATGAAGGAGGATGCAGGTGGGAACCACATCTTGCTGGGCCTTAGAAGTCGTGAGAAAGTTAGGATTCTATTCCAAGAGCAACTGGAAGCCTCAGGAAAGTTTTAAGCAGGCAAGCAATATGACCTGCCTATCTTCTCCAAGGATCCCTCTGACTGCTGTGTGGAGAACATGGGGGAGATACTGATAAAAGTGGGAAGACCAGGGATCCCTGGGTGGCGCAGCGGTTTAGCGCCTGCCTTTGGCCCAGGGCGCGATCCTGGAGACCCGGGATCGAATCCCACATCGGGCTCCCGGTGCATGGAGCCTGCTTCTCCCTCTGCCTGTGTCTCTGCCTCTCTCTCTCTCTCTCTCTCTGTGACTATCATAAATAAATACAAAGTAAAAAAAAAAAAAAATTCTCTAGATGGTCTCAGTAGCAGAGGGGAGGAGACAAACGACTTAGTGAACCTAAAGCTAGATCAGTAGAAATGATCCAGTCTAATGAACAGAGAGGAAAACATTTTTTAAAGATTTTATTTATTTATTTATTTATTTATCTATTTATATATATATTTTTTAATTTTTATTTATTTATGATAGTCACACACACAGAGAGAGAGAGAGAGAGAGAGAGAGAGAGGCAGAGACACAGGAGGGAGAAGCAGGCTCCATGCACTGGGAGCCCGACGTGGGATTCGATCCTGGGTCTCCAGGATCGCGCCCTGGGCCAAAGGCAGGCGCTAAACCGCTGCGCCACCCAGGGATCCCTCTATTTATATTTTGAAAGGGGTGGGCAGAGGAAGAGAGAGAAAGAATCTTCAAGCAGGATCCACACCCAGTGTAGAGTTCAGTGTGAGGCTTGATCTCATGATCCTGACATCATGACCTGGGACAAAATCAAGAGTTGGACACTCAACCAACTGAGCCACCCAGGTGCCCCTAAAGATTTTAAGTCATCTCTACATCTAACATAGGGCTTGAATCCACAACCCTGAGACCAAGAGGCCCATGCTCCACCAAATGAGCCAGCCCAGTGCTCTGAGAAAAAAAATGTAAGATTTTATTCATTCATTCATGAGAGACACACAGAGAGAGAGGCAGAGACACAGGCAGAGGGAGAAGCAGGCTCCATGCTGGGAGCCCGACGTGGGACTCGATCCTGGGACTCCAGGATCGCACCCCGGGGCCGAAAGCAGGCGACAAACCTCTAAGCCACCCAGGGATCCCCCAATAAATAAATTTTAAAACATACAAACAAACAAACAAATAAATGTAAAATAATCTTGCTAATCCTCAACATGGGAAGGAAATATCCCCAAAATTACTCCTGGGACATGAGTTTAGCCCAGGAGACCAAGGCTGGGGGACTTTGGGCAAGTCACTTAACCTCTCTGGGTTTCCCTTTCTTGTCTCTACAATAAGTGTGTTGGGTTAAGTGATACCTTAGGGACCTCCCAGTTCTGACTTTTCTGTTTAATTAAAATAGACTCCAGTCCAACCTAGTAACATTTAAACCGCACATGCTCATCCTTCTCATACACATGCGTGGGGAGAATGCACAAGGACATTCAGAGAAGCACTATTGATAATAGCAAAACCCATGCACCAACCCAAAGGTTCACCCACAGGAGTTTGGGTAAATAAATCACATTGTGGAATATGATACAGCAGTGGAAGTGAGTGAACTAAGGCTGTATGATTATACAAAAGGCAAAAGCAGGTAAAATTAAGCAATAATGTATTTAAGGAGGCGCACTTGTACATATGTGGAAAAAATAAGAGAAGAACAAATGATTGATTAACACAAAGTTGAATAATGACAATGTGTGGTAGGCAGGGTGGGGGTTTTATCCAGAGGGGCATACGGGGGCCTCAAAAGAACTAATTTTTAATTTCTTAAGCAGGGTGTTCCATTTATTATTATCTTTAAACTGTATACATGAGCAATATCTGCTCTTTTGTATGTATAAGACATTTCACAATTTTTTTTAATTTTACTTTTTTTATTTTTTTATTTTTAAATTTATGATAGTCACAGAGAGAGAGAGAGAGAGAGGCAGAGACACAGGCAGAGGGAGAAGCAGGCTCCATGCACTGGGAGCCCGATGTGGGATTCGATACCGGGTCTCTGGGATCGCGCCCTGGACCAAAGGCAGGCACCAAACCGCTGCGCCACCCAGGGATCCCCATTTCACAATTTTTTTTTTTTAAAGATTTTATTTATTCATGATAGTCACAGAGAGAGAGAGAGAGAGGCAGAGACACAGGCAGAGGGAGAAGCAGGCTCCATGCAGGGAGCCCGACGTGGGATTCGATCCCGAGTCTCCAGGATCGCGCCCTGGGCCAAAGGCAGGCGCCAAACCGCTGCGCCACCCAGGGATCCCCCATTTCACAATTTTTAAAAAAATTTCAAGGATTTGCCCAAGATCTGCTCTTATGTACAGAGCTAAGGAGGTTGGGGGGGCTGTCACAGAGCAAGGAAGAAGAAAGAGGAGGAGACAGCGGGAGAAAAGATAGCTAATAAGATAAGAGCAAGGGCTGAGGGCGGAGAGTTCTGGATTTGTCGCCTGCGGTGTCCAAGACCACGGACACACGTTCACATACTAGGCGCGGAAACGCTCTTCCAACGCGCGCGCGGCTCCAGCTGCAGTTCCCACACCGTCCGCGAGAGGCCGCCAAGGCACCAGCTTTCGCCGCCCGCAGGCCCCTGGCTCCGCTTCCCGCCCGCGCTGGCGCACTTCTGGGTCTTCCCGGCAGAGGGCGCCAGTGACCCCAGGAAGGCCGAAGCGGGACCGGCCCCACGCAAGCCGGGGCGCCGGTGAGCTCAGCTGAGCGCTGGAGTGCTCGCATCTACCCAGCTTTCCCTGCCGTTCGGGGAACTTGGGGTCTCAAGCTGAAGAAAGGAGTAACACCCGCAGACTTGATTCTGGTGCACCTCTCGCGGCCTTCAAGCTTCCGGTCGGGCCACCCCTTTTGGATATACAGGGGAGAATCTTAATTTTGTGGGAACTAGATTTTTGCAACCTAGACACAACAGTTTGCAAATTTTACAAAATTTTGCAAAAACACGTTAAAAAAAAAAAAAACACGAACAAGTTGCTAGGACTTTTTTTTTTTTTGCTAGGACTCTTTCTAAACAAGAAAAGTTAAAGTGTGGAGTACCTGGGTGGCTCAGTGGTTGAGCATCTGCCTTTGGCTCAGGTCCTGATCCCGGGGTCGTGAGATGGAGTACCGCATGGAGCTCGCTGTGGGGAGCCTGCTTCTCCCTCTGCCTGTGTCTTTGCCTCTCTGTGTGTCTCTCATGAATAAATTAAAATCTTAAAAAAAGAAGGGGATCCCTGGGTGGCACAGTGATTTAGCGCCTGCCTTCATCCCAGGATCAAGTCCACATCAGGCTCCCAGCATGGAGCCTGCTTCTCCCTCTGCCTGTGTCTCTGCCTCTCTATGTCGCTCATGAGTAAATAAATAAAATCTTAAAAAAAAAAAAAAAAAAAAGACTTGAAGTTTAAGCTTCAGTCATTTAAGGTTAAATTCACCCCTGATTATACCTATGCATGTTTATTTACTGTCTTCTTCCACTTGAATGTTTCAAGAGGGCAAGAATGTTTACCTAAATTGTTAGTTCCTAGCACATCAGCACATAGAAGCTTTGTAACTATGAATTGAATACACCAGTTGAGGCTGGCACAGTTTTCCAGGTAGATATGACAATGGCCTAGCCTGGGGCTTTTGAGGAATGGATGGGGTCAGGATGATCTCATTGAAACCTCAGAACAGTGACTGTAAAAGCCATTTTAAAGCCGAGGGCCTGGAATGTGAAGCAAGTGCCCAGTGAGAAGTGACACTGGGCCTAAAAGCCCAGTCTGCCTTTTCTTGCCCCTCTTGGCCTCCAGCCACTGGCTCCCCACCCCTCACCCCCTGGCTGCCCCTTGCACAAGCCCTTGATGCAACTCTGTAATAGCCCAAGGCGCCCACCTTGGGGGCAGCGCTGGGAAAAAGATTTTGCAAGAGCTAGGGCAGGAAGCACCAGCCAGGGCGGGTCTGGGAAGATAAGGGCTCCCCCTCCAACCATATGCGCCTCCAGGCCTTCTGGTTTCCTCTCTTCCCTTCCCTTCCCTTTCCCGGACCCTGGCCTGGCCATGACTCACCTCCTTTCCCTCTGGCAGCCGGGCTGGGATCATGGGCCTGCCTGTCCCAGGAAAGCCTTGCTCTGTGTGACCCTGGGCAGTGGAAAGCCCTATCTGGCCAGCAGTTCCTGGAGCTCAGTGAGAGTAGCTGGCATGAATAAAGGTTACATGGCTGAGTCTTAGTCTCAGGAGACAAAATGTGGGGGGTACCAGGACACCTTATTAAGCCAATTCTGAGCTCTGGGTGACTCAAATAGGCAGGTGTAAGGTTGGCTGGTTGGTTGTGTGTGAAGCACCCTTACCCCTATGGAGGGGAGAGTGTACGTAAGTGGGGGCCTGGAGATCCCTCTTCCTCTAGGACAGAAGCCAGAGATCCCTCCACCTCTAGGACGGAATCAGACATTTCCACATTTTGGTTGGTCTCTACCTGGTTCAAGAACTGTATCTAGCTGTGTGACCTGCCTCTCATGACCCGGTCACACAGAACCTGGCCCAGCACCTCTTAGAGGTCAAGAGAGCCTGGGCCATTTCCGTCTTTAGAGGCTGTAGTTAGATTTTTTTATTTTTTTTATTGTATTTATTTATTCATGAGAGACACAGAGAGAGAGAGACAGAGACACAGGCTTCCTTACAGGGAGCCTGATGAGGGACTCGATCTCAGATCCCAGGATCATGACCTGAGCTGACACTCAACTGTTAAACCACCCAGGCATCCCTTTTTTTTTTTTTTTTTTTTAAATGATAGTCACAGAGAGAGAGAGAGAGAGAGAGAGAGGCAGAGACACAGGCAGAGGGAGAAGCAGGCTCCATGCACCAGGAGCCTAACGTGGAACTCGATCCCAGGTCTCCAGGACCGCGCCCTCGGCCAAAGGCAGGCGCTAAACCACTGCTGCCACCCAGGGATTCCCCCCCCCCTTTTTTTTTTAATTAAGAAATGCTGAGGGACCCCGGTGGCTCAGTTGGTTAAGTGTCTGCCTTGGGCTCAGGTCATGATCCCGGGTCCTAGGATTGAGCCCTACATTCAGTTCCCTGCTCGGTGAGTCTGCTTTCCCTCTGCCTGCTGCTCCCCATGCTTGTGCTATCTCTCAAATAATAAAATCTTAAAAAAAAAAAGCCAAAATATAGGTTGCAAAAATTGTGATATGTATTTTGTATCTTGCATTTTTTTCTAGCTTAAGCATTTAAAACAAAAATATATAATGACTAGGTATGATTTCAATTGGAAATATGATGAAACAGCTCAATTGGATGTCCTATGGGAACCTGAAACCCCTCATATCCTTGTTTGGATCAAACTGATTTCTAAAAAGCCCTCTCAGTCAGAGAGAGTCCCGGTGTGGCGCTGGATGTGTTACTTCACCTCTCTGATGACTCTGCTTTTCTCAACTGAAAAGTAGAAATAGCAATGGGCCTGTACAGCCCCCTTCCTAAGGGCTTAGAACATTTTACACCAACATACACTGTCTCCACTATGAGCCAGACACCTTGCTAAACTTTTGTGTTTTTTTTATCTTTTTTTTCTTTTTTTTAGAGTTGGGGTATGGGAGAAGGAGAAAAAGAATCCCAAGGAGGTTCGGTTCAGTATGGAGCCCAACACAGGGCTCAATCTGGCCTGCAGACCCCAAAATCATGAACTGAGCTGAAATCAAGAGATGTTCAACGGACAGAGCCACCGAGGTGCCGCATGGTGCTACACTGATTCAATTGATCC
Organism: Canis lupus familiaris; assembly: GCF_011100685.1. NCBI lineage: Eukaryota > Metazoa > Chordata > Mammalia > Carnivora > Canidae > Canis > Canis lupus. The sequence continues at coordinate 21,599,021 of NC_049245.1, read as the reverse complement.
TTGGAGCCACGTTCTGGATCCCATTTCTCAAATGAGAAAACAGAGGCGCAAACAGGTGAAGTGATGAGCATCAAGGATGATCCAGAGGCTGTGTTCCAGCTGCCTCCCGACTGAAATGTGAGCCTATTATTATTGTTGTTGCTCTGGTTATTTTTGTTGAAATGAGCACGATAGCATCATCGTTCCTGTACAGCTGTGAGGAGGATTAAATGAATTAAATTTAAAAGAGCTTAGTATGATACCTGGTACATAATAAGTGCTCCATAAGTGTTTGTTAGAGAAACACACACACACACCAGATTTCAGGCCCACAGCCCTGGGCAGGCAGGAGCCAATGCCCAAGAAACTTGGTCCTGGAGTTTCTCTGTAGCCTCTGCCCCCAGCTCCTCCCTGCACCAGGTCCAGGAGGGGTTAAGGAGTTAATGATTTTCCAAGCACCGCTGAAAAGGGCAGGGTTTTGTGTGACACACACACACAGAGTAGGGCTTTGTGTGCTACACACACACACAAAAGTTTTGCATACTCCACACACAGAGCGGGACTGTGCGTGTTACACACACACACACACACACGCACGCACGCAGAGTCACGCCGGCCCCCGGTGCCCCCACCCCGCCCCCGGCCCCACCCCCACCCCGCGAGGCGAGCCTGATGCAAGCCCAGCGCCCGCCGGTTCCCAGGCCCGGCTGCAGCTGCGGGCGGAGGGGCAGGGCGGGGGCGGCGCTGTTTGTCTAGCGCGGCCGTGCCAAAGGCGGCGGGCCCCAGACAGCCAGGCGCCTCCGTACACCTGGGGATGCTCAGGTTAAATAGCTCCGCATTCCTCGGGCCCAGCTGATGGAAACGCTCCCAGGCCGCCGCCGAGCGGGCCTCCAGATGGGCTGGGCCCGGGCCAAAGGGGAAAAGAGGGAAACGCGGAAGCCAGAGTGCGCCTGCACGGCGGGGAGGTGGCCGAGGCCCCCGCCCCCGCCCCCGCCCCCGCCGCGGCCCCTTCCCTTCCCCTTCCCTCCCCGCCCGGAGGCAGGACGCGGGGGCACGCCCACGTGCCCGTGGGTGGGCTGGCGGGGGGCCGCCCCGGGAGGCAGTGGGTGCACACGTGTGCCTCTGAGGACACTCCAAGGGCACCCGGACGACAGTTAATAGTGACAATTTGTAACTATCAAACACGGCGTAGTAAGTGCCCTATTCCGTGGATTCTCTGCAATCCGGGGAAGTTAACGCTCTGCAAGGGCAGCGGGGTCGGGTGTTGAGCGGGAAATAGCAAAGGGCATGATTTGCCTCCAAATATTGTTCTTTGATTAAGTCCATCATGTGCTGGGGTGGGGTGGCACCTGGCCCAGGGTTAGTGCTCAGCGGGTGATGATCTTTCATTTGTCCTTGATGCTGTCTCAGTTTCCCCTTGTAAACCTGGGATCAGAATCCTGCCTTTAGCCCCATGGGGATCCATGGGATCTGCTATGTAGAGTAGAGAGCATGGATCCCGCTCATGGTACCAGGTGGCATTTATTTTATTCTATTTACGGACAAAATGTATTAATACGCCTGACCCTCTCTGGACTAAGTTCTATGCCCTTAGGTTGGGGCTCGGTGTGTCCCCGAGTAATACATGGGAACTGATGTGGTCGGGATACTCGAAGGGTGGTGTCCGCAGGGCCTAACAGTTGCTCCGAGGGTTGGTACTTGAGCTTCTGATGGAGCGTTTCCTGAGCACAGCTGCCCCCACCTCCACCCCAGACCAGCAGAGACCCAGGAATGCCAGCCAACTTACAGAACAATTACACACTTAGAAACCCACAGTGTGGTTCTGAAGCTCCTGGACACACAAACCCATCCATCAAGCCAGACCCATGCAGAGATGCCCATAATGCATTTGGGCAGAACACAGAAGCCCAAACAGCTGGAGGTTGCACACTTATCTGCAGAACACATGTGCTCGCATTTGCCCTTCTGCACACCCCCCCCATGCCTTATCCTCATCCACACCCCTAGGCCTGTACACAGCAGATGACCCAGCCCCACAGGCGGGGGGAGCTACCAGTTCACTCATGTCACAAACACAGGCCCAGACACTCCTATGCACTCCTCCGTGTGCAAACTCACACATGTCCAGGCAGATAGCCCCTTGCCAATGACAGCTTTTTCCTGCTCAAGAGCTGGGGACGGACTCTCCCATTCCTCCTCAGCCCACACGGGAACCCTGGGGGAGAGAGGTTGGTCTGCGTGAGCTATTGGCATAGCCAGGCCAGGGTGAGGGGGCTGAGCCTGGACCCAGAGCAGGTGGCCCAGCAGCTGTGCCCAGGCTGGCCCTGCCAACTTGCTCACCCACTTGGACAAGCTGGGAGCCCCAGGGCAGCCTGCTACAATCCAGGGCTAGGCAGCCCAACTGGGGAGGCACCTCCCACTGGGGAATGGGGCGACAGAAGTCCTGCCTCAGACAGGCTCTCAGCAAGTTTTCTCCTCTAGGTCTTGGTCTCCCCTTCCCCTATGTTGGCAAAGATGGAGGCGGCTCAGTGACCTGGTTCTCCAACTTAAATGGCCTGTTGAATACTTAAAGTGACAGTGGGCCTTGGCAGGTTGATCTGCATTTTTAACAACCTCCCCCAGGTGACCCAGATGGCCCAAGACCGCTTGGAGAAACCCTAGAGGTCTAGAGGATTTAATTTTATGACACCAGGGAGCAGGGAAATGACCAGTGATGGGGAAAGAATAGACTTTAAAGACACCGGAAAACACTCAGTTCAGGTCGGTAAAACCGACAGTCCAGATGTGGCCTTCTAAGTACCCCTCCCCCAAACCCCAGCACCAGCTGTGAAGAGAGTCAGGGGTCACCCGCATCCCAAGGCCCTCCCCTCAGTCCAAAAAATCACTGCAACTTTACCGTAGTCTAAAGTGTTTGTTTAATAACAAAAAAAGAAAACCACCCCACAGAACTATTGTAAAACAATATTCTCGGTGATCATTGTAATATACAATACAAAGCAATTAATTTCCTCAGAAATCTGAGAAGCACCAAACGTGACCATTTTTTAAAATGTCTGCTTTTCAAAAAATAGAAACACACTGGGGAGGGGTCCCCCAAGTCTCTGGTGGTTGGTAGGTGGAGGGTCAGCCCTCCGTCCCGGGCCCTGGGCTGGATCCAGCAAGCGCCCCACCGGTCGCCGAGCTCAATCGTGTGTCCTCCCCAGCTCCAGCGAGGCGCTCGGCAGGATCAGAGCACGGGTTCTTCTCGCCCCCTGGAGGGCTGGGGTCCGCCAGTCCTGGAGAGAGGCGCTTCAGCGACACAAGATGCGATCGTCCGCCGGAACACACGCCGCCTGTGAAACGAGAGAGGTGAGACGGGCGGGTCGGAGGGGACGAGGCTGCAACACCTTCCCCAGGAGACGCTTTTGAGAGCGCGCTTCTTCCGATCTCCTTGGGCATCCCTGCACAGCCAGGTGCCCGGAAGGATGGGGCGGCTGTAGAGCCAAGGCTCACCCCCCTCCGCCTCCCTCGGGGCCTGTGTCCCCAACTGTTGAAAGAAAATGCTCCTCTCACCTCGGCCGCCAGGGCGCTGATCTCGCCGTTGAGGGTGCTGAGCGGAGCCCGGGCGGGGAGCCCCCGGCCTCCCGGGGTCCCGACTTGGGATTCCGAGTTCAGCTCCAACTCCAGGTCCCAGATGTAGTCGATGACGTGCTGGAGGATCTCCACCCGGCTCACCTTGCGGTTCTGGGGCAGGGTGGGCACCAGCTCCTTGAGGCGCGAGTAGCAGCCGTTCATGTCGTAGAGCAGCACGTTCACCTGCTGCTCGTCGAGCAGGGCGGGCAGGCGCGCCCCGGCGCCCCCCGCGCAGCGCGAGATGGCCACGCTCTGCTCGGACAGACAGCGCACCACCTCGCCCGCGCCGCCCGCCGTCTTGCCGGCCTTCAGCGCGCAGCTGGGGCCCGCGGCGGCCGCGGCACTGCCACTGGCGACCTTCATGATGCTGGCGTCGGAGAAGAGCGGGGAGCCGAAGCGCAAGGAGGCGGTCACCCGGCGGGAGCCTGGACCTCGGGGCGGGGGAGAGGCGGTTGTAGAGTGCGCCCGCGGCACCCCCGCAGCAGCTTTTATAGAGACGCCGCGGCTCCCCCCCCTCCCCTCTGCCCCGCCGCCAGAGGCGGGCTCAGAGGTTCAAAAGCAGCCAATGGGCGGTCTTGAGGCGTGGCCTTCGGTGCTTCTGGGGCCCGCCTCCTGCTCCACGAGTGCACCCTCGCAGCCTCGGAAAGGGAGCCCGAGTCTCAGGAACCGGGAGTGGAAGGGCACGGGGCGGGGTGGCTAGTGGCAGGCGAGGGCTACCTTGGGCTTCTCGCAAAGGACGCATTGCCGACAACGAAGACTTCTGGAATCACTTTTCTCAGGTTCATTTTCTCACCTCTCCAGCTCCATTTTACAGATGGGAGAAATTGAGGCTTCAGTGCGGAAGCGGCTGGCTCTGGTTTATCTAGAGAGCCCACGACTAGAGCCTGGGCTTCTGGGAGCCCGACCTCTTGGGTCTGGCACAAAACTTAAAGCCGGCCTTCCTTTACCCTCTGCTCCCCAAAGCTGGTCTCCCTTACCCAATTCCCAGAGAAGGTTGCTAGTTAATGTTCCTGGGACCTGGGAGGCTTTACCCAGGCCCCTCTGGGTGGGAGCAATTAATTCGGGAAAGTCTTCCTCTAGGATCGGGGGCGGATCCTCTGGGACATGAACTAGATAGAAGGCCCCCAGGGGGGGCTGCATCTCCTGCAAAGATTCCCTAAATCTGCATCAACTAGTGATTTTAGAATTTTTCTCCCTTTTTTGGCTGTTTCCTGTCCCCTTCCCCCCCACCCCCAAGACCTCCGATCAGGGTCTCCCTCCCACGGCGCGGCAGCTGCCGAGCTCCAGGCTCACCCCCCCCCCGCCCCCCACCTCCCGGGCGGGTCTGTGTCAGCGTCTGAACAAGCGGCTCAGACCGTTAGACGCCAGGCCCGTGACGTCACCCATTCATAAAACCGGGACGGGCTGTCAGGCTGGCGCCGCGCGGGCGGTCGCCATGGAGACGGCAAACCCGGCTCGAGCGCTCCCCCACTGCGCCCCGCTCGGCCAGTCACCTGCGGACCCCGGGCGGGAAGCCGGGAATGCGCTCCTGGCGGGCGCGGTCTCTGGCCAAGGGTCGCCTTCCCTGCCCCACACCTGGGAATCGCCCCGCCGGGCTCACACCTCAGGCCCCTGGGACGTTTCTTCACCGCTTCCTCGGCACCCTGGCTGCGGGGGGAGAGTTCTCATCCCAACTTTGCTGCTGGGTGAAGTTAGTTGTCTCCGGCTCTGAGTCCTTTTTTTTTTTTTTTTTTTTTTTAAGATTTTATTTATTTATTCATGAGAGAGTCAGAGACACAGGCAGAGGGAGAAGCAGGCTCCACGCAGGGAGCCCGACGCGGGACTCGATCCCGGGTCTACAGGATCACACCCTGGGCCCTCTGCAGGCCCTAAACCGCTGAGCCACCCAGGGATTCCCCCGTCTCTGATTCCTAATATAGCATTTGCCTGGCATTTTGATATTAATGACAAAGTGGCTTATTGAATTCTTAGTTCGTGCAAGGCACGTGTATTTCATTGTGTGTAAAGCCATTGCCGTTATCATCGTCTGTAATCCTAGTCACAACTCTAGAGAGGAGTTCTTTGGTTTCTTTATGCAAAGGAGGAAACTGAGGCCCGAAAAGTCTCCCTAGAGGCATAGCTCTTGTAATGGCTGCATTATTTTAACAGGGGCACTTTATTGTAACGCAATCCCTTCCTTCCAGGGTAGGGAGTCGGAGCTTTTGGAGCCCCAGATTGGCCAGAAGCTGGAGACACCAATGTCTAGAATAGCCACCCAAGGACGTGGAGCTTTGGCATGGCTAAAATACTTTGCCCACCACGGAGAGAGTTGGTATTATGGTTATGGTCCCTCCTCCTCCCCATCCCCCAGCAATTAATTCACTGGGCATCAGCAGGTTTCCTTTTCCCACAGAAGTCTGGGGGAGGGGGCCAGTAAACCTGGCTTCTGCCTCAACATGGGAGAACCAGGAAAACCAATCAGTGAGACCAGCTTCAAAGGAAAGAGACATTATTAATTAATTAACTGGACTCTTCATCCCTTTTACCACACCCCCAAACTCTCCAAACTCCCTAAGCCTTGTTTAGCAATCTTCTAATAACTGGCAAGAACATTTTGCTGTCCAAAACAATTGCTAAAGAATTGGAAAGACAATGACCAGCCAGAAGAAATTAGAATATTAATTCATTACCCAGTGTTTATTAACTGACCCAGCAATTCTCCTTGCTGGCATCAATTCCAGAGAAACTTACACACACAGACACAAGGATGTCTGCCCAAGGACATTCATTGAGGTGCTATTTTCAAGAGGGGAAGTTGAGGTAACCTCAATGTCCACCCACAGGGGCATTAGATGAACTATGAATGGAACATATACACTATGAATGGAACATGGGTGCTATGGAATGTCTATGCAGCAGGTGGGAAGAAGGGCTGAGAGATACCTAGATTCTACTGTTGGTAGAGTAACCATTAGACTAGTGGCCAAGGTAGGACTTCTTGCATGTAAAAAAGCAAACATACTGCTCCCAAGTACATGTGTACCTGGAAATGAATTTTTATTTTTATTTTTGGAAATGAATTTTTAAAAGAGAGACAATCAAGCTGTGGAAAAATTCCAAACACAGTACTGTCTGATTTTTCCTTATATGAAGTTCTAGAATGGGCATAACTGATTTTTGGCGAAAGAAATCAGAATGGTAGTTGTTTCTGGGAGTGGAGGGTGGGAATTGCCAGGGAAGGGCAATATGATGGCGAGGTGTGTGGTACACAGTGTATGAATTAATCAAAACACATTGGATTATATACTTTTGTGCAGGTCATTTTATTTATCTACCTTTGTTTTTTTTTTTTTTTTTTTTCTACCTTTGTTTTTTAAGATTTTATTTACTTATTCATGAGAGACACACAGAGAGGCAGAGACACAGGCAGAGGGAGAAACAGGCTCTCTGTGGGGAGCTCAATGTGAGACTCAATCCCAGGACCCCAGGATCAGGCCCTGAGCCTAAGGCAGGAGCTTGATCATTGAGCCACCCAGGTGTCCCTGCATTTCACTGTATTTAAATTGCACCTCAACAAGAGTGCCTAGCTGGCTTAATCCGTGGAGCATGGGACTCTTTTTTTTTTAAGATTTTATTTATTTATGAGAGACACAGAGAAAAAGAGGCAGAGACACAGGCGGAGGGAGAAGCAGGCTCCATGCGGGGAGCCCGACTTGGGACTCCATCCCCCCTCTTCAGGATCATGCCCTGGGCTGAAGGCGGTGCTAAACTGCTGAGCCACCTGGGCTGCCCTGGAGCATGGGACTCTTGATCATGGGGTTGTGAGTTCAAAGCCCATGTTGAGGGTAGGGAATTACTTTTTTAAAATTTTAAATAAACAAATAAACTGCATTCAACAAAAATATTAGAAAAAAGGATAAACATCAAATTCCTGACATGTGAAGAGTGAGGGAAGGAGAACAACATGAAGTAGGACTTTCACTCTTATCTTCACATAGGTATTTCGTTCTTACATTTTGTCTTCAACAGTGTAACTGAAGTGTAATTGACACACGCTAACTGCATATATTTAATGGGTACAATTTGATAACTTTAGACAGGCATATATACCCATAAATCATCACCATAATCAAGAACATTAACATATACTTCTTCAGCTCTAAAAGTTTTCCTCTGCCCCTCCTAACCCCACCCTCCGCCTCTTCCACCCAGTGCCCAGGCAGTCACCCTTCTCTCTCTATAGATTACCTTGCCTTTTCTAGAATTTTATATAAAGGGAGTATAGTATATATTGTATGTATACTCTTTCCTCCAAAAAAAAAAAAAAAAAAAAAAAAAGGCTTTCAGCCTTGTTTCTTGAACTCCACCTAATTATTTTGAGATTCATCCACGTTCATTCCATTGTTACTGCAGAGTAGTAGTGGTATACGGATCTGCCGCGATTTGCTTATCCATTCACCTGTCCTGGACTTTTGGGTTGTTTGTAGTTTGGGGGTTGTACAAATAAAACTGCTACAAACATTTGTATACAAGTGTTCCTATGAATCTACGCTTTCATTTCTTTTAGACAAATAGTAGTGAAGTCACTGGGTCACAAAGTAGGTTTTTATGTAACTTGATAAGAAATTGCTTACCTGTTTTCCCAAGGGGGTATTCCGTGTACACGCCTATCAGTGGCACTGAGAGTCCAGTTCCTCCATGTCCTCTCAGGGTTGCTCAGTCTTTTTCAGCCATTCTAATAGATGGGTTGACGTATCTCACTGTGACTTTAATTTGCATTGTCCTAATGACTACAGATGTTGAGCATCTTTTCATGTGCTTATATATATGCCATCCATATATCTTCTTAGGTGAAGGCTCATTTACTTCTTTTGCTCGTTAAAAAAAATATTAGAGGGACACCTGGGTGGCTCAGTGATTCAGGGTCTGCCTTCAGCCCAGGGTGTGATCCTGGAGACCTGGAATCGAGTCCCGTGTCGGGCTCCCTGTGTGGAACCTGCTTCTCCCTCCGCCTGTGTCTCTGCCTCTCTCTGTGTGTCTCCCATGAATAAATAAATAAAATCTTTTTAAAAAATTAGATAACTGTGAAAAAAAATTAGATAACTGTAGATTCGCATATAGTCATAAGAAACAATACAGAGAGATCCCTCATAGCCTTCACCCAGGTTCCCTGATGGCAGCATCTGGCAGTACAATATCACAAACACATTTCACCAGCTTTATACACACTCACTTGTGTGTGTGTTTAGTTCTATGCAATCTTATTTCTATATGATGTTATTACATACATGTGCAGACTTGCACGACCACTGCCATAGTGAAGACACAGAACAATTCCATCACAAAAATTCCTCCTGCTACCTGTCAATCTTTCGCCCACTTCTTTTCATTTGTTTTCTTCTTGTTGAGTTATAAGAGTTCTTTATATATTTTAGGGATCCCTGGGTGGATCAGTGGTTTAGTGCCTGCCTTTGTTCCAGGGCGTGATCCTGGAGTCCCGGGATCGAGTCCCGCGTCGGGCTCCCTGCATGGGGCCTGCTTCTCCCTCCTCCTGTGTCTCTGCCTCTCTATGTCTATCATAAATAAATAAATAAATATTTTTAAAAAACTTAAAAAAAAGAGTTCTTTATGTATTTTGAACCCAAATCCCCAGACATATGATTTGCAACTATTTTCTGTGTGTCTGTTCTCTGCATCCTTTCAACAGTATCTTTTGAAGAACAGAAGTTTTAAATTTTGATGAAATCCAATTTCTCAATTTTTTATTTTATAGATCATGCTTCCCTGATCATATCTAAGAAATCACAGCCTCAAGATCACAAAAAATTTCTCCTCCTATATTTACCAGACATTTTATAGTGTTGGGTTTTTGTTTTTTTTATTTTTAAAGATTTTATTTATTTATTCATGAGAGACACACACACAGAGAGAGACAGAGACAGAGAGAGGCAGAGACACAGGCTCCATGCAGGGAGCCTGATGTGGGACTCGATCCTGGGTCTCCAGGATCACGCCCTGGGCTGAAGGCAGCGCTAAACCGCTGAGCCACCTGGGCTGCCCCATAGTGTTGGGTTTTACATTTCAGTCTATGATCTGTTACACTTGGGCATCTCTTGAATATATTTTAAAACAAAAATGGATTCGTTACTACTTTGTTTAATAAAAAGCCAGCTCCAAATGGTTAGTGTTCCTCCCTCTGGCCTGTTTGTCAGAATGAGATAGAATGTCAATGCCACTCTACAGACAAATAGCAAAAGAAGGTCAAGGGAAAATAAGGACCCCTTAAAGTTAAGTACACGTAACATTCATGAACACTCACCTCCTGAGTCCTGTGCTGGCCACGGGCTATAGAAAGGAATTATTGGGGATCCCTGGGTGGCTCAGCAGTTTAGCCCCTGCCTTCAGCCCAGGGCATGATCCTGGAGTCCTGGGATCAAGTCCTACATGGGGCTCACTGTATGGAGCCTGCTTTTCCCTCTGCCTATGTCCCTGCTCTCTCTCTCTCTCTCTCTTTCTCTCTCTCTCTCTCTGTCTCTCATGAATAAATAAATAAAATCTTGAAAAAAAAAGGAATTATTCTCACATCAAGACTATATTATGCTGTTTCTCCCTCTGCCTCTCTTTCTAGCTGTGTCTCTATGAATAAATAAAATCTTAAAAAAAAAAGACTATATTATGAAAATTTCCCAGTAGGTGCCTTAGAAACACAAAGAAAAAAAAAAAGAAAAGAAACACAAAGGATGAGTTCTACCTTGGAGGAAATCAGGGAGTCTCCCTGGAGGAGGTGACTTATCCTCTGAGCATTCTATGTAGGAAAAACATAAGGAGAAATGGCCAGAATGAAGATGTGTGGGGGCACTGGTGTCTGGACAAACTTTGACAATTTGAGAAGCAACTGGCTGTGGAATAGTTGAAAGGCCTGGGGCAGGGTCCAACAGCTTAGGCTTCAAATCCTTACACTGTGTGACCTGAAGGAACACCATCCACCTCTCTGAGCCTCTGCTTCCCCATTGGCATAATGATGATAGAAGTTGCCACCTCCCTAAGGTTACTGTGAAGTGTCATTGAGATTAGGCTCGCAAAGTGCCTGCCATGGTCTTGGTACGTAGTAGATGCTCACTAAACACTAGGTGGTAGGTGCTCGCTTCGGCAGCACATGTACTAAACAGTGGGTGGTAGTAGCAACTGGCCAATTCCAGGTCAGATTGTGGGGCTTATTTGGTTACAGTTCTGCTTCCAGGGGTTTTTAGGAGCTCTGTGAGATGGGCTTCCAGACCGCCTGAAATATTCTCTTCTCTGTATTCCCTTCAGAGTTCACAACTGAAATAGTGACACCCTCCTATACTCACACCCATCCCAGGCCTATGTGGAAGAGTTGGCTTCATTCCTTTCCAGAAAATTTTCAGTACTGCCAGACATTGGTTATTATCTCTTACATTTTTCAGGCCTGACAAGAAGTTTAAATAAAGACTGCCAGTTTATTTGGTTGCCAAATGGGCATTTTTTTCTCACCCTCTCCTTGGGAGTGTGCACTGGGGGAGCCTTCTCCCAGTCCTACCTACTAGGTCAGCTGAGGAAAGCAGACTCCTCTTTTGGTAGCCAGGAAAGTCAGAGGACTCATTAAAGGAACCCCCATGGTCCCAACCCAGGATTCATGGCCCTGGTCTTTTTGGAAGCCCTTTACACATACCCAGCACCATCTGATTTGCCCAGCTCCTCCCAGGGCTGGCAGCAGCTGTATTGTTATCAGGTGCCATTTCACAGATGGGAATACCGGGGCCAGAGAGGATGAGGGACCACCAGCCCTTTACACCTTCAAATCCTGGCTCTACCATGAGCAAGCTGTACCTGTTTCCTCAGCTGTGAAGTGGAGAGAATGCTTAGTCCTTTTGGTTCAGTGGCTGGGAGAGTGAATAAGCTATACCAAGAGGTGGTCTTTCTCTGTCCCCACACCTACCTACCTTTCTTTCTTTCTTTCTTTCTTTCTTTCTTTCTTTCTTTCTTTCTTTCTTTCTTTCTTTCTTTTTTCTTTCTTTCTTTCTTTCTTTCTTTCTTTCTTTCTTTCTTTCTTTCTTTCTTTCTTTCTTTCTTTCTTTTTTTTTAAGATTTAATTTATTTGGGGTACCTGGGTGGCTCAGAGGTTGGAACGTCTGCCTTCGGCCCAGGGTGTGATCCTGGAGTCCCAGGATCGAGTCCCACGTCGGGCTCCCTGCATGGAGCCTGCTTCTCCCTCTGCCTGTGTCTCTGCTTCTCTGTGTGTGTGTGTGTGTGTCTTCCATGAATAAATAAACAAATAAACAAAATCTTTAAAAAAAAAAAGATTTTTTTTTTTTTTTTTGCCTTCAAGTTCCCCCTGTGGGCCTCCAGGGCTCAGGGCAAATGAGTCCCATGTTCTAAGTGCTCATTCTGCATCAGGCATGGTGACAAAGTTTTAACCAAAGATAGCGAGCTCAGGAGGGCAGGGACCAGGCTGTCCTCTTCCCTGCTGTAACCCAGGGCCTGGTACAGCTCCTGGCACACAGTGAGGGACACCCAGTGACTATCTGTCAACCGAAAAAAAGAAGACCCATGACCTAAGTAGTAATATTATGTTCCCTTGACCACTGAGGCCACTGAGGCCCAGAGAAGTTGAGTGATTTGCTTCAGATCACACAGCTGGGATGCGGCATCGACTGTAGGGCATCTGGCTCCTGAGGCAGTGGCAGCGTGGGGCTGCGGGGCTTGTGTGCATGTGTGTGTCTACGCTGCAGAGTGCATCCTTTTTGATGCGGGTTCATGTCAGGCATGCTCACCACTGCCCCTCCCGGAGTCTTGGCCTTGTAGGCTCCAGGGCGGGCCTGCCTGTGCCACGTGACCTCCTCTGGCCCGGCAGCTGTTCCCCAGATGTGCCCACAGCATGGTCTTCCAGCCGCCAGGCCGGCGCCTCTGGGCTGGGACTGCCGGAGCTGCGGGGGAGAGACCTTTGGCTCTGGCGGTCCCCGCCCCCTCCCTTGTAACAGGAGACGACAAGCCCCCCCTCCACATATACACTCTACCCCCAGAACCGTGCCTCTGCCAACACCGCCTCTCTGCCCATCACACAGAGAATAAGTCCAAACCCCTCCCCAGCCGGCAGCCCCTGCCCACCGCTACAGACCTCATCGCCCGCCCTGCCCTTTCTCTTGTGGCCCACATGGCCTCCTTTACTACAAGAGCGGCTTCTACCTCAGGGCCTTTGCCCTTGCCATTCCCTCTCCCTAGAGCACTCATCCAGATCTTCACAAGACTTCTCCTTCTTCAAGTTCGGGTTAAACGTCACCTTCTCAGAGGTCTTCTTAGAACCTTCTTTGGGTATTCACTTTCTTGCATATTCTCCTGGTCTTAATTATTCATAGAATTTATCTCCACCTGAAATGATCTTTGTTTTCTTGGATGTTGTCCATCTGCCTCTACCCCATGCTCTCCCTGGGCTGTGAGCTCTAGGAGGACAAGAACCATGTCTCCTTTGGTCACTGCTATGTCCCTAGAGCTAAGCCCAGGGCCTGGCCCAGAGAGGGTAAGTGACTTGCTCAAGGTCACACAGCATGGGGAAGGAGTGGCACCTGGCTGGCTCAGTCGGTAGAGCATGCAATTCTTGATCTCAGGGTTGTGACCTTGAGCCCCATGTTGGGCATAGAGACTATAAAAAAAAAAAAAAAACTGTTGTGAAATTGCACTAATTATCAGTGAGGTCAAAGTCACACAGCATGGTACTTAGAATAGAGCAATATTTAGAGTAATATCTATTGAATCAATGAATTGTTACCTCATGGCCCTCAGTTTTCTCATGTACAAAATGGGGAGGCAGTGTGTTACGACAGTTTTGACAGACACTTCAGTATTTAGCACACAGTAAGCACTCAGCAATGGGAACCAGGGGACACCTGGGTGGTTCAGGTCATGATCTCCAGGGCCTGGGATCAAGTCCTGCATCGGGCTCCCCACAGGGAGCCTGTTTCTCCCCCTGCCTGTGTCTCTGCCTCTCTCTCTGTGTCTCTCATGAATAAATAAACAAAATCTTAAAAAAAAGAAAAAAAAGAAATGGGAACTAGAATACACTTGTGTGTCCCTTCAGGGGTTTCATTTCTCCATCCCCCAAACCCAGCAGGGGCCAAGGACAGGCACATGAGGGTGTGGAGGCTTCAAGTTCTCTTTCACAGCTGTGAAACCTCTGCCAAGTCCCTTCCTCATTCTGGACCTCAGTTTCCCCATCTGTGAAACAGGGACTGCTGCTGAACCTCTACCCTAGGGGGTCTTTGCTGGACTCCTGGGTCATTTCAGGGAGTACAGGGGTCCAGGCTTAGGCCTACCTTTTGCCTCTCATCCTGTTTTCCAAAGAGACCCCAGAACAATGGACAGGGAGGCTGGAGCCCGCCAGTCTGGGCCCCTCCCTGGGTCCCCTGCAGATGGAGGGGGGTGGGGCTTTCCTGTGGCCTGACAAAGGGCCACTGCTGTCCTGGGGTCTCAGGACATGTTAGGTCACTCAGCACAGGCCAAACCTTCAGGGTTGCACAAACACACTACCTCTGACACCCACACTAACAGAGCGACATAAACGTGTTCATCTCTATACAACCTACACAGCACACACATGTAAACTGGCACCTCTGATTGACAGCAACACCTCACTGTACACAACCGGCACAGCCTGCTGACACACACGAGATAGCTATACACCATACCACCAACCAACACACTGGCCTTCAAGACACACCATCAAAAGCCAAATCTGGGAAAAAAAAAAAAAGCCAAATCTGCACAACCAACATACTGACAAAAATACAGAGACCAAGGAGGCAACACATGAAAACCCCCAATCACACCTAACCACCTAATGGAGCCACACTAAAGCAACACACCCCCATGATACCATCCACGAACACAGTACACAGACGCACACACCCTACTCTGCAACACACATTCACCAAAGACAACACACACTCTCACCAGGTGCTGACAGACATTGCCCACATCCTTAGAGAAAACAACCAGATGCCAGTTGACAAAGCAGCGTCTGCTTGCACCTTCCCCCCACCATGCACACACCTGCCCGACACTCACCTTCACCGGTTCAAGCACCCATCCCGCCTCCTCCCACCTCAGGCTTTTTAAGACATCACCCCACCGCACACACACACAGACACAGAGTTCAGAATCCTGAAGAAACCCCGAGGACACATGCCACTTGACTAGGAACTCATGCCTGGGAACGCAGGCCAGCCCTTTCCAGGCCAGAGGTGTGGGAACTGCTCTGACCCTGGCAGCCAGAGGCTGATGGCACCAGCCAGAAGCACCCCAAGTCAGCGCCCTCTGCAGAGCCTGGCAGAGATCACTGCCCCTGCTGGGAGGTGGAATGGGAGAGACTGGGCAAGAGACCGCCAGTGGGGTTTCCGTGGCTTCCCCATTTGCCTTCTGGAGGATGGACAGGAGGTCCCAGAGGCTCCCCCTTCCCAGAAGCAGCACCTCTCTGGTGCCTAGCCAAGCCCTGCCCTGACTCATCCGCCTTCCATGCATCTGGCTCCTCCTCCCGCCGGGGGCCCGGAACCTGGAAGCAGAGGAGGGTGCGCCTCTCAGGACCAGCCCAGTTCCCTGCCCGCCCAGAAGAGCCTGGAGCAGTCTCCACCCTCTCGGCTCACCTCAACCCGAAGCACCCTGTCACTAGGGGGTGGCACCTCCAGTTGCACCCTTGCCTCAGGTCACAGGAGTGGCTATACTCCTCAAATACTCTGACTCATGACAATCTCTAAAGTCTTTGAAAAGGCTTATTATTTTTTGCTGATGCAAAAGCAGGGATGTCCTAGGAAGTGGCATTTCAGAAACACTTAAGAAGAAAGGGTCCCTTTTCCTAGACAACGGCCAGGTGAGGTGTCTCAGAGAGCCAAAGAGCCTGGGTTCACATCCTGCCCACCACTTCTGAGCTGTGGGAACTGCAGCTCACTTCATCTGCTCATGTCTCAGTGTCCCCATCTGTGAAAATGAGGGTGGCCTGAGCTCCCCATGTCTATGAGGCTTAACTGAGTCAAGTTACACAAAGAGCTTAGAACAGTACTGGCAAGGTAACATTCTTTTTTTTTTTTTTTTTTTAATTATTTATTCATGAGAGACACAGAGAGAGAGGCAGACACACAGGGAAAGGGAGAAGCAGGCTCCCTGCGCCCCCCACCCCCATGTAGGACTCCAGGATCATGCCCTGAGCCGAAGGCAGGTGCTCAAACGCTGAGCCACCCAGGCGTCCCCCAGTTAATGTTCAATAGATTCTAGTTATCATACCCCCCTTTTAAAAATTTTATTTATTTATTCATGAGAGACACACAGAGAGGCAGAGACACAGGCAGAGTACCCCCCCCCCTTTTTTAAGTAGGTTCCTTGCCCAACGTGGGGGCTTGAACTCATGACCCTGAGATTAGGACACCTGCTCTACCCACTGAGCCAGCCAGGTGCTCTGCCTCTAGTTGTCAGTAGTGCTGTGACTCTCCTACCTCTCCTCCAGGTAACCCCTGTTAAGTAATTGGGTATATGCTTCACTGCTGAATTACAAAACTCCAGAATCGTTAAATGCCAACCATTCATTGCATAAACAATTAGCGTGAGCTACCTTGAGCTAGGCGTGACAGTGAAAGAACAGGTTGTGGCTTCATGCTTTTCAGGGAGCCAAGCTCAGTGGGGAGTAACCAAGTGGACATGAGTGGCACTGGCCACGGGACCTGGTTAGTTCCCGGCTGCCGTATCCACAAGCTGCGGACACGGATGCTGCTGAAATGTGGGCTGCTGCCAGACAAGGGGGTACTTGGCATTAGGAATTAGGAAGAGAATTTATTTTGAGTAGATGAAGCCTTCTGAGGGCACTTTCTGTAGCCCCTTCGTGCTTCTCGAAGTCTGCCCAGTGGCCCTGCAAACCTGGGCCCTGCCTGGCGAGCTCCCAGTCTGGTGGGAGAGGCAGTCACTTGCCAATCTGATGCGGAAACACAAGGGACTGTGGAAGCGAGGCCTGGGAGGACCTCAGTTTGCCACGGGAGATCGGGGAGGGCCTTCTTGGAGGAGGAGGCGGTGGGTAGTCCAGCTGAGAAGGAAAAAGGTGAGGACTCAGGCAGATGGTCCTGAGTCCCACCCAGCATTTGTACATTTGGGATGCGCAAAGGACACAGCTGCCACATCAAACTGCAGAGGCTTCGAAGTCTGATCGTACAAAATGTGATGAGGATGTGGGGAAACTAACGCTCATCCCCTACTGGCGAGCTTGTAAACTGGTATGATCACTTTGGAGCTCAGTTGGCAATATTGAGTAAAAGTGAGCACTGGAACACCCTGTGACCCGCAGTTCACTCCCAGGGACATTCCTTGTGAAGTCGTGCACTCAAGATGCCATGGGCAAAGACACATGGAAAACCACCTACTTGTCTCACAAAAGAATAAGGAAACAAAAGGACGGTGGCCCGGTGGACAACAGTTCGTGGGAATGGAGTAGCCCCACGTGTGTTCTGCTGGGTATTACAGGCAAAATCTGATGTTGCTTAGGGGAAATGCAGAATGACTTTTTATTTTTATTTTATTTTTTAAAGATCTATCTATCTATCTATCTATCTATCTATCTATCTATCTATCTATCTATCTATCATCTATCTATTTATTTGACAGAGAAAGAGCCCAAGCAGGAGCAGAGGGAGTGGCAGAGAGGGAGGGAGAAGCAGGCTCCCCACTGAGCAGGGAGCCCCACGTGGGGCTCGATCCCAGGACTCTGGGCCAGGAACTCTGGGATCGTGCTCTGAACCCAAGGCCGACTCCACTGAGCGACCGAGGTGCCCCCAGAATTTTTTAAAACGCGTAAACACAGAAACACACCCACAACTCTAATACATGAATATTTAGTAAAAGTGTAAGGAGATATGCCCGAGTCATGGTGCTAGTTGGGGAGGAGGTGGCAAAAAGTCTTGGAGAAAAGAGTAGGGACCCGGGTTACAAGAAGGTCAGCAGGATCTGTAAAGATATTTATTTATTTATTTATTATTAATTAATTAATTAATTAATTAATTTTTTAAGTTTTATTTTTTTAAAGAAGATGAAAGGGGATTTGCTAGATCCACAATTGCTAGCTCTGGGTGGTGGGAACGCGGTGTCAGGAACACAAATCGCTCTATTTCTCGGTCATTTTTACCTTTCACACAACAAGCAGACCACCAAGAGCAAGGAGACACCGGGCACCTCCCGGCTGCAGGGCCGCCCGTCACGGGCCCGGGGGCTGGAGGCGGCGGGGCGCGCGGGGGCGCGCGGGGGCAGCCGGACGGTCCGGGGCGGGCACGCGGGCGAACGGGCGGGGCGGGGGGGGCGGGGGAGCGGGAGGCGGGCGGGGGGAGCGCGGGCCGCTGGCCGGGCCGCCGGGGGCGGGGACTGCGGGCCCAGCCGGGCGGGAGAGGCCCGGCACCCCGGGCTTTGTTCGGGGCGCGCACCCGCCTGAAAGGCATTCCTGGGCACGGCGCCCCGCCCCTTGGGGACGCCTGGCGGCCGGACCCGCCGCGCCGGGCAGATGGGCTGCTCGGCTTCCCGCGCTCGACCCGTGGGAACCGAGCCTGGCGGGCGGGGGCGGGGGCGCCGGCGCCGGGAGCCGCCCCGGGGTGGGGTGCGGGTGGGGGTGGGGGTGGGGGTGGGGGTCCTGCAGATGGGGCGGGGGCCGCGCGCGCCGGCAGATGGGTGCGAGGCCGGCCTGGGGCCGGGCGACAAAGCCTCGGGGCAGATGTTCGCGGCCAGATGTTCGCGGGATGGGGGGAGCCTGGGAAAGCCCGGCTGGCGCTCCCGCCGCCCTCCCCCTGCGGCGGCGGAGGGCGTGCCGCGAGCAAGGTGCGGCCGGGCCGTCCGCCGCCGGGGGCAGCTGGGGAGGGGGAGGCGAGGCGGGGTGCGAGGGCTTCTCTGCCGAAGGGTTTTGCTTCTCGCCCCGCCCCCAGCCGCCCCACTCTCTGGCTCTCAGGGGCCGAGAGGAATCCGGGCTGAGCGCCCGGCCCCGATGCTGCCTCCCCCTCCCCCACCCCGCCGCCCGCCTCGCGTATTGTTGCGGCAGGTGGACGGGTGGACCCCCGGGCTGCACCGCCACCGCCACCGTCCCCGTCATCATAGCAGCAGTGCTGGCTGACATTTATTAAGCATTTATCGGGCTTTAAATCATTACCTTATTTAGGGATCCCTGGGTGGCGCAGCGGTTTGGCGCCTGCCTTTGGCCCAGGGCGCGATCCTGGAGACCCCGGATCGAATCCCACGTCAGGCTCCCGGTGCATGGAGCCTGCTTCTCCCTCTGCCTGTGTCTCTGCCTCTCTCTCTCTCTGTGACTATCATAAATAAATAAAAAATAAATAAATAAATAAATAAATAAATAAATCATTACCTTATTTAAATTGTCACAGCCACTCCATGCAGAAGGTGCCTAAGTACAGGTTACAATTGAGGGAGCATGAACATGGAGGTCCTGGAGTCGATAAGCGACTTAGGGAAGGTCACAGCGATTTTGTGGCCAGGGTAGGGTTGGAGCATGTGGGTTCCTGGATACCACACCTCCTCGCTCTTCCCTGGGCTAGGTGCGCTGCAAACCTTGTTCTTTCACTCAGCGGACAAGTATCTGTGGAGCACCTCCTGCATGCCTAGCTCTGAGCCAGCACCGGGATATTACAGTGAATACAACACACAGAAGTCCCTGTCCTGTGGAATTTGTATTTGGGGAAGGGAGGCACACAGTGGACAGGGTCAGTGCATATATATTATCTTAACCTGATGATAAGTACTATGGAGGAAAATGTCAGGAAAGGAGGGTATAGGGAGGTCTGGGTGGTGGTGGTGGGGGAGGCTGTCAACAAAAATCCTCTCTGAGAAGGTGATATTTCCATAAAGAATTTGTTCTCTCACATCCTTCAGCTACCAGGGGAAAAACATCCCAGGCAGAAGTCACACAGCCAGTGCAAAGGTCCTGAGGCAGAAGTGTGCCTGGTGTGCTCAAGAGCCAGTGTGACTTTAGCTGAAAGAGCAAAGAGGAGGGTGCTAGAAAGTGAAGTCAGAGATATGGGGGAATGGGTGGAAGGCATAGCTGCATCATGTAGGCCACAGTGAGGACTTGGGGTATTACTCTGGGTGAAGCAGAAGTCATGGGAAGGTTTTGAGCAGAGAGGACTGTGATCTGACTGTGCTGAATCTCAACAACTCTGATGCTACTGCTGCAAGGTTACTTTCCCCACTGTGTGAGGCATGGCCCTGCACAACTGGGCCCTTATGATTCTCCATTTGAATAATGACAGCCCCTTGGTTTGTCTGTTTGTTTGTTTTAAAGGATTTTATTTATTTATTCATAAGAGACACAGAAAGGGAGAGACATAGGCAGAGGGAGAGGCACGCTCCATATACGGAGCCTGATGCAGGATTCAACCCCAGGATCCCAGGATCATGACCTCAACCACTGAGCCATCCAGGTGCCCCCAGACCTTGGTTTAGATCACAGTTTCTTAGCTTTGATGCTTCTCGGTAGGTTTCAAAGGTGGTTGAATTTGATGCATTTTTTTTTCAGGGAGAGGGAGAAGGATCCACAGCTTCTAACACATTGCCAAAGGGGTCTGGGAGGGTTGTATAAAGCGTTCATAGCAGATTTGTTCATAAGAGCAACCAACTGGAAACAACCTAAGTGTTCATCAAGAGGAGAATGGTTAAATAAACTATGAAATACCATGTGGCCCTGGGAAATCATGAGACAGCACTTCCACTTTCAGGAATTTATACTAAGGACACATGCCGATGTGGGAAACGATGTATGTACAGGAAGAACAGAGAACTGGAAAAAAAAACCCATATGTTCATCACTAGACACTGATTAAATTAAGGATATTCTCTCCACATAACAGAATACAAGCGGCTATAAAAGAGAAGGAGGAAGCTGTTTTCTATCTGGATCTGCTAAGATCTCCAGGGTACACTGTTAAGTGGAAATAAACCTCAAACAAAATGAGTAGTTTGCATCGACTGCTACCACTTATATTTTATTTTAAAGATTTATTTATTTATTTATTTAATTTATTTATGATAGACATAGAGAGAGAGAGGCAGAGGAATAAGCAGGCTCCATGCTGGGAGCCTGACGTGGGACTCGATCCCGGGACTCCAGGATCACGCCCTGGGCCAAAGGCAGGTGCTAAACTGCTGAGCCACCTAGGGATCCCCTAACACTTATATTTTAAAAAGAAAAAATGTTTAGGGCAGCCCTGGCGGCTCAGCAGTTTGGTGCCGCCTTCAGCCTAGGGCCTGGTCCTAGAGACCGGGGATTTAGTCCCACATCGGGCTCCCTGCATGGAGCCTGCTTCTCCCTCTGCCTGTGTTTCTGCCTCTCTCTCTCTCTCTCTCTGTGTCTTTCATGAATAAATAAATAAAATCTTAAAAAAAAAAAGAAAAAAATGTTTAAAAATTAAAAGAAAAAAAAAAGGGAAAAAAAGGATCATACACCGGTTTTTCCTTTGCTTGTATCTCACTTGAAGACTGATCACTGTCTCTGCCTCTGAAGAGGAAGAGCAAAATGCTTACACTTTTAAAATGTTGTACTGTGAGCATGTATTACTTATTCAAAACTGAAAATGAAAATGTAAAGGGAAGAAGTCTAGACCCAGAAAAGATTGAAGGGAGAGGACTGTGTCCCAGGAGGGACCCTGTGGTTTGGAGACACCTGTGAATGTGAGTCTGAGAAACTCACCTGAGAATCAAAACCACCTAAGTGAGGCATCTGGGTGGCTCAGTCAGTTATGCATCTGCCTTTGGCTTGGGTCATGATCCCAGGGTGCTGGGATCCAGCCCTGCATCAGACTTCCTGCTCCGGGGGCAGCCTGCTTCTGCCTCTCCCTCTGCTGCTCCCCTGCTTGTGCTCTCTCTTGCAAATAATAAATAATTTTTTTTTTTTAAAAGAGAACCACTTGGCTGTGGGACCCAGAAGGGAGTGGCACTTAGAGGTAGTGAATGTCCCTTTTCTAGGCTAGGGGGGCTCAGAGACAAGGGCCCTTCTAGAATTTTTTTTTTTCTTTAACAGCTTTATTGAATTACAATTCACATATCCTACAATGCACTGGTTAAAGTGTACAACTCAGTGATTCTCCGTCCATCATGGGCTTATACAATCTTCATAACAAATAATTGTAGGGCATTTTCATCAAAATGTTCAAAAGAAAAAGCAATCCCACTTGTATTAGCCCTCACACTCCCTTTGCCTCAACCTCTCAGCCCCTGGCAGCCACTAACCTACTATACACATTTTGTCTCTAGATTTGCTTATTCTGGATATTTCATTACTTCATATGAGTAGGAGACTTGAGTTGAAGGTGGATCTTCCCTTTTCGTTGTAGGTACTTCTTTATGATCTGCTTCTTCATAACAATGTATTCTTTGTTTTTTTTTTTAAGATTTTATTTATTTTTTCATGAGAGACACAGAGAGAGGCAGAGACACATGCAGAGGGAGAAGCAGGCTCCCTGCAGGGAGCCTAATTCGGGACTCAATCCCGGGACTCTGGGATGACGCCCTGAGCCGAAGGCAGACACTAACCGCTGAGCCACCCAGACATCCCTATTTATTTATTTTTAAGTAAGCTCTATGCCCAGTGTGCAGCTTGAACTCAGGATCCTGAGATCAGGAGTCAGTGTGCTGTACTGACTGAGCCAGCCTGGCACCCCCAAGTCTCCATTTAAAGAGGCTGTGAGTCTGATTTTGTTGCTTGTTGTAACTGGTAACTATCCCTCCGCCTGGAGACCTGCTGGGAACGCTCCCCACCCCACTCCCCTACCTTAGTCCCTGTTACTTGTCACAGGCGGAACTATATCTGTTTGGGGAATCACAGGGCTGACCATGCTAGCCTCACTCAAAGGGTAGGCAATGCGGAGATGGCCTGAAACCAGGCAGGGCACAGGGCCCGGCTTTCAGCAGATGCTCAACAGACTGTAAGAGGTGAGGAGGCCGACTCAGCCACCCAGAGAATGAAGATCTGCGCTTTATTTCTCAGTTACCTCGCCCCTTCAGCCCTCCGTTATGAGGCACCTACTGTGTGCCAGGCTCTCTGGCCAAGTCCTGGGGAGAGAGAGATGATTAACTTTAGGGTTTCTTCCCTTCCTAGTTGCCTTGGGAACTCTCCGTGACCTCTGCTGGGATCATTATCTAACTCCATAATTGGGATGGTAATAGTGACGGTAATGATCTAATGTGGTTAAGACTTCAGGCTCTGGGGTGAGGCAAAGTGAATTCTGTTTTTTTTTTTTTTTGCAAAAGTGAATTCTTATGGGGGCTCTGTGGCTTGCGGACCGGACCGTGGTGCTTGGGGTATTGAGTCTATCTTCCTGGGCTTCTGTGTGCTCTTCTGCAAATGTGAGCCTAGCGCCGCCGCCCCCAGTGGCTGTGGTGGGGGCACACCGTGACAAGGATGCAGTGATCACGGACAGTTATCATCCATCCATCAGCCTCTCTGTGGTCCACAGTCCATGCTTCCTGCAGCCTGGCGCTTAGTGCCACTCTCCAGGGAATCCTCCTGGCCACACTGGGACTCAGGCACCAATCACCCCCATTTTACAGATGAGGAAGCTGAGGGCTTAGACTGCTGAGTGCAGCAGGGAGTTGAGGACATGGGTGCTCTCCCCATTGACGCCCAAGACCAGGGGCAAATAGGGCTGGGGGCTGGGAGGAAGGGGCTTCTCCTCCACCCTCTCCCTCCCTTCCCTGGGAAAGTCCAACAGGTGGCAGGCCGAGGCGCTGGGGGCCATTGTGCGGGGGCCTGGGAGGGTCGGAGGGCCCAGTGTGTGTCTGGGAGAAGATGGATGCCTTCATTACCATGTGAATCCTGGGAAACGACCGCCAGGGCTGGGTGGTGGGTGGGCGTGGGCCCGAGGGGGGGGCTTGGTGTTCTCAGGCCTGGACCACACAGCAGCTGGGAAGGGGGTCCCCATGGAATCCTAAGGGACCCATTAAAAAAAATCCAGATAATGGGATTTCCCCCTCTCGCTTAATTTCTTATTTTAGGACATCTCCATCCTGTGGGGCTTGAGAGACACACAGACTGAAAACAAAAGGACAAAAAAAGCCTTTTCTTCCCGCTCTCTGTTGACAGCGTGCACATTTGGGCCTGAGCAGTTGAAGTCGGAGCCTTCCGCAGCCTGCAGCACCGATCAGCCGCTCCGGGCTGTTCCCTGAATGGCTCTTTCATGCCTGTAAAATATGTCCTAGGTAAATCCAGGGGGATTAGCAAATAGTCGGTGAGCAAATTGGGAAAAGCAGGTTTTAGGTTTAAGAAACAAAGATGTCATCAATTTGGCTGCAGCAGAAAGGACAGGCCAGTGTTTGGAAAGGACGCAGGCGGCGGCAAGAGAGCAGAAGTGGGGAGGACAACGATGATATCCAGCGACTACGTATCTGCGTCCCACGGAGGAGAGAACGGAGGCTTCCGAGGGACTCGTGCACATGGGAGCGGGACCAGAGGAGGAGACCTGGAACTCGGACTCGCACACGCACTGGCAGGAGGAAGGTTGTAGAAGCTCCTCCACGCTGAGCCTTTCCAGAAACCTTTTACAAGCCCAGACTCTCCCAGTGACACATGATCTTGTTCTTTCTCACACGCACACCAATGCAGTCATTTGCTCACTAATATCCTCACACACACTTTTTTTTTTTTAAAGATTTTGTTTATTTATTAGAGACACACACACACAGAGAGAGAGAGAGAGAGAGAGAGAGAGAGAGAGAGAGAGAGGCAGAGACACAGGCAGAGGGAGAAGCAGGCTCCATGCAGGGAGCCCGATGAGGGACTGGATCGGGGTCTCCAGGATTACGCCCTGGGCCCTGGGCCAAAGGTGGCGCTAAACTGCTGAGCCACCAGGGGGCTGCCCACAGACACACACTCTTAAGCACACACGTCCATGTCCGCACAACCAGGTAGCCACACATCCACAAACACTATCTCACGTAAGACATCAGCACTCCCACACTCTCTGCACATTTGCACAAACCCAGGCACACAGGGATTCTCACAAGAACACATTCTATGTCCCTCCTGCATGCACATGCGCGCGCACACACACACACACACACACACACACACTCCAGAGAAACCAAGAGAAACACTCCAGCAGAAAGGACCAGAGTCAAGCAGACAGGGGCTCGGCCCCTCCCCAAATTCCGCACATTGGCAGCTGGCTTCCCGGCCTTGGCCCTTGGGTTTTCTTTACTTCCCCCACCATCTGGGACTCGAGTGTCTGGTGTGCCTCCACCTCCCCTCCACTGCTCCAGGGCCCCTGCTGGACCGTGGGGTTGCGGGAGAAGTGGTGAGCATCCAGTTCTTAGCAGCAAGGGTGGGCACCTGCCTGCCAGGCACAGGCACGTGGAGGCCTTGAATGCAGAGCCCAGGAGCTCCTTCTCCGGATCCCCCTCCCGCCTCCCTGCAGGGCCGCTCCCAGGCGGGCACAGGGCCGGGCACTCATTCCACTCAGCAGCTCTGGGGAGGGCAGGGCGCAGAGGGGAGGAAGGGCTCGCCACAGAGCCCAGAGCCCAGCAGGCCTCATCCGCCGCGCAGGGGTCTGCCTTCACATGCAGATAGCCTGTTTGTCTCACCCGGTCTGCCTTTAAATGACAAAAAGGTTGGCTGCAGTCAGGGTATTAGATGGGAGGACCACTGACCGAACTGGGAAGGGGAAGGTGGTTAACTGTGCAAACAAAACCGATGTCAGAATAGATGCGCAGTAGATATAATTTGCGTTACAAAAAAGAAATAAGCATTTTAAAAAAATCTGAAATCTATGTTAAAGTGTCAACAGCAATAATCTCTGGGTGGCAGGAATATGCTGCTTTATCCCCTCCGCCCTTTTTTTTCTTTTTACAGATTCTTATTTTTTCCAAGGCATGAATGCAGCATCTGGATAAGAAAAGGTTTTTGTGAATGATTATTTAATGACAAAAAAATGACAAGAGTGTGGTGGCTACATGTGAGTCCAGAGCTTGGGCAGGCTCTTGATTGCTGTGTGAGCAAGTTCCTTCTCTGGTCCTTTATTTCCTCATCTGTATAATGGCACTTGCCACGCGGAAGGTGACATGAGCTTTAAGGATGTAATGCACATAAACACTTGGAGTGGCGCTTGGCACACAGAAAGTGCTCAATAAAGGTAGCTGCTCTTCTAGTGAGGGTTTCTGTTTACCTTGCCCGGTGTGGACTGGACACGTCCCGGGTGCCTGCAGGGAAGGGTGTGCCTGAGTCCCCCAGGCTGACCGCATGTACCAGTTCACATATATAAAGGTCTGCTTGGGGACGCTGGGGTGGCTCAGCGGTTGAACATCTGCCTTCGGTTCAGGGTCGTGATCCTGCCATCCCAGGATCGAGTCCCGCATCGGGCTCCCTGCGGATTCTTCTCCCTCTGCCTGTGTCTCTGCCTCTCTCTCTCTGTGTCTCTCATGAATAAATAAATAAGATCTTAAAAAAAAAAAAAAGTCTGCTCACATGTGCATCTTGTGCACACCCAAAGTGCAGCGTCAGGTACATGCATGAGCACATGTAAACAGCAGCCAGGCCTTTGCCCAGAGCCTCTTGGTGAGAGGTGCTGACACCATCTCAGCTTTCCATCCCTGCCCAGCCCTCTGGTCCTGGGTCTCTGCAGCTCACGGCCTCTGGAAATCTAGGCTTTTTTCTGGCATCTCACCAGGCCCAGGGCTATGTCAGGGGTCTTAGGACATTTTTAAGGGGGAGAGTGGTGTGCGCTGAATAATCTCCAGGGAAAAGGACATCAGGAAGGAGAGTTGGGATACCTCGGCTTGTGGGCCTGCCATGTTGCAGATGGACACCTAGATGGCCCTGGGTCCATCTCTGGCCAGCTCTGAGTCCCCAGGCTCTTGTGTCTCTTCATATCCATGGCTCTTGCCCTTTTATCACTCAGAACAGCAACATCTGGGGCCTGTATCCCCACTCCTGGCTTCCTGACCTCCATTTCTAATGTTTGGAAAGAACTAGGTCACCCTGCCTCAAATCCTTCCTTGGCTCCTCACTGGCTCCAAGATAAAGCCTACACTCCTTGGCCTGACCTATGGGACTTGCTCGCCTTTCTTCTTCTCTCACTCTTTCTCACCCTGGGGTCCCTCCTGGAAGCAGTGATCCCTCCTCTGTGTATTTAATTTGGAGTCCAACAAATTGGCATTCAAATCGCATCTTTGCCATTTCCTAGCTCTTTGTGACCCCGGGCTGTTTCAGACTGAGTTTTAGATGCCTCCCTTGGAGGCATGGAGACAATAGTCAGTATTTCTTTCTGCTAGGGCTAGATTTCTTTTTATTCTCAGTTGTTTCTGTATGGTTTCGATGGTATTGTATTTGTTTTTGAAAACTATGTTCACCTGGCTCAAAGTTTTAAATGTACAAAATACACAAAAGAATACATATACAACAGAAATTTTCTCCCAAGCGGATTCCTTTTTATCTTTCTTGCCCTCAAATTCATCCAAATAATATCTCTTTTTACATATCTGGTAGATGCTTCTGTAATTATCATCTGTTGAGGACCGGCTGTATGTGCTTCCCATGATTATTTCACTTAATCCTCACAGCCACCGAGGTGGACGGGCAACCAGAAGACACTTGCTGGAAGCCATCCCTCTGGTGAGCAGTAGACCCAAGATAACGTGCGTCCATGTACGAAGCGCCTGCAGGCCCCTAGGATTGTCCCAGACTTGGGACATTCGACAAATACCGAGTACGGTCATCTTCTGGGGTTACAACTGCGGGCAGGACGGCTCAGCCCTCCCAGAGTTGGTATTCCAGGGGAGATGGCCCGGAGCTGACACCCCACTTTCCCAGTAAGGAAACCAAGGAACAGAAGGGCAAGAAACTGCCCCGGGGTCACAGGGTGGAAAGAAGAGAGGGAGGAGGGACCGTGGGTGGCTCAGTTCCTCAAGCTCGGACGTGGTTGCGGCTCAGGTCGGGATCCCAGGGTCCTGGGATGGAGCCCCATATGGCTCCCTGCTCACTGGGAGTCCCCTAGTCTCCCGCTGCTCACTCTCTCTAAAATAAATGTCTTTAAGAAACGAGGGCAGCCCGGGAGGCTCAGCGGCTTAGCGTCGCCTTCAGCCCGGGGCGTGATCCCGGAGACCCGGATCGAGTCCCACGTCGGGCTCCCCGCGTGGAGCCTGCCTCTCCCTCCGCCTGTGTCTCTGCCTCTCTCTCGTGAATAAAATCTTAGAAGAAATGAGCTAGGATAAGCAGACGCCTTTCACTGGTGGGAAACGGGCAGGGAGCAGGGGAGGGCCTCGCCCCCGGGACCCCAGCTGGGGGTGGCCGGGCGGGGGGCGGTCCCAGCCCGGCCCCGCCCCCTGCGCTCGCGGCCGCGGCCCTGGCAGCCCCAGCGGCCGTTTCCTGCCTGCGTCGCTGGGCGGGCGGGCGGCCCATCTGGCGGCCCCCACGGGGCGGCGCGGGGAGGCGGCCCAGACTCGCTGGAGCCAGGCGCCGGCCCGCGCCCCCCGCCCGCCCGGAGAGCCCAGGTGTGGCCGCGGCGGGGGTGGGGGTGGGGGTGGGGCCTTCCTTCCCGCTCGGCCCTTCCTGACGCACCCGGGCAGGATGCAGCCTCCACCTCCCAAGACCCGGCCTGGAATCGCGGAGGGAATCCCGGTGGTGGGAAAGCCTGATGCGTCGGAGCGGCCCCCGCGTACTCCTCGTGGGACCCGGGCAGGGCTCGCCCTGGGTCTCGCAAGCTTTCGCCATGCCTCTCAGGGCCCCCAGACAGGACTATGGAGGGAGGCACCCTCCTGACCCCAGTGTTGACCCATTCACTTATTCAGCCGGTTCACGTGTGTCCCCCCCTCGCTGTTTCAGCCGGGAGAGGGCGCTGGCCTGTGCTCCCTGCTGTGCCCAGCAACTTGACCGGAGCCCAATCCTTCCTGGTGCTGAGGCCTGAAAGGGTATCTTGAGGCTTCAGAAGTTGGAGCCGCCCTGGGAGGGTCTCAGTCATTTCACTCAGGACAGTGGGCAGGCCCCTCCGGTCACAGCGTGGCAAGCCAGCCCTGCCGGCCAGGCGCTGACCCTCTTCTCCAGCGCTGCTCCCACGAACGGGGGCCTGGAACCCAGTAGCCTGTTTTATGTCAAGCAGCACCTGTGGAGAACATCATGGTCTTCGAAGCCAGGTATCCCGGGTTCAAATCCCCTCCCCCGCCCCGGCCCTGAATTCTCTGCTGCAGTTTCCTTTATCTGCAAAAACGATGGTATTACCTTACAGGGTTGTTAAAACGACTAAATATTTCTAAGATACATAATATATTGCTAGAAACATGTTAGATACAAATGAAATATTAGAGCTCTGGGCAGGGCTGGTCTTCCCCCTTGGAGCCCCCTTCCACCTCCTTTAGTCAGGGGAGATTGAGGCCAGAGAGGAACACCTAACAAATCAGAGGCAGAACTTGGGGGTTTTGGAGCAGTTTCCTAAGAATCCACTCCACCCCGGGGTGAGGCTGGCACTAGGCCCACGCAGAGCCCTGCCCAGCCCCCCTTCCCCCCACCTCTCCAGCGTGCAGGCCCAATCCGTGCCCGGCCTGGTGCCATTTTTCCATGGGACTCTGGCGGTGGCGGTTCACATCTGGAGTCTAGACTCGGAGGCTCTGCGGGCCGGGCCTACCGCCCGGGCTGGGCCACCGCTGCCCGCTGTTTGCTCAGCTGAAGCTGGTTAATTGGAATTAGAGTGGCCTCTGCGGTGCCGGCTGGCCGGGCGGGCCCTGGATGGCCGCTGCCGAGGTCTGTGGAACATCTGGCCGGGCCAGGACGGTCATTAGGTGGCAGGCGCCCGGCGCCACTGCCACCTCAGCCTCCGCCGGGGGCCGGCGGTGACTCAATGAGGCCTTTGTGGGCCTTGGGCCGCAGAGCCAACCATGCTGTATGCCTGGGCTGCCTGCCCCATCTGCTGCCCTCAGAGAGGCCTTGTTACAGGACCACACGGCCTCCCCTCTGGAGGCGGCAGGAGTCAGCAGAGATCTGAGAAGCCTCTGAAAGGGACCCCCTGGTTGGGAGAAACCTTTCAGATGTCCTACCCTTCCTTTCCTTCTCTTTAGGCCCAGAGAGGGTGGGTGACTGTCTCAAAGGGTGACTTGAGCCCAGGGGTCTAGAAGGGAGTTGCACAGTCCTTAGGAACTTGGGAATTCAAGGTGGACTGCTTGAGGTCAAATCCATATCTGTGGGCAACTTGCCTCAACTGTCTCATTTGCACAGTGGGACTAATACTAGCACCTGGAGCCTAAGACTGAAATGAGGTGAAATCCTGTATTGAGGTGCTTGGCAACAATTTACTACCTAGTGAGATTATTATATGGATACTTCTCATTCTCTGCTCATACCTATCTTTTGGCCACTTTCAAACTGTCTGAAAACCACTATTATTTTCAGCCTTTGAACCTGAGGCTTGGGCAGGAGAGAGCCCTGGGCTGGGAGTTGGAGGCTTGAGTCTCAGACTCAGAAACAGGTGGTGACCCTCTCCTGTTTCTCCACCCAGTGACCTGACTCCAGGCGGGTGAGTAAGGGCTATGCCCCTTATCCACTGGGGATTCTCCTGCAGACCTGGGCTGCTTGCTGTCTTCAGCCAACTTGCACTGGGTCCCAGCCCTTCCTAACCCAGCTTCTCAGAGGCCCTGGCCCTTGTGCTGTGACTGGCATCAATGTCGGGGAGGAGGTGGCTTCTAGCATCAGTCTTCTGGCCTTGCACAGTCATTTTGGGAAGAACCCTGGGAATGAGAATAGGAATATGTGGCCTTGATCTCCAGGGAGACCCCAGAGTCCAAGAGCTCTCCAGCTGAAGCCATACAGATAGGAGCACCAGCGAACCTGGCTCCTGCCAGCCAGGGAATAAAACTTAAACTCTTCCCTGGGATCCATGAGGTCCTGCCCATTTCTCTAGGTTTGCAGTCATTGGTCCCCCTTGTGAGTCAGGTCAACTTTTTGGTATTCTCCTTGTCATCTCTGGGGTAGGTGGGTGATACATCTGGGCACCTGTCCAACAGTTTCAGTGCCCCCAAGTGTTGGGAGGAATGTGGTGAAGAAAACTGAATGGGACGGGGTGGGAGTGGGAATGGGAGTGTGGGGGTAGGGATGAAGGAGCGCTCATGGGCCCCCTCTGCTGGCTAGAGGGCATCCCTGGAGTGCTGAGCTAGTCAGGCACCGGGTGGGCATCCAGGGAGATGGAAGGACTCAGAGGTCAGGGCCTCTCCCAGAGGTCGTGAGTTCACAGTCTCCAAGAAGGGGCCTCCAGGGAAGCTTCTGGGTGGGAGGGTGAGAGATGGTGAAGGCAATGCAAGATGTTGGGTACAGAGAATCCCTCCAAGGGTACAGTGGCCTGCCTGGGCAATGGGATGACACTATTTTTTTAAGTGGGCTCTGCACTGGGCAAGGAGTTTAAGCCTCAACCTTGGGGCTTGAACTCACAACCCTGAGATCAAGAGTCGGACACTTAACCGACTGAGCCACCCAGGTGCCCCTGGGATGAATTTTTAATGTAAGGCAAAGTCAGTCCACAATACAAAAATCTAAAAATCAAACCCACTTTTCCTGCCTGGCATCTAGGAGGGTGGGGGAGGTAGGGCTTCCTTTGCCTGCAGGGGACGGGAAGGGGTAGAGGAAGGCCAGAGAAGGGGGATGAAGGAACCAGGCCATGGGGGGCCCCGCTGGAGGGATCCTGTTGCCCCTGCCCCTCTCCTGGGGCTGCCCAGCCTCCAGCGCCCTTAGCCTCCCATGCCCTCTGCCCTTGCAGGCCTGTGCCAGCCTGCCCCCGCCTGCCTGGCCCGGCCCTCAGTGGGTCAGGCCCCAGCCGTTTCACTTCTCCTTCTTCTCCAGCCCCTTCGATGCCGAGGCCTCTGTTCCCTCTTTGGATCCCTCTGTCACTGCTGCTGCATCCTTAGGATTTGACTCCTCATAACTGACCAAAAAACAAAACAATAAGAACACCACCTTTAGAGGAGGGGAGAGCAGAACTTCCAGGCCCCGCCTCCCCACCATCCCAGGAAAGTCCCCAGGCACATGAAGAACACCAGTCTGGCATTCATGGCCCAGCACCTTCCAGGACTTGGCCCTGGCCCCACTGTATGCCCTTCTCAGACAGGTGGCTCTCCTTTCTTTGTGCCTGGTGGTGCCAAGAGGTGGCAAAAGGCAGTGGCAGATGGAGGAGAGGTTGGGTGGGCTAACCTTAAGCTTCTTGTACCTTCCACTTGGAGAGAGTGGGAAAAAATGGGGCAGCCAGGACGAAGCTATGGGAGATGGGCCGCTTTCCAGGGTGCACGGTAGGAGTCAAACAACTCAGCCCCAGGGGTACAGGCAGGCAGGGGTTTGCCATACTGGCAAGTGGCAAGGTGCCACTCTTGAAGGTCGCCACCCTGGCTTAGCTCTTCCTGTGGGCCCCATTTATTGAGCAACTGCATTCACGCCAAGGACAGTACCCAGATCTTTCCCCAGAACCTCATGAGGCAGGAATGAAAGAGAGAGGGGCTTCGGAAGAGGAAAGTGGTCTGCCCAGGGTCTTATACATAGGCCAGCAGTAAGAGTATCTAATCCTGGATGACAAGGGCTGTTGCGATCTCCTCTCTCAAACGAATCCCAAACCACTGGTGAGGACAAGAGGTTCTAGAGCCCTGCTCCCGGCCCTGAGGCTGGGTGCAGTGACCTCTGGGTGGTTGTGCAGGAGGTACCACCTGCTGCCTACCCCTGACAATGCTCCCTGCCCGGTACACTGGAGCTGGGGTGTCTGCCCTACCTTGGGCCCCGGGGCAGTGGGGGGAAGCGGGCAGGTAGGCACCCGCCGGGCATTACATGGCGCTGGGATTCTGCGGGCGCCGGCGGCGAGGGCCAGCTAGCTTCTGCTGCATGGAGTCGGCCAGGCTGGCTGGGGAGCCCGAGACTGTGGGGAAGTGGGTGAGCCTCGGGGTGTGAGGCAGGATTTCCGCTGAGGACTCGTAGCTGTGTGAGAGACAGAGAGACAGAAAAAAGATGGAGAGGAAAAGACCGGGGGGGGGGGGGGTGACAAGGGACACAGAAATTTCTCTTGTGAGGAGCAGGGAGCAGAACTGTGTCTTATTTTTATCTTCTACATTTTCAGACTCAGTGGAAGGAAGCGGGACTTACTAGGTGAATAAAAAAGATGTATCTATGCAGGGCAGCCCCAGTGGCGCAGCGGTTTAGCGCCGCCTGCAGCCCAGGGTGTGATCCTGGGGACCCTGGATCGAGTCCCATGTCAGGCTCTCTGTATGATGCCTGCTTCTCCCTCTGCCTGTGTCTCTGCTTCTCTGTCTCTATGAATAAATAAATAAAATCTAAAAAAAAAAAAAAAAAAAAAAAAGTATCTATACAAAGGGACACTATGCAGCTGTGCAAAGGAACATGGACGTTCTAGATGTACAGGTGCTGCTGCAGAAACATTTCTAAGACCTACTGTTGTGTGACAAATCCAGATGCAGGATATTCTGAGAGTGCCACCATCTGTGCAGGAACTTACACGTGCACATTTACTGTTAGGAGCAAAGCTGTCTCTGAATGTGTGATAGAGCTCTGGGATGGCTGGGGTGTGAGGCAGTTTTCCCTTTCCCGGCTACAAAATTTTCAGCCATGTGAGTGTGTGAGCCAAGTGGATAAAGAAAAGGAGAGCACCTCTCAAGGGAAAAGTAAAACAGAAGGGAAGGTGGAGAATTAGGGAGAGAGATGGAGAAAGAGAGAGACCAACCTGCTTTTTCATCTCAATCTGAGAACTTCCTGGGGGCAGGGGCAGAAAGGGGTGCAGAGAGCCTGAGCGGTGGGACATTTAGGGAAAGCAAGCACCAAGTAGGTGCCCTGGCTCTGGATGTGCAGAGCTTGACCCGATGTGGACATAGCAGGACTGGGATGGTTACTCAAGACGGAGGTGGCTGAGGATAGATGAGCCTGAGGGTGAGGGTAGATGCTGAGCTCAGAGATCAGATCCCATCCCTGCCCCCAGATGTGCCCCCAACTTCATCCCCCAGCCTGGCCTCAGAGTCCACAGGGCTTTGCCAGCCTGGGATATATGGGCAGGCAGCTTGGGAGCCTGGGGCTTCTAGGCAAGACAGGGAGGGCAGAGGCAGGTACGGGGGAGGGGTGAGTCACAGGTTCCCCTGCAGGCAGCCAGGTGCACAGATGGCCCTGGCAGGCACTCGAGGGACAACCTGGAGGCCAGGCAGGTGGAGCTGGGTGGAAGGCCCCCGAGTGGGCAGCTTCAATAGCAGCTGGCAGCTATTTCTGGGTCTCTGGCAGGCAGAGTCAGTGGTGCTGGGGAGCAGACACCTGTCAGAGTCACGCAGGCCTCAGGGTATGGGTGGAGCTGTGCACAAGGTGTGGCAGGTGTGCATATGGCCATGGGAAGGGGTATGAGTGCAAGTGAGACACTTACTAAGACAGAACTAGGGGGTGAGAGCCACTGAGGCAGCTCAACAGGGACCGACACTTAATTTCCAATCTGGGGCACCTCCCACCCCACTAGGATCCTCCCTATTACTCACATGGGAAAGCTGACTGGGAAAGAGAAAGATTTGCCTGAAGTCACATGGTGGCAAAATCAGGCTGGGAACCCAGGGCTCCTGACAGTGGGGCAGCCTGGGGCAGGAGAGAATTATACTAGCCAGTCCCTTCTGAAGACTCAGCAGGCATCTGGATGTGGGGGCTGCCCTCCCCTGGCTCCTGGCCCCGCAGACAGGTTCCCGCTGGTGCTACAGGCCAGGCACCCACGTGCTGGCACAAAGGATGAGAGGTGGGGCTGGTGGCGGGAACGATGTTCCCCTGGAGACGTGTACAAGCAGCCCAGGCAGGCTCCACTGGTTGCCTGCGGGTGCACCTGTGCCATGCGGATATCTGCCCCCGTCCCGTCTTACCTGAACATCTCTGTCACTTCTCCCTTGGCCAGTGCCACCAGAACAGGAAAGCCGATGCAGGCAGGGACCAGGTATAGAAGGGCAGGCTGTGAGAGAACAGAGCTGGTGGTGAACTGCTGGTCACTACACCTGCTCAGGGCCATTCCCATCACCCCAACCCTCTCCAGGGCATGACTGGGACAGTGATGGTCTAGGGGCCCAGAGGAAGTCAGTGGCTGGGCCTAAACCCAGGGCTCCTGACTCCCAGAGCAGGGCTGCTCCTCTCTGGGAGGGAATGCAAGGAACCCAAAGGAAATCAAGCATACAGGGCTTTAAGGGTACCCAGGAGTCTGGCTGGCAGTATCCTAATCACCTGGGACATCGGGTTCAAACAAGCAGCCTCCTGGGTCAGTCCTATTTCCAGAGACTCTGCTTCCCTAGTCTGGGGGTGGAGGTTTGCATCTTTATTTTTATTTTATTTTTTTTAAAGATTTATTTATTTATTCATTCAGAGAGAGCGAGAGAGAGGCAGAGACACAGGCAGAGGGAGAAGCAGGCTCCATGCAGGAAGCCCGATGTGGGACTCGATCCCGGGTCTCCAGGATCACACCCCGGGCTGCAGGCGGCGCTAAACCACTGCGCCACCAGGGCTGCCCCAAGGTTTGCATCTTTAAATGCTCCAGGAGGGGAGCCCTGGGTGGCTCAGCAGTTTAGCGACTGCCTTGGACCCAGGGCATGATCCTGGGATCAAGTCCCACATCGGGTTCCCTGCATGGAGCCTGCTTCTCCCTCTATGTCTCTGCCTCTCTCTGTCTCTCACGAGTAAATAAAATCTTAAAAAAAAAAAAAAAAAAAATGCTCCAGGAGACACTGTTCAATGCTGTTCCAAAAATACGACCCAGGTGGTCTGGCTCCAGAGCCTATGCGTGGACTCCTGGTGAAGCTTGGTCTGGATGGAGCACAAACTGCATACACCCTGAGCTCAGCCTCCCGAGGAGCTTTTCAGTCCATCTCTACATCCCCTATAACCCTCCTCCTTGTCTACACGAGGAAGGCTCATGCTCTGGGAGGACAGGGCACAGTGCAGGCCTCGGATATCTAAATGGTAAACTGGGGACTGTGGCTCAGGCACATTAGATTCTAAAGCTGTTCTTTTCCCCAGAGCATCTGAAAGTTGGACATTACCGCTCAACCCTCCATGACCCCCAATGCTCCCTGGTCGCCCGAAGGCCTCAGAAGATATGACCCCGCTTTCTTCTTCAACATGACCTGACTGCCCCACTCTGGCCACAGGGGCCTTGCTTTGGTCCTCTCCATCACCTCTAGCCACAGGACCTCTGCATGGGCAGTTTCTGCTGCCTGTGATGCTCTTCACACTTCTGCCTAGACTCCTCCTCCTCTGGACCTCTGTTTGGTGGTTACCTCTGTGGGGAAGCCTCCAGCGGCAGGGAGCCAGGCCCTCCTATCACCTATTCTCAGGGCCCCCTGCCACTCTCTGCAGCAGACCATCATTGTATTATTAGACTTTGGTTTCACTGCCAGGCTGTCAACTTCAGGAGGGCAGCGTCCACGGTTGTCCTTGTCACTGCTCTATTCCTGGCACTCAGAAGAGGGCCCAGTAAATACAAAGCACATGTCTTCTTGGCTTCTTCATGGGTGCTCACAAAGTGAAGAAGGTGTCTTGGAGGTGACTAGGGTGAGGAGACCTCACTCCTATGGCAAGCGTGGTCAGAGAACAGGGCTCCACAGCTTGCTAAGCCTGACTTTCAAACCATGTGGCCTGTGAACCACATCACTTCATATGTACTATCCTTGAAGCTAATGACATAATCTGAGTTCTACAGATGATGCTACTGACACTTAGATAGGGAGAAAGGACTTGCCCAAGGTCATAGGAGGTGTGCAAGTGGCTGAGCTTCTCCTATTCTTGTCAGAGTAACTCATTTGCTGAGTTAGGCTTTGGGTAAATTAGGCTTTAGGCCTTTTGGAAGTTGACAGAAATGACAATGACAAAAGTCTACACCATAACATGAGAGGCAGTCAAAGCAGTACTCAGAGGAAAATTTGTAACATTAACTCTAGGTACATTTATTAGAAAACAAGACTTAAAATAATCTTAGCTGTCAAGTCAAGAAGCCAGAAAAAGAACAAAACACCAAAAAGTAGAAAGAAAATAACAAAGACAAAAGCAGAAATTGATGAAATAGAAAATTAAACAAATATAAACTATTAGAATTTAATTTCTCAGAAGGCCTTTTGTACTCACTTTACAGACAAAGAGACTGAGGATCAGAAGATGCAAGGAACTGCCCTCCTCATGTGGTTGGCCAGGATGGCACCTCCATCTCTAAGTCTTTACCAAGGCCGGGCCAGGCAAAGTAGAGGGCTTCCCAGAGGTTGGGGGGTGGGGTGGGAGGGTGGTACAAGTTTAGCTCCCCCAAGGCCTGCCTCACTTGAGAGCCAGGAGCCACTGATGGGCTGCTGTGGGAAGTGGCGAGTTTGCTATTATTAGAGGAATACAAGCCTATGCTTTTCTTTCCAAGGCACCAGGGAACCTCTCCAAAGTCAGTGCTGAGGAGAGGCTGGGATGTATAGCTTGGGATAGCAAGCTGGACATCAGGGCTCCTGGCTTTCTATCCAGCCTTAGCTCCGCTGTGTGATCCCAGCTAAACTGCTTCCCTTTCTCTGTATTATGAGGATACCTGATCATCTTGAATGGTCTTTCTAGGAGGCTGCCAGACCCCTGGCTTGGAATTTTTTTTTTTTTTTTTTTTAAATATTTGAGAGAGAGAGTGAGAGCGTGCATGGGAGTGCAAGAGACAGTCTTAAGCAGACTCCACATTGAGTGTGGAGCTTGACGCAAGGCTTAATCTCATGACCCTGAGATCATGACCTGAGACGAAACCAAAGGTAAGACGCTGAACTGAGCCACTCAGGCGCCCCTGGAGTGGGTTTTTGATAGAAGCTACACGGGCTGAAAACCACATAAGCAATGGTGACTCCCTCCTAGGGAATTGCAGGCACTGGGACTGCCTGTGTCTTGGAAAAGGAGAGAGTCCTCAAGAAACAGGTTCCCCTTATGTCCTGGATCCTCTTTCCAAGATTTCCAGGGAGATGCCCACGTGGATGATGGGAAAACGGTTGTTGGGTTGCTGTTGGGGAGTGGCACAGGCCTGGGGCCAGGGGTCAGGAGTCCAGGGCTCCAGCTAGGGCCCAGTTTGATTTACTTTGTGACCCAGGAAGTTTCCTTTTCTCTCTAGGTTACAGTGTCACTACTCGGAGGATCAGCTCTCCAGCCAGTGTGGGAGCTCCCAATGGGATCCTCAGAGTCTAGCCTAGGCAGAAGCAAGGCTGCCACCTGGTGGCCTCTGGGAGAATGGCTCTCAGATTGGAACCTAATGGGGTGGAAGCAGAGACTTCCCAGAGGCCTCTAAGCTAGTCCCCCAAGCCAGGTCTAATCATTCTCAGTGACCTCCTTGTTAAGTGTGTGTCACTCTTGGCTTATATAGCTCCTGAGGCCATTTGGAGAAGTGAATGAGAGGTGGTTCCTCACTGGTTCTTGGTTTCTCCACCTATAAGCTAGAGGACCCTGGACCCTTGAGCTTCTATAGAATGAAAATACTATCTACTTCCTAAATATTGTAGACACACTGTAGGGACTAAATAAGTTAATGAGTAAAAGGTTTTTTTTTTTTTAAGATTTTATTTATTTATTCATGAAAGACATAGAGAGAGGCAGAGACATAGGCAGATGGAGAAGCAGACTCCATGCAGGGAGCCCAATGTGGGACTTGACCCCGGGGACTCCCGGATCATGCCCTGAGCTGAAGGCAAACTTGTAACCGCTGAGCCACTCAGGCATCCAGTAAAAGGGTTTCTTTAGCATAGTGCCTGGCACACAGTAACAGCTCAACAGCTATTGTGATTAACTCAAAGATGGCTTCTCTGTAGCTGGTGCCCTGGAGTGGGGGAAGGGGGAGACCAGGGGGAGGGCAGGATGGAGGGAACAGTGACAACGATGACAGCTAGTACTAGTACCTGGGCCAGGCAAAATTCTGAGCTATTTCCTTCTACTAACTCATTTCATCCTCAAAAAGCTCCAAGCTGGCTACTAATACTTATCCCCCCCCACTTTTTTTTAAAAACACTGAGGGAAATCAAGCGTAACTTCAGCAATCTGCCCAGAGCCCTGTTGCGAACAGATGGAGAAGTCTGGACTTCCTCCCACCTGAGTCCCCTTAGCCTTAATTCCACCCAGCCTTTCCCACTGCCAGGCTTGGTTGCCACATGACCCATGTTTATTTATTTTTATTTATTTATTTTAAAAATGTTTTATTTATTTATTCAAGAGACAGAGAGAGAGAGACAGAGACAGAGACACAGGCAGAGGGAGAAGCAGGTTCCATGCAGGGAGCCCGATGTGGGACTCAATCCCGGGTCTCCAGGATCATGCCCTGGGCGCAAGGCAGGCGCTAAACCCCTGAGCCACCCAGGGATCCATGACCCATGTTTAGATCCTGGCTCTACTACATGCTTGCCATGTAGTACCTGACCTCCAGTCCCCGCGTCTGCTCATGAGGACTCTCATGAAGAACTGAGCAGAGCCTGGCATATGGGAAGTGCTTTGATTTCTAGTAGAGAGTAATCTTGTCTGCTGGCTGTCCCCTCCCGGCCTTACCCTCTTCAGGCCACAATGACAGCTCTTAGTCTTCACTCCACCATGATTTACTCTGTGGTAGCTCAGTACCCAACTTGGTGGGAGGAGGAGGCAGAGGTCAGCCTGCTTGTGGAATCAGAGAGGGCCCCTGACACCTTATCACTCACCTGGTAAGATGGGCACTGGGCTGAAACATCCAACACCCATCTCAATACTGTTCCATCTGCCCCACTACTGAGGCTCAGAAGCCACAGCCCCTCTTACCTAGACTCTGGGCAGCGGGGGCCATGTGACACTGATCTGGTCCATGAAATGTGAGCAAAAATCTGCCAAAAGGGTTCTGGGAAAGGATTTGCTTTCCTGATGAAGGGAACAAGCACGGTTGTATCTGTGCTCCTTCCCCTTGCCACTGACATGCTTGTGCTACTTGGAGCACCTGGCGACATTCTGCAATGGCCATAGGTAAAAGGCCAGGGGTCAGATATGCCCACTCTCACTCTGCTGGGGAGCACCTACCTCTGGATTGCTTGTGCATGTGACAAATAAGCCCTACATATGTGAGTCCCTGCTACTGACAGAGCATTCCTGATCCATGAAGTACAGTGCCACTCACCTGGGCATGTTTGAAGATGTGCATGATGAAGATGGTAAGGCCCAGGCCGAAGATGTAGGCTGCAAAACTG
Organism: Canis lupus familiaris; assembly: GCF_011100685.1. Classification (NCBI taxonomy): domain Eukaryota; kingdom Metazoa; phylum Chordata; class Mammalia; order Carnivora; family Canidae; genus Canis; species Canis lupus. The sequence continues at coordinate 21,559,253 of NC_049245.1, read as the reverse complement.
GTGTAGAAGTAGGTGTGGGTGTTCTTCTTTAAGCTTTAGGAAGATGTGGGGAGAAAGAGGAGGGTTAGTTGCAGGTGTGGGAGCAGCACCATCTCTTCTAAGAGGGGGAGCTGGGGAAGACCCTGGAGGCTATATGGGATGGCTGAGAAGTTGGCACTGGGCGTGCATCCTGGTACTGTCCCAGCTATAGGTCTTTGGACAAGACACTTTCCTTCTTTAGGCCTGTTTATTCAGGCCTGTTTATTTCAAAATGGGAAAACCACAACCCATCTATTCAGTGGTTGTGAATATCAAGTGCCATAAGTGGCTTTAAGATTTTAGCCAGGATAGAAATCACCTAGAAAGCTTGCAAAACCCCCCAAAACAAACAAAAAAACCCCCAAACTTCCAGGGCCAATTCCCTGGGAATCTGATTGAATAAGTCTGGGACAAGGTCCAGAAATCCACATGTTGAGAAACCGCTCAGGTGAATGTGCTATGGGGGAATTATGCTTCGAGTGATACTACAGCAGCTGCAAAGCTGACTTACTCCTTTTTAGTGCAGCGGACTTAACAGTTCAGTGACCTGTCGTGCATGCTAAATAGCTGCTGACAACGTGGATAAAGTGCCAGTGGCTTCCTGGAGGCGAGTCATCCAAAGAGCAGCCCCGGGACTGAATCACACTGCCGTTCCAGGATTTCCCTTTACAACCTCAGCTCCATGACCTCTGTGTGTCTCCGGCACTCAGCACAGTGCCCAGCACCATCTGTGGACTGAAGGAGTACTTGCGGCCCCCTTTCTCCTTGCCCTGGCTGCCGGAGAGCCTGGAGCTGTGAACGCACTAGGAGTTATGCTGCTGTGGAGCCTGGGGTGAAGCCACTTTGGGCATGCTGTACAGATTCTGAAACCAGCTCTGAAAGACTGTCCAGTCCTGCAAATCCAGGCTAGGAATGAGACTCTGCCCTTGAGGGTGCTGGCAGCCGAATGTGAATCTGTGTCTCTAGCAAGTGGCCCAGAGACTCTCATGGGGTTCTTTATGTATCCCCCCTGAACAGCCAGGAGAGCAGCTGGCTGGCACAGACGTGCCACTACTTGCAGACTGGCCAGGTCCCTCCCAAAGGCTGTCTGTACACCCATGGTCGTAAGGTTTGAGTCGCACTACACAAAAAAACCCAGATGTACGTGAGCAGGGGCAAGTTTCACAGGCAAACTCAACTTCAATGACACTGGTACAGTTTCTTGTTACAAGTGTTACTGCTTTGGCAATTACCAGGCAAGAGGAGATTGAGCACAAACCACGTTGAAGTTTAGTGCACATAAAGCAAACCTTCCACTGGGAAGGCTGAGCGCCACCTGCTGGCGGCATGCCCAGCTGCATTAACAGTGCCACGTTTTCTGCTGGAAGGGGTGACTCAAGTCAGACCCTTCCCTCTCCCTGTGCTCACTATGCACGATGGACAGAACAAAACAAATCGGAGTGAGGGATTGCGGGGAGCAGCCAGAGTAGCTGGGCCACAGTGACCTGAGCCGGGGCTGATAATGCGTGATGACGAATGGACTGCAGCTGGGTCTCCCTGCAGCCCTGTGCTCAGTGCTCCCCCCAGGTTTTCTCTGTAATGCCGAGGTCAAAGCTCTTGTTTACCACCAAGTTAAGAAGGAGACACTTTAGCCCAGAAAGGTCAGATCACTTGCCAAGGTCACGCAGTGAGAAAGCGCTATGAGTACCACTAGGACCTTCTGGGTTTAAATCTCTTGGAGTGTGATCCTTTTTTCTTTTTGGCCACAGGGTCGTGGAATACTCAGAATTTCAAAGTGCAGATAAGAGTCAGAATTGCACTGGCTGCTGCAGAGGTGGAGGGTCTGATCGCAGGTCACCTCCTCTGGGTTCCTGAAAGCCCCCAAGGAACCCCCGGAGTACCCTGCCCACGGAAGGCCCCTCACTTGTGGAGCTTGAGGGCTAGAGTTTCCAAGTAGCTTACCTGATGTCAAACCGTAGCAGCAAGGCAATGAAGATCCCTGTGGGCAGAGAGCCAGGGTTAGATGGTGGCAGGGAAGCCAGCACCTCAGGAAGGCTGGGGGATGGAGCTCCCCTGCCTGTGACGGGGAGAAGTAGGGTGGTGGACTAAGATACAACCGGGTCCCCAACCTGATGTTCCCAGTCATGGAGCAATCACTGGGGCCCAACACCACCAGCTGCCGGCAGAAATCCCGTTTCTCTACCATTAGGCTTCCTTAGAAGAGTGAGAAGATCCCAGGGGTTTGCTTTGGTCTGGGACCACATTGATCTGGCACCTCACAGCGCCATAATGTGTCACCCTGAGTCCATCCACCCAAATGTTTATTGAGGCCTTCTAAGTACTAGGCACTGTAGACAACAGGAAGCAAAATCACTGCACCCGCAGAGCTCAGCCAAGGCAGCAGGAGGTAGACATGCTGATCAAATGGGAACAAAATTCCACATAAGACCCTAACCATGAAAGGGTGCTTTGTGTTATGGGAAGGTGTATCTGGAGATATGCCAGGCTCAGAGGAGTGCAGGGAAGAGAAAGAAGGGCTTCTTTGAGGAAGCGAGACTTGCCAGGGAGAGGGAACAGCACATGCAAAGGACCCAAGGAAAGAGCAGGTTGAGATGTGGCATAGGTCAAGGAGCCAGTAAGGTTGTAGGACAGAGCAGGAGATGCAGGTGGTGGACCAGCCACACAGGGCCATGGGGCGCGAGGAGGAACTGAGTCTCTTTTCCGAGTAAGGGAACACAAGGAAGAATTCCAAGCAGGGGAACAACCTAGCCAGATTATGAAAACAACCCATGTGGCAACTGCTTGGTTGGAGGGAGGAGTAGGAGCAAGAAGAGCATCGGAAGGCTCTCCGGCAATATAGAAGATGATTAACTCTGTCCACCCACTGCACTCCTACTGACATTTCTTTTCTTTCTTGCCTTTTCTTTTTTTTTTAAAGATTTATTTATCTATTCATGAGAGAGACAGAGAGAGAGAGGCAGAGACACAGGCAGAGGGAGAAGCAGGCTCCATGCAGGGAGCCCGATGTGGGACTCGATCCTGGGACTCCAGGATCACACCCTGAGCCGAAGGCAGACGTGCTCAACCGCTGAGGCACCCAGGTGTCGCTCCTACTGGCATTTCAAATCCCAGCCCAGACACCCCAAAAGCCCAAGAGTCCTTGAGACCCAGCCAACCAGGCCAGCCTCTGTATGTTGCTCACATGCCACACCATCTGGGTCTATCTGTGTCTGTCTGGCAGCACATGACTAATTTCATTTTATTTCATTATTTATTTATTTATTTTAAAAGATTCCATCCTGGGATCCCTGGGTGGCGCAGCGGTTTGGCGCCTGCCTTTGGCCCAGGGCGCGATCCTGGTTAGACCCGGGATCGAATCCCACATCGGGTTCCCGGTGCATGGAGCTTGCTTCTCCCTCTGCCTGTGTCTCTGCGCCTTTCTCTATCATAAATAAATAAAAAAATTAAAACAAAACAAAAAAAAACAAACAAAAAAAAGAGATTCCATCCTTAAGCAATCTCTACACCCAATGTGGAGCTCTAACCTACAACCCTGAGATCAAGAGTCCCACACTCCACTGACTGAGCCAACCAGGCGCCTCAACATACGACTGATTTTAAATTAGAAGGGATTTAGTCCTCCCTGAGACCTTGAGACTGTGTATGAGTAGGGAGATGGTAGGTGGAGAGAGAAGACAAATGCTGCCTTTCTGGAAACAAAGCTGGGAATGCAGCGTTCCCCTAGCAGTTGAATTCTATCTACACTGTTCTCTAACTAATGCAGAGGTCAGAGCTCTGCTAAGGGCTTTCACCTTTAATAACGCATCTGGTCCTCAAAACAATAGTCTGCAGGAATCTATTCTTTGAAGAATATCTCTGGGGCACCGTGAGGGTGTCATCAACTTTCAGCTACAGAAATTACTTGAAGACTTAGATACGTAGGTATGTGCAGTGGTGGGTGTCCTGTGCATGCCACAAGTGCAGAACCACGAGCAACGAGGATACTGGGGAAGTCTGTGCGGGTGCCTGGAGCAGCCCATGCCTGGCATAGTGAGTGAGCTGAGTGCTTTCTGGGACTCAATTTCTTCTGTCTGATGGAGCTGTTTCTCCCAGCCACACAGCACTACAAGTCATGCAAAGTCCTGGGTTCAAGACCACACTCCCATGTGCCCAGGAACTTGAGCAAGTCTGGCATCTGAGCCTCAGTGAACTCATCTGTAAAATGGAAACACCCTATACCTCACTGGGCTGTTAAGAGCAGCAAAGAGACAAACATACAAGAAGCACTCAGCACAGGGGCAGGCATGTGGCAGGTGCCTGACACATGGCCGCTGTGGTGATCATCATCCTATTACTGGCATTACTGTTACAGGATATTTCTGACAGTGAAGGCATTCTCTGCACACAGATAACCTGGGCTGGGCCTGGTGTTGGCCCTTATCAGTGTGTGAAGTTGTGAAAGTCCTTTTACTTCTGAGCCTCAGTTTCCTCGGCTGAGGAAAAAACCTCTTTCGCTGCCACACAAAATCCAAGTGTCACAATGGAAGTGTCGGTATCATCCCAGGATATTAGAACTGTTATTGCCTCTTAGAGTGAAAAATAGGTTGGCTTTTCATTTGTTCCATATTTTCTTCTTTTAAGCAAGCACCAGGGTGCTTCTAATCCTTGGACTCTGAGCCTCTGGACTGTAACAAGAACAAGCGTGTCCTTTGGATACCTGTCACCAGGCCTGGATCCGCAAATACACACATCTGAGGTTCAGCTACCACAGTGACCTACAGCAGCAACTCGGCTTTACCGAGTCTTCTGACTAGTAGTTTACGCTGCTGGTGCCCCAAGGCCAGTTGAGGCTGTGGGCCCCCGGGACCTTGTGCCCACAGCCACAGATGCACCGACTAGCAGTTCAGAGGTCAACTCATGTGGACAAGCAAGTATGTGTCCCATGTCCCTTTGCCAGGAGTACAGAAGCCCATGCTCATGGTGCCCCGTGTCCACATACACAGGCATGTTCTGCCTGTAACAGGGGCAGGAGGACCACAGGGACTGGCAGTGCCAGCATATTGGGACTACTTGTAAACACTGGCAAAGGGAGGGAATGTGTGAGAAGGCTCATGAGATGTGTTTTTCACAGAATGTATTTCTGTCGCAGACACCTATTTCTGCTGTTCTTGGGTCATGTCTGTTCAGTGAGACCAGAAGCTCCGAGGATGGTCTTGCTCACTGCTGTCCCCCTGCTGCCCGACTCAGGGCCTGGCATGACTGCTGTTCTATGTGGGCTGAAACCCGGGGCTGACCTGGGGCTGGGTGTCCGGAATCGCCTGGCCCCTCCCTTCCCTGTTCACTGTGGCGAGGCTGTGTCAGAGTAGTCTTCGTCCTTCTCCTCCCTTCAGGTCCTTCCACCACCTGCACTGTGGGCCCCAACCCTGGCTGGCTCACCTGGAATGACAATATCTCCGAGTCCCAGCATGGCAAAGTTGTCTGCTTCGAGGCCCTTCTCCAGCAGGTCTTGGGGAAACACCACTGTGGGGGGAAGCAGGGATACGAGGAATTGTTAAGAGCCGGGTTCAGAGTGCCTCCCAGCCCCACACCTGTTGCATGAAACTCACACACTTGCATTTAAGGGGGTGGGATGGGAGGCATGAGGATGGTGACAGGTTGAAGGGCAAAGTCTCTATCTGGAACCACAGCTAGTTAGAGGGGGAAGAATCTAGGATCAACTAGATCAAAGGTTGACTGCCTTTACTGAGCTAGAACTCACATAGCACACCATTTTAGTGCTCTCTGCTAGCTATGGAACCCTCTGGTGAAGGGGGATCTACCTTAAAGCCATATGTATGAAAGAGATCAAAGAGCCCACGCAGTGCTGACATCTAATAGGCTTTCCCTCTCAATACAGCAGGGGTGGGGGCAGGGGGTGGTCCTTGATCTGCAACAGGGAGATCCCGGGCTAGAGGCACTTCCTGGATGTGTTGAAGGAAAAAAGGTCACACTCCTACAAACTCCTTACCTAAAGGCCCTCACTCAAATATCATGCTGACCCACTTGTTTAGATAAATGTAGATGGAGAAAAATGCCTCTTCTGTGTCCAGTTATGGCAAGAGGTAGCTGTAACTGGATCTCATCCATAGTACTTTTTAAAAAAAAATATTTACTTGAGAGAGATAGCACAAGAGAAGCAGAGAGCACAAGCGGGTAGAGGGGCAGAGGGAGAAGGAGAAGCAGGCTTCCCGCTCAGCAGGGAGTACGATGCAGGGGCTGATCCCAGGATCCCAATCACAACCTGGGCCAAAGGCAAATGCTGAACTGATTGAGCCACCCAGGCACCCCTCCATGGCAACTTGTAAGCAGAAGAGCATTAGGTGTGGGCCTCACGGTGAGATGCATGGGTTTGAATCTTGGCTCTGCTGTGTGACTTTGTACAGGTTACTTAGGGGATCTGTGCTTTAGTTTTCTCACCTGTGAATGGGTAACAACAGAACTGACCCCACAGAGTTGTGAGAATCAGATGATTTGCACGCATTGTTAACTGTCACTCCATGCCTTCTTTACTAATCCAGTTTGACTTTGGGCAGGACAGCCTTCCTGGGTGATGGATCAAGTAGCATAAGGCTAGGGCATCTGGACAACCCCAGTCCCTGAATTCCTGACTTCCCTTCCAGCTAGGGGTGGTCACATGACCCAGCTCTGGCCAGTGATATGCAAACAGAGGTACACTGGGGTTTCTAGGTAAGCTTGTGCCTCCCTAATGAACACACAGATACCCCTCCTCAACTACTACTCCCCGCCATGAATGCACAGTCAGTGATTTACAGATCTTCTCATTCTATCTTCCTGATCCTGGTACCATTAAATTCCGAGGGGCAGATGTGAAAACCAGGGCCCAGAGAGGAGAAGTCTCTTGCCTGAGGCCATCCAGCCAGCAAGTGTCAGATCTGGGATACCAGTCCAGCCAGCCTGACTTAACCACTGCTATCCTGCCTGAGCTCCACGCCTAGCAGTGGAGAGCAATGGGCCTTCTACCCACGCTACAACCCAAGTATAATAGTGTCACTGCCCTCTCCAGAGCCTTCCAATGGCTCATTCACTGCCCATTGGGCAGTCTAGGCTTCTTGGCTTGACACTCTGGGCTTCCCAAATCTGGCCTCTTTTCTGCTGCTCCCCTAAACTCAGCCACGTTCCCTCCCTGATTCTCTGTTCCCAGGGCCCTCTGTGCATTTCCCTGCCTTTGCCCTCTGCCGAAGCTCTGCTTTCTCTTTCAAAGGCCCACATTGCCCCTGCTTCCTTGGTAAACATGTGTTCATCCTTCATGAAAGCTTTCCTGGCACCTTGGCTGGCTTCATCTATCATAGCACATGGGGAATAGCTGCTGCTCTGGCTGGCCCAGCATCTGTTCTCCTGCTGGAGAACTGCCTTGCTTTACATCCTTGGTTCTGGGGGGCTGCCAATTCAAATATTCTGCTTCCAGACACTGAGGGGGGCAGCGACCCAGGCCTGTCCATCGTGATCCTCTGTCTCCCCAGCAGGAGAGCCTGGCTCATGGGCCCACTTGTTTATTCAAGACAAAGCTGGCAGAAACTTGTTTCCCTTGGGGTCACTGAGCTGGGACCACAGCATCTGGGAGCAGGGTGTAGCCAGGAGCCTCTGTCTGGCTCATCGAGGCCTCTCTAAAGCAGTGGAGAGCCAGAGTTTGAGAACAGTTGTTCCTTGCTGAGGCCAGCTTTACCCTGGCTGCCCAGTGCCCACGGAGTTTGGTTCTTAGGACCAAAGCCTTCCCAACAGGACTCTCTCCTTTCTTGCTATCAGCCTGACTCATTCCATCCTCTTCTTTGGGTCTCGTGATCCCAGGAGGGGATTCTTGAGTGGTCTGAGCCTTAAACTCAAAGCTAATCATGCTTTTCCCACCTTCTTGCTGACGACCAGTTTGGATTTGGGCCTATGAGAAAAAAACCTCCCTCTCTGATGAGAGAAACACAAAGTTCCCTCTCTCTTGCTCTGGACATAGCTGCATGAGGAGTCAGTGCTAGGAGCTGTGGCAGCCAGCTTGGGACCATGAGGTGATGAGCAGAAGGGATAGGCAGACGTGCTGAAGATGGTGGGGTGGACACTGAAGCAAGCCAGGTCTTGGTGAGGGCTGGTAACATACTGCTGAGGTTCTCTGCCTCAGTGTGAGATGACATTTCTGCACTGCTTATTGATGCCTAGATGCCTGTCCCTGGATTTGCTCATCTTTATAAACAATGGGTAGCTATAGGAAGAAGAAAACCTGAGCAGCGTGAGGGGTGTGGGACAGACTGCACCAGTGGCTAGGTGCTAAAGACACCTAGTGAGAGGCTTTGGGCCTCAGTGTAGAAACTCCTTTCCTGGAGAGCCCCTGTGTGCCCCACTGCAGGCTGTGTTAGAAGCCCATTCTGTGCTTGCTCCACCCCATCCAGCTCATCCTGCATCATATCATAGTGGGACTAGGTGGAAGGATGCCAGGGTCTGGGCAGAGGGTGGCTGTGTGGGAACACAGCCAGATGACTCAAAGAGGGGAAGGAAACCAGGCTGGAGACACAGGACAGCCTGGAGGAGGAAGAGATGCATGGGGAAGAGACAAGGGAGAGGTACTGACCAAAACAGAAACCAGGAGGGGGGCAGGACCACGAGGTGGAAGCAGAGGGGCTCCTCATAGTGGATGTGGTCACTTACATTTTATTGGTGCCTCAAAGGACTTGGCCACTGTCACCATCACGTTGGTGCCAAATACCTAGGAGGAGAAGACAGGAGTCTGGAGGGAGGTGAGGACGAGGTGGCAAAGTAACGCTGTCCTAGGAACTCCTTTTTTCTTTCTTTCTTTTTTAAACACTTATTTATTTTAGAGAGAGAGAGAAAGAGAGTGAGCATGTGGGATGGGCAGAGGGAGAGAGGAACTCAAGCACACTCCTGGCTGAGCCTGGAGCCTGATGCAGGGCTCGATCTCAAGGCCCTGAGAATCATGACCTGTTCTGAAACCAAGAGTCAGACACTTATCTGACTGAGCCACCCTGTCCTTGGGACGCCAGATGCAATGCTGCCTGAGATTCATGGTGGGACGGGGGGTAAGGAGGTGCTCCAGAGCAGATGGGAAGTTGAGATCAGGTGGCCACTGACGCTGGTCACATGGATACCTCATGGGGCTCCTGGATCTGGGCAATAAGCGGGGCAAATGGAAGGAGCTGGAAAGAGCCTCTGATGGCCTGGGCCAGGCCTCCTGTTCCTTCAGGGCTCTGCTCCTCCTTGGAGATAAAGTCCTCCAGCACCACCCCCATATAAGGGGGAAAGAGGCTGTCTGAGGCCAGGGAAAGGTGCCTGACCTCGGGCCCTCAGTGGTGCCTGTCGGGAGTGAGTGTAGCATGCCCCTCAGCCTAGGGCTAGTGTGTGCCAGAGTGTGCTGCCAACAGCAGTCTCTGTCCTCAGATTGGTGCCCTTGCTGGGCTCATCCATTAGCATTAACCACTCGTGCCTGAACTTCTCTGAGTTTCAACTCACTTGCTGGGAAGACACAGGAAAGGAATAGCTCTGCCAGGGCCACTGGGAGAAAGAGGCAAGGGTGGCTAGAAGGCATGGGGTACAGGGAGGGCTCTCAGCCAAGGGGAAATCTGCTTTCAGTGGTTTCACAGATGAGGGCAAGTAGGCCCATAGAGGAGCTGCTCTGGGGCCTTAACTTCTAGGCTGAGGTAGCTGCCTTCCATCAGATGACCGCCACTGGGACCAGAGAGACAGGGACGGAGGCAGCAAGGGATCCCTTGTGTCCCAGCCCGACTCACCCAGAAGACATCGTAGATGAAGAGTCCGCCCAGCAGGATGCAGCCAGTACTGACATTGTTCAGATGCAGGAGCTCCACCCCATTAAGGGAGAAGGCCAGGCCAAAGAGATTGTTGGCAATCCAGTGCTGGGGGAAGGTGGGAGTGAGATCGGCTGTCTGCTTACCATGCCCCTGAATCCCCATCCTCCCCAGGCCCTGGCTCCTTACCTTCCTCAGCAGGTACCAGACACCAACGATGCTGCTCAGGCCCAGGCATACAAGGTCCTTGGCGTCAAACTCATAATTGATGATCTCTGGGCAGAGAGGCCGGGTAAGTCCACTCCCCGGGGCGGGGCTGCCCCTCCCACCTGTCAGCCCCTGGACGGAGGAGGGCATGGCTGTGGGCACTGCCAGAGCCTTCCCAGCATCCCCCTCCCTCCCACACCAATTTCCTAGAGGAGGGACTAGAGGCCCAGAGAGAACAGAGGCCTGGTGCAGGGTCAGCGGGAGATGGTCCATGGTATTGGAAGCACAGACTCTGCATGACCGTGGGGGATGCTCTGAGCTTGTCTCCTCCTCTATAAAAAGGGGACTGCAGCACCTCCCCGATAGGGCTACTTTGGGGAGCAAGTGAGATGGTCCTTACAAAGCACTCAGCACAGTGCCTGGAACACAGGGGGTGCTCAATCAATGCCAGCTGCTACTGAGCCAGGTCTTTAGTTAGGTCCCAGTCCATTCAGAAATCTTTCTACTTTGCCACCAAAGAAAACCAAGAAGGTTGCTGGCAGACCTACATCACCAGCAAAGGAGGAAGAGGAAGAGGAAGAAGGTAAGATCTGGAGGCCTGGAGAAAAAGCAGGAGGGGGTCGCTGAGTGTTCCCATGGGGAGCTCTGTGGTGGACATTCCTCTTATAGCCATTCTCCATCACTTCCAAACTTCCTAGTGAGGCAGCCCAGAAGTTGGTAGGGTTTGCCCACAGTTACAGAGCACAGCCACTTCTTTCAGATTCCAGAGTCCAACAGATTGCTGGTGGGCCCCAGTTTTTGTTCTCTGTGGTAACAGCACCATGGTGATTTTTTTTTTTTTTTTTTTAAATTCAAGTTAGTGAACATATAGTGTAGCATTGGTTTCAGGAAGTACCCTGGTGGTTTCTGACTGGACATGAGGGCAATTAGCTCCTGGCCACATCTCATGGCTTGCCCTGTAGCTAAATGGGCCCAGATCTAGTGGTAATGCACTCTCCTGGGTCTAAGGGCCACCTGAAGGTGGCAGAGCAGAAGGCAGATGGAATCTCAGACCCCAACCACTCTGTGGTACAAGCTTAGCCTTTTTTTTTCTTTTTTAAATTCAACGATCATCTCTTAGGCACAGATGCACTCAAGATGCAAAAAGGAAAGACATAAAGTCACTGTTCCCTAGGAATAAGGCAGAATGTGGCAGGCACCCATAACAGAGTGACACTCACAAGCTTATTAGACTTTTATGCAAGAAATACCTTCCATTTGCTCAAGCCGTTGCCAATCCTGTTATAGTCCTCGAACACATATGTGGACAAATCCCCAAAGCCCAGGCTTTCCCCAAGTTCCCATAGTTTTTATTTTTTTTTAAAAGCCAAAGAACCACACCCTCTCTTTCCACATCTTAAGTGGGAGAGTGATCACATTAAAAACAGGTATGAAATAAGGAGCTATGACAGTCAGCTTTACTGGGTGCTACTGCGAGCCAGGCAGTGTGCTGAGTGCTCCCCCCATCACTTATTCCCAGTCTTAACAACAGGCCTGTGACAGAGGTACTAGATTTATCATTTTCATTTTACAGATGAAACAAAAACAAAAACACCCAAGACTTGGAGAGGTAAAGGCATTCACCCAGAGTCCCAAGTGTAGGCAGTGGCAGAGCGGGGATGGGAACCCAGGGAATGTAATTCCAGAGCCCACCTTTTCCATCACTTGCTCTATTGGAGAGCCCCGATATTGGAGACAAAGGGGAATAGAGGTGGGAAGTCCCCAAGACCAGGGAATGCAGGGAGCACTGACCTTCCTTGTTCTCCCCAGAGCCCTGTGTGAAGAGGAGCTGGTACTGTCGATTTGGGAAGTTGGCTGGAAAAAACTTATTCATGAAGGGGCTGGAAGGAAAAGACAAAGCAAGTTGGCAAACAGGGTCCCCGCGAGCACCCACAGGCCCAACACCACCCTGGAGGCACCCACTCACATCTCTTACTTCCCGGCACCCTCACAGCTGCCCTGATGGGGAGGAGGTATCATCCCGATTTTGCAATTGGAAACAGAGGCCCTCAGAGAGTAAGTGACTGCCCAGAGTTGACTCCCCATCTGAGCTGAGGCTCAAACACAGGTCTCTGGAATCTCAGTGCTTCTGCACTGCCTCCTGGTTATTGTTCAAGAAACACAAAGCAGGGGGCAGCCCGGGTGGCTCAGTGGTTTAGCGCCGCCTTTGGCCGAGGACCTGATCCTGGAGACCCAGGATCGAGTCCCGCGTCGGCTCCCCGCATGGAGCCTGCTTCTCCCTCTGCCTGTGTCTCTGCCTCTCTCTCTCTCTCTCTCTCTCGTGAATAAATAAATAAAATCTTAAAAAAAAAAAAAAAAAAAGGCAGGGCCAGACTTCATGTAAAATGCAGTTTTAAAACAGTAATGGGTGCCAAAGCCTGGTCCGTGCACTGTCTCTATGATCTATGAGAGTCCCTTGTCAAGAATGCATATTCCTGGACTCTCTTCCAGACCTATCAAGTCAGATGACCTGATGGTTACTGCCTGCCCTCCACTCCATGATTTGTCAGGCCTGGGTTTTTGATAAGCTCAGCTGGATTCAATCAGCTAGATGATGAATCATGGACATTCACTCCCTCCATGAGGCCTCTGCTGCTCAGGATGGGCTTAGCCTCATCTCTAGAAAAACAGTCTCCGATTACCCAGTATACTCTATGCCCTGGCCAGGGAGGGAAGAGAAACTTTCTTTTCTGGATCACCTTTGAAAAAGATGATCAAATCAGGACCTACTGGCCCAGCCTGGCTCTGCAGGAGGCTCAGCCCTGGAGACTATTCTGCTGTATGCCAGCTGTGTGGCCTTGGGCAAGTCACTTCAGTGGCCCATCTCCTCAGCTGTATGTGGGGATAATGGTACCACCTGTCTCAAATGCTTGATGTGAAGGTATGAGAGAAGGCAGGGGAGAGGCTGAGCCCAACTCTGGACCCACAGCAGGGACATAAAAATTCTAAGTGTCCATCAGTGTTGGTGCCTGTCCAGAGCCTCAGCTCAAAAGCAGCTGGCAACACTGAATCAGACTGACAATGACTGAGGATGTGGGCACATCCAGAATGGTGTTCCCAACTGGCAGGTAAACATAGAAGGCCAAGAGGTTCCCAGGCATAGCAGTAGAGGGAGAGGAAGGGAGCTTCCTTGCTAAGACCCTGGGGGCTGGCGAAAGATGTGGAGTTCAGAACTATTTCAGGGCCTGTCTCTCCACTTGTCAAACAGCCTCCCCGTCTGCAGGGCTGTGGCATGAACGAGAGAGCTCTGTGAACACAAGTGTGCTGGGCACAAGGATAGAGCCGGGAGTGGGCTTCCACAGGAGGGCTCTGAAGAGGTGGGGGGCAGAAGCTGGAACAGAGGAGGCTGGAAGCTACTTCTGCTCAGTCTGCTGAATCACTTTTGGACAAGCCTAAAGCTAGAGTGTGTGGGCAGAGGCAGAGAAAAGGCCTGAGAGATAAACACTTCACTGCAGGTTGGCTTCTCCCTCAGGAGCTTGACGCCTAGCTTCTGAACCAGTGCCGTGGCTAAGAGCATGGGTTCTGGAGCCAGACTTCCTGGATTCAAATCCTGACTCTGCCACTGATTTAGCTGTGTGACGGTGGGAAAGTTACTTAACTATTCTGTGCAACTGTTTCCTCATTTGGAACACTGCAATAATATCTTTCTCTTAGTTATTAAGAGGATTAAATGAATGCTTGGCAGCCTGTAAACTTAACTGCAGCTTCTACTTCAAGCAAGAAGTCTCCAGACTGATGACTTGGTTATCCCGAGAAAGGAAGGGTTGCTGGAAAACACAGAGCAAGAGTCAAGCAACCTGGCTGGTGACCCTGAACTTGGGTAGGGATCTGGTCTTTTCACCTTCACCCCACCCAGGGCAGGCCTGGTGTCTAGAAGGCAGTTGGTAAATGGTGGCTCTGTAGCAGGCAGAGATTCTTTCTAGCCCTCAATGGCTCACATCAAACCTAAAGGTCATCGCTTCCTGCTGGGAAACCACATCCTGGTGCCCTTCTCCCCTGGGAGTGGAAAGCAAGGGTCAGTGAAACTGACCTTTTCTTCCTGGGGTGGCAGATTTTGGCCTCACAGGCCCTTTTCCCTCTAAAGGTCAGCTGAATGGGGTGTGAGCTCAGAGATGATAAAAATAAGCTGAGGCTCCCTTGGCAGGAAGGGTTCTGGCATGGGCTCCAGTTTTGGTGGCTGCATGAGGGGAAAGTAGGCGGCAGGCTGGGGGTTGGCGGGGGTGGAAGGATCCACAAGAATCCCCATGTGGGGCTGACTCGGCTTGGGGCTGGGCTCTTCCAGCCCATCAGCGGGTCTGTCCCCACCCAGTCCTCTGGGGACCAGAGGACTGCTGGGAGGGGGCGGCCAGCCCACCCTCTACAAACTGTTTCCTTTTCTCTCTCGCCAAACCAGGAAGAGCATGGGCTGCGAAGTCAGACAGACCTGGACTCAAAATATCCGCTGCCCCTACCAGCTGGGCATCCCGGTGGTCACACAAGCCCTCAGAGCCTCACCTTCCCTGAATCCCACCTTCAGACCCTTTGGATCCTGATGGAGGTCTGACTCCAAGTCTGTGCATATAAACAGCTCATGGAAATTCTAACTACACTGTAGACTTTCTTTGAGAAAGTATTTAAGAAAACTGGATTTGACTGAAGGAGAAAAATAAATTTAATTTTTGGCTCAACTTTCTAAATAACATGATCAAATTATGCCCTCTTCCCATTTTGCTAAAATTACGCACATCTGATTCCATGTAAATTTTTCAAACCAACTTCTGTCATCCTACCATTTTTGGTTCATATGAAATTTTTCATAGGACAGTGGGGAGCGTCTCTCCTGCTCATGGTCATCCATTGTGTTCATGAGGTCTGGTTTTCCCAGGACAAACACTGTGCTCTAATTTTATCAAGAAAATGATTCATCTGTTAAGTTTTAGTCACTAATATATTTTACTATGTGTAGTTTCAGTTGCTCTTGGTTCTATTTCTGTCAACAATTTTTACCAGTCAAATTTATGAATCAGTTAAAAGACAGATAAAATATACCAGGTTCTTTGAGGTGGGGATTGGGCCATGAGGAGGCCTGGGAATCTCAAGCCTTGTGCAGATGCAGGGGCAGGATGGTCGAGGGGAATCCTAATCAGCATTTGAGATCCTTTGAGGCTGGGTCTGCTAACCATTTTGCAGGTCTGTCACTCAGGTAGGTTCTCTGAGCCTTCACTTTTTAGGATTGGGGGCTGGACTAAAATTCTTTTAAGATGGCCAGAACAAGATTCTGTGGGTAAAGGGCAGGTAGAGTTGAAGACAACACTGAACTCAGTCAAAGGACCAGAATTCAAGTCCCAGCTGTGTGACCTTGGGCCAGAAGCACAACTCACAGTGTGCCTGACACTGTGCTCCAGCTGTGTTATAGCCGTGGCTCCCCTGATCCTTCCCACACCATAGAGAGGAGGTGCTCAGAGTGTGTCCATTTTATAGATGAAGAAGCTGATGCTCAGAGAGCTTGAGAAGCTTACACAAACTATACAGCTGGCAGGGCCAGGACTTGGTCATAAAGTCAACGTCTCTTGAACCCATGCTCTTGATTAACCACACTGTCCTGCCAGTGTGCCTCGAAGAAGAGGCCAAACTCAACTGGCTTTCAGTGCCTTCTGTGAGCAGGCCTGGTGCTTCCTCTCCAGCTTTCTGACGACAGCAGAAAGATCCCATCCCAACTGTGCCCTCACTGCACACAGACCTTCTAGTTCCTGGCTTTCTCCTCTCCTTCATGTCTCTTTCAGGTTTCCCACGCCTCAAAGCTGACTTCAAGCTACATTCCTACATTCCTTCTGGAACTTCCCTGGTCTGTCGGCCATCTCTCAGTCAGTGGTTCTCAACCTGACGCTATACCACCTCAGGAGCCAAATGGAAACAGGTGGGGAGCTCTCATAGTCACAAACTTGGGGGTGGACTGGGGACACAACTCCTATTTAGAAAAGCAGGGTTAGGGATGCCAAATGTTTACAACGCATGGAGACCTGGCCTGTTCATCATGCTCATAGCAGAGTTCCTTGAGGGTCCTTCACCTAGGTCCTTCATCCCCACTGAATACACACAAGCATGTGGCAGTCTGAGCAGGGTGGCAGTGGGAAGAAACATGGCCCTAGGGCCACTCAGATCTGAGTTTGAATCTTCGCTCTGCTGCTTATCCATTGTGTGATCCTAGCAAATTTCTTAATCTCTTCGAGCTTCAGTTTCAGAAGATAACACAGAATTAAAAGCAAAAGCTAACCTCAATAAATTACCTGACAGGTTAGCACAGGAAATAATAGTAACAATGACAGTTAACAGTTACTGGACATATTAGGTGCCAGATACTGGGCTGAAAGATTTCCCATGACTCATGAGGAAGGTTCTATTATCTTCCTCCACATTCAGGTGAGGAAATTGAGGCCAGAGAGATTAAGTAACTTGCCCAAAGTCACAGGGCTATTAAGTAGCAGAGTCTGGATTCAAATTCAGGTAATCAAATTCCAGAGCTTGTACTGCTAACTTCTCACTACACTGCCTCTCTCTCATTATGAAATAAGATCACATATGAGAAGATAGGCTTAGTGCTTGGTGCACAACAGCCTACAACATCTGGCAGGTGGCACTGGTATTACCCATCTCAGCACGGTGACAAGTGATGTCAGGTTACTGTTCACAAGTAACTTTCCTAACAACCGTGGTTGGGGAAACACCCACTGGATACTCTTACTCCTTGTAAGGAAACTGGGTCCTGCAGGGGTTACAGTTCCTGTTCTAGGTCATCCACGGTGTAACACAGGGGAAAGATGCTCTTGGGTTTTACAGCCAGGATTCAAACCTGGCTCTGAATGACGCCAAAGGTCATGTTCTCATCCAGGACCCTGTACTGGCTCCTGAGAAAGCTGCTTCAAATGTTGCAGAGATGCCTTCTGACCTGATGGTGTGGGACAGGGCCAGGATCCCCAGCACGAAGAAATACATGGACAGCAAGAGGTTGATGTACTCCTGGGAGAATATCTGAGGCAGAAATAAAAAAAGAAACAGGAAGTCAGGGTTGCCAGTGGCTATGAGGAAACCAGAGTCCCTGCTTCCCTTCTGGAGGTTGGTCTCACCCCTTTGGAGCTAGGGAACAGTGTCAGGAATCTTAGACAATGCTAGGGGCCTTCTACCTTCTGTGGCTATAGAGAAAAAGGGAGGAACCTCAGGCCCCCCAGATGCACTCCCAAAAGAGTCTGTATGTTGGTGTCTGGTGGCTCCATTATCTGGAGACAAGCAGGATGTTTGTGCTCAGGGCCCTGGCAGAGAATCATGGGGGAGGACAGTCTGGAGTGCAATGTCCCAAGGGAGCCACCTGAATCTCAGAATGCACTCTTCCAAGTTTGGAAATATTATCAAAAATCTAGGGATTTTTTTCACAGCAGCCACCAAGGCTCCAAGCACACTAGTTACAAATTGCTTGTGCCCAGCTCCATCCTTTACATGATGCTCTTCTGGATAAGTATTCCTGTGGTGATGGCTGGAAGCGGTGACAGCAGGACCTGCCTTCTGCTTCTTGGTCTGTCAAGTGAAACTAAGAAACGTTCTCTCTTATGCTCCAAAGCCACCTGTCACTACTGTGAATTCTGGACTCTGGGAATGCTTTGCCATATCCCTTCACATTCGTCCTTTCCTGAATTTGTTTTCCTGAGGGTTACCAGCTGGGAGGGAATCATGTGCTGTGGTATGGGGCACAGAGGCACCAGGCACTCTCAAGGAGATGGTTACAGAATCTGTCTAGATGCCTGTCTGCCCACATTGCTCCCCTGCTTAAAGCCACACTCAAGAGGCTCAAGGCCTTTACCCTCACTTCGGCCCTCAGCACCTGCAATGGCCACTGTGGACCTTCTCAGTTGCAGCTCACAACACGCTGGCTGTCCTTCTCCATGCTGTGGCCACACTGGCCTTCCTGCAGGGCCCTGTCTGTGCCACAGCCCCACCACTGGCAGCAGGCCTTGCACACACTCTCCTGCCACCCAGAACATTCTCCCCTCCTCATCTAGGCCACCCTTCTTTCTTCAGCTCTCAGTTCAGAGCAGCTTTCCTTGATACAACCACATCTCAGTAATTCAGCTCACATTTACTGACTGCTTACTATGTGCATGGCATTGTATAAACAGCTGGGCATACATATGTCAAGGAAAAAGGCCTAAAGTCCCTGCCCTCATGGAGTTCATGTTCCAGTAAGGGAGAAAGAATCTCAAAAGAAACAAAAATGCAATATGTTGTCAAGTGGTGATGGGTACTTAGAAGAAAAGCAAAGTAGGGCCAGGAGACAGAAGAGAGGAGAGCTGCTCTTTTAGAGAGGTGGCTGGTGACAGCCTCTCAATGGGAAGATACCTCGTTCAGGAGTAGAACCTTAACGAAGTAAGGGAGCTACTGTGAGGGTACTCGAGGGGGGAAGAGCATTTGGGGCAGAGGGAAGGGTGGGTGCAAAGCTCCTGAGGTAGGAATGTTGCTCATGTGTGTGGGGAACAGTCAGAGCCTGTGAGTCTGGAGCTGAGGGAGTAAAGGGGCAATGTCAGGAGAGGAGGCTGGGAAGGTAAGAGGGAAAGAGACTCTGCAGTGCCATTAGAAAAACTAGATTCCTCTGGGTGAGACAGGCTAGTACTGGAGGCTGAGGGCAGGGCTGTGACATGATCAGATGGTCTGAGAGGATCCCTGTGCTGCTGCGTGGAAGACAAGGCGAGGGTGGAAGCAAACAGTTTGGTGAGGAGGGCACTGCAGTCTGGTGGATAGAGGATGGTGCTCTCGGCTGGGAGATGGAGGGAAGTGAAGAGCAGCAGTGAGATTCCAGATCTGCTCTGGAATGGCAGATGTGGGAGGTGCTGAGGGGCTGTCTGGGAGAAAGAGCAGGGAGGACAACTCCAGGGGCTTGTGCCTGGAGGGTCGAGTAGAACAGTGAGGTAGATGGAGGTGCTGCTTTTAGAGATGGGCAGGAGTAGAGGTTCATGCTAGCTTGGCTGGCTCTTTCATCCTTTCCTGGTGCTATACCTTGCCTCCATAGCACTTCCCAGACTGTAACTTCATATTTATCAGTGTGACTGACTGGTGTCCATCTCCACCAATTAATAGGAAACTCCTTGAGGGCAGGGATCATCAGCTGTTCTTCTCACTCTGGGCCTTGTACACAGCAGGCACTCAATAAATATTTGCAGAATCAATGGATAAGCAACGCAGTGGCCGATAATACAACTACTATAAGAAAAAGCCCTATGAACATGTTTCCTAGGCATGTGGGCCATGTTTTATGAAGATGTGGTATGCCTTTCAGTAGTGTTCCTTCCACGGGGGCCTTGGGGAAATCTCTCTGGCTGCAACTTATAGCTACCAGTTGGCTTGACTGTGTGGCCTATAAATTGTGCACCAGGTTGCACCAAGTCTGGCTTTCTTTGTGCTTTAGCTGCTAGAAACTCAGAGCCACACCAGTATCAGTCACTCTGACAAGAGTATCTGTCTTTCAAGTTTAGAGCCTGGGTTCAGGGTATGGTCTTCACCCTAGGCTTTGTTTTATCATATTTTAATTTTCTCCCTCACCCCAATTTCTTCCTTTACTTATGTTGCTGGGCATAATTTTTTTTGGGGGGGTATAATTTTTATAAGTTAACTTAAAACAATCAGTTTTAAAGGAGGTGGGACAAAGTAAATTTTACGATGTTGAGAAATGTCCCACTCAGGGGAGAGGAGGAAACCAGCCACCAGCCTGGAGTTTGGGAGGAATCTGTTGGCTGTGTTGTCCAGGCAGCCACTTTTCAGAAATCTTAGTGTGGACCCTCTAGAGACATGGGCAAGAGGTATGCTGTGTGCTCTGGCACCAGCAGGCTGGAACTTACCCACCTGGATTGGGGGACAGGCTGAGCATCCAATGCCTTAAAGAAAAATGCTCATACCTTCCACTGCCAGAAATTCTTTTCCGAGGGAACATAGCTGAAGGAAAGAATCTAAGTTCTAAAAATGTTAGAAGGTCTTGAGGCAAGGGGCTGGGTACGTATTCCTGGCACTCAGCATGGCAGAGACCTGAGAAATATCTGCCAAAAGCCAAGTTGGGGGCAATGGGCTAGATATACAGATGGCCACAGAGAGATTTCAAAAGTATAGAGGAGAGAAAAAGCAGAGAGAGAGATGTACCGCACAGCTCTATTTATGGAAGCTGGACTCTCAATACACACAGATACACTGACACTGTACGTTTTATAAGGAGACACACATCTGAAGACAAAGCAAACGCATTAGAGCAGATACTTCTTGTGGAGAGGGAAATGAAGGTGGGAGATGCAGGTGGGCACTAGGGGTGAAGAAGGGGCCTGGCATGGACTGATGATGGTGTGCTATGAACCAAAGCATGGAATAAATTCAACTCTTCACCCAAGGTCCAAGGGGAAAAAAACCTGTGAATCCCTCCTGTTATTTGATGGACTCTTATTTGTAAGAATAAAAAGTGAGGGAGATGCTGGAGGTGAACTGTGGTGAATCTGCCTGTGGGGGTATTCTGAAACCAGTTAAGAAGTGTAACTCTGATCCAACAATGAGGGAGCAATGGGACAGGAAACAGGAGTTAAAAATTATGTTGCTGACTCACTCACAAACTGGGAAAGATAAGGAATTTTGAAGCTACTCAATGCTGGTGAGAGTATAGGGGAGCCAGCACACTCCTAACTGTTAGAGGAAATGTAAATGGATGCAATCTTTTGGGGGGAGTTGGTACTATTTGTTCAAACTGCAAATTGAGATGTTATATGACTTGGTCCTCCTACTGCAGACATACTTGAAAATATGTGCCCAGGCCAAGATACTGTGCCTGGTGCTTGCGGCAGCACTGCTGTGATATCCCAGCACTAGACATCCCTCAAGGGCACAGCCATAAAACAGAGCCACAAACTGGTGTGCAAGAGAGTGAGGTAGATTTGACTGTGTTGATACAAAAATATCTCCATGGTAAAAGTCCTACATCTGATACATTTGTTTTAAAATTTTAATATAAATGTAGATCTATGTGTAAGAGTCACAAGAAACCAAATTAGGAAGATATGGTTCATTTACATTGTCCCTTAGATTGAAAACATTTCTTTCACCATCTACATGTATTTTTTACATGTGAATTAAAAGTTGTTCTTGAGAGCTTTTCAGTGACCAGAAAAAAAGCACTTGTGAGGCACTCCTACAAAAACAAAAGACACAATACTACAGCTAGGGTAGGATTCTAATTATGTTAAAAGCATGCTTATTAAAAGCCTGAAAGGAAACATGCCCAAATGTTAATAGCAATTGTTACCTCTGTGTATTTTTCCCTCCCTTTATGTTTTCTGCATCTTATTTTCATAATAGTGCATGTTTTATTAAAAAAAAAAAAGCTTAAGAAGAGTTTGCAGTAACATGAGAGAATGCTTATGATGTTATTAATGGGGAGTGAAAGCAGCAGCTACAAAACTGAGTACGCCACGTGGCCACAGCTACGGAGAAACCATGCACCAGGAAAACAGCGCAAGGACACACCTCCAAAGGGAATCTGTGATTGTCTCTGGTAGTGGGGTTTTGGATGACTGCTGTTTTCCCCTTTTTACTTTTCTGTGTTTTCCACGTTTTCAACACTGAGCCTGTGTAACTTTTATTGGGAAAATAAACCTCGGTAAATTAAAAAAAAAGGCAATTAGTATGGTAGAGGTGCATCAGAGACACAAGCTATATCCCGTCCCAGCATAAACAGTACAATGCAACCAAAAAACGGTATCATGAAAACAAAACAAAAAAAGCCACGCGGAGAAAAGAAATAAAAGACTATAGGGAGGAGTCCCAAACACCATCGGTGGTTATCTCTGTGTAGTTGGTCTTGAGGTGAATTATGATGACTTTTCCCCCCTCTTGCTCATTATTTTCTACAAATGAACATGCATGTCTCCTGTGATGGGAAAAATAAAACAAGACAAAGTGAAGTTATTTAACCAAATGACGCAACAAGTGACAGAAGACTTACTTTGAAAAAGAGATAGAGCCCCAAGAGCGTGCAGCTGGCGATGATGGGAAACCGGGCAGCGTCCCGGCTGGTGATGGTCTCCGGCATGTCTGAGGCGTTCTAGAGCAGACAAGAAAGGTGCCTGTTAGCAAAGGGTGTGGTTCTGGCTTCTGAGGGCTAGAGCTCACCCCATCTTCCTGACCCTAGGCCGTGGCAATGTGGTTCCCTCTGCTCACCCAGGGGCAAGATGCTCCACCCTGCCATTCTGCCATTGGGGCAATCTGGACTCTGGCACTGCATGTGTGGCAGATCTAGGGAGAAGAGTGATGGCAGAGGCAGGTATGGTATGCAATACCTGCAAGAGAATTCTGAACGCTCAGGACAGTAGAGCAGTTCTACACCTCCTGAGAACTACTCCCAGTTTCCTTATGGATTAGCTACCAGGTAGATGTGATGAATTTGTTATCCAATAGTTCGGAGTAGAAACAAATCAACAACAAATAAAACTGACAGCAACGGAAGCTGCAATTGGGCAGATGCCAAACGTGAGGAGGAGCAAATCTTGATCAAACTTAAACTTGAGGAATTTGGGAAAATTGAATCTGGTAAGAGTAAAAGCCATGATTAAATCCATAATGGCAGATGCTATAGTTGGCAACAATGTGATTTGGGTAAAGACATGACAGAGGATAAATACGTACATGAAAAAACCTCAATGTGGTCAAAATAATTTCAGCACTTTAAAAAAAGGAAAAAACTGGGAGTAGAGCAATAGCACAGCATAGAGATTTTATCAACTTCACAGAATTCCTACCAGAAACCTTTCTTTCTTTTTCTTTTTTTTTTTTTTTTAAGATTTTATTTATTTATTCATGAGAGACACACAGCTACAGAGAGAGGCAGAGACACAGGCAGAGGGAGAAGCAGGCTCCACACAGGGAGCCTGATGCGGGACTCGATCCCCGG
The DNA here is from genome assembly GCF_011100685.1 of Canis lupus familiaris. Classification (NCBI taxonomy): domain Eukaryota; kingdom Metazoa; phylum Chordata; class Mammalia; order Carnivora; family Canidae; genus Canis; species Canis lupus. The sequence goes on along the minus strand of NC_049245.1, from coordinate 21,536,264 downwards.
TCTCCAGGATCAGGGCCTGAGCTGAAGGCAGCGCTAAACTGCTGAGCCACCCGGGCTGCCCCTAGAAACCTTTCTAATGAAAATCTATATCAATGGTAGTATAATTCTGGTTTAAATTTATATTGAAAAAACAGAGTTGAAAGCTTTCAAGATCATGCTCTCCATGCTCTCTCGGCTACGCAGAATCCTCAGTCGTCAAGATCCTGCCCAATGTTACTGCGGTGAAGCTTTCCCAGACTTCCCACTAGGCTAAGCTGACTCCCCCACTGCAATTCCCACTTTTCTATGTCTATTCTATTTTATATCCTAGCTACCAAAAGTCCTAGCAATGCCAGATGAGACTTCTGTTCAAGTCAAAGAGAGGTTCTCTCCACAGGCTCATCACAATGCCTGAGATTCCACTGCCACAGTGTCCATCCTGTGAATAAGGCAAAAGCATCCCTGGGACAAGGGATCATGTTCAGCCTCAGTATCTCATTAATTTTTTGGCTCATGGCTGCCTCTTAAAAAAACCAACAAAACATGCTAAAGGAGAAGCTGCCTGGCAGTTTTTGGGTCAGGTAGACCTTCTGCTCAAGGATGGAAGGAAAAATGCAGAAGGGGAAGGAGATGAAGTCAGAGAGCAGTAAACCCATGAAATGGTCATGAAATAGAACCGGGAGGCGGGGAGCTAGGATGTGCATACACTATTGGTTCTGGTCCAGTCTTTTGGGGAGTATAACTCAGCAGGTGCTTCAAGTTGTAGTTTGCATGGGCCCAAGGATACAGAGAAGGGTCAGAGAGCAAGAAGCACACAAGGCTCTTAATCACAGGAAAAAATGTTCATCCTCACCTTTTTTTTCATTCTCATTTTTAATAAGAGAAACTCTAGTTGAAGTTCACTAAGATTCCATTTTTCATCTATCAGAATAGCAAACATCCCCATGCTAGATAACAGACTGAGCTGGTAAGGTTATGGGGAAACAGGTACACCCTTGGTGCCTTCAGGAGGGTAAACTGGTCTCCCTGCAAAGAGCACACTTACATATTTGTCAAAATCACAAGTGCATATACCCTTGACCAAGCAATTCCACTTCAGGGAATTTTTCCTACAGATAAAATTGACACATATGCAAATAATACATGTAAAGTAAAATCAAGGTATTCAGTGCTCTATTAATGGCTTGCTGGGTGACTGAGGCAAATCCTTCACTGAGTCTCAGTTTAAACTCCTCTGTCAAACAGGATCACAATCTCTAGCTTTATTTACCTCTAAAAGGGCCAAGGGACTTCCACCAAATGAGATATGGGATGTGAAATAGCCTGGCAAACTATAAAATACCGTGACTGTATGAGGAGCTGATATTGTCAGGGAGAGGTGAGTGGGGAGGCACTTCATCAAAACCCAACATATGTATGACTGAGGTGCCTGGGAGACCCTCCTTTCTGGAGCACCCAGGGGCAGCTCTGCTGGAAGGAGGGGGTGGGACAGGTAAGCAGTACTGACACAAAGAGGCAGGGTTCTCTCCCTCTTCCTACTTCCCCAGCCCTGGGTTTCTTTCTTTCCTTTTTTTTTTTTTTTTTTTTTAAGATTTTATTTATTGATGAGAGACAGAGGCAGAGACACAAGCAGAGAGAGAAGCGGGCTCCATGCAGGGAGCCCGATGTGGGACTCGAACCCGGGTCTCCAGGATCACATCCTGGGTTGAAGGCAGGTGCCAAACCACTGAGCCACCCAGGCTGCCCCCAGCCTTAGGTTTCTTTCTGCTTTTGGCAGCAGTGTGCCATGGGGCTTGGGAAAGTTCCCCCACCTCTCCATGCGCTTCCACATATATGTCCTGTGTAGCAGGGGCGTAGGTACAAATGTATATTAGACAGCTGTTAATCTCAAAGAGTCCACAGGCAGGCAGGCAGGTCACTTAAACACTGACACTTAAACAGAATATCACAATACGGTGTGACACATGACAAAATAAGATGTATGCTGCTGTGATACCTGGTACAAGTGCCAAATGGTTGGGAGAGGGCTCTGATGTTAGAAAGCCCAGCCCAACTTCCAGCTCTGCCTCCTCCCAGCTCTGAGGCCTGGGAATGTTACTCTCTCAGAGCCTTGGTCTCCTCAGCTATATGATGAGTTTTAGGATTCTACAACCCTTTTTTTTTTTTTTTTTTTAAGATTTATTATTTATTTATTTAAGAGAGCATGTATGTGCAAGCACAAATCGGGGTGGGGGCAGAGAGAAAAGCAGACTCACTGCTGAACAGGGAGCCCTACTCAGGGCTGGATCCCAGGACGACACAGGGCTCGATCTCAGGATGTTGAGATCATGACCTGAACTGAAGGCAGATGCTTAACCAACTGAACCATTCAGGTGCCCCAGGATTCTATGACCTTTGCACTGGAAATACTTAGTGTTGTGCCTTGAGCTGTCACACGAGCTGTCTAGATTATCTGTATTATTACTAGTATGTATAAGGCAATCACAAGAAAGCAGTCGGCACTTTGGTAAAGCCCTGAAGGTCAAGCACAGGTTCTGGTAGGGGGTAGGAGCCATATACACACTGACTGAGTTGAGGAATTTGCTCTGTGTACAAAGAAAGGAAACACAAGGCAGACAGACCTGCAGGTGCAGAGAAGGTGGGACTCTGGCCTCACTTATAAATCAGGGCCATGGCTCATGTCCACATATTCCCTGCATCCTGGGTGGGAAGAGGCTTAAAATTACTTGTGAACAAGCCAAGTACATGTTTCACTATACAGAGGACTCTGGGCGCCTCTGAAGGTGACTGTGTAAATATCCAAGCTGCAATGTTGAGTCAGACGGAAGACTGGAAATCTGACAGTAAAGGTACTAAGGATAACACTTATGGAGCACATTCCATGTGCCAAGCCCTGTTCTAGGTGCTTTACATGATTTCATCCTCACAAAAACTCTTTGAAGCAGGTATTTTTAAGAGCTCCACTTTACAGATAAGAAAACTAAGGCTCAGGGAGGTGAGGTACCTTGCTTAAAGTTACACTTGTGAGTGGTGGAGCCAGGATTCAAACACAGGATTCCAGTGTCCAAACTCTTAGCCACTACTTCCTAGATAACCTCTCTTTCCTACCAGGAAATTTCTGCTGGCAAGATGTGATATGATGCTCAGGGAGCCTGTGACAATGGAACAGTTATCCTTTGAGGAACTTGGGTGGCTCAGTCAGTTAGGCATCTGACTCGCTTAATTTCAAGCTTAGGTCATGATATCAAGGTTGTGATGGAGCCCTGGATCGGGCTTGGCACTGGGTGCAGAGCCTGCCAAGATTCTTTCTCCCTCAGTTCCCCACCCCAAAACAAAACAACCCTCCCCCAAGAGTTAACTTTTGTTGTTACAAAAATACAAAAAGTTAAAAAAAGTTGTTAGGATTTTCTAATTCCATGTAGATTGTCAAGCCAGATGCTCTTAGGCAAATGCAATAGCTCCCCAAACATAAAACATAATTTGTGTGTGTGTGTGTGTGTGTGTGTGAAGCTGACACAAATAGCAGAAATAAATTTAGCTTCCAGTAACATTCTGGATGTTATCAGGACAGAAGCAAAAGCAGCAAGGGAAGACAGATACCTGGCCTCAAGTCATTGGCTCGGCCTGACCTCTGGGAGTACTGCTTCCAGGCCATGCCCTAGAAATGATCTGGAATTTATGGACCATTCTGTTACTCTGTAACCCCAGCTGGAGACCCCAGGGTCTCATCTTCTTCCCATATTCACTCACTCACTCACCTCACCATGACTGCTTCCTAAGCATTTCTAGAACTAACCCCCAAACTCCAATCCTGTGCCCCACTACAGTCTTCACTGCAACCACCTCACCAGCCTCCTTCCTGTTCTTCCTCCCTCCCATCACTGAGTTCTTTCTGAAGCCTAGACCTGATTGTATCACATACCTGGCTCACAAAGCCCTGGAGACTGGACTACTGCGCAGCCATTACACAGGAATTGAGGTCACTGCTGGTGGGGGTATAAATTTACACATCTCTATGATGCATAATCTGAATCAAACATGCACGTAGCCTTTGACCCAGCAAATCAATTTCAAAAGAAAAAAAATCGTTCTACGAATATAGACGAGTGTGACATAACAAACATATAAGGAGATTAATTTCAGCATGGATTGTAATAGGAAAAGACGGACACTTGTATAAACAACTAGCAGAGGACTCTAAGTTGGAGGTTCTCACACGAGCACATATCAGAATTGTCAGGAGGGCTGGAGAAAAAAAGACTATCAGGCCCACCTTGAATTTCTGATTCAGAATCTGCATTTTTAATAAGTTCCCAGGTGATGTTGCTGCTGCTGGTGGTCCAGTGATCACATTTTGAGAACCAGTGCTCTAAACAGATTGTGGGATACAAGTAGGACATCATATAGCTATTAAAGAACAGAGGGATGCCTGAGTGGCTCAGTCGGTTAAGTGCCTGTCTTCGGCTCAGGTCATGATCCCAGGGTCCTGGAAATCGAGCCCTGCATGGGGCTCCCAGCTCAGCAGGGAGTCTGCTTCTCCCTCTGCCCCTCTCCCTTGCTAGTGCTCTCTCTGGAGCATGCTATCTCTCAAATAAAATCTTCTTCTTTTTTTAATCTCAAATAAAATCTTGTAAAGAACATGACCACTCCATATGTACTGATATATTTGACCTCCAACATCTATTTGGTGAAAAAAGCAAGGTGCAAAAAAGTGTATTTATAACAAAATTTAAGTTATAATGCAAAAATGAGGGGAAAGCATATGCTTATTTGTAAAGGCACAAATTTATTGGATGGATATCTAAGAAACAGGTAACAGGGGCTGCCTCTAGGGAGGGAGATTAGGTAGCTGGGTAGGACAGAGGTTTTCATGATACCCTCTGCACCTTTGGAATTCTGTACCATGGGCATGCATTACTTACCCTCCCTGCATAAAATAATGATGCAGATTTGCAGGTACTGACATAGAAAAACGACCAAGACATAGTATTAAAAACAAAAAAAATTAAACTGCAGAGCGGTCTGTGCTGTAAAATCCCATTGTTGTAAAAATAAATTTACATTTGTATACACACATAGGCACACACATTTGTATTTACATGGAAAAAGTTCCAGAAGGTTACACACCAATAACCAGGTTCCTTCAAGGAGTGGTACTAAGGAGGCTTTTCCTTTATACTTTTCCATGGCCTGGAAATTTTTTTTTTTTTTTTTTTTACACAAGTGCAAGTATGTGGTCATTTTGTAACTATGAAAATCAATTGTTGTGTTGCCTTCAGGATTCTGTTGTACAGAATGGCTGCAGGCTGCCTGAGCATCTTCCTGTTAAGTCCTCCAAGGCCCTGCCCCTGGCTCACATCACACTCCTCATTGCCTCCCTGAATGTGCCCTGCAATGCCATGCCTCCCTCTCTCCTGTTCTGCTTGCTGAACTTTCGCCCATCCATGCAAAGGCAGCTGTGGCCTCCTCTGGAAGGCATATCAGGATTCAGTTTAGTCAGCTGCTCACACATCTGCTTCTCTGTGGGGACTGAGAAGGGCCTGGCCTTCGTTGTTCCAGCACCCCTGATACCCAGCCCCTGGGCAGGGTACCAGGGGTGCTGGCACAGAGCAGAAGCCCAATCCAGTTGGCTGAGGGGCTCCTCTGAGTTACAGGCCAAGAAGGGCCTTTGAAGTAATCTGATCTCCAGCTATTGCTTGGGCTGGGATTTGCTCCCTTCTGGGAACATAAGTCTCTGACAGGGATGGGCACCCCTCTAAGACCGCTCCTCCCACAGCTGCTTCTTCCCAACATACTCCTGGATGCTCCACCTTCTTCTCTCCATGATTTCACAATTTGCCCTGCCTGTTATGGACAACTTGGCTCCATGGAGAATTCTGTCCTCACATGCCCTCTCTCAGCTGGCTTTAAGGTCTAACACTGGTGGGAAGTCAAAACTCCTGGGCCCCCACACTAACTTTTCTCTCTCCTTTCCACATGACCAGGGAAACATGACTCAGGGCAGGAAAAGGGAAGTGTTTGGCTTGTTTTTTCCCCTGGGCCCAAATGCCACTTGTGTGGGTCTTTAGAAGCACCTGTACCAAGGGCAGCCCTGGACTAGGTCTAGCAACACCCAGTTCTGCCCCTAACTGGCAGCGGGATCACGAGTAGTCATTTCTTTGACCCTCAGTTTCTTTCTCCATACGACAGGGAAAATAAAACTGGTTTCATCTGTAACATTTAGTTGGTGGGAGAATCAAAGAAGGTGAAGGCTTTGCAAACCTTCAGAATATCCTGGTTACTAGTGGTGGGTCTGGCTGTCTGCGATTTCATGCAGCCTTAGGGGATGGTGGGGGAGGTATTTAGAGGCTATGGTGGATCGAAAGCTCTTTTCTATGCATGCCCTCTGTTCCCACATCAGACCTTCCACCAACTCCTAAACTAACTTTTTTTTTTTTTAGATTTATTTATTTGAGAGAGGAAAGAGAGCATGAGCATGAGTGGGAGGGGCTGAGAGGGAGAGGGAATCTCAAGTGGACTCTATGCTCAACTCGGCTGGATACAGGGCTCCATCTCACCACCCTGAGATCATGACCCAAGATGAAACCAAGAGTTGGACACTTAACTGACTGCACTACCCAGGCGCCCCTCTCCTAAACTGTCTTGTACTGCTGCTTACTTGATTTACTGCTTGGAATGCCTTCTGGCTGAAATTCTGCCTCTGCACCAAGACTTAAGCCCACCTCCAGCGTAAAGCCTCTCTGCTCTGCCTCAAGTATGCTCAAACTTTCTACTTAAACCCCACAGTGCTACTGTACTGCAATCACATTGCTAATTATTCTTCCTCTGTCCAGGCACCTAAAGTCCTTGGTAACAGGGCTGACTTACTCATTTTTGACCCTCCACCCCCTATGACAACAGTGAAAGTTCAGGAAATTCTGTTGTTGGTAAAATACTTCAAGAGATTAATGATCCTTGTGTAGAAGACACCAAGGAGAATTACTCAGTTTTGGGAGCCCCTTAGATCAAGCTGCCCAGTTCATGCCATGCTGCCTTTACCTCCTTTGTCCTGGTCTATTTCAAAACCTCCTTCTGCACCAAGGGTCTGCAAAAAGGCATGGCAGCAGGGAAGCTGAAGGCCACCTGAACTCTGCTTAGAAGAGCCCTGCTGACTACTCCCCTTTGTGTCTGCCCTGCTGACTACTCCCCTTTGTGACTGCCCACAGAAGGAGCCAACAGAGAGTTCTCTGATCTTGGGGAAGGAAGGTGGCAGACCTCAAGTTGGGTAATGTTTTGAGAACCTGCACTTGAGCAGTTTCCAAAGTGGCAACTGCTTTGTGGACCTGCCCTCTTTGGGTAAGACAGCTTCCGTTTAGGTTCAACTTCAGGTTTAGGTAGGGGAGGAGCTACAGATCAGGAAGGGAAAGGATGACAGGAAATGGAAGCCACTGGTGCTAGGGGCTGGAGAGGACTTAATATAGAGAAGAAGATGGAGGGTGGGGAGAGATGATGGAATCCTCCTAGGTACCCAATGGGACATTTGTTGAGGAAGGTCAGGAATGGGTCTGGCCTGGTCTGGTAAGAGAGGCCAACAGCAGTTCAAGTTGCTCAGCAGGTGAGCCCAGTGTGGTGGAGGGACTGTCTCAGGGCGCACCGGGAGAAAAGCTACTTTGAGGGAGGGTCAGGTTCTGGGGTGAGAACAGGGTGAGGATTTGGGAACAGGGTCTGGGCTCGGTCTAGAACAGGTCCAAGACTGAGTGTCTACCAGTTAGGGAGAGCAAATCAGCAAAAGAAGGTGTCTATGCTTGCTTTAAAAAAAAAAAAAAAAAAAAAAAGAGGTGCTAGGATGCTAGGTTCTGAGAGGCTGGCTGAGTGGAACTGGTCTGAGAAGTGATGCAAAAACTGGGGCCTGAGCTGTGCCTATATCCTTGAGTTAATTTTCTGAGGCGGTGCAAGGGCCTGATCTGGTGGTTCTAGAAGAGCACACTACAGGCCACAGATTCCAGTTAGACAGGTGTCACCGTTTCAGGATGGGTCTGGATCCTAGAATTTGCCCTAGGGTGGATGTGGCAAGGTTTCCAACGGAGGAATGACAGGGGATTATACCATTCAGTTGTCAGGACCAGAGCGCATCAGGTACAGATGGGGGTTGACTCAGAGCGCAGGATGAGGTGTGTCCCATATGGGATGAGCAGCCGGAGCAGAGAGTGGGGCCAGGCTGGCTGGGTCCAGCAGGCTCAGAATACATGCCCGAATCGCAATGTGAGGCTGACAGTGTTTGCAGCATGATGCACAGAGGAAGGGATGTGTCAGGGTCCGAGTGGGGGTAGAAGCCGGTCCCTATCTGAAAAGGTGTCAGATCCCGGGGCAGCTAAGGCCAGCTCCCGGATGTGGGCTCGGGGTGGGGAAGCGGTGGTGATCCGTGCCGGCAAGCGTCAGCGTCCGGGGAGAGGAGGTGTCTGTCCTGCTAGGGCGGGCGTGCGGAAGGTCTGTGTCAGTCATGTCCCGGGTAGGAGATGGAAAGCGCGCGCGGTTTTGCCTCGGACCCTACCTTGCCGCGGGCGCAGCGCACGGAGCGCAGGGCGCCGAAGAAGATGGGCAGCAGCGCCATGAGCAGGAGGCTGCCGTAGGCCAGCGCGATGCCCTCGGGCGTGGAAGGCGGCCGCGTCGTGCCGTTGGCTGTGCCGCCTGCCTCGGCGCTGCCGTTGTGCGGGTCGCTGAGGGCCGAGTCCATGGCGACGCTGCGCTCGGGGTCCGCTCCGGCCGCCGCAGCAGAGACACAGACGGGAAGACGGGCGCTGCGGGGAAAAGCCACGTTCCCTTAAAGAAACAGGAAGTGACGTGCAGCCCTCGCCGGTCCGCGCCGCGCACGCGTGCGCGTTCACGTCTCCCCGCCCGCGCGCCCTCTACCGGTGGCGGAGGGCTGGGCGACCCGTTGCTAAGCAACTCCCGAGCGGTGGGGGAGGGAACTCGCAACCACCGCGGTGGGCATCGGCCGTCCCTAGCGAGAGCTGAGGGTCCTGTGCCCCGGGCCTCGCCGACTTCCTCCACCCAGGCTGTTCCGCTCCCCTCAAGTCCTCATCCTAATAACTAAGAATTTGTTCATTCATGACTGATTCATCCAATATTCAGCTGTTCCTTAACCCCTTAAATATTTGATGCCCAGACGCTGTCCTGGGCTCTGGGGACACAGAGAAGAACAATACAGGCAAGAGTCCGTCTCAATACTCTGAGACTGAAAGCTTGCATTTTTAGTGCGGTGGTTGGGGAAGATGTTGGATAGACCATAAAATGAATAAAATAAATAAAAATTGATATCTGGAGGATGTCCGTGTGTACTTATGTTTTACATAGTATGCTAATGGACTTAAATAATTCAAAGGGACTTCCCTCTCTAGGAATCTAGTTCACTTCTGCACGTGGCTTGGGCCAGGGTGGTTCCCGTCAGTTTCAGAGGACAGATACCAGGTGGCTGGCTCTGCAGGTGGACAGTCCTGTGGAGCTTTCAAAGTATGTGTGTCTAGGGCTGAGGAGGTATGGGTAGGAGTAACCTGAACTTGGGTGCAGCCCCGTGCTGTCTGGGGCTCTTGCCTATGCAATTGCTGTCCTGGTTAAAAGCTGGAGAAAGTATGTGGCAGGCAAACTGAGAAGTTTGCACCATGCAGACACCTACCACTAGAGAAACTTTGGGCCAGTAAGTAGTGGAGAAAAAAAGCATGCTCTCCAGGAACCCAGAAGGTAAGCCAACCTGAAGCGAGGAAGAGAAGATCCATTCCTCTCCGATGTCCCTTTGGTACACTGTACTGAAAAAGCTTAACCATGTCAGCTGGGAAAGGAGAGAACAAGGCCCAGCTCCATTAGTACAGAGTGGACAAAACAAGTAGATTTAAAGCTGAGAAGGTATAAGTTGATAAATGACACAATATAAAATCACATGGCCTGGTCCAAGCTTAACAGGTGGTGAGGTGGGGTTGGAACATGGGTTTCACGGGGAGGGCAGACAGAGGTAAGAAGTCAGACTACAAGAAGTTTTTTGTTTTGTTTTGGGTGTTTTTTAGAGGGCAGGGACAGAGGGAGAAGGAAAGAGAGAATCTTAAGCAGGCTCCATACCCAGCACAAAGCCCAAGGTGGGGCTCCTTGCAGGGCTCAATTCATAACCCTGAGATCACGATCTGAGCTGAAATCAAGAGTTGAGATGCTTAACTGACTGAGTCACCCAGATATCCCAGACTATAACAGTTTGAATAATAGAGTTGTTTTGGGGCACCTGGGTGGCTTAGTTCGTTAAGTGTCTGACTCTTGATCTCAGCTCAGGTCTTGATCTCAGGATGTAAGTTCAAGCCTCAAGTTGGGCTCCACAGTGGGCATGGAGCCTACATTAAAAAAAAAAAAAAAAAAAAGAGTTGTTAGTCTAGTGTGTGCCAGGCACTGAACTAGTAACTTCATGTATGTGTAGGTGTCTGTGTGTCTGTGTGTGTTTTATCTCCATAACATTAGTAAGAGATGATTACTCCCATTTTACAGATGAGGAAACTGAGCCTCACAGAGGTAAGCTAAACTAGCCAGACCAAGGTTACACAGCCAGAATAGAAGAGGAGACTCTTGAACTCAGGTCTGTAGGACTCCAAAGCCTTTGCTCTTTGCAACATTTCAGCTACAAGGAAGCTAAGGAGTTTGGACCAGAATAACTTAGTTCTGGGCAGATGGAGTACAGTTTCAGGCTGTGTTTTTCAATAAGCTGGACATGACTTGAATGGATGGAAGGCAGTGTGCCTGATGAATTCATCCATCAATAATTCAGGTCACCGGATTTGCCCAGCAACCAGGCCTCACAGCTCTGTGCCTCCTCATCTGAGAGTTCGTGATTGGAAATTGGAGACACTCCTGCTTCCCACTGGGCTGAGCATTTGATTTAGTTTGTCTAGGGCAGATCTGGCCATCTCTCTTTACACTCCAGAGTCGGAGATTGTGAATATGACCCAGGGAACTAAGGGGGTGACCAAGCTCAGAAAGATCCTGTCAAGGCTTCTGGAGGGTTGGATTTCTGGTTTGGAGCAGACCTGTCTGGATTTTGTCTGAAAACAGGGATGAAGCAGTCTGTAGGTGGGTGCCCTGAGGCTTTATCTGCCGAAGCCTCCTTTACGGGGTTACTTTCCCAGAGGATATCTGAACTGAGGTCAAGAATGTAGCTTGTTTAGTGTCTGGGATAAATTACCAAATATTTGTTTTAGAGAAGGATGTAGCCCCACTCTCCTGTTCACTCATACTCAGTCACTGTGGATGGATTTCAGATTTTTTTCAGATTATTTATTTATTTATGAGAGACACAGAAAGAGACAGAGACATTGGCAGAGGGAGAAGCAGGCTCCCTGTGGGGAGCCCGATGTGGGACTCAATCCCAGGACCTCAGGATCACGACCTGAGCCGAAGGCAGACACCCAACCACTGAGTCACCCAGGTGCCCCCGGATTTCAGATTTTCCAACTTTTTCTCATATATACTTACACACATACTAGCATAATATTATGCATTTACGCATAATATTAAATGTTTAATTATTTCTAAAAATAACAAGCAAAGATCATGAATGGATGCCGAAACTATTGTAAGGTTTGAGGAACAGGCTATCCATACAGTCTTAGAGCATTACCCTACAGCTTACCTATTAATTACAAAAGGAAAAAGTTTCCTTTATGATGGAGTGACAAAATGGGATGCGATGGGATAAAATGACCAGATGTGCTATGATGCACATGATACATCATCTGTGTGGCCTTCTTGTCAAACATGCTTGACCCACATCTACTCATGAAGGAACATCAGAAAAAGTCAGAAAAATACAGACTGTGGAATATTCTACAAGTGAACTAGCCTGGCCTCTTTGAAAATGTCAGTACCATGTAAAAAAAACTCCATGGGGATTGTTGCAGATGAAAGGAGAGAAGTATAAAATACCATCCGTGATTGGATCCTGGGTCACAACATTTTTAAGTAGGCTGTAAAGAAAATTTTCAGATGAATGAGGAAATTTGAATATAGATTGTTTGGGTGTGATTGTATTGTGGTTGTAGGACCTTCCTAATGAAGGTGTGGTGCCCAGGTTAGCCCCATCAGCATCACCTGGGAACCTAGAAGAAATGCAGAATCTCAGCTCCACCCCAGATCTTACTGGATCTCCAGCCGATCCACATGCACAGGTAGTCTGAGAAACGCTGGTGTAGGAGAAGCTCTTTATTCGTGGGCCCAACCCAGGGCCCAGGTAGTCCCATGTTCTTGATCTTCTGAGAGAATGGGCCAGAAAGCAGTAAAACTGTATAAATGTTTGTCATTCCTATTATCTGCCAAGACCACAGGGTCTTCACATATATGTGCTCAATAAATGTTTATATATGGATGAGTGAATATATTGTTCTCTCAACCTAGCCTTTACTTTCTCACCCTATAATCCCTCAGAGCTTGAGTTGAACATCAGCTCTGTGTTGGGTTCCAAAGTCAGGGAATCCCAAGGAACCCCTGTATTTCTAGCAGGATGGAGCTGGCATAAGTATCCCAGGGGGCTTACTAAGATAAAAGAAACAGAGAGAAACACTTTGGTGCCTCTGCACCTTCTTGCCTTAAGGCTGAAATCCTCATTTGGAAAAATCTTTTTGGAGGCCCAAAGTGCTCATGTGAATTATTTTCAGCTCCACAATCCTAGAGTAATTCTTGCTCAGGTCTATTAGGGGACAGATCGAAGGATTTCCAGCAGTGTTTGTTATTTTTCTTGGTAGCAGGAGGTTAAAGCAAACCTAGGCATGTGTCACTGGGGAAAGGATTGACAAAATATGCTGGATGTATATACGTGAGATGCTGGGCAGCAACAAGAAGCACAATCTGAGAGCACACTAAGCAAGGGTGATGTTGCCTCCTGGTTTGGGGAGAACAATCATGCTATATGCCCTTTTATTATTATTATTATTTAAAGGATTTTATTTATTTATTTGACAGAGAGAGAGAGAGTGAGAGAGCACAAGCAGGGGGAGCAGCAGAGGGAGAAGGAGAAGCAGGCTCCCCACTGAGCAGGGAGCCTGTTGTGGGGCTCTATGTGGGGCTCAATCCTACGACCCTGGGATCATGAAGGCAGATGCTTAATCGACTGAGCCACCCAAGTGCCCTGCACTGGCCTCATTAGTGATAGAATCCCTTGCACTCTCAAAAGGGTACCAGTTGGGAGGATAATGTATGGTCACTTTCATGGGTCAAGTAGAAGCAGAGCCTGAGGTGAGGATTCTTGTTTAAGTGATTCCAAGGAGGAATGTTCTTAGGAGGAGGAAGGGTATGAGGGAATGCAGGAGATAAAAGGCTAAGTGAAAAGGAGGTCTTGGCCAGAGACTCCTTTCACTGTGACCTGAAAAGAGAGCTCTGGGGCACAGACTTCACCACAGTATTGTTCTTGCTTTGAGCCCAGGCCTCTTGTACCGTGTACCTGTTAGTCATTGGCCACAGCTAGGAGTCAGGGGAGAGATACCCTGGCTAGTTGGCTCCTGTTTGACCAAGGGCAATTCTCCAGAGAAGGTGGTCATGGTGAATGGCTCTCAGTCAACACCCCCAACAGCTAGGGGTTCGGCCACTATGTCTCCTGAAGGGGATCTGGGTAGGGTACCAAATGCCTTCCTTATAATCTCCCTAATCTTTAACAACATGTATAGATCTTTAAAATGTGGAGCTGAGGAGCACCTGGATGGCTCAGGGGTTAAGTTACTTTGGCTCAGGTCATGATCTCAGGGTCTGGGATCGAGCCCCACTTCCATTTCCTGCCCAAGGGGGAGTCTGCTTCTCCCTCTGCCCCTCCCACTACTTGTGCTCTCTCCCTCTCCCTCTCTCTCAAATAAGTAAATAAAATCTTTTTTAAAAATGTGGAGATGAGCATTAAGAAATGTATGATATGATTTGCATAAATTAAAAGTACATATCACATAAGAACATTGAAAATCTAACAAGAATATTTTAGAATATTATTATTAAAGAGTATACATCAAGCACATTTGAATGGTTCCCAATAGAGGGATTCCAATGAGAGTGGGAATTGGGGATTAAAACAATAACAACAAGGGACTCCTGGGTGGTTCAGCGGTTAAGCGATAAGCCTTCGGCCCAGAGAGTGATCCTGGAATCCTGGGATCAAGTCCCACATTGGGCTCCCTGCATGGAGCCTGCTCCCCCCTCTGCCTATGTCTCTGCCTCTCTGTCTCTCTCATGAATAAATAAATAAAATTTTAAAACATAAAAATAAAACAATAACAACAGGGGCACCTGGCTGGCTCAGTTGGAAGAGAATGCGACCCTTGATCTCAGGGGGGCATGAGCTGGAGCCCCACATGGGGTGCAGAGATTACTAAAAATTCATAAACTTTAAACTACAACAACAACAACAACAACAACAAAATTTACATAAATAAAACAAAACAGGAGCTTTGCCAGAAAATGGTGAAGATAGTCTGTCATGAAGGAATGAATATGATGAACTCATCCCTCTGCTTCTGAGATTCAGAAAATATGGGATGCCTGAGTGGCTCAGCAGTTTAGCGCTGCCTTCGGCCCAGGGCGTGATCCTGGAGTCCCAGGATCGAGTCCTACATTGGACTCCCTGCATGGAGCCTGCTTGTGTCTCTGCCTCTCTCTCTCTCTCTCTCTCTCTCTCTCTCTCTCTCTCTGTCTCTCATGAATAAATAAATAAAATCTTAAAAAAAAAAAAAAGAAAATACATTGGGCACCTGGCTGCCTCAGTCACTGGAGTCTATGACTCTTGGTCTCTGGATCATGAGTTCAAGCCCCACGTTAGGCATGGAGCCTACTTACAAAAGAAAAAAAAATACAAGATCTTTGAAGACTTGAAGAAAAAACGGTCCTTTCAGAGTTCCGTTTGTTCTTTGTGGGGCTGCGGATGGAGGCTGGATCTGCAAAAGGAGTGACAAGTGCCCTTCTGACAGTGAGTCAGATTCGGATTCTTTGGTTTGCGAGGACTGAAACTCAGCCGGAAGCACTTTTAGGGAAAGATGGGAATGTTTGGCTCTTGAATTCCAAGGAAGGTGTAAATAACTGAACCACTGGACAACTGGACAGGATAGGCAGGGACAGAGCTGGGCCTCAGTTACCCCCAGCAACTGGGTCATCTATGCTGCCAGATTCTCTCTCTGCTTATCTCTGCATGCTGTATTTATTCTCTTTCACAGCAAACCTCTGTGCTACAAATGGTACCCCATGAACTGACTTAACATGTAATGATTTGCCTCTGAAACCCGGAGGCTCCTGGGTTCAAAAACCCTCTTGGTTCAGTGTGGTCATGATGTCCAAAAGGCCTCTGGGGTGGGTGAGAGTTCCATTACACGGTCTGAGTCAGGGGTCAGTGAGGATTTCTGTAATCACAGACCAAGCCAGAGGGTGTTGGAATGATGAAATGTTAAGAGCCACAGGATGCACAATGCACTCATGGTGGAAGTGTCATTGTCTTGGCATGGGTGTTTTTCCTAGGGAGAGAAAGGTGTATATGTTTAATATGGGAAGATAATTTGACAATCTGCATGAGCTGAATGTGAGACCTTAAGAGCTCTGGCTGGCAAGTGCTGAGGAAACAGAAATGGCAAATCTGCTTTGCGTTAGAAATGAACAGGAGGGAGAGAAAGAGATAAGCAAAAATGAAGGGGAGGATGGAGGAAGGAGAGGAACCAGCAGAATGGCAAGAGTCTGAGACACCATGTGGAAAAAGGGGACTGTTCCCAGAGGTGGCGCATTATGTCTTTCAGGGATTACCCTGTTTGGCTCAACACTGCATGGAGTGAGGGACTACAAATTGAGGAGAAGTAAATTTAGAATCGAGGATATCATGAGAGCTCTGGCTGCTGAGTGGGAAAGGGATTGGCCAGAACAAATTAAAAGTAGTGATGGTAAAAGAAGAGATGCTAGTGGCTTTGGCTAGGCTGGGCTGGTGGAGATAGAAACAAGTGGGTATGATTAAGACATACTCAGGAAGGGCTCCTAGGTGGCTCAGTGGGTTAAGCATCTGCTTTTGGCTCAGGTCATGATCTCAGGGTCCTAGGATCAAGCCCTGGGTCTCAGCGGAGAGTCTGCTTCTCCCTCTGCCTCTTCTCTCTCTCGCTCACTCACTCTCTCTCTCTCAAATAAATAAAATCTTAAAATAAAAGATATACTCAGGAAATTTCTGAATTGGGATTTTATTTAGAAAATAGAATCAGGGATCCCTCGGTGGCTCTGCGGTTGAGTGGCTGCCTTCGGCCCAGGGCATGGTCCCGGAGTCCCAGGATCGAGTCCCACATCGGGCTCCCTGCATGGAGCCTGCTTCTCCCTCTGCCTGTGTCTCTGCCTCTCTCTGTGTCTCTCATGAATAAATAAAATATTAAAAAAAAATAGAATCAACAACACTCCGTGATGGGGTGTAAAGAAGGAGGAGAAACTGAGTCCTGCACCTCTGAACTGAGCTACTGGATGACAAAGATGACATTAACCAAGACAGAGAAGATTTTGGGGGGACAGATGTCCTCTATCTTTCTCTTTCAATCTGGTGGTGTTTGGGAGGCAGCTACTCCCTTGTGCTAATGTCCCCTTCTGTCAGCAGAGGGCAGCCTAGGCCAATTAACAGACAAAGCTTGGGTGGCACCAGTATATCCAAGATGGTCCTCAGGACACTGGCTATGGAAAAGCTGTTACCTGGCTTCTAGAAAAGCAGTAGGTCTGCTCTGAGGCTTAAATACAGCCTTTGACTTTGAGGCCAAACCAGACACAGAAATCTGGGGGCTGTCCATATCCAAGGCTGCTGGACAATCCAGGCCACATCATCTCTTCCAGGATATTTCAATACCTTTTTTCTTCTTTTTTAAATTAAAAAAAATATTTATTTATTTGACAGAGAGAGCACAAACAGGCAGAGCTGCAGGCAGAGGGAGAGGGAGAAGCAGGCTCCCTGACGAGCAGGGAGCCCAATGCGGGGCTCAATCTCGGGACTCTGGAATCATGACCTCAGCCCAAGGCAGAGGCTCAACTGACTGAGCCACCCAGGCACACGTCTCGCCTGGATTTTTTAGCTCTTTTGCATGAGTCTTAGCTTTAATATTACCTTAAATTTTTTATCTCAGCGTCTTAAAAGAAAAAATAATCCTCATAGCACATAACTCTCAGTGGGCAATGTGCTATGTACTAGGATAATTTGAGAAATCAATTTGTGGTTTTTGTCTCTATTTTCTCCTCTCCTTTTTGTATTTCTTGCCTAGGGAAGGTTTGGTCATAGAGTTCAAAGCTGAAGCTGTCTCCAAGACTCTTTCCTTTTTGGCTTCCATTTTCTCTACTTTTTTTTTTTTTTTAAAGGTTTTATTTATTTATTCATGAGAGACACAGAGAGAAAGTCAGAGACATAGGCAGAGGGAGAAGCAGGCTCCCTGTGGGGAGCCTGATGTAGGACTTGATCCCAGGACCCCGAGATCACCACTTGAGCCAAAGGCACTCAGCCACCGAGCCACCCAGGCGTCCCCCATTTTCTATACATTTAAACTTGGCAGAACAGATGTGGAAGGTGCCAGCTTCCTAGTTCCAGTCCTGCTCACAGATGTGTTTTGTATACCCTTTACGTTCACACATTCAACAACTGTTTTCACTCTGTTGCCAAAGCTAAAAAGCAGAGTGATTTCAAAACAAAACTTTGGATATTTGGACTCTCTTGAACCGTTAGAGGCTCCAGCAATCTCAGGTTTGTGTTTTCATGTCATGGGCACTAATATTTATTGACTACCTACTGATGTCAGGCATGGTTCCAAGTGCTTCCTCCCGTGAGGCTGTTGTACAGGTAGGTACAAGTGGTATTTCTTTCTGTGGCTAAAGGAGCTGGCATAGAGTGGCTAAGTAGCTTGCCTAGGAGCTCACAGATAGTGAGCAGCAGCACCAGTATTGAACCTAGGCAGCAAAGCTCTAGAATGTGGGCTCCTAACCATTAGATCACACTGCCTGATGGCAGTTTGTGGGCTAAGCTATGTTGCCCCCTCTAGGTAGGGCATGAGTTCTCTGGTTAGCAAGCTTCACACTTATTTTGTTGTTGAGTTTGCAAATTCTTGTTGTAGAGAGAGCTCAGTTCTTCTGAGGGAAAGAGCAATGGGAGATGCAAAGGAACCCTAGGAACACTGAGGGAAGGAAGGCCAATGGAGTCTGGGATCAGGGGATCCTCTTGTCCCCTTCTTGACACTGCCCCCAAAAGAGGCAGTCAGACTCTATGGGGGATGGATCCAGGCCTGGTGATCCCAGCCTCCAGCAAGACTTCGAGGCCCCAGGCTTAGAAGCAGGAGCTGCTGGACTTTGGGGCTTGTACAGGGCTTGGGCACAGCAGCCAGAGTGGTCCAGTGCCAGGGAGAGGCCCCGGGCTTCCCTTCTTTTCTCTTGGTGGGGAATAGTTTTCAGTGAGGGCAGAGACTGAATTTCTCTCTAGTATAGAAGGACAAGGGCAATAAAGATAGGAATTAATTTGTTTTTTTGTTTATTTATTTATTTATTTTTTAAGGTTTTAATTATTTATTCATGAGAGACACACACAGAGAGAGGCAGAGACATAGGCAGAGGGAGAAGCAGGCTTCCTGTAGGGAGCCTGATGCAGAACTCGATCCCAGGATCCCGGGATCACCACCTGAGCTCAAGGGAGATGCTCAACCACTGAGTCATCCATCTGCCCCTTTTTCCTTTTTTTTTTTTTTTTTAAAGGTAATCTCTACCCGAGATGTGGGGCTCAAACTCAAGACCTCAAGATCAAGAGTCACATACTCTTCGACTGAGCCAGCCAGACTTCCTGAAATTAATTTGCTTTCTGAGAAAATAAAAAAAAATGAGTACTTCTTGCATGCCTAAATTTGGGGGTTAAGATTGAGATCTGATGCAACATCTGTAATTTAAAAAAAATTATTTTTGCTTTTATGCAGTTTTCTTTTTTGGTTTATCCCTTGTGTTAGACTGTGAGCCCCTGGATGGCAGAATTGTCTACAGTGTTCACAACTTTTTACCCTGCACATCTACTGTCTAGAGAGGACCAGGCATGTGGTAGATGCTCAATCATTGTCTTGGTAATTATAATCTGCATTCATGGGGTACTTACTTCCCATGCAGTGTGCTTGACCTTTATATTTAGTAACTAACCCATTTGATCCTCATGCCACCCTATGGGTCAGCATCTTCATTGTCCTCATTTACATGTGAGGAATCTGAGGTACAGAAAGGCTAAATGATTTGCCCAGGGTCACACAGCCTGGTGCACCTAATAAGTACTCATGAATTAATAGATGAGGGACTGATTCCTGGTGTGTTCTCATTGGCCTCCAGGCTGTCCCTCATCCAATACAGCTATGTCCCACAATAGCAGAAGTGCATGGGTTGGACCCAGGCTGGAGACTGTCTTAGGAAGTCCTTGAGGCAATGTCCTCATCCTAGAACTGGTCATTGGTGGTGTTTAACCACATTTGGCTTTTCTTCTAGCCTATTCTCTCTTCGCCCCCAGCATTATACCTACACTTCAACATACTAGTGACTCTTAGGTCCCTAGATTCTCTCAGCCTTCATGCTTTGGCTCAAACTCTTCCCTGTACTGAAACCATCTTTCCAATCCTAAGATTACATTCTTCAGGAAGGGAGAAATGAGGAAGGAAGGCCAGGTTTTTAAGCCACATCATTCTCTGGTAATACTAAAACACTGGATTGCACCTGGTCTCCAGCTGCGTTATGATGGTGGTGTGCTGAAGGAGGCCAGAAGAATAGTATCCTTGTGCCCATCTCTCTGGGGGGGAATATAGAGTCCCAGAGAGAGGAAGGGACTTGGTAAAAGCACAGCGGGGAATCAGATTCAGAGCTGTGCTAGAATCCCAGCTGGGCCTCCCAGGCCAGAGCCCTTTCCACAGTGGGGTAGCAACTCTGGCGTTATACAGGGAACAGGGCCTGAATGCCCAAAAAGAGCCCCTCAATTTTAATAGTGCCTGAAATTCTGTCATTGGAGATCACTTCTTTTGAGGGGGTGGGCAAAGGGTGTTGAAGGCGTTTTGGTCTCTAGGGAGCCCCAACTAATGATGAAAACCCCTGCGATGAGTCCTACACTAAGCTCACGTCAGCCTGTTCCCAGGAGGATGATCTGGCTGACAGGCAGCCAAGGGTGAGATGCCGTGGGAAGGAGATCCTGAGTCCTCGAGGGCTGCAGGAATGTGGGAAGCACCGAGGCAGGCAGAAAAATGGGTCAGGGGTGGGGGTGTCAGTCAAAGGGCGGGGCATCTGTGAGAGCCTTGGCCTGGGGACTCAGGATGCTTGGCTTCCTCATCGACTTGCTGTGTGATGTTGGCTAAGTCTCTTTCCTACTCAGAGCTCTGATCTGGGTCAGTGCTGTGGAACAGACTTACTTCTGGTTTATCTTAAGGCTCTTGGTGTCAGGAAGTTGGGGCCCCAGGTGGTGGTTGCTGTGACAACTATCGCTGTGGAGATAGTGACCAAGGACACTGTTGCCATGACTATGATTACAAGGTCCAAGAGCCAATTGACTGGCTATCAGTTATGCCTCGAGACAGGTTCCTCCCGGTCTGTCACCTGGACATCACCTGGAAGACCATCTCCTCTAAAATTCAGTGTTTGTGGGGCTAGAGAGGTTGACACCCAAGGGTTTTGTCAGGAGCAGGGACCTGCACTGTAGTGCTTTCTTATACTGACAGGCTGTGTAACCTTGGGTAAGTCTTTGCTTTTCTCTGGGCTTTTTTCCACATCTGGAAATTGAAGAAGATCCCCAAGGTCTTTCTCACTCTACATTCCTATCAATCTGCCTTTATTTTATTTTATTTATTTATTATTTTATTATTTTATTTTTTATTTAATTTATTTCAGGTCGAAACCCTAGTTTATTTCAGCATCAGCAACATCTTAGCCATCACAAAAATAAACTCTACCAAGGGCAACAGAAGTCTCTACAGCGAGGCTAAGGGCTCAGCTGCCATGTGGCGAACATCAGAGGGGTGCATGGCGGGCACTGCCCGGGCAATAAGTTAGGAAGCAGCGGGGTTGGTGGTGGTGGCAGATGCAGGCTGGGGCCTCACTTCTGGGCAGGCACAAGGTTATCAAAGGCCTGGCCCTGCTCCAGCCACTGCTCCATCTCAATGAGCAGCTTCATACCATCCACCACCATCTGTACCAGCTCCACCTCTGAGAAGCCCAGGTGGTCTGCCTTGGAGAAATCAAAGATGCCACCCACAGCAGCTGTGTCCACACCACCAGTGCCTTGTTTCTGGAGCCGCAGCTGCTTGAGCACCTCTGGGAACTTCTCATGCTTGCCCAGGTGGGGCAGCTTGATGTGCACACCTGCCCGCAGGCCTGTGCCCAGGTTGGATGGACAGGTGAGGAAGTAGCCCAGGTGAGGGTTCCACATGAATTCGTAATTATTTGACTTGAAGAGTGTTTCAATCTGGGTGAGGCTGTTGCAGAACCGAGTGAACACCGCCTTCATGTTGCCCCCTTTCTGCACGGAGATGACCCGCAGGTGGTCTTCCTCGTTGATCCACACCAGGAAGGTCTTATTGTCATTGTGCCAGATGCCGCGGGCTTCCGGCCAGGAGCAGGGGCGACACGGGCTTATCGAAGAGGAAGTGGTCGTGGATGAGCTGCTGCTGCTCCGCCTGGGTCATGCTCTTGAGTGCGTACCACCGGCCGGCCAGGTCGCCGTCCAGGCTCGACGGAGCTTCCACGGCGAGCTGCTCGATGGTCACGGCTGCAGTGCGGGGGGAGGCAGAAGGCGTGGATGCTGTGACCCGTGCGCACCCGCGAGCTCAGCACATAGTGGGGGTCCAGGTTGTCGCCGCCCTGCAGGTTGTCGGGGTTGAGGTCGGGCTTGTGCCCATCGCTGGGCTTGTAGCCGCCCTTGCAGGTCCTCGAGGATGGGGTCAAAGAGCTCCTTGAATACGTCATGTGACTCCTCGTCGCCGGCCGCTCGGCCCAGGGTCATGATGTAGGGGTGGCCCGGGTTGTCCACGCGGGTCCGGGTGACGCCGTGCAGCGTGAAGCTGCTCGGTGCTCTGGGCGCGCAGCTCCGCGTGCAGCTCGGGGGTCAGCACCTTGGCCGTGTGGTTGTCGTGGCCGCCGAGGTCGGGGAACTCGTCCCCGGCAGAGCTTCAACGTGTTGTCGTGGCTGCTGGAGAAGGGCGTGGCGGCGGCGGGCGGCAGGCGGGCGGCCGGGCGGGAAGGGCACTCGGTCCGCGGCAGCTCCGGGCCCGGCGCAGGCGAACCGCAATCTGCCTTTTTTTTTTTTTGTATTTCTAGAAATATATCTTTTATTTATTTATTTTTTTTTATTATTATTATTTTTTAATGTTTGTCATTCTTTTTGGTTCAGTCTATTTTATTTATTTATTATTTATTTATTTATTTATTTATTTATGATAGTCACAGAGAGAGAGAGAGAGAGGCAGAGACACAGGCAGAGGGAGAAGCAGGCTCCATGCACCGGGAGCCCGATGTGGGACTCGATCCCGGGTCTCCAGGATCGCGCCCTGGGCCAAAGGCAGGCGCCAAACCGCTGCGCCACCCAGGGATCCCCATATCTTTTATTTTTATTTTATTTTTTTATTGGAGTTCGATTTGCCAACATATAGCATAACACCCAGTGCTCATCCCGCCAAGTGCCCCCCTCAGTGCCCGTCACCCAGTCACCCCCACCCCCCGCCCTCCTCCCCTTCCACCACCCCTTGTTTGTTTCCCAGAGTTAGGAGTCTCTCATGTTTTGTCACCGTCACTGATGTTTTCACTCATTTTCTATCTGCCTTTAAATAAGAGACGTTTTAAGCCGAAGTGTTGTTTCCAGGAATGATATGAAAAGTATTAACAACCGTTATGACCATCACTCACCGACCTATCCACACAGGCCTGGACTGCCCTGCCATGGCAGCTAGAAGCCGGGAGGGCTAAGTAGCCTCAGAGGAGGGTCCAGAGTGGCCAGTTTGCTTAAGGGGTACGTGGAGGCACCCAGGACAAGGGTTATTATTATTATTTTTTAAAGATTTTATATATTTGACAGAGAGAGAGCACACAGGTAAGTAGAGAGGTAGGCAGAGGCCGAGAGAGAAGCAGACTCCATGCCGAGCAGAGAGTCAGACGCAGGGCTCGATACCAGCACCCTGGGATCATGACCTGAGCCAAAGGCAGATGCTTAACCGACTGAGCCACCCAGGTGCCCCAGGACAGGGGTTATTAACAATAAGTAGTCAAATCTCTAAATATTTTGACAACTGGTGTGGCCATATCTTGACACACTGTCTGAACATGAGCCTCTGCTGTATCTATAATGGTGGAGTTACAAGCACTGTGAGTAGTGAAGGGAGATTTCCTGAGCAGAGAAAGCACACTGATGTCATAGAGATCAGGCCGCTGAGGAAGCTCTTTAGCCCTGGCCCTCGTCTGAGAGTAAGATGGATCCTTCTTCCTGGTCACCGCACCTTCTGACTAGGTTGTGCACAATCCCTGGAGAGTCAGATGTGCCAATGTCTCAACTCCAGGATGGCTGATGCCCAGATGAGTGGGGAGGGCACAGCAGGAGCTGGCACAGCAGGCGAGGCCAAGGAGGAAGCAGAGAGCTGGGGGACGCCTGCTCCTCCTCTCCCAGGAGACCAGGCCCTGGGCAGATGCCAGAGACTTGGCCTCCCGGATCTGTTCCTCTCCACGCACCCCCAGCCCACTCGTCTCTCTCAGCAGGACTTTGCAAACAGCTTCTCCGGATGGACGGAGGGACGTGGCTGCTGCCTCCTCCCTGCACACTTTCTATTCCCAGCCCTGAGCCTCAGCCAGGGTTCCTCAGGAAAATTGGCTGAAAGAGACATTTTCCATGCTCTTGACTCCTCTGCTGGGGAGCTGTCCCTGCCTCCATTCTCTCCACCCTCTCCTCCAGCTGGTCACCAGGACCCAGAAGGAGGGGAAATACTTGGTCAACTGGTTGCTGCTCCTTGACCACTTAGTTGTTTTCTTTTTCTTTTCTTTTTTTTTTTTTTTTAAGATTTTATTTGTTTATTCATGAGAGACAGAGAGAGAGGCAAAGACATAGGCACAGGGAGAAGCAGGCTCCTCAGAGGGAGCCTGATGTGAGACTTGATCCCAGGACTCTGGGATCACAACCTGAGGCAGATGCCCAACTGCTGAGCCACCCAGGCATCCCCCTGACCACTTAATGTTGTATACAATTTTATCTTCCTGGGCCTCAGTTTCTTTTTCTTTCTTTTTTTTTTTTTTAAGATTTTATTTATTCATGAGAGACACAGAAAGAGAGAGGCAGAGACACAGGCAGAGGGAGAAGCAGGCTCTATGCAGGGAGCCTGATGTGGACTTGATCCCGGGACCCCAGGACACGCCCTGGGCCAAATGCAGGCACTAAACTGCTGAGCCACCCAAGGGTCCCCATGGGCCTCAGTTTCTTAATCTATAAAATGAGTTTGCTACCCTGGGAAGCAGGCCTGGGAGTCAGACTTTTTTTTTTTTTTTAAGATTTTATTTTTAAGTAATCTCTACACCCACCATGGGGCTCAAACTCACAACCCTGGGAGCAAGAGTTGCATGCTTTACCAATTGAGTTAGGCAAGTGCTCCAGGAGTCAGACATTCTTGATTTAATCCTTAGCTCAGCTGGTTAATAACTGGGTAACTTCAGAAAAGATACTCATCTTAAAACCTCAAGTTTTCCCGATCTGTAAAAGATATTGTGTCTTACTGTTGTGAAATAAGCTGAGAAAAGGGTTTAGCTCAGCTCTCTGCAAATGGCAAGTGCTCAATGGATACCTATTTTTTATTAATTATTATTAGAGCCTAGTTGGTGCCAGATGCTGTGTTAGGTGCTTTACATACCCGGTTTCTAATCTATACAACACCTGTGCAAAGTGCTTGCCATCCCCTTTGTAACACTGAGGGTCCAAAGGTTCAGAGAAGCTAAGTAACATGTCTAGGGTCACAGATGTCAAATGGCTGAGCCAGTGGGATTCAAACTCAGATCTGGCTGATTACAGATCTCCTATTCTTAAAAAAATTTTTTTTAAAGATTTTATTTATGAGAGACACACAAAGAGAGGCAGAAACATAGGCAGAGGGAGAAGCAGTCCGATGTGAGACTCAATCCCAGAACACTGGGATCACGACCTTAGCTCAAGGCAGAGACCCCTCAACCACTGAGTCACCCAGGTGTCCCTAGGTCTCCTATTCTAACCAAGGCTCTGGTAACTGAAAGAAAGAAAACCCCTATGTTTCAGGCAGATAATGAAGAGCAGAATAGCTTTGGCTAGCTTTGGCTGAGATTTTAATCCAACCCTTACAAGCTGTAATTTCAAAGCTTCACTGGGGTTCTGGGAAGCTAAGGGGTATGGTCATTGAGAGCAATATTACTTAACTTTGTTACAATCAGGGAAATGCCAAGTAAGCAAAGAGGCATCTTCATTTCCAACATTCCCTCATCCTGTGCCCAAGAAAATGTCAAATAAGAAAGAAACTAGTAATATCTAATGTGGGTCATGGTGTAGGGAATTGGACACTATTGGTCTGAATATAAACAAAAGTAGTCCTTTTGGAGGGCCATTTGGCAGTGTCCGACAAAATGTAAAATGTGCATGTTCTTTGACCTAATAATCTTGCATTTCTCCTTTTGGTCCAAAAATATTCACTGCCTCACTACTTATAAGGGCAAAACATTTACGGTAATAAAATGTCCTTCAAAGAATAGAATATGTGCATCCATATTGTGGAATATTTTATACCCATGAAAAAGAACAAGGTAAAAACAAAACAGACAGATCACCAAAAGCAGAATAGTTACAACACGATTATAATCAGAGATTTCAACGTGACTTTCTCAGCAATTGGTGAAACATTAGGGATAAAATCACTAAGCACGTGGAACACTAGAACAGCATTGGTAATCACCTGAACCCAGTTGACATTTTAGAATACTATACCCAGTAATGGCAGAATGAATATTTTCTTTTTTTTTAAGATTTTATTTATTCATGAGAAACACAGAGAGACAGGCAGACACACAGGCAGAGGGAGAAGCAGGCTCCCCACAAGGGGCCCAATGTGGCACTCGATCCCAGATACCGGGATCATGCTCTGAGCCAAAGGCAGACGCTCAACCACCAAGCCACCCAGGAGTCCCAGAATGAATATTATTTTCAAGTGCACAATGGAACATGGATCATGATAGATCAGATGCTGAACTATAAACCAAGTCTCAGATTTGCAATCAAATTAAATTAGAAATTAATGATCTAGGAGATATGTATAGCCCCCCCCCTAAATATTTGGAAATTAAACAACATTCTTTTGAATAGCCTATGGGAGAAGAAATCACAGGGAAAATTAGAAAATATTTGGAACTGAATGATCGTGGAAACACAACACACAAAATCTCTGGGCTGCATCTAGAGCAGTGCACAGAGGGAAATTTATAGCTTTGTATAAGTTATATAGTTTTTTCCTAAAATAGCTTTTTAAAAAGATTTATTTATTCATGAGAGACACACAGAGAGAGGCAGAGACATACTCAGAGGGAGAAGCAGGCTCCCTGTGGGGAGCCCGATGCGGGACACAGGATCCCAGGAGCCGGGGATCACAACCTGAGCCAAAGGCAGACACTCAACCACTGAGCCTCCCAGGTGCCCCCTAAAATAGCTTTAAATGCTCATATTAGAAAAGAAGAAAGTTAACAAGTAAATAATATAATTTCCTATCATAAGAAGCTCGAAAAAGGGGGTGTCTGGATGGCTCAATCGGTTAAGCATCTGCCTTTGGCTCAGGTGGTGATCCCAGGGTCCTGGGAGCTCTTCATTGGGCTCCCTGCTCAGCGGAGAGTCTGCTTCTCCCTCTCCCTCTGCTGCTCCCCTGCTTGTGCTCTTCCTCCATCAAATAAATAAATAAAATCTTAAAAAAAGAAGCTAGAAAAAGTAGAATAAAATAAACCTCAAAATTGCAAGGTAAATTTATATGTACTGACATTGATAGAAAGCCAGGGCACATTGAATGGAAAAATCAAATTATATCCAATATGTACATATGGCAGAGATTGCTAGTTGCCTCTCAATGTCCATTCTCCCCTTCTTTAAACAGAGAATCCCTGATCTTGAGCTGACACATGACTAGTCAGGGTAAAGTACATTTCTTGGACTCCTTTGCAATCAAATGTGGCAATGTGACTAAGCACTGGCCAATGGGAGATAATCAGAAGTCATGTGGCCACCCTCATTTTTTGGCTCCCTCCTACTTCCTGCTGGCTGGATTGTGGATGTGACTGTTAGAGCTTGAGAAGCATACTGTACTGAGGATGGTGGAACCATAAGATAGAAGGAGTCAATGTCCCTGCCCTGTGGAATGCCAGGCCAGCCTTAGGCTGGCTGCTTCTGGACTCTTTTTTTGCTTCTGGACTTCTTTACATGAAGGAGAAATATATTTCTTTTTTTTTTTTTGAGATATATATTTCTTATTTCCATCACTGCTATTTTAGGTTTCATTCCTTGCAAATGAACTCAGTGCTAACCCATATGATTCCATTTATGTGAAAAAGAGCAAACAAACCTATATATGTATATCAAATGGATGATTTTGACTTTCAGACAGAAATCTCCAAAATAATTTGCTTTAGCACTGAAGATATATTATCTTACATATCAATAAGTCCAGAGATGGAGCAGCTTAATGCAGTGATGGGTAATTCAGTGACTTGACTTCATCATCAAAGATTTGGGTACTTCCCATTTTTGTAGCTTGCCATCCTCCAATTAGATCCTGTTGCAACTGCGAAATGTGGCTACATTTCCAGGTATCACATTCATATACCTCAATGACTAATAGAAGGAAAAGGATGGTCTCTTCCTGCTGCAGCTCTGTTTGTTTATTTTCCAGCTCTTTTTTTAAGCAAATAAACTTTTTTTCTAGAACCTTCCAATGAAACTTCCTTCACGTCTTCTTGGTTATAGCTGGGTTGTTGGTTCATCTTTAAACCAATCCCTGGTTTAGAGCAATTGGGATTTATTTTTGATCCCATTGAAAAGAGAACAGCCAGGCAAAATCATAGCTCTGATAGTGTGGAAGAAAAGAAAAATAGCCAAATGCCTCCTGTAACATGTATTATATATATGTTATAGCCTATAGTTTTATATATATACATATATAAATATACATATATTAATATATATTTTATACATATATTTTATATATAAATATACACACATATATTTATATATATAAATATTATGATATATATTATATATATTTTATATATTATATATATATGCTGAAAAATCTGCAAGGATCCACCCTAAACTGCTTATGGTAGGAAACCCCCGGGAGAGAGGAGTGGTACTAGGAGAGAAAGGAGTTCTGTGGCAAATCCTAAAGTTGCCCCTTCAACAACCTTCCCCATTTCTCCTTTGCTCACAAAAGCCATCTTGTTAGGGCAGCAAAGGGATGAATCATGACTGGCCCAAGCCAGCTTTGGCAACCTCTTTCTTCTGCCACATAATTGCTTTCTCAGCTCCACCTATAGCAATGGTGGCCCTCAGTTTGGCTACTGAAATATGAGATATGAAGGGAGATTGCTGGGAGAATGATTTACTCTTCAATAAAAAGAAACTTTTTTTTTTAATATTTCGTTTATTTGAGAGAGAGAGAGAGACAGGGACAGAGAGCACAAGAAGGGGGAGGAGCAGAGGGAGAGTGAGAAGCAGACTCCTCACTGAGCAGGGAGACGGACATGGGGCTGGATCCCAGGATCCTGGGATCATGACCAGAGCTAAAGGCAGATGCTTAACCCACTGAGCCACCCAGGCACTCCAAGAAACCCTCTTTCTGACCTTTTCCTTTCCATTCTTGCTTGGGATACTGGTGTGAAGATGTGATGCTTGGAGTTATTGCAGCCATATTGCAACCACGAAGGAAATGCCAAGAGAATTATGGAGATGCAGACCCAGTGTGCTGGCATTTTTAAGGTCTCTGAACATCTTGTTAGAAAATATCCTTATAAGGATTTCTATCATGTGTGGCTGAGGGCAGCTTAGTAGATAAATGCCTCTTTACTTTTTACCATATATTTTCTATTGTTTTGATTTGCTCTTATAATTAAAATATATTATTTTTGTAATTCAAAGTTCAACTTAAAAATATATACTACTTGGCTTTGGGCACCTTTGGTATCCTAATAGGCTTGAAGAGGCACTCTTGAAAAGGAGGCCAGGGGGAGGAGTTGAAAAAAAGGAACAAGTTGTTCTTTATAATTAAGTACTAGCTTCATGGTTTGAGGGTTGACCTTGCAGATGGGGGAATGGCTGAGAGCACATTTCTCTATCACTATTTGGGTTTAGACCAGAGGTTACAAACTGTCAGCCTCTGGTCAGAATTTGGTTGGTGGACATATTTGGCTTCTCCTGTCCAGTGTTTTTAAAAATTAAGATTAGCAATTAGTATTTAAGAATTGGTATACTTCACATCAATATCTGGCTTGTTGGATTTCTTGGAAGAACCGAAATATTGGGCAATGCAGGGTTCATTTCCAAACAGTAGTAATTGGCAGCTTTGATCTCTCTCTCTCCCTTTACCTAAGGCTGGTGCTTCCAGTTGGCCGCACACCTTGGTGTGCCCTAATGTCTGCTTCACCAGTCAACTTCACTGATTTACCCATCTGACTCTGTGAGCATTTGTGTTAGTCACCCCTGGATTTGGGGTTTAGAGTTAATGCACGCGTGCATATGTATGTACAAAAGATTCAACAGCTGCCTTCTAGGCAATCAGTCATGTGCAAGGCATCTATCCTCATTCACATAGGTGGACAGATTTTGCAGAAGGCTGGGTTTGTAGTGGGTTGTTCTCTAGGTTCTTCTATAAGACTAGAAGAGCTAAGAGCACCCTTGACCCCCCTGCTGTGTCACATGGGGTCTTAGGAAGATACATTGCTGGGATAGAGCCGTAATTCTGAGGCAAGACCTCCATCTGTGGCTAAGGAATAAGGTCCTCTGAAAGGTGGATGGAGATTTGCCCAGTAGAGGTCTGAAGAAGCTGGTCCTCCTGGAGAGAAGTGTGAACCCGAGGAAGGGAGGCAAGGCTAGATGCTAGGAAGAGTGTTCTACTGCCCCTAACACCCCACCAGGAGGGAAGCCCTTCGATTTAGGATTTTCTCTATTTCTTCATTACAACAAGACTGAGTGTGTGTGTGTGTGTGTGTGTGTGTGTGTGTGTGTGTTGGGGGAGAGTGGAGATCCAGCCACCACCTTGCCATATCTTCCATTCTATCCTTCTGTGATGAACAGAAAACCAGTTCCCCCAAATGTCCATGTCCTAATCCCTGGAAACTGTGAATATGTGATGTTACAGGGTAAAAGGGAATTAAAGTCACAGATGGAATTGTTTGCTAATATGCTGACTTTAAAATAGGAAAGTTATCCTGGTAAGGTCGCAGATGGAATTGTTTGCTAATCTGCTGACTTTAAACCGGGAAAGTTATCCTGGATTATCTGGGTGGGCTGAATGTAATCACAAGGGTGGGGAGGGAGGCAGAGGAGGGAGAAAGAACCAGAGAGATGGAAGCAAGAGATGGACTTGGCCTGACGTTGTTGCCATTGATGATGGAGGGAGGGATCATGAGCCAAGGAAAGTGTAGGCCTCTAGAAGCTGGGAAAGGCAAAGAAACAGAGTCTCCTCTGGAGCCTCTAGAAAAGAATGCAGCCCTGATGACACCTTGATTTTATTTTATTTTTTATTTTATACTTTTTAAAAAATTTTATTTATTTATAAGAGACACACAGAGAGCGGCAGAGACATAGGCAGAGGGAGAAACAGGCTCTCTGTGAAGGAGCCCGATGTGGGACTAGATCCCAGGCCCCCAGGATCACGACCTGAGCCAAAGGCAGATGCCCAACCACTGAACCACCCAGGTGTCCCCCGACCCCTTAATTTTAGCCCAGTGAGACCAATGTTGGACCTCTACTGTACAGAACTGTAAGATAATAGATTTGTGCAGTGTTAATCTGCTACATTTGTGTTGATTTGTTACAGTAACAACAGGAAGTAAAGAGGCCAGGCCCCTCAGAGGGGGCATGTGGAGGTGAGATCCCAGCTCACTGCCAGCATCAACCTCCAGACTTGTGAGGTGATTCCAGTCACTCCAGTTTTCAAGTTTTCCAGCTGAGACCCCAGAGAGGAACTGTACCCACTCTGCCTTGCCGAAATTCCTGACTCACAAAATGTAGAAGCATAATACAATGATTGTTTTTATGCCACTAAGCTTTGGGGTGGTTTGTTAGGCAGCATGGTAACCAAAACAACGACCTATCCTTGCCTTGAACTTGAACCAGATGGAGCTGGGAAAAATTGCACACGTTGCTGAACCCAGAGCTCCCATCCCATCATTAGTATTATTTTTAACTGAACCCCGATCAGAGCAGAAGGGAACACTGCTGAAATTGAAACGGAACTTGTATATTTTTTTCAAGCTGTTGAACTATAATAGTCAAATAATTCTTGAGACAGAGACAGTCAAGTAGAGAATTCTACCCTAAGGCCTTCACTGTGTATACTTTGACTCACCTAAAGCCACATGGTTGTGGCAGCACTGAAGGATCCTTAGCTTAGTCTTTATAAAGCAGCCAGCTGGGACGTTCTTTACCCTCCTTAACCTTCTTCAGAGCACACCATGTCCAAGTTGGCTGAATAGAGGGAGGTTTGGGGTGCCCCTAGGAGATGGGAATTTGCCACCATCCAAGGATAAGCAGTGTCAGCCTGAACCTGATTACTTGGCGGGGGGTCCCTGAGTGGAAGCTTCGTGCCCTTGGCTGAGAAACTGGAACTTTCCATCCAAGGCCAGTGATCCTCAGTATTCAAGCAGCCTGGCTGGGGTGTGTCGGGTTCCAGGTGGCCTTCATCTCATCTGGATCAGGCCGACACAGTTTGTGGCCCTCTCCCACTGCGAGGAGAAGGAGGGACTCTGAAGAGACTTGGGGCCCCTTGGGAGACATTCGTCTTTCCAGAGCTTTATCATTTTTTCCAAAACAGTACTCTCCCTTCAAGGTGGAAAGTCCCAGCTGGCAGCTGAGGATACTCTCAGTGTGCTTTTGTTTCTGCCCTGCCCCCAGTCCAGGCAGCAGGGTGCTGGTCAAAGACACCTCCTCTTCTATACCAGCCCGCTCCGGACTTGCTGCACTGACAGATGGTGTAATGTCGGCAAGCCCTTAACAAACCACAGGACTAGATGTCCCTGGTTTGAATCTTGACCCCGCTATTTGTTAGCTGTACAAACTTGACAGGGTACTGGGCTTTTCTGTGTTACAGCTCTCCAACTGAAAACTGGCATGGTGATAATATGACCAGTTTTGAGGACTGAATATATTGAAAGCACTTAGAACAGCACCTGATACATGGAGTGATGTAATTGCTTGCTATTACCACACGCCTTTGGCCAATTCATCTTCTTTCTCTGGGCCTCAGTTTCCCCAACTGTACAATGAAGAAAGCAGTTCCTGCGTGGGCTGAGTGCAAACCCTGCTATCCTTTCTTGGACAAATTTCTTGGGTTTTCTTAGCCTCAATCTATTAATTTGCTCATCTGTTAAATGGCACTTATTAAGTAGATGGGCGTGGTGATAGTTAAATGAGAACATATGTACCAAGCCTGTACTATGGGGTCTAGCACATAGAAAAAGCTAAAACAGATTTTTTTTTTAATGGATGAGAAAGGAACTTTCTATTTATTTTTATTTTATTTTATTTTATTTATTTTTCGTATATATTTTTGTTGGAGTTCAATTTGCCAACATATAGTATAACAGTGCTCATCCCGTCAAGTGCCCCCCTCAGTGCCCATCACCCAGTCACCCCAACCCCCCGCCCACCTCCCCTTCCACTACCCCTTGTTTGTTTCCCAGAATTAGGTCTCCCATGTTCTGTCTGATATTTCCCACTCATTTCCTCTCCTTTCCCCTTTAATCCGAGAAAGGAACTTTCTAAACTATAATGGGCCATGTCCCTGGGAGGAGTATTGTGGTTTTGTCACATGTTTTCTCAGCTATGCCTTATTCACAGACTCCTAGAATCAGGGAGGTCAAGATGAGAAGGGCCATTTTACAGATCAGTTCATCAATCCATTCAACAGGTATTTACCCATCACCTGTTTATTATGAGCCAAGCACTGTTGTAGGTGCTGGGGAGAGAGCAGCATGGAGGGCCCTAACCCTCATAGAGCTTTAATTCCTGTGGGGGAGATAGACAGTAAATGGGTGAGTCCATGAATATATGACACAAGTTCAAATTATTTTACAGACGGGAAACCGAGGCCCAAGAGGGGAAGAGACTCTCCTAAAGTCCTCCAGTGTCATAGCAGGGCAAAGACTTCCAAGCAAGTCTTTACAGTCCCAGAATAGTCTACTCTTTTTTTTTTTTAAAGATTTTTATTTATTTGTTCATGAGAGTCACACAGAGAGAGGCAGAGACAGGCAGAGGGAGCAGGCTCCATGCAGGAAGCCCGACATTGGACTTGATCCTGGGTCTTCAGGATCAAGTGGGCTGAAGGCAGCACTAAACCACTGAGCCACCAGGGCTGCCCGAATAGTCTACTCTTAACAAACCCTGGTTCCCCCAAGGTCTTAAGATATGCAAGTAGAAACCAACATGTAGTTAATCTTCTTAGATGCAGGAAATGTTTTAATACTTTACACATCTTAAGTCATTTATTTATTTTTTTAAAGATTTTATTTGAGAGACAGTGAGAGCACAAGTGGGCGGGGAGGGGCAGAGGGAGAGGGAGAAGCAGACTCCCCACTAAGCAGGGAGGGAGCCTGATTCGGGGCTCAATCTCAGGACCCTGGGATTATGGCCTGAGCTGAAGGCATTTGCCTAACCGACTGAGTCACCCAGGTACCCAACATCTTAAGTCATTTAATGCTCACATCAACCCTGAAGGAGGGAATTGCCACAAATTTTATCTTATAGTTGGGGGAGCTAAGAAACAGATGGAGGACTGAACACAGAACTCATGACCTACCTCAACCACTGAGTTATCCTGCCATGCTGGCTGCATACTCTTCCTTCCCCCTGACTCTTGTCTGCACTCTTTCCTTCTTTCTTTCCTCCTCTCCCATCCCCAGTCCTGGTCTCAAGGACTTGTTCCACACTCTGAGAGGCCTGGGGTAAGCCCCCCCTCGCCCTCTCTCCCCCTCGTTCTCAGTCTTCCCATCTGTGGATTGAGAGGAATGTATTGGGTTATCCTCAGGGCCTTCCATGACCACCCTGATCTTCAGCCCCATATCTCTCCAGAGCCTGGCACTGTGCTCTGCACTTAGTAGGCCCTCAGTAAATATTTGTGGCTGAAGAAAGGAAGAAATGACAGCGATTACCTGCAGTTTTCTCAAAACTAGCTCCTGTGCTCTCTCCCTGGCCCCCCTTCCTTTCTCAGCCTGTGGGGCCCCCTCCCTCCCTCTCACCTCCCAGGGCCGACTCAGGCCCTCCATCCGGCCTGCATTTTTCCGGGTTTGATATCATTTTTTCCACTCTCCGGCTGCTGCCGGCTGCCTCTGCCAACTTTCCACAACTATAGCCCCTCCCCCACAACCGCAGGCCAGAGACAGCTTGGGGTGGGGGAAGACCCTCCTTCTCCTCCTCCCTTCCCCAAGCTGGAGTTAGGATGGGGAAATAAATCCCATCAGTGCCCTCCTGGCAAGATTGGGGGCTGGAAAACAGAGGATATGGCTCATCTGCTCAAGCTCTGGTCTTCTTTGGCACTGTGTTCCTGGTGGCTGAGGCATTGGGGCAGGCAGCTGGTTGGGGGCGGGGGTGTCAGGCATTAGGGACATGATTTCCAAACCATTCTTGTTCTCCTCTCAAAGTAGTGACACCCCTTTCCCCTTCAGCTGGAAACTCCTGACCTGACCCCTAAGTCCCAGCCCTAGCCCCACAGCCCCAGCCAGGCTGGATTCCTCACTACCTCCTCCTTCCTGCACAGAGGAGGCTGGGCCCTGGGGTCTGGTCCTCACTCTTACTAGCTGGGTGACTCTGGGATGCTCACTTCCCCTCTGTGGGCTTCAGGTTCCACATTCAGAAAAATGAATGAGTTGGACTGAATAGGTGTCCATCTTGGGGATTAATGGATTGAATTTCACGGAGGCAAGCATCCCCTCCACTTTAAATTGTAAGCAAACTTGTGCTTGAAAGTCCATTTCCCTGGGACTCTATAGCTTTTTGTCACATTCTCCAAGAGTATTGTGGATAGGGCACAGACTCTAGCCTGACAAGCCTGGGTTGGAATCCTGAAAACTTCACTTATAGCAGCTATGTGATCTCGAGTATGAACCTTTGTCCTGTGCCTCTGTTTTTCTTTTTTTTTTTTTTAATTTTTTTTAAATTTTTATTTATTTATGATAGTCACAGAGAGAGAGAGAGGCAGAGACACAGGCAGAGGGAGAAGCAGGCTCCATGCACCGGGAGCCCGACGTGGGATTCGATCCCGGGTCTCCAGGATCGCGCCCTGGGCCAAAGGCAGGCGCCAAACCGCTGCGCCACCCAGGGATCCCGCCTCTGTTTTTCTAATTAGTAAACAGGGTTTGTGAAGATTAATTACTAGTTGGGACAGTTTAAAACACAGCTCTTAACAAACAAGAGCTATAATATTGTGAGGATGAATGCTGAGATTCCTTCCAGATAGGATTTTATTAATCTATAATCTAAACAACGGGTTTATGAGAAAATAGGAGGTCATCACACTGAATGTGGTTGTCTGTGCACCACTGGGTCTCCCTCAAAGACCGGCGTCAGGGGCCATGCCCAGTGGTTGAGAGAAGGGTCCCGTGATTTTACTGACTTAACTTGAACCAGGTGACAGGCTAACCCAGACTGTGGCCAGTGTAGACGGGAGAGTGGGAGGTGGAGATGCTGGAAGAGCCCAAAAGACGAGATCTGGGCATTCAGACTGGATACCCCTCTGGTCTGGTTTATTGTGGGGAGTTGGCCAGAGCCCAGGGACAGGGAAGATTTTTACAAAAAGGCTCGCACCGCATAAAAATCCCTACTCTGCGTCCAGCTTGAGGCTTCGGCCCCATGGTCTGTCCACTGCTTCCCGAGGCGGTGAGGTCCTTGAAGCTGCGGCCCCAAAGATGCTCCCGGCCCCGGGGCAGCCGGCAGGCACAGCCCACTGCGCAGACTCCGGGCGACGCCGGCGTGGCCCCTCGGTGGCATCGGGAGCTCGGAATGCAGCCCAGTGTTCCGTCACCCCTAGGGCGGCGGCGGCCTCAGAGCACGGCCAGGTTGTGGCAGGACTTGGAGCGGGCCTTGAGCGCCCGGCGGCGGGCGCTGCGGGCCGTCAGGCGGGCCAGGAAGCGGCGGGCCCGCTGGCCGAGGCTCGCCCGCCGCCGGGGCACCGAGGGCTCCGGGGCCGCGCTGTCCCGGCGGCGCAGGCGCAGTTGGCGCACCACGCCCTCGAAGAGCTCCGCCACGTTGTGCTGCAGCGCGGCCGACGTCTCGATGAACTTGCAGTCGAACACCACTGCGCAGGCGCGGCCCTCTGCGGGGCGGGGCGGGGCGGGGCGGGGCGGGGCGGGGCCGGGTGCGCCAGGTAGAGGGGAACATAAAGGTGGGAAGAAGGGTGTTGAGTCCCAGGCCAAGCACTTTTTCTTTTGGTCCTACCTTGCCCTGGGCGCCAGGCATGAGACCTGGCTCTGAGGAGTTAGTCCCCAGGGCAGTGACTGGTAACTGGTAGCAGAAGGAGGCTGGAAAGACAGAGAGGCTAGGAAGGGTCTTGCACGCCAGGTAAGGGGTCTGCGCTGTGTATCAGGATTATCCGGGGCGGGGCTTGTTAAAATGCTGATTCCCGAGCCCACCAGGAAAGACTGATTCACTAGGGTGGGATGAGGTCTGGGAACCAGCGTTTTAACAAAATCTCCCCCGGGGATTATGTTGGGGAATTTGGAGATGTCTGCTCAGAAAGCAAATGGTCTTCTATCTTCAGGAAGCCACTGGGCTGGGAGACGGGGGCCTCGGTTCTAGTCCCTAGTGGCTGGTGGAACTGGCTTACCCTCTCTGGCTCTCAGTTTTCATATTTTTTTTTAGATTTTTGCCCTGCGAGAAGGGTCATTTTGAGGTCTTTATGGATCCCACATATTATCAAACGTATCCAAATATTCCCCATTCCACTTTAAATACAAATCACATATAACCAAACGTTTTGATTTGCAGTTCTCAGCTGCCACCATATTGTGTTTTGTAGATGACTAAAGCTTTGTGAAATTTTAATGTGCAATTTTCTCACTGTGTTTTGGAACTAATAATTGTTTCAGATCCCAGATGTAAACCCTTGGAAAGCTTGTAGGCACAGGGCCTGTCATGCCTGGTGGATAAAGTGTCTCTGACTGAGGGCATGGGAGAGCCATGGGGAATTTCTAAGCAAAGTAATGACAAGGTCAGATCTGGTTTTGGAAAACTCTGGTAGCTGGCGAGGAGAACTGATTGAATGGGGAGAGAGAAGTACGGGGGCCCATGCTAAGGTGGAGATACCTGGATAGGGCAGAAGTGGTGGGCATAGGGGGAAGGGAACATGGGGTTATGGGAGGTGGACCTGACAGGATCTGGGGACTGGTTTGGGGGAGTGGGAGAGGAAGCAAGAATAGTTTCTAGCTTTCAGGCTTAGGCAAATAGATGCAGGATGGGGACAGGGATCGGGGGTGGGGTGACAGCCCCTGAGATGGAGAGCACTGGAGAAGGAGCAGTGTCAGCAGGCTGAGAGGAAGTGGAAGAGGGGGGAGTAGAGGGCTCACCTTCCACGGAAACTTCCCGGCAGCGTGCCAGGTCGGCCTTGTTGCCCACCAGGATGATGGGCACGTGGTCTGCCTGATGTGTGCGCCGCAGCTGAATGCGGAGCTCAGAGGCACTCTCGAAACTGCCTCTGTCCGCGATGGAGTACACAATGACATAGGCGCTGCCCACCTGCAGGCACGAATCCTGGCTCCAGCTTTCATCCTGCAACAGAGTGACCACAGGCCCATTCTCCAAGGGTACCTACCTCTTGGCCAGAGGGCCCTGTCTGAGAAAGGAGGGGTTGGGATGGTCTGATGGGTGTGGTGGGGCTGAGGCTTCTACTTGGACAGGTTTGGGAGACAAATTCTGCCATTATTCTCTGTGTCGCCTTGGGAAAACCACCAATCCTCTCTGCGCCTCGGTTTCTCTTTGTGAAAAGTTGGGCTCATAACACCTTACTACATTTTCTCATTCATTGATTCCTTCTGTAGGCAGGGCACTGGAGACAAAATATTTCTTTGGTTCCCCCTCCCTAAGGAGGGTTCATTCAGCTCTTCTGTCTGGCTCCTGAGGACAGCTTAGTCTTGCTAGGCAATTCTTTTGGCCTTCTGCAGTCTAGTTAGGAGACAAAAGTGGGGCCTGAATGGCTCAGTCGGTTAAGTGTCTGTTATTTTAGGTTCAGGACATGGTCTCGGGGTTATGTGATCAAGCCACATATTGGACTCCGCACTCAGTGTGGAGTCTGCTTGAGATTCTCTCTCCCTTTCCTTCTGCCCCTCCCTCCATTTATACTCTCTAAAGAAATAAACAAAATCTTTAAAAAAGACCAAAGAAGGGCAGCCCCGGTGGCCCAGTGGTTTAGCGCCACCTTCAGCCTGGGGTGTGATCCTGGAGACCCGGGATGGAGTCCCACATTGGGCTCCCTGCATGGAGCCTGCTTCTCCGTCTGTGTCTCTGCCTCTCCCTCTCTCTCTGTGTCTGTCATGAATAAATAAATAAAATCTTAAAAAAAAAGACAAAAGAAGTGAGAAGGGAGGCTGAGTTCAAGGGGAAACATTTTTGGGGCCAGTGTTGGAGAAGTGAAGGAGCAAATGTGGAGTGTAAGGGAAGAGGTGGGAGAGGCAGGGACACTTTAAGAAGCAGAGTCGTTGCAAGTTGTTTGACAAGGAAGGGAAAAACTGGAGCAATTTTGATATGCCATCTTGGGTGGTGATCTTTTGTCAGGGTCAGTACTGGGCCATCTGGGTAACAACTTTCTAAGTGTTTTTAGTAAGACACAGTTCCTATCTCCAAAAGCTCATGGTCTGGAAGAGATGCTATGGAAATAGAGAGTTAGAATTCCCTGTGATAAGTTCCATTAAGAGGCAAGAGCAAGTGGCTGGAGGGGAGGTGGTCAGAAGAACTCAACCTGGCAGAGTGTGGAGAGGGCTTAAGAGTGGACCGGTGAGTGGAGTAAGAGAGGATAAGCAGGAGAAGAGAGTAGGCCAGGGGTAGGAAATACTTAGTGTGGTGGGGGCATTGTTTTTGAGGGGGGAAGAAACCAGAAGAATTTTCTGATAACCTAATAATATAGATGAATAGGAAAGCATCGGATTGATAGTCAACACACTGTCAAAGGGATTAAGTTCTCA
Organism: Canis lupus familiaris; assembly: GCF_011100685.1. Taxonomy (NCBI): domain Eukaryota; kingdom Metazoa; phylum Chordata; class Mammalia; order Carnivora; family Canidae; genus Canis; species Canis lupus. Next base: position 21,496,898 of record NC_049245.1, on the reverse strand, counting down.
ACAGCCATACTGATCTTTTCCCAGGCCAAATAACCATGGGCTGAATCAGATGGATGTGAGTTCTAACCTTACTCTGGACAGGTTCCTTCCTCCCTCTGGGTCTCAGTTTCCCCATCTGTAGAATGAAAGTATGGGTCTTGAGCATTCATTCATTGCACAAATGTTTATGAAGGATTTGCTACACGTTAGGATCACAGAAGCCAGCTGGAACATGGATTGGTGGGTAAGACTCCTTGGGGGTATGATTAAAAATATAGGTGGCAGGACCCCATTTTTGTAGGTTCTTATTCATTAGGTCTGGGATGAGATCTGAGAATTTAGGTTTTTAAAAACGATTATTTATTTATTTATTTATTTATTTATTTATTTATATTTATTTATTTATTTATGAGAGAGAGAGAGAGATATCGAGTGCCTGAATAGGGGTGGAGGGACTGTGGGAGAGGGAGAGAAAGATTCTCAAGCAGACTCCCCAGTGAGTGTGCACTCCCATGCGGGGCTTCACCTCATGACCCATGAGATCATGACCTGAGCTGAAATCAAGAGTCCGGGGCTTAAATGACTGAGCCACTTGGGTGCCCCAGAGAATTTCATTTTTTATGTTCTCTAGGTGAGTGTGACAATCACCCTAGTGATTATTAGTGTGGGAGCTAGGGCACTACCGCATGAGCCAAAGACCTACCTGGTTCTGGCAGATTTTGCCTCTCTGATGTCAAAGGGTACCATCTATTGAAAGGATGGATGCTTATTCCAGCTACTGTGTGGACCCTCTTTGGAAACTGCTTCCACCATCATCAGCCAGGGAAGCTGGTTCAGTTTCCCCATTTTACTTGTAGGAAAACCAAAGGCCAGAGGAGAAGAGAAAACTTTCTCTTCTTTTCTCTTTTCTCTTTCTCTTTCTTTTCTCAAGGCTATACAGCCAGCTGGGCACAGAATTTCAGTTCCAGTACTCTTCTTCCCCTGTCTCCCAAGAAGGATTCCCAGGCTGATCACTTTTCTCAGTTTGCTGGACTCCGCCCCATAGAGTTTTCAATTGCATTCAGAAAATGGCCCCACCCTCACCAGCCTGTAAACTCTGTGAGGCCGGGGGACATGTCTATCCTACTCACTGCTGGGTCTTCAGTGTCCTGGCCTGTGATCCATACCCAGCTAGTGTTTCTTAGTGAATGAATGAGTGAAGGGGTAAAACTCCATCTGAAGGCTCAGAAGGTGCTATTCCTTGTAGGGATGGAGAGGGACAGTCCTAGTGCATAAGACTACAGGCTCAGGGGCTTATAGATCTGGATTTGAATTCCACTTGCTCTCTGAAAACTTTGGACACATCACTGAAGTTCTCTGAGCTTTGATTTCCTTATCAGTAGAACGGGAATCAGAATACTCACCTATAGTATTTGTTTTGAGTGAACATCATAATATATATCCAGTGCTTAGCACAGGGGCTGACATTTGGCAAGAGGGTACTCCATAAATGCCAGCTGCTGCTAGGAGGACCATCATCATCATCATCATGCTCATTTGGACCTAGCTGTCCTTTTATCCTTGTGGAAAGTAATTGGCCACTTTAGCTTCTTCATCCCTAGCCTTTCCGCCTATCACTGGGGTTGTCAGTGTTCTTGCCAATCACCTGACAGTGTCCTCCTACCCTACCCTCTGGGTGGGGTCTCCCTGCATGTTAGGGGCGGGGCCTACCCCTGACTGAGATAGGCTCCCAGGTGAGTTTTTTACATCCTTCTCTCTGGTGGTATTTCTTCAAAATTCTACAATAAGCATGTATTATCTGTATAGCAAGAAAAAAAACCCCTCAAGGTAAGAAAAGCACAACAGGGGCATATCCCTGTCTGATGCTTTTTTCCTGCTCTGGAATGAGGTAGGGAAGGACATCCTTTGGTCTCCTCCTTTACTAGCTACCAAGTTATGAGTAATAAACGTGATCATTATTTACATTTCTTCATCTATGTTCAGCATTGTTTCATGCTCCAAACTGTGCTCACTGCTGTGAAATTGCATAAGAACTTAAAAAAAAAAAAAAAAAACAGCTGGTAAAGAAGGCAGGAATGATTGACCCATTTATCAGGTGAGAACACTGAATTCAGCGCAGAATGGATAGAGTCAGTAGCACAAAGCCACGAAACTGGTAAGAAATAGAAGGGGGGTGGTTATGCTCAGGGATTTTGGTGCTAAGTGCAATGCTCCTTCCTCTGCACAGTGTGTGGGGCAGGTAGGTGGGATGAGGGTGCTGAGGACGAGATGGAGGTTTGCAGGGGGAGAAGCACATCCTGGGATGGCTGCAGAGGGGATCAGCAGAGTGAGAAAAGGACTTGGGGTCATGAGGTTCTTCTGTCTTTGGTTGCAAAGGCTGCTTGGGAGCTATGGGCTTTGGGTGCTGCTGAGGCTGGACTCTGCCATTTCCATGCTGTGTCATGTCCTAGGAGGGGACAGGGGTCTGGTCCTAGGGTCAGCACCCCTCCCCCCAAGTCCTGCTTGCTGTGCCATACCCGTTTCTCAGGCTCCCAGGTGTCCATGACCACCAGTGTGGTATCCTCTCCATCCACCGTGAGGGTCCTCTCGTACACATCTTCTGCAAGCGAGGGAAGAGCCAGATCTCAGGGAGGAGGGGCAGGTGTGCGGAGGGCATGGCCCCCCAGTTCCCTTTCTGGTCATAGACCCCTCCAGTGTGCTGGAGCGCTCAGCACACTTGTTTGATATTTGTCTCTCCTGACAGGTCAAGAAGCTCCATGGGAAGCCCATGTCTCCCCAGCTGCCAGTATAACACCTGGCACATAGTAGGTTCTGAGAAACCTTTTGCTAGTTTGGTTGATTGATGAGTGTGGGGTGGTAGGGTTAAAGCTGGGCTGTCCCTGGCATAGCGTATGCTTCAGGCAGGTCATATTACCCTCTTTAGGCCTCAGTCTCCTCATCTGTCACAGCTACAGGTGCATATATGCCCACCTCTCATATAGAGTTCTCACACTCAGAGGGGTCAAGGTTAGAGAAGGGGCCTGGCCAGAGTGTCCTCATTTTCTCTTTGCTTTTAACCAACCTCCCTCTCCACTCATCCTGTGTCTTCTCCGCTGGTCCTATAGGGACCCATCTTCATTTCCTCTGTTCTGTCCCTGTCTCCCCTCAACCTGCCTCCCTACCCCCAACCCTCTTGGCAGTTGACTGCATCTCTTGGGAATAAGGGAACCTAGGGAGTCTCTATTTTGGGCAAGATCTTAGTTTTGCTGCAGGTTGTGGGTGGCCATGGATGGTTGTCTGTGGAGCTAGGAGGATCTGAGAGTCAGGGGAAGTTGGGGCTGGAGTGGGGTGGAAGCCTACTGTTTCTTTCCATTTGAGACTCATGGAACTCAGAATTGCTTCCTTGATGACATGGAAATTAATCATACACCTCTCATCCATGAGAAATTGGCAAAATTCTCACTATTCAAGGAATTTCCCTCCTGTAGACCATTGTGTGGGCTGTGTCCTGCACCATTCTGGGTGGGGAGTGTCATTCACTTCATAGTCTATGTGAATGACGCCCTTTAGAATTGAGCAGTGTGTGAGCTGCACAACTCTTCTTGGCAGCCTTGTGCCCCTGATGACAGGGCTTTCATTCCTTTGGCCACATTCCAGCCCAGCCCACAGGGTCCCTACCTCCCAGCTGTTCATGGAGGTCCCGCTCTTGCTTCCCTGCAAAGAGGCTGGCCAGGCTGGTCTTCCCTACGCCGGGATCTCCAAGCAGTACCACGCGGTAGAGGGCCTCCCAGGAGCCTTCAGAGTCACTGGATTCAGAGGACCAACCATTGGGGGCAGGTGAAGGTTGCCGAGTGGGAGGATTGAGGGAGGCTGACTGGCCCAGCCGGGGATGCTGGGATTTTGTGATAGGTGCTGTACACAGGAGGCCAGGCTGGTAGCCCCGGGGGGACAGGGGCAGTGGAGTGCTGGCTCGCCTACGCAGGGGAGTCTTTGCTTCTTGCTGGGTGTTTAGTGTCATCCTTGGGTGGGTGGGGCTTTGCTCCTTCCTTCCTTCTGTAAGCAAGAAGCCAGAATGGGCAGTGAGCCAGGCCCTATAAGCCCCTTCTGCAGGGTTCAGTGAGCTTCTGAGAGGACTTCCTCCCACACCTTCTCTTGTTCAAATGACAGGAGGAGGCGGCTCAGCATCTTGGGGTGGGGGCTCCCTGGCTTCAGGGCCAGAGTAAACCCAGGTCAGGCTGGGAGGGGTGAGTACACAAGCTGTGAGCACACCCAGAGGTCAGTTCCTATACCTCGAGGATAATAACCCAATACGCCAGGACACACAGACAGGGACAGGCAGAGGGGCAGCAGCGGGTGGGATGTCCATACAAGCACGCGCACACCCCTGTACACAGACGTGCCCCTCCCATTTGAATCATGGGACCCACGTTCTGAAAGCCTCCTGAATTGCCCCGGTGCTCCCCTTCCCCACACTTCTCTTCCCAGAGCTTCAGATCGGGGTTGGAGGGTTGAGGGCCCCTGGGGGGTTCGCTTCCGCTGCCCCAGCTCCCGAAGGCTGGGTAAGAGGCAGGACTGCGTGGGCTGGTATGCCGGAGGGCGAGGGGAGTCTGGGGGTTCCCTGGGCTGTAACCCGAGCGCCCCGGTGCCATGGGAACGGCGTGTCCGGCCCGCCCCCTACGTGAAAAATTCAGGAGAGGCTGGCGCGACGGCCTCCGGCGGCTGTTGGGGGGCGGGGGTTTCGAGGCAGTGGGGCCCCAGTTTTGGTGACAGGACAGAGTCCTGGCGGGGGGCGGGGAAGGGACCTATAGGGCCTGGGGGCGCATGTGCCATTCCCGGAGTCGGCCGAGCTTCCCCCGCCCCGGGTCCTGAGTGTGCGTCCCCGATCCCGGGAGGGTTCTTTGTCCGAGGCTATCCAACCCACCAGGCCCCAGGTCGGAGGACCCTCACCCCGGGGCGCGGGTTCGAGGCCTCCCTCGCTCCGGCCTGCGCCGCAGAGCCCCCCATGCAGGCGCCTGGCGAACTCCGCTCCAACTTAACGAAGTTGGCGGCGGGCTGCACGGGCCTTTACCTCGCGTGGGGAGGGGTCCAGGGTCCCCGGCCGCCGCAGCTGCCGGGTGCTCCAGGCTGCACCACCGCCTCGGCGCGCAGCCCCTCGGGCCAGTCCCGCCCCGCCCCGCCGCCCGGGCCGGGGGAGGAGCCGCGACCCCGCCCCGTCCCGTCCCGCCCCGCCCCGTCAGGGCAGCCCCGGGGTCCCCGCCCCGACGCCTCCGCCGCCCACAGACTTTCCGCACAGCTCGGTTGACCCACTGTCGCGAGGCCTTCATCTGGGGTGGTGGTGGCGGTGGCGGGGTGCGGGACCCGCGAGAGGAAAGATGGGACCTCGGAGTTCCTGCGTCTGGATCCCCTCTGCGTCCTCGCCGGCACAGGGCGCACCAACTTTAGCCCTAGCAGAAACCACCTAGGGAGCTGCTGGAACGTTGATTCCCAGGTCCCACCTCCAAGGGAAGCGGATTCAGGCGATCTGGGAGAGGGCTTCAGAATCTGCATTTTAAACAAGTGCCTAAGTAATCGTGCAGGGTTCATGGACCCCATTTGGAGACACTCTGCTCTGGATGGGGAAGGGGGGAAATTAATTTGGGAGGTAGCTACAGGGGACGAGGGACCCTAGGAAGTCTGCACTAAAGACTTCTGACTATCCGACTTTGGCATCCCATTCATTCAGTCACCAAATTCTAGGTTAAGCACTCTTTATGTGGGAGGAGGGGCAGTGGTTCCTGTGCCTGGAAGAATGGCTGTTCCCTCTCTGATAAATATTCACTGGGTATTTGGGCTGTGGCTGGTATGATTTGAGCACGTTTCCTGGATTATTAGCTCAATTAATCCAGACACAACACTAAAAGGATGATTACACTGGGGCTTAGCTGGGCCTGGGACTCAGGATTCTGCTTCTCAGCCAACTGTCCCTTTCCATCACTGCCCAAGGCTTAAAACAAAAACAGAAACAAAAACAAACTTCCTAGGCACTTGGAGGGGGAGTTGACTGTAGAGAACTGTGATTTTGGCCATCCAAAGGGCAGGGATCCAGGGTCTTTGAGCAGGGTGCTTCCTTTGAGATCATGAGAGACTGGGGCAGGTATGTATGTGGGTTCATGCAGACCAAGCTGTACCTGTGAGTGGGGCTCATTGTCATGGCTGAGGGGGTCCAGGTGTCCAGCCCAGAGCAACTCAACTCCCACAGTGGCCTGTAGCTGAGCTCAGCCCCCGCAGGGCTCTGGACCGACACTGAATCCCCTCACACCTGGCTTCCTTCTGTGGTTTGACCCTCTGGGCAACCCTTTCCTACTCACAAGGCGGGCTGTGGCTGATGTCATGATGTATATCATCTAGGAGTGAGGCAACTTAGCTTCACTTCCAGCTTTGGATCTGCAGCTCAATTGCTGTATGGCTGAGCAGTTCCCCACATTGCTGGCTGAGATCCAGCTACATCCTTGGGATCACAGAGCCTCAGCCTCCCACTCAGGTCTCCGGTTGGCCACACTCCTGCCTCCATCTGCAGCTTGATAAAGGCTGTGCCACAGGCAGCTCAGTATATCTGGCTTCTTCGGTGTTCTCCCCAGAAGCCCTGTGGCCATGACACAGCTGCTTCTGCTCATTGTGGCTCTCCTGGCCCTGGGTCATATGCAGCCAGGTAACCACTTGTGTGTACGTATGCATGTGTATGTGTAGAAATGAGGAATAGCCTCTCAGCTTCTGGGGGACAGAGGAGGCCTAGACCAGTTTTTGTGTTCTGGTCCCACCACTGACTTGCTGAGCACCAGAGGTACTGCTCCTAAATCAGTCTGCACCTTGGTTTCTTAATCTTTAAAATTGGGATTCACTCAACGAATATTTATTTCAAAAATATTTACTGTGTGCCAGCCCTATTACAACTGTTGGGGTTCCAGCTGGGAAAGAAAACAAGGTCCTTGCTTTCACGGTGCTGATATTTCAGACAGAATAAAACCAGATAAACACATAATATGTCAGGGTAAGTGCTCAGAAGAAGAGAAGCAGGAGAAGGTGTTAGTGTGGTGTGTGTATGTGGGGGAGGGTGGATGGGAGCTGATGGGGATGGTTGGGGGAGGCCCTGTATAAGTTGTTTTTTAACTTTTTATTTTGAAAAACTTGAAATTTACATGAAAGTAGAGAGGATAAAGAACAAGGTGAGTTTTTAAAGTTTATTGTAGAAAAATGTAAATTCTGCAGAGAATAATGTAATGATGTAAGTTTTTAAAAGAGATCTTTTATTTTAGAAAATACCAAACATAAATTAAAAAATAATATTAAAAGCCCTCATGTACCCGTCACCTAACCTCAACAATTGTCAACTTGAATCAGTCCTTTTTTTTTTTTTTTTTAAGATTTTCTTTATTTATTTGACACAGAGAGAGAGAGAGCAAGCAAGCACAAGCAGAGGGAGAGGCAAGGGGAAAAAAAGAGGGGCAGTCTTCCCACTGGGGGGACACGGAGTTGGACCCCAGGACACTGGGATCACAACCTGAGCTGAAGGCAGACACTTAACTAACTGAGCCACCCAGACTCCCCAAACCAGTCTGGTTATGAAGTCAATCTCAGATATCTTAACCATTTTGTATAAGGTCGATTTGAGCAGAGATCTAACTCCAGTGAGAATATTAAGACGATCTTTACAGGCAGCAGGAAGCAGACAGATGACAGATGTGTCTGAGGAGCAGTGAGGAGGCCAGTATGGCTGGAATAGGGGTATACCAGGAGAGAAGTGGAGCAACATGAAGTCAAAGACATAAGAGTGGTGGGGGATGCATTCATATAGGAGAAAATAGCAACTCTGGTCTCAGGCTCATTGGAAGGTCAAAATGTGATGATGCATTAAGAGTAGTTACTGGAACTGCCCTCACCTGGGAGTCAGGGTCTTGAGTTCTAGTTCCAGAACCCACCACTTACTGGCTAGGAAAAGTTGGATAAGTCGCTTCCTTAAATGATCTATAAAATGAGAGGTTTGGCTCTGCTTGTTCCACCCTCTATGCTGTCATTCCAATAATCTCACTTTCTGTTTATTGAGCATTTAGTTTGTGCCAGGCACTGTGCTAAAATGATTCAAGCCAGTATAACTGTCCTCTGAAAGGGAGTTATACAGATGAGGAATCTGAGGCCAAGATCCCTCAGCTGGGAAATGGCACAGCTGGGATTTGGATGAATCTGCAGAGCTGGGATTTAGATGAATCTGCATGCTGGTCTGAGCTGGGTTCAAACCATGCCGTCAACCTCTATACACACACCTTCTTCAGGCTGTGGATCCTTTGCCTTGTAGAGGTTTTGAGGCCAGGTCTATCTCCTAAGATTCTCTCCCTTGGCAGGATGGAAGGCTGGCTGGGTGACAAGGTGGAATAACACCTATGGGTCGGCCCCTTGTGAGAGTTCCATGGGATCTCTCTCCCTCTCTCTCTCATTTTTTTTTTTTAAGATTTATTTATTTATTCATGAGAGACACAGACTGAGAGAGAGGCAGAGACACAGGCAGAGGGAGAAGCAGGCTCCTCGCAGGGACCCCATGTGGGACTCTATCCTGGGCCTTTAGGATCAGGTCCTGGGCTGAAGGCGGTGCTAAACCGCTGAGCCACCCAGGCATCCCTCTCCCTCTCTCTTTAAAGAATTTTTTATGTGGGACGCCTGGATGGCTCAGTGGTTGAGCGTCTGCCTTCGGTTCAGGGTGTGATCCTGGAATTCCAGGATCGAGTCCGCACCAGGCTCCCTGCATGGAGCCTGCTTCTCCCTCTGCCTGTGTCTCTGCCTCTCTCTCTGTGTCTCTCATGAATAAATAAAATATTTAAAAAAAACAAGGCATTTATTTATTTTTATTTATTTTAGAGAGAGAGAGCAAGAGAACGCAGGGTGGGGAAGGCAGAGGGAGGGAGAGAACCCTAAGGGGACTTCCCACTAAGGCCAGAGCCCAACTCAGGGATCAGGACTGAGCCAATCAAGAGTCAGACGCCCAGTTGATGGGGCCACCTATGCACCGCCATGGTATCTCTTTTAATCCAGGGAGAGGAAGGGAAGCCTTTCCCCTCCACTTCCCACTCAGCCACAGTTCTTCAGAGCTACTCTCTGCCCATCTGGTCATATCTAGAAATATTGCTGTAACAGACAGGCCTGCCTGAGTGAGTGAGCCTCTCTTTGCGTATTTGCAGACTTGCCCTAATTGGCTATCACCACATCCTGATGGTTTCCTTCCGGGGCGTTACCACAACTCTACTGTTGTATTTATTTGCTAGAGTTTCAACTGCCTTTCTTTCTGGAAGCTCCTTGAGGGCATGGACCATGGCCCATCTTGTTCACCAATGTCTCATGTTTGCTGAATGAATAAACGAAGGAGAATCTGCATGCTGTGACCGAAGACCTATAGAAGGGGTACAGGATCTGTTCCTCCAGAGCCCTACCTTTCCTATGGCCTATGGCTAGAAATTCCTCCACTAACATTAAACAGATCCCTGAGTTGGGGAGGCAGTTTATGACATGGTTATGAGTGTGGACTCTAGAACCCAATTACCTGGGTTTGAATCTTGGCTCTGCTCCTTAATGACTCTGTAATCTTGGGCAAGTTTGCTAACCTTTCTGTGCCTCAGTTTCCTTACCTTGTATCATGGGGATCATAATAAGATCGACTATAATTGTATAGTGTTGTGATGAAAAGTGCTTAGAGTGTACCTGGGCGGGGGGTTGGGTTAATCTGGACAAGATATTATTTCTAGGAGCAGCTGGGTGTCTCAGTTGGTTAAGGGTCCAACTGTTGATTTTGGCTCAGGTCATGATCTCAGGGTCGTGAGATTGATCCCCATGTCGGCTCTGTGGTCAGCATGGAGTCTGCTTTAGATTCTCTCTCCATCTACCTCTGGCCTTCCTCCCACTTGCTTACTCTCTAAATAAATAAATAAAATCTAAAAAAAAAAAAAAAAAAAAAAGAAAGGAGAAAGAAAGAAAGAAAGAAGAAAGAAAGAAAGAAAGAAAGAAAGAAAGAAAGAAAGAAAGAAAGAAAGAAAGAAAGGAAGGAAGGAAGGAAATTAGTTTTTAACTTGTAATCAGTGGTATAACCTGGAATCTGTGGGCTAACCTGGACTGAAATCTGTGGGCTCATTTGTAACTAGTTGTCTCATCTGTGACTGGGGGTATAGTCTGTTACATCTGGTCTAACCCTTGGCTTGTAATCAGAGTTCATGTCCTGTGGCCTAAGTTATGCGCTGTAGGCTGTTGTATGACCAGTCACCCAGTGTAATGATCAGAGAGCTAACAAAAGACCAGAGAGCTAACCGGTGACTTGTGATCTAATGTGGGTACTGTGGCCTACATTAGGTACTGTGGTCAGTGGTCTCATCTGTGACCTATGGCCTAGCCCTTGATCTACAAGGGAAAAAACCTGGGAACAGTGGTCTAACTTGCAACAACCCATGGGCTGCTCTGTGACCTATGGTCTTCCTCTGCATAGGGAGAAGTGAATTTAAGCGGTGCTGGAAGGGCCAAGGGGCCTGCCGGACTTACTGTACGAGGCAAGAAACCTACCTACACATGTGCCCAGATGCCTCTCTGTGCTGTCTCCCCTATGGAAGCAGGCCTCTGTCCTCCAAGCCTGAATATGTGTAGCTGGCTCTGGGGCTGGCACACTTACTCTCCAAGAAACACCTGCTGCTGGCTGTCTCCTCTTGCTGCCTGCTCACCACCCTGCCACCCTCATGCTGGGGAAGTGGGGGTGGACAAGGTCCTGGTATGGGAGGGATGCAGGGATGGTTGGTGGAGGGAGGTGAGGTGCCCAGGGAGAGAGTGGGTATTAAAGACCTTTGTAAATGCTTCCAGGCCTGCCAGTTCCTATTTCTTTTGGTCAGTCCAACTCTGAAAAAAATTACCTCCATAAACATTCTGGGTCTTCTCATCCATAAATGGGGATACATTATAACATCAGGAGATTTGGACTCCACAGAAGGAATGCAAAAAGAGAGTTACAGTTAATAGTAACCGTGTGAGTTAATAATAATAATGAGTTCAATATAGTAAGGATTAATAATGGTAGAGTTAATGTACTTTGTCATCTTGAAAGGCAGGCCCTTCAGAGCGAAAAGATTTCTCTTATGTTCCTTTACCTCCCATTTTAGCGTTTCAAGGCCCACCAGGTAGAAAAGACCACAGGATTTTATGAAAGCAGTTTTCATACACATAGGGAAAGCAGAGAGAGGAGAAGTCGGCCTCTGCCAGGCCCAGGGAACTGTGGGCATGAGAAAACATGAGCAGAGTCAGGGAGGGAGGCGGACATGCTCATACCAATTACCCTGCATCAGGAGTAGTTTGGCAGAGCAGTAGGTAGCTCACCTTGCAGGGGTTTATCTGGAGTTAGGCAGCAACCACCTCAGGGCAAGCATTTTGGGATCCTGTTGGGGTCACATATGGCTATGAAAACTTCAGGCACTTTGTCAATGTTTAAAGCAGGAAGCAGGGGGAGGGTTGGATTGAGCTGGTTTCTCACTTTTACAGAAAGCAAACACTGCCCTGGAACACGCCCCGCTCCCCAGCCGACTTCTGCTCCTTCTCGTTGGCTAGAGCTGTGTCACATGGTGTCCAGGAGGCTGGGAAGAATGCATTTGCCTGTATGGTAGACATGGCCTGGGGGTGGGGAAAGGGAGATGGGTAAGACCTCCAGTGTTAACCCACCTTCTCCTGGGCCCCAGAAAGGGGCAGGCATGTTCAATAAATGGAAGGGAATACCAAGGACAGAGGGGTTCTTATCCACTGTCCTTTGAGACTTTTCAGAGAATTCAAGGTAGTCTTGGAGCAAGAGAGAGGACCCTGCTTGGCCTGGCTAAGAAGATGATATTCAAAATACTTCACATCTGGAGGGATGCTGAGTGAGCCTCAGGGCTGGAGCAGAGTCTTGGAGACTACCTGCTGTGTTAACCTTTTCGTTTCTGGTATGAGAGGGACCTGGGAATGTGCCAGAGGCAGCTGGAGTGGAGGAGGGGATGCTGAAGGGTCTTGGGCAATGACTTTTTACCAACCAGGAGGGAAGCCCTGAATTTTTTAATTTAAAAATTTTTTTTAAAAAGAGATTTTATTTATTCATGAGAGACACACAGAGAGAAGCAGAGACATAGGCAGAAGGAGAAGCAGGCTCCCTGCTTCTCCACTGGGGAGCCTGATGCAGAACTTGATCCTAGGACGCAACTCCATCTCAGGATTCCAGGATCATGACCTGAGCCAAAGGCAGACGCTCAATCACTAAGCCGCCTAGGTGTCCCAGCTCTGAATTGTTTTATTTATTTTTTATTTTTTAAAAAAGATTTTATTTATTTATTTATGAGAGACACACAGAGAGAGAGAGAGAGAGAGAAAGGCAGAGAGATAGGCAGAGGGAGAAGCGGGCTCCATGCAGGGAGCCCCATGTGGGACTCAATCCCAGGACTCTGGGATCACACCCTGAGCCAAAGGCAGACATCAGCCGCTGAGCCACCCAGGCGTCCCTCTGAATTGTTTCAGTAACAAAGCATACCACCTTTGTATCAGATCTGCCTCTGTACCCCCCTTCATTTCTGAGTGATCTAGACATTGAACTGATGGCCAGTGGCCCTGTTTTAGGACCCAATGTGATGGGGATGAGGTGGGCTTGGTGTTGGGAGCCTAAGAAGAGGATAAGATAAGAACCCCAGAGCCAGCCACAGAACCGTGGTGAGCTATGGGTGAGGTGGTGTTTGTTAGCCAGTGTCACCACCAGGCCTCAATGAGTCAGCAGAAGGCCAGACCAGTTCACCAGGAACCAGCTGTAGCTGGAAGACCAGTGGCTGTTTTCAGTGACATGCAGATCCCAGCAGATGCCAGCCCATCATTGAATCTCCTCACCCCCAGCTAGCAGCCGCCATGTTTGGGAGGAGAGAGGAGGAGAGGAGGAATCTGGAAGCCTGAGCAATGATACCAAAGATCCTAAGTCTCTCTGAATTCAAGAAACCTCAAGAGAATATTTAAGTTGTTGAATTAGACCAAGTTTTAAGCTGGAATGAACTAAATTTAGTTCTGCACTCTAACCCCTCTCCTCTCTGTTGTTCTACAGAGTGAAGAAGCTATGTTTTCCTTGCTCAGTCCCAGGCATGGTGTGAGGGAGTCTGTGACCTTGTTGCAGTGAAGATGGTGATGATTTTTAGGAGTGAGGAGTTAGATTCAAGCTCATACACCAGCTCTGCCATGTCCAGGCCACAGGCTGTGTGAACAGGGCAAGTCACTTCCTGTGTCTGATGTCAGAATCCTTCTCTACAAAATGGGCATAGTAGCCCTGTTTGGGGTTGCCGTGGGGTCAGAGGAGATCCTCTGGTACTTTGTAAGTGCTCAGTAAAGCTGTCTCTTCTCTTGAGCAAGAGGTACATCAGTGTCCTTCTTCTCCACACATTTCAGACTTCAGAAAATCTGCAAGAACAATGCAAATAATTTCATAGATCCTTCACCCAGTTTTTCCAAATATTAACATTTTACCACTTTTCCTTTATCATTTCTTCTCTCTTGCTCTCCATGTGCATATAAAATTATAAATATATGTGTGTGTATTTATTTGTATATCAGACATGATCCCCTTTATACCTAAATATTTCAGTGGGTTTTTCCTAAAGACAAAGGCATTTTCTTTTTTCTTTCTTTCTTTCCTTTTTTTTTTTTTTTTTTTGGCATTTTCTTATATAACCACAGTACAATGCTAAATCTCGGGATATTCCCATTGACAAAATTCTATTGTCTAATCTTCAGATCTTGTTCAGCTTTTACCAGCTATTCCAAAAAAGTCCTTTACAGCAAAACAAAGCCTCTGGATTGCATACACTCAGCTGTCAAGTTTCTTTGATCTCTTTTAACCTGGAGCAGTTTTTCAGTGTTTCATGACATTGAAGGCTTTGAGAAGTCCAGGCCAGTTATTTTGTGGAATGTCCCTCAGTTTGAGTTTGTCTGATGTTTCCTTGTGACTGAATTCATCTTATGCGTTTTTGGCAGGAATAGTCCAGAAGCAATGCCGTGTTTCTCTCAGAGCTTCATGTTGGAGGCAGCTATCACCCTTCTGAGGGCTGAACTAAGACCAAACAGTCTAGACTGTTTTTTGAAGCTCACACCTCACATGTGCAGGGCTGTTTTCTACCCAGGACCCTAGCTAGCAGACCATCACCTAAGCCTATATCCCACCTCCTAAGTGGTATGGGTGCACCTAACAGGCCGAGGAGATGAGGCAATTCTAGAGTGGAAGGTTCCTTGAGATACTTCATAGATGAGGCTCCCAAGCTCAGAGAGGGAAAGTGCCTTGTCCAAAGCCAGACAGCTCCTGAGGCACAAAGCTGGGACTTGGACTTAAATCTTTGGACTTCAGGTGCATCTGGGTGGCTCAGTCAGTTAAGCGTCTGCCTTCCACTAGGATCATGATTTCAGGGTCCTGGGATGGAGCCCCATGTCGGGCTTCCTGCTTAGGGGGGAGTCTGCTTCTCCCTCTCCCTCTGCCCTTCCCCCCTGCTCATGCTCTCTCTCTCTCTCTCTCTTAAATAAATAAATAAATAAATAAATAAATAAATAAATAATTTAAAAAAATCTTTGGACTTCAGCTCAAGGCTTCTTCCATAGAACAATAGCCACACATTGGTAGGACAGGCCATGGTGAAGGGGAAGCTCTTGGAAGAAGAGAGTTCCCTGTCCCTGGAGGTAGGCCAGATGAGCCAGGGGGGTGGGCAGTGCTACAGAAGGGATTTTTGCTATGCATTGGCATTCAGAAGTACCATTTCAGAACAAACATTCATTCCCCAAAGCATCATTGAATGGCTGAGCTAGTGATGACAATAATATCAGTACCAACTGCTTCACATACCTAATCTCACTTAATTCTCATAGCCCTGGCACTATAATCCCCTTCTTTTCTAGAAGGCAACTGAAGCTCTTAGTGAAGCGAGCTCTTCAGGTCATACACTCAGTAAATGGTGGAGTTGGGACTCTGCTCTGGTCCTCTGGAACTTTATTTTATCTTCCAGGTTTGCCCTTACTTGTGCTTTTAAAATAACATTTCTTTTTCTAATTGTAGAAGTAATATATGTGCATTGGAAAGAACTTGGAAAGCAGAAGCACAAATAAGAAAGGAAACATCATCAGTATTTTCACTACACAGAAATACCCACCAATAAAATTTATGTTAAATATGATTTACAAATAAAAAGGAATAAAATTGCACATAATTTTTGGTGTCCTGTTTTTGTTTTGTTTTGTTTTTGCTTACCAATGTACCATGAGCATTTCCATATGTGCTTAGATAGCCTTCCAAAACAAGATTTTTAACACTAGAATGCCTCCTAGAAAATTTCCTTAAAATTTTCCAATTTTAAAAAAAATTTTCCAATTTTTATTACCTGAGTAGAATGGTTAGAACACATTGTAGGAAAAAAAAAAAACATAGATGAGCTTCAACATATTTACCATTCTTATAATCTCTATTAGCTTTTTAAAAAAAGATTTTAATTTTAATTTTTAAAGATTCATTTATTTATTTGAGGAAGGGAAAGAGCATGAGCAGGGGGTAGAGAGAGAGGGAGAGAGAGAATCTTAAGCACGCTTCCTGCTGAGCAGCAGCCCAACATGAGGCTCCATCTCACTACCTTGAGATCATGACCTGAGCCTAAATCAAGGGTGGGACAACAAACCAACTGAGCCACCCAGGTGCCCCTAAAGATTTTAAGTAATCTCTACACCCAGCCGGGGGTTTAAACTTACAACCCTGAGATCAAGAGTCATATGCTACTCTGTGTTAGTTTTCGTTAACATATTTTCTCAGTATGGAGATATCTATATATTTTTTAGAAGTCATAAAGCTGCGTGTGTGTATACTATTATATATAGTGCATATACTATTCATATATACATTAATACATAATATATATTGTATTAGTATATATATATGCATTTTCATAGAGATTCTTCTATTAGAGATTAGAGGACTTTCTTGTTCCACTGACAGGTGGATCTCTTTGGGCTTACAAGAAAGAAAAAGAACAAGGGGGTCACAGGGGTGCCTAAGTGGCTCAGTCAGTTGGGCATCTGCCTTCAGCTCGGGTCATGGTCTCAGTGTCCTGGGATCGAGCTCTGTATGGGGCTCCCTGCTCTGTGGGGAGTTTGCTTCTCCCTCATTTTGCCTCTGCCCCCCACTTGTGCTCTCAAATTCTCTCAAAGAAAGAAATATATAAAATCTTAAAAAAAAGAACAAGTAAGTTACAATAAGGGGTTCAGGGTAAGATTTGGTGACTCTGCACTCCCTTCCCCACCTGGGTTTTCAATGGCAAAGTGTTGAATGGAATTGCTTATTGTACCAGGGCTACCTCTAAGTCTGAGAGCCAGGCTACAATCACATATGGTCCAAATTATCCTTGACAATGGCTCAGGAAGGCATCTTTCTGGAGACTCACATACAGAGTGAACTTTCTTCCATTAATGGAACATATCAGGTTTCTCTAGAGATACACCAAAGGAGGTTACTGGTTATGTTTAGGGGATATTTCTTTTCCTTTATTAAAAAAAAGAAAAATAAGGATACCCTGGTGGCTCAGTTGGTTGGGCACCTGCCTTCAGCTCAGGTCATGATCCTGGGGTCCTGGGATCCAGCCCTGCGTGGGACTTCCTGCTAGGTAGGTAGCCTGCTTCCCCCTCTCCCTCTGCCACTCCCCTTGCTTGTGCTCTCTCGCTCTCTCTCAAATAAATAAATAAAATCTTGAAAAACAAACAAATAAATAAAATCTCTCTTTCAAATAAACAAATAAAATCTTGAAAAAAAATAGAAAAATACTTATTTTTTAAAATGTATTTTATTTGTTTATAGATTTCATTTTTTAAAGTAATCTCTACCCCCTACATGGGGCTCAAACCCACAACCCCAAGACCAAGAGTTGCATGCTGCTTCACTGACTGAGCCAGCTAGGCACTGCTTATTATTTATCTTTTAATTGAAGTATAGTTGGTACTCAATGTTACATTTGTTTAGGGTGTACAACATAGTGATTTACCACCTCTATAGGGTATGATGTGCTCGCCACAAGTGTAACTCCCATCTGTCACCATGCACTGCTGTAATGATACCACAGACTATATACCTTATGCAGTATCTTTTATTGGGCCATTTATATAAAAAATAAATATCTCTCCAAATGGAGTCACACAACACAGTGCGATGCCTTCATTGCCATGTGCTTTTTCCTGTATGGGAATCGAGGCAATTCCCATCTTTCATGTACACAGCCACTGGCTCCAGGAGGGATTCTTCTGGTTTATTTGGACTACTATAGCTCATATTTGCAATACATATATTTGACAAAGGACTCATTACCAGAATATATGAAGAGCTCCTACAAACCATAAAGAAAAAGACAATCTAATAACATAGTGGGCAAATATTTCAGACATTTTGCAAAAGTAGGTATACAAATGGGCAATAAGCCCATGAAAAGATGTTCAAAATCATTAGGTATTAGGGAAATGCAAATTAAAACCATAATGGAATACCATTACACACCCACCAGAATGATTAAAATTGAAAAAATGGACCAAAGTGAATATTGGTGAAGATATGGAGCAACTGGAATGCTAATATCTCACTGATAGGAATGTAACACAGACAATCCCTTTGGAAAAACAGTTGCAGTTACTTACAAAACTAAATAGAAATATATGTATACAAAGACTTCTCTATTAATATTTATAGCAGCTTTTTTGAAAAAAAAAAAAGATTTTATTTATTCATGGAGACACACAGAGAGAGGCAGAGACATAGACAGAGGGAGAAACAGGCTCCCCGCAGGGAAACTGATGCAGGACTCATCCCAGGATCACCACCTGAGCTGAAGGCAGACGCTCAACTGCTGAGCCACCCAGGTACCCCGTTTATAGCAGCTTTATTTCTAATATCCCATTGCTAGAAACAACCGAAATGTTCAACAAGTAAATGGATAAAATGAATTACATCCATACAGTACAATACTAACAACAATAAACAATAACAATATACTGAGACAACATGAATTAATCTCAAAAACATTATTGTAAGCAAAAGAAGACATATAAGAGATGTACATACTGAATGCTTCTATATGACGTTCAGAAAGGCAAAATTAGGTTGTTCTAAAAAGTAAGAAGGGGAGCCTGGGTGGCTTAGTTGGTTAAGTGTCTGACTCTTAGTTTTGGCTCAGGTCATGATCTCAGGGTCTTGAAATCCAGCCCGGTTGGGTCTCTGTGCTCAGCAGGGAGTCTGAGGATTTTTCTCCCTCTGCCCCTCCCCCCTACATGCTCGCACACACGTGCTCGCACTCTCTCAAATAAATAAATCTCCAAAAAAAAAAAAAAAAAGAAAGAAAGAAAAAATCGAAACAAAACAAAACAAAACAACTCATTTCTCTCTTTGTCTCTTTTCTTCTGAGCACACTTAGTTGAGTAGCTTATCTGTGCTTATGAGGCAGCTCCGTTTGTCTCACAAATAGCTACAGGGAGAAAGGACTGTTAATGACGATGATTCTTAACGGGAAGACACTGCCCTCTAGGGGTGAGTTTTGGAATTTGGTGGTAGCTTTTTTTTTTTTTTTTTTTTCCTTTTTTTCTTCGGAAAATTAAAGGAGTTCTTACTGGAATTTAGTAGGTTGGGGCGTCAGGATGCAGCATGGCATGCAATGTGTGTGACTGTCCTGGAAAATGAAGTATTGATCCATTTCCCAAACAAAATTCAAATGTCCCGCTCGACATTTATGTAGGTGAGAAAACTGTTCATAATTATCTGAGCTTAGAATCTAAGGCTGTTTTGCAAGTATTTTTTTGCATATTGAATTTTTTGGAATGAAATTATTGTGCAAATAAAGGAATGATTATACTTTGTTTTGGTTAGAACTTTACCCAAGCTGTTTACCATTGTGGAAAGTCAGGATACAGATAGCAAACACTTGGGGTCATATTTGAATTGTGCATATGGCACACACATTTGAGCGTGCATTTGTAGTTTCTGCACTCATGCTACATTTAGGTACAATATCTGATATATTTCATTATGTCTTTAAGTATATTTACACATCAAAATACATATGATTATAAAAATAGTCTTTTTTCTCCTTTATATTATAGTTAGGGCTTAATTTGATTTTTTTCCTTGCAGTTATGTGAGTAGATAGGTTAAAATATTTATGAATTTTATTTTAAGACAGAAGGGGGTACTGAAAAATGTTTATTATAAAAAGGAGCATTGATTGGGCCTAACAGGACCCAGGGAATGTTGAGCTCTCACGAATAGATAAGTGAGACCTCATGAGGTGATAGAGAGAGGAGCCATAGGTACCCTTCTTCAGACTTCCACCAGGAAGATCCATGTTTCATTGAGGTCTCTTTCTCCCTAAGCAAAGGGTCTCAGTTTTTCACAAAGAGCAGACATATTCCTTCCCAATAGAAGTTTATAGCAAAGATACATGGAATAGTGAATACACCCATCCATATATACTCTTTTAAATTTGCATTAAGGGATCCCTGGGTGGCGCAGCGGTTTGGCGCCTGCCTTTGGCCCAGGGCGTGATCCTGGAGACTCAGGATCGAATCCCACATCGGGCTCCCGGTGCTTGGAGCCTGCTTCTCCCTCTGCCTGTGTCTCTGCCTCTCTCTCTCTCTCCGTGTGACTATCATGAATAAATAAATAAAAAAAAAAAAATAAAAAAAAATAAATTTGCATTAAAATTTTTAAAAAAAATGTTTTATTTAAATTCAATTTGCCAACATATAGTATAACACCCAGTGCTCATCTCATCAAGTATGAATAGCTAAAATTAACAAGATAGGAAACAACAAATGTTGATGAGGATGTGGAGAAAGGAAACTCTCTTGCACTGTTAGTGGGAATGCAAGCTGGTGTAGCCACTCTGGAAAACAGTGTGGAAGTTCCTCGAGAAGTTAAAAATAGAGCTACCTTATGACCGAGCAATTGCACTATGGATTTTTATCCCAAAGATACAGATGTAGTGAAATGCCAGGACACCTGCACCCCAATGTTCATAGCAGCAATGTCCACAATAGCCAAACTGTGGAAGGAGCCACAATGTCCTTCGATAGATGGATGGATAAAGATGATGTGGTATATATGTATATATATAATATATAATATGTATATATATATATATATATATATATATATATACAGTAGAATATTAGCCATAAGAAAGGATGAATACCCACCATTTGTTTTGACATGGTTGGAACTGGAGGGTATTATGTCAAATGAAATAAATCAATTGGAGACAGACAATTATCATATGGTTTCACTCATGTGTGGAATATAAGGAATAGTGAAAGGGACTATAAGGAGAAGGAGGAGGGAAACTGAGTGGGGCAAAATTAGAGAGGAAGACAAACCATGAGAGACTCCTAACTCTGGGAAACAAAGCGTTGCAGAAGGGGAGGAGGGTGGGTGGATGGGGTAACTGGGTGATGGGCACTAAAGATGGCACTTGTAGCCCTGTTCACAGCCTTGACTGAAGTGACAGTTGTACACAGACCAGGAGACCACTTTCCCCCATGACCCAGACACAATTGACTGGACAAGAGGTGGGCACCTCTCAAGCCAACCTATTCCTATAGGCTGACCAGCGACCTATGAGGTGGGTGGGTACAAAATGAACTGCATTCATCAGATTCTGTTCCAAGAATTGGGAAATACAGAGAATAAGCAGTTTATAATTGGAGTGGAAGCTGAAAGGCTACCTTAGTAAGAGTCAAGTTGGGGGTGCCTGGTGGCTCAGTTGCTTAAGCAGTCAGCCTTCAGTTCAGGTCATGATCTCCAGGTGCTGGGATTCAGCCCAGTATGGGGCTCCCTGCTCAGCGGGGAGTCTGCTTTTCCCTCTACCTCTGCCTCTTCCCCCACTCATGCTCTCTCTCTTTCTTTCTCTCAAATCAATAAATAAAATCTTAACAAAAAAGTTTAGGTTGAAGAGCAGCAGAGGTGGGTGGTGGGAGCAGGGGTGGAATAAAGCATAATTTGAGGAAGTAGAAGCCGTAAGTAAAAATGGGGAAAAGGCAGACTCCTTCACTTTAATACATAAATTGTTCCAGAAGTTGTGTTTTAAATACAAACATCAAGGAGCTCAGTTGATTCACTGGCTGACTCTTGGTTCTGCTCAGGTCATGATCTTAGGGTCCTGGGATGGAGCCCTATGTCTAGCCCGCCTGGCCTGGCTTGGGACTCTGCGCTCAGCAGGGAGTCTGCTTGAGGATTCTTTCTCTACCTGTCTCTCTGCCCCTCCCCTCGACTTCCCTCTCTTTTTCTCAAATAAATAAATAAATAAATCTTAAAAAAAATACAAGCATCACAATATTGCATGCCTATCACACTGTCTGCCTCTCAAATCTCCTCTTGTATCTCTCTTCTCTTATACACCAGGCTTTAGCCACATGGCCATTCTTTCAGTCTCTGGAACAAGCCACTTGCCTCTTCAAAGGCCTATGTACATGCTGTTCTACCTGGAATCTTCTTCTGCAAACCCACTCCCAACTCTCTGCAAGCATGACTTCTCACCCTGCAGATCCCAGGTTAAATGCTACCCCCTCAGAGAGTTACTGTGACAGCTCATATGAGGTCCACCTTCTTCATGAGCCCCTACTCCTAATCTCAATCACTACACTCTTCATAACCCTACTGCATATATAATTATGAATTTCTTTCTTTAATGACTTTTTCCTCCACAGGTTGTAGGCTTCAGGTTGACAAAGTGCATGTTTGTTTTATTTACTACTGTATAACTGGAGACCCACCTGGTGCCTGGCAAATAACAGGTATCCACAAATACTTGTTATATGACTAAATGAACAAATGAATCTATGTTTTATGGGAATTATGGTTCAGTAGATCTAAGACATGGTAAAAAAATCTTTAGTTTCATAGCCATTTAATTAAGACTTTCTTTTTTTTTTTTTTTTTAAGATTTTATTTATTCATTTGAGAGAGTGAGAGAGAACACATGAGGAAGGGGAGGAGCAGAGAAAGAGGTAGAAGCAAACTCTCCACTGAGCAGGAAGCCCAAGTGGGGCTCCATCTCAGGACCCTGAGATCATGACCTGAGATGAAGGCAGACACTCAACTGACTGTGCCACCCAGGTGCTTCTATATATGATTTTCAATGATATATTTCAAGCATTATGTGCATGTCCATTAATTTTGCTCCATTTCTTCCTTATTTGAACCAAGAGTCCAGTGAGCCTGTTGAGGCTTAGGCTTCCTTGATTAGGCATGCTTCATGGTTTCCACTGCCATCCCAACTATACTCAGCTTACTATGCCCACCTTCACTTCACAGGCATCAATACCCTACTTTTTCTGTTTTCCATTAATTCAACTAATAGTTATTGATGAATGACTATGTGCCAGGCATTATTCTAACCACTGAGGATTTGGCAGGAGACAAAACAGATAAATTCCTGCCCTGGGGAAAAAATCCTTTGTTGAGATGCCTCTGTGGAGAACCATGGCTTCTCATTTAAATTCATAGACCCCAAAGCCCTTGCCTGAAGTGAAAGTTGTGTCCCTTTGAGGAAGAACTCTGTACCAATGCCAAAAGTACGTAATGAAAATCTTTCTTTAGGCCAAGGCACCTGTGGCCATTGACCAGGATGATTCTATATTTGGGAAAGGCAATGCTGTTTCTGAGTTGACTCTAGTATCTAGGGCCCCAAAATGCCATGTGTCAAAATTGGAGGATGCATGGAGATCAGACTGTACAGACATTTTTGCACCAAGAAGATCTCATGATTTGTCTGATTTATTTCATTCAGCATTATGGAATTTCATTCAGCACTATTGCTGAGTAGTATTCCATTGTATGGATATACCACAACTTGTTTATCCATTCATCTGTTGATGGACATTTAGAGTGTTTCTAGTTTTGGGTTTTTACAAATAAAGCTACCATAAGCAATTATATATGAGTCTTTGTGTGGACATATGCTTTCATTTCTCTTGGGTAGATACCTAGATGTGTTTGGATCATATGGTACATTATACTTTGTGAGAAACTGTCTAGTGTTTTCAAAGTGGTTGCACTATTTTACGTTCCCACCATGTAATTTTCTCATATTTTCTTCTCTGGGTCTTCATGACTGGTTTATCTTTTCCTTTTCCTTTTCCTCTGGGTTTAAAGATTTTAAGACAATGTTTATGGATTTTTAAAAAGATTTTAAAAATTTATTTAAAAAGAGAGAGCAAAAAAAAAAAAATAAAAATAAAAAAGAGAGAACACACAAGTGGAGAGAGTGGTAGGCAGAGGGAAAAGGAGAAGCAGGCTCCTTGCTGAGCAGGAAGCTTGATGCAGGGCCCAATCCCCAAACCTGGGATCATGACCTGAGCAGAGGGCAAAAACTTAACTAACTGAGCCACCCAGGCACCTCTTAATGTTCATGGATTTTATCTCTCTTTGAGAAACTTGATTTTTACTATAGATTGAGAAGTCAAAAGAATATTTATAAAGGCATAAAAATAATAAGACAACAAACATCTCTATACCTACATCCAGATAAAAGAATGGACTATCACCATTATCCCTGCCAATTCCTATATTCTTAAGAGTTAACCATTATCCTCAATTTGTGTTTTACTGCTCGTTTTATCATTTATGTCCATGCCCCTAACAAAACACTTGTTAATAAGTGAACATTTTGATCAAGTCTTGGAAAAAGTTTTGTTAAGATTTTGATTTAATTATCACTGAATCTGGGAAACAATTCCTATAGAATTGATGTCAAAAGACATTGAGTCGGGACGCCTGGGTGGCTCAGCTGTTGAGTGTCTGTTTTTGGCCTAGGGTGTGATCCTGGAGTCACAGGAGTCCCACATTGGGCTCCCTGCATGGAGCCTGTTTCTCTTTCTGCCTATGTCTCTGCCTCTCCCTCTGTGTCTCTCATGGATAAGTAAATAAATCTTTTTTTTTTTAAATTTTTATTTATTTATGATAGTCACACAGAGAGAGAGAGAGAGAGAGAGAGAGAGAGAGGCAGAGACATAGGCAGAGGGAGAAGCAGGCTCCATGCACCAGGAGCCTGATGTGGGATTCGATCCCGGGTCTCCAGGATCACGCCCTGGGCCAAAGGCAGGCGCTAAACCGCTGCACCACCCAGGGATCCCAGTAAATAAATCTTTAAAAAAAAAAAAGGCATTGAGTCTTCTGATTTATAAGCACAGTATGTCTCTATAAATTTAGGCTTTCTATATTGTCTTTCAGTAAAGGCTTCTAATTTTTTCCATAAAATTATTGAGTATGTATTGTTTGAAATATTCAAAGGTATTGGGAAATATGTTTTCTTCTGGTTGTTAGCTGTTTGACTATGCTATGCTTTAAAAAAGAGAGAGGGAAACAAACCATAAGAGACTCTTTTTTTTTTTTTCATAAGAGACTCTTAATGATAGAGAACAAACAGGGTTGATGGAGGGGCCGTGGGTGGGGGATGGGCTAGATGGGGGATGGGCATTAAAGAGGGCACTTGTGATGAGCACTGGGTGTTGTATCTAAGTGATGGATCACTGAATTCTACTACGTGCTGTATGTTAACTAACTAGAATTTAAATTGAAAAAATATTGCTTTGGCCAATGGTATTTAAGAAAGCATAACAGAAGTTTGAAAAGGCACCTTATTGGGGCTTACCCTCTTAGACCTATCTATGTAAGAAACCAAAGTTAATGTCCTTGAAACCAAGAGGTCACGTGGACAGAGATGCAGTCATGGGGGTGACCCCAGGTGAGAATATCAGAAGAACCACTCAATTAACACACAAAAATCTGAGAATTAATGAATAGTTGTTATTTTAATCCACTAAGTTTTGGAGTGGTTTATCATGCAGTAATAGAAAACTGATACAGTATTTTTCTATGTATTGGTTTAAATTATTGAACCTTTCAATCTTCCCTTCTAATTTCTTTAACATATTTATAATAGTTATTTTAAAGTTGTCTGTGAATTCCAACACCTGTGCCATGTTTGGATTTGCTGCTGTTGACTTTTTATTCTTGGTTATGGATCCTAGTTTCCTTCCTCTGTGAATGTCTTTTAATATGTTTTAATTGTGTGTTAGAAACTGTATTTAAAAGAACTGCAGAGAGTAGAGTAGGTGTTGTTTTCACTCAGGGAGAGTGTAGGCTTTCCTCTGTTAGCAAGTTGGTACCGGTTGTTAATATGCCTCTGCAAACCAAGATAACAAAGTGTTCTTGGTTCTCCCTGGGTTCATACACAGGTACAAGGAAAGCTTTGGGATTTCAAAGTAATGATTTATTATTAGCTGATCATTGAGGTTATGGAGATTAATCACGTAACTAGTGATGGCTAGTAAGAGTACAATACAATTACTAAGAACAAGCGGAGTGACTCTCTGAAAATGAACACCCTCTGCTTTAAGCCTGCTACCTCAGAAAATTCTGGAAACACAAGGATGTATAAACACACTTTTCATTAGCTGCCAGGACAATGACATCACCGTATGTCTCATAGATTCCAGAAGACTTCACCACACACTTCTGAGACAGTGAGATTGAAAAAGGCAAATATTATCTTATTATTATGATGAAACTATTTTGACTTCACCCGAAAGGGGACTTCCTGAGAACTGCTGGGGTAGACTAGCAGGCAAACACAGAGATCAGCCACACGTGTTTATTTGACAGAATTTAGGAATCCACTGGGGCTAGACTCAGGGCATCTCCCTACATCTGCATTTTCATGGCTTCTGGCTTCCAAGAACTTAAAATGGCCATAGATTTTCTCTCGGCTGGAACTTGGGCTTCACACAGCACAGTTTATTATTTGTGCAGTAAACATAGGTCCTTTCTCTCCTGGAGCATTTCTGGCGGCATTTGCCGTGAAGATTCCAGCATCTTTGGGTGCCACCTGACACAAAAAAGAAAGAAGAATGGAGAGATTATTAGCCCTGAGAAGAGGTATTAAAGCAGGTGTGCTATAGAGGGTCCTCAGGTTCCCCTGCCTTTCACCATTGGCCTCCTTTTTCTTTCCTTCCCTTTTTAAAAGTTGTGGTAAAATTGTGGTAAAAGAACATAAAACTTACTAGTTCAAGCATTTTATTTTTTTAAGTTTGTTTGTTTGCTTATTTATTTATTTACATAGTCTCCATACCCAATGTGGGGCTCAAACCTATGATCCTGAGATCAAGATAGCATGCTCCTCCTACTGAGCCAGCCAGGTGCCTCCACCCCGCTACCCAAGCATTTTAAAATGCACAGTTCAGTAGCACTAAGTACATTCACAAGTGCCTTTGTGCAACCACACCACCACCATCTAGTTCCAGAACTTTCTAATCATCCCAAAGAGAAACCCTGCACCCCTCTCTCCAGCCCTGGGCAATCACCCATTTGCCCTCCTCTCTATAGATCTGCCTACTGTGGATATCTTACGCCAATGGAATTATACAATATGTGGCCTTTTGCGTCTGGCTTCTTTCACTTAGCATGTTTTCAAGGTTTATCCATACTGGTTGTTTTTTGTTTTTGTTTCTGTTTTTGTTTTTGACAACATTCCATCACTCTCTTCATAGTTTTATTTTTGTTTTGTTTTGTTTTTACCAAGGCCTATCATTAAGAAGGTGGCTCTCCTTAGTTTTTTTCATTAATTGTAGTACAGGACACATAACATCAAACTTATCATCTCAAACATTTTTAAGTGCACAGCTCAGTGGTATTAAATACATTTGCATTGTGTTCAGCCATCATCATCAGCCACCTGAGCAACTGTTTTCATCTTGTAAGACTGGAACTCTTATACTCATTAAACAGTAATCCTCATTCTCCACTCCCCTGGAGCCCTTGGCAATGACCCATCTACAGTGTTTTTGGTGTCTTTCCTGTCCTGGATTCTTAACCAACCAACAAACTGTAAGGCTTGCAAACACAGCTCTTGAAAGAAGTGTTCAGACAATTGTGGGGGTGGAATGGTACCCATGGCCTCAGCCTAGGGGCACACAAATGCGGAACAGTTTTGCTATTCCAACCACAGGCTTTGCAGCTGTTAAAGATGAAATCCTCCACTTGAGCCGAACAGGGACCTGTATCCTTCTCTTTGTTCTGTAAAAGCCCCAAGCCTGCTCTGACTTGGATCTTCAGGCATTCCATCAGTTGAACAAAGCCTGTGACCTCCAGTTGTCTGTTAAACCATAAAGCTTGGGTCAGTTTCAAGCCATGACTATTCTCTATTTCATTAGTTTGTAAGTTAATTGTAAGTTTCATTAATTTGTAATCTTTTTCTTTTTCTTCCTTTCTGTTATAGGTTTTGACCAGGTTTATATTGTGGTCAGGAGTAAGCTTTCTTTGAGATTATCTTTTGACCAATACAGAAGAGACTATCAGGGGAAATTTGTGAATCAGTGGAAACTGCATTGTCCAGAGCAGTGATTCTCAACTGGGGTGATTTTGCTCCTGAGGGGAATTTTGGCAATGAAATGTGTGGAGACATTTTTAGTGGCTGAAACTGGTGAGACGTGTTATTGGCAATTAGTAGGTAGAGGCCAAGGATTCTGCTGAATATCCTACAATGCATAGGACAGCCACAACAAAAAATTATCTAGCCCAAATGTCAATAGTGCCCAAAGGTCAATAATTGCCAGTAGTGTCAATAGTTCCTGGTCTAGGTAGATCACAATCTTTAGGGTGATCTGATTTTGATTAAGTGGGGGTTATTTTATAACCCAATGAACTGTTGATAAATAATAGTAGGGCAAAAATAATTATTTCTCTATATTTGCAAGGATATTCTGTTGCACAGAGGTTCAGTTGACTCCCTTTCTTCCCCTGCACCATGGGAAAAAAGCCAATTTCTATTTTTGCTTTGATTCAGTTATAAAATCTCCCTTGTTCTCTCATTACGAGTTAAATAAAATCTTTAACATGTGTTCATATCTATATATGTACACATATATACACACATATGTTTATTTACATATATATGTATATGTATGTGTGTGTGTGTATGTATATATAAGCCAGGAGCTTGGTGGTTTTTTACAAATTATCTTTTAAAACTTCTTTTGAGGGGATCCCTGGGTGGTTCAGCAGTTTAGCGCCTGCCTTCGGCCCAGGGCATGATCCTGGAGCCCCAGGATCAAGTCTCGCATCAGGATCCCTGCATGGAGCTTGCTTCTCCCTCTGCCTGCATTTCTGCCTCTCTCTGTCTCTGTATCTCTCATGAATAAATAAATAAAATCTTCAAAAAAAAAAAACCCTTCTTTTGAACCTTGAGCAAATTGGCATCATAAGAACTATATTCTGGGGATGCCTGGGTAGCTCAGCAGTTGAGCGTCTGCCTTTGGCCCAGGGTATGATCCTGGAGTCCCAGGATTGAGTCCCACATCGATCTCTCTGCATGGAGCCTGCTTCTCCTCCCTTCTTCCTATGTCTCTGCCCCTCTCTCTGTGTCTCTCATAATAAATAAGTAAAATCTTAAAAAAAAAAGAACTAGGTTCTGAAAAAACATCCTGAGAGAAATCTGATGTGTTATAGAGACAGTTAAGATGGCTAACTGGTGTTTTTGGACTGTCTGAAATGGAGCTTGAAGGAAAATTTGACCCACAGTAAAGAAAACCTATAAATTATTTTTTTAAAAAGATTTTATTTATTTATTCATGAGAGAGGCAGAAACACAGGCAGAGACACAGGCAGAGGGAGAAGCAGGCTCCCCACAGGGAGCCCAATACAGGACTTGATTCCAGGACCCCAGGATCACAACCTGAGCCAAAGGCAGATGCTCAACCACTGAGTCACCCAGGTACCCCCAGGGTTATTCTTTTTTTTACAGACTTTATTTTTAAGTAATGTCTACACCCAACATGGGGCTTCAACTCACAACTTCAAGGTCAAGAGTCACATGCTCCACTGACTCAGCCAGCCCAGTGCCCCCCAAAACTTACAAACTATTCTAAGACAACGCTGGTAGAGAAGTTTTTACTGATTAATGAGGGTAGCGCTGGTATATGTCCCACCTGCTAGCTTAATCATTCTTGGGAAAACAGTGTAAGTGGGACATGAAAAGGAACCACCATCTCAGGGACTCTATACAGCTCCCTAAATCTCAAGGATTTGAATACGTACTATCAGCCTTTTCTATGGAGGACTAGATGCTTTTCCTTGCCAGAAAGCAACAGCATTTCCTGTGACTAGAAACAACTGTAGTTTGTCTTTCCTATTTGGGAAGCCTTATCTGGTGCTTGCTTCGGCACCACGTATACTAAAATTGGGAAACCCTATCTGCCTTTCTAGTGACTAAGGTGCTCTTTTGATTGGGACTTTAATTAAGGAATGACAATTTTGCCAAAAATCATGCCTTATCATCTTCAATCCTCAGAAAAAATAAGTAGAACTCGTTATAGATTAAAATTAAAGCTTCCTATACTGACAGAAGAATTCAGAAGGCCCTGGAGAGCCTGAGTGACTCATAATTTATTTGTGGGTCTAATATTTAGTGTTTTTCTCCCTCAGAAAATTATAAAAGGCCATGATATCTTGACCAGCTCTTTCTTGTGTTCTTGCTGTACAATTGGATTAAGCTGGAACAATTTATTGCCTTTTCACGTCAGGAATTAAACTCTCACTCTTGAACTCAGTGGTTGGGGTTAACTGCAAAACACCTGTTCTCATGTGGTGATGAAAAGAATTGCGTGAAGAAGCTGAAAAACTTGGAATCAAGATGGGCTTACCCGGACTGGGGATAGGTTTTATGCTATGGCAATTTCTAGAGAAACAGTCTGGAGGACATTGGAAAAGTTCATCCCACTGCCTGAGTTTTCCATGTGTTCATTCATGAAGCATCTGAGCTGCTGACAATGTCACTAAAACACTAGTGTAGTCTTTTGCCAATTCTGAGTTCCAGAAAACCATTGTCTGTCATCACCTGGCATTAGACATCATCCTGTTATGTGAGAGAGCCAGATGTGCAAATGGGGGTAATGTCTGCCACATTCACATTTCCTAGAAACCTTTCTGATGTGTGCATGTGCACACACGCATGTGTGTGGTACGCATGTGAGTGCATCTGCATAAGCAACCAAAACATTTGTTGAGTGAACAATATAGTCTGACCTCTGGGACCAATGAGTTTGCTTCTGGTGGCTTTTCCTGGATATTCCAAACAGGACTCTGGTCCTGGGTGCACACTTTTGTTACTGATGCTTTTTCTCTTCATAGGAATATCACTCATTAAGTGTGCCCTATGATGTCTAATCAAGATCACTTTTTTAAAAAATTCATGAGAGACACAGAGAGAGAGGCAGAGACCTAGGCAGAGGGAGAAGCAGTCTCCGTGCTGGGAGACAAATGTGGGACTTGATCCCAGGGCCCCGGGATCACAACCTGAGCCAAAGGCAGATACTCAACCACTGAGCCACCCAGATGCCCCTAAAGATTTTAAGTAATCTTTACATCTAACATAGGGCTTGAATCCACAACCCTGAGACCAAGAAGCCCATGCTCCACCAAATGAGCCAGCCAGGTGCTCTGAGAAAAAAAAATTAAGATTTTATTCATTCATTCATGAGAGACACAGAAAGAGAGGCAGAGACATAGGCAGAGGAAGAAGCAGGCTCCGTGCTGGGAGCCCAACGTGGGACTTGATCCCAGGACTCCAGGATAACGACTTGAGCCAAAGGCAGATGCTCAACCACTGAGCCACCCAGGTGCCCCTAGATCACTTTGAATGGGAAGTATTAATATGAATTCATGAGGTATTTTATATGTATTCAATGTGTTGATTTTCATACCTAGCTCTATCTGATGAAAAGATGTGGAACGAAGGACTAATTTAGGGCATTGAATACCTCTAGCATCTAGATCATGGTTCTGAAGTACCATTTTCCTACTTAAAAAAAAAATCAGAGCTTCTTGAAGAAATGTGGAATTCAAGATCTAGGGCAGGAATTGTGCAAGATGAACCTAGAATATCTTGTCACACCAGATAACCAGTTATGAACCACTGAAACTGCTTTTGTTACTTCACAAAAGGACAAAGTCTCAAGTCACATCGGTCTGAAACTTTGTATTTGAAATCCTATCTGCAGGACTGGAACATTACATTCTTTCCTGAGGAGCCAGTTTTTCAATACAGAAAAGTATCCTTGATTTCAGACCCAAGGTCAGAGTGTCAGAGAAGGGGTTTTGGGATGTGAGATTCCACATCTCTCTTAATTTTGTACTTTCCATAGAAATGGGACCCTGAATCCATTCCTCAGCCTGATGTTAATCCCTTTACACATGAAGTCTATTAAACACTACTCACAAAGAAAGACAAATACCATATGATCTCACTCGTGGAATTTAGGAAACAAAACAGATGAACATAAGGAAAAGGGAGAAAAAAAGAGAGGGAGGCAACCCATAAGAGACTTTTAACTATATGGGGCACCTGGGTGGCTCAGTGGTTGAGCATCTGCCTTTGACTCAAGTTGTGATCCCAGGGTCCATGAGATCAAGTCCTGCATCAGGCTCCCCATGGGAGCCTCCTTCTCCCTATGTCTCTGCCTCTCTCTGTGTGTCTCTCATGAATAAATAAATAAAATATTTAAAAAAAGATAAACTTTTAACTATAGAGAACAGACTAAGGTTTGCTGGAGGGGAGGAGGGTGTGGGATGGGCTAACAGGTGTTGGGTATTAAGGAGGGCGCTTGTTGTGATGAGACCTAGGTGTTATATATAAGCGATGAATCACTAAATTCTACTCTTGAAACCAATATTACACTCTAAGCTAACTAACTGAAGTTTAAATAAAAACTTGAAGCAAAACAGAACAAAAAACACAACTTCATTTACATTTTACCCGAACTTTGTCCCTCTCCTTAATCCTATAGAAACCCTATTTGCTCCTTCTTTTGCCCCACGGCTCCTTAGGTGTGTATTTTCCTCTGCTGTGCCAAGTTATCTGTCAGACTGCAAGTGAGTCTCCTGTGGTGTCTATAAGATAGACTGCATCATAAGGAAACTATCAAAGAGTGGCAGGGATATATCTAAAATAAGGCTACCATAAGCCAAAGACAATTTGGGACAATTTGAGTTTCAACAGGAATAAAGATTGCATTGAATGAAAATTCATCAAATATATTAAAAACTATTTCATCACATTTGGGGGATGATAGGAAAATAGATCATTATCTTGCAGATTCACACATTTTGTGGGAAACCACCAAGCATTTATTCTGTTTTTCTTATATAAATTGTCCTACTGAGTAACCAAATAGTAGATGATGAGTGTCTTTATTATTTTAGTATAATAAATTTCCAGCAAACTAGTGAAAATCATATAATAGAATATCACCATTTTGCAATGCCCAAAGAATTAATGTGGGTGAGCTTTGAGCATCAGTGATTATAAATGTCACCAAAAGAGAGACAACCAGGATACTATGTGCCTCCTGATGAAAGAATATTATTATCATCAAAAGTTTACCAAAAAGGGTAGAACTTGAGCCTGATTACAGCCCTGGATACAGGTACCAATTTTCAGGAAATAGAGAGGTCAGAGGAAGGCACTGAATTTCACCTTGAGTATGCAATCAGTAGAGTCTGTGCATGGGAAAGCGTAGCTCAAATGACCCAATGGATAAATTATAAAGACCAAGAGGGATGAAGATATAATCAAACATTAAAAAATTAAAAGAATCTCAAGAGATGGCAGATTTTCAAAGTGAGCATGTCAACAATAGGGTGTCTAGAGGTGCATACTTAGCAATGGAAGTATACAGAAATGCAAAGAATTGATGGTCATAACCAGTGGTGAGAGTGAGGGGAAAAGATGGCCTCATACGTTGTTTTGTCTCTCGGGAGGCTATTTAGCAAAAACTTACAACATTTTACTTTATTTTAAAATTAAAAAAAACTTACATTTAAAAATTATGCACTTTTTTTTTTTTTTTTTACCCAGCCATTTCCTTTCTAGATGTCTGTCCTAGGAAATACTCCTATGTATAGACTAAGAAGCTTATACACTCAAGATACTAATTAAACAAGTGAGAGATAGATACCTGCCCTCAGAGAACTTCTAGTTTAGCGGGAGGAGAAATAGCCATGAAAGAAATAGCCACCCAGACATTTGACTGACCAGGGTCGTAATGACAGTTATAAAGGAGGAACTCTGGGTGTTTTGAGAAAATATAATGTAGATATAATGTGGCAAACATAAGTGACACGTCTCCCCTAAACCTAATTTCTGCTGGGTTCTTGGGCTTTACATATATGTCCTGAATTTCCACAATTAACCTAACCTTAATATTTTGAACATATTAAAGTGGTATATATTTCATCCATCTTTCATCTCGAGACCCCCCTTGGTTGCCAAAAAGCAGCATCAGGCAGTTTCTAGCATTTAGGAGGATGTTACATAATAGTTAGAATGACACGTCACTGCTTAGCTTAAACAAGAAGAGTTGTTTTAGTTCATGATAAGAAAATAATTTCTAGGGATCCCTGGGTGGCGCAGCGGTTTGGCGCCTGCCTTTGGCCCAGGGCGCCATCCTGGAGACCCTGGATCGAATCCCACATCGGGCTCCCGGTGCATGGAGCCTGCTTCTCCCTCTGCCTGTGTCTCTGCCTCTCTCTCTCTCTCTCTGACTATCATAAATAAATAAAAAATTAAAAAAAAAAAAAGAAAATAATTTCTAAACCCAAAATTTATCAAAAAGGATCAGGAGCTCCTGATCCAATTTCAAAAGCTATTTTATATATTAGTTGGCTTGATGGTTTCAGAAAATACTGCCTGACCATAAGCCATAAGATGTAAAGGCTGAGGGTCCAGCTAAAGAAACTTCTGTTGAGTCTCTGTTATCACTGCTATACCCAACAGGAAGTAGAAGGGAAATGTTCTCTGTAGGGGAAACGGGGTACTTAAATCCACTTCTTTCATCAGGACCAGCAGTTGGTGGCCTGAAAGCTCCTCTAGAATCCACACCCCATGTCTCGCAGCCATCAGACTGCTGGACCTACCAGCAGGCTAGAGACTAAGGCCTTTCACTCCTCCCCTACTAGGGGTCTGCTGATCGACCTAAATACCTGGGAAGTAGAGATAAGTAATGTGAGAAAGACAGGGGCAAGAGTGTCTTTCTAGAAACGCCCAGATTGGTATGGAGAAACTCCCAGAGGAGAGGGCATTCACTCCTTGCCTCTCAGAGCAGCCCAGGGAAACTGCTAACAGCAGGGATACAGCACATCATGGTGCCACCAGGAGGGGGATTAAGAAATGGTCAAGGGAAGTGGCTGAGTGTCTTCCCTTTGCTCTCCTGTGGCATAAAAGAGATCTAGAAGGCCCCCACTTTTCTTCATGTCTCTAGTGGACATAGGAAAACCAGACTGTCAGCCTGAGGGAACTGCCAAGAGTAGACCCCTACACAGAAGGTTGTATGTGTGGAGGGGGTGAACAGCCCGAACCTGTGGACCAGAAGGAAAATTTGGCTGAGCTGAAGGGCTCAGTCAATGGGGCCCTCAACAGGACCAGGATGTTTCAACAGTCATGGGATCCCGTATCAAGTGCCATCAGAACACTCACTGACCTGTGACACATGAGGGCCATTGTCTCAGAAGTCAGTGAAGGTCTAGCACAGGGCCTTAGCCCAGTTCCTCCTGCTCCTGCCCCAGGGCCTTTCCACATGGTGTTCCCTCCAGCTTGGATGTTCTTCCCCACAAATTTACATGGCTCACACCTTATTCTCCCTCAGATCACAGTGAGCCATTTTATGGGCACCCCTTCGAAATGGCAAATCTACCACCCCCTGGTATTTGCTATCACCTTTCCAGCCTAATTCTGCTCATTATACTCATCAGCTATCATTGCATATGTTTCGCTTAGTTTTCAAAAAAATTTCTGCCTTCCTCAGCAGAACGTAAACTCAAGAGGACAGAGACTTTGCTCACCTTATTTTGTTCTGATTTGTTTAATGCTCTGACTCCAGAACCTATCGCAGTGCCTAGAACATGAAATCCACTCAACCGTGCTTATTGAATCACTTAATTCCTTTATGACATATCGAATGACTTTCTCCTAAACCCAGATGCTGTCCAGAGAAGGGGAAGGCGAGAGAAAAGACAGAAGAAATACTGAAAGACGGAATATTTGCTCGAAAGAGCTCAATTAACATGGAAACCATTTTTCAACTAGAAGAGTATTAGTTTTAACTGCTGACTTTGGGCCCAGCCTCTAATGAGCCTTCTCTGGCTTCTCCCAACTGTCCCACCAGCGGGATGGAAGTTCCTGGGAAAATTCAGATGATTTATGGAAAGTAAAGGAGATAACATTGTTTTGCATACCTCTTGTGTTCCATCTCTCCCCTCAATCTGATACTACGGCACAAACGCTATTGTAGCAGTTTGAGAGGAGGAAATTGAAACTCTGAGCTGGGGAGCTGCTTGCTAGAAGTCACGAAGTTAACAAATGGTGGGGCATCCTGACCAGGTTCTGAGGCTTTCGTCTGTACCCTGTGGTGAGTGGTGTGTCAGGCATTTGCCACAGGCAGATGCAAGGCCTGAGGTCAGCTTGGCTGAGGAAATTCACACAATCTGACTCTCTGGGCAGGTGGGGTGAAAGCCTTGGTATGGGCAGATCCTCCAGCCAGCTGAGCAGGAGGGGCAGACAGCTAGGCCGGGATGGTGGATTGGGCAAGACTGACCGTGGCCTGGACTGGTTAGCCTTCCCATGGCTTCCTCACCTGGTAGTCAAGGCCCATCAACACCTGAACCTTGAATGCTTCCTCAGTTTCCCCCTCACGATGCCACTAACCCACTCAATTGTGTGCCAGTTCCCTGAAGGCGCCAGGCGCTCTCCCACAGCTGGACCTTCCTTTGCACAAGATAGTTTCTGCCAGAGACACCCTTCCTACTTCCTTCTTTTCTCCTTTCCCTTCTAATCTCAACATACTTTTGGGACTCAACATTCCATCAGGAGGACTCTCTTGGCCCTCAGACTGGGCTGGTCCCTCCCATATGCACCTGAGATCCGTAGACCCCTCCGTCACTGCTCAGGTCACTCTGGATTGTAAATGTCATTCGTTGTCTCCCCCAGGGCCGCATCCTTTATCTCTGTGGCCCTAGCCACAGAGGCAGCAACAGTGTAGGTGAGTTTTTCTCTCTGGTTAAGGTGGTTGTGATCTTTACAAAGCCTCCATCATTCTGGGGACTATTTTGTAAAAGGCCCACTGTTGCCTCCTTCTTCCTGCTTCTCCTGTGCACTCTTTCCATTCTTTGTCACACGCGAGGCCACCTGCACCTGCTCCCTGAGAGGGAGAGAGGGACGGGGAGGCCGCGGGAAGCTCTGGATGTCGTGGTTGGTACCCAAGCTTGGGCCCTTGCTGCGAGCCAGGGGCCTCCTCTCTGAGCTTCTAAAAGGGGAAGTTCCCATCCTCCCGGGCCTGGGGATTCCGAGACCAGGCCTCAGTCTCCACCCCCTTGCCCCTCCTGGCAGAGGTCCAGGTTACCTGGAGTGAGCTGGGTCAGGAGCAGCAGTGCAGCCACAGTCAGCCAAAGGAGCTTCATGGCTCGAAGTGGCCCCAGGCGAGGCTGCAAGTCCGAGGCGATGGCAAAACTAACGGGGCAGGGCTCCAGCCTCTCTGGCTGGCGGTCCCTTTGTTCAGCCGGAACGATGTCACCCGCGCGTGCCCTCGGCCGCCCACGGCTTCGGCCCCCACACTCCCTGCGCCCAGGGTCTGCGGCCACTCTTGCAGCTGGCACGCCTCCTGTGGTCATTTGGTCGTCGGGGGTGGGAGGGGGAGGTAGGGGGAAGTAGGGGGGCAGGCAGCCGGGCCCCAGGTCCTTCCGCCCGCTCTACAGCGCCTGCCCCGAGGGATCGCCAGGGGGCGCCACGCACGCGGGACGCAGAGGGGCCGGGGAGACCCCACCCAGGCGCCCGCGGCACCTGTGAGCCCACCTGGTGTCCCAGGCAGAGGAAGTCCGCCCCGGGGCTGACGTTGGGGTGGGAGTGAGAAACATGATGTAACTGGAGGGAACCCGTGAGAACGATGGTGAGAGATGAAGCTCCCAGCACCAGCCTGGCCGTGCCCTGGGCCATCCGGCCGTCCGAGCGCCAACCGCGCCGGGCACCTGACCCGGGGGGGGGGGGGCACGTCTTCTGGACTCCGAGCTGAGCCCCTCCTTAGATCCAGGAACCAGCTGTTGGGGTCCCTCTGAACTCCCAGGTCTGGAAAGCCCCTTGTCTCCCTTTTGTTCCTGTCGTCACTATTCTGTTTTTAGGGTCTTGTTCTTTCAGTCTTCCAACAGTGTGTGACCAGTTCCCAGAATTAAATATCCCGTGTGGCTTCCATTTCCTGACTGGACGCTACTGGAGACAGACGTCAAGGGTATAAAAGCATATAGAGGGTTTGCAAGACAAAATGACTCGAAAACTATATCTGTAGGGGCAACAGAGTGAGGAGGTTGAAGACTGAAAAATAGGAAAAATAATGAGGTCAGGAAGTGTAAACAACTTATTTTTAAAGATTTTATTTATTTATTTATGAGAGACACAGAGAAAGGCAGAGAGAGAAGCAGACTCCCTGTGGGGACCCCGATGTGGGACTCGATCCCAGGACCCTGGGATCATGCCCTGAACAGAAGGCAGATGCTCAACCACTGAGCCACCCAGGTGCCCCTAAAAGGCTCATCTTTTCAAACAATGTATTCCTTGAGATTCAATCTGGGAAACAGCAGAACTGTAACAGTATTATGCGACAAGGAATTTATTATAAGAATTATACTCTATTCAATTGCAGAAGGAGCTGGGAAAGTAAAGACTCCCTTTGTACAGTCACTAAGGGAGCTGATGTAGAAGTCTGAGAAACAATGGACAAAAATACATATAGACAATTCACAAAAAAGAATTAAAAAGCTCTTGAACATGTGAAAAGATGTTCAACTTTACTCATAATAAGAATTAAAAAAAATCTGCTGTGGATTGAATTGCCGTCCCCCTCCCCCGGCCCCCAAAAGAGATGTTCAAATCCCAACCCCAAGCACCCGTGAATGTGACTTATCTGGAAAGAGAGTCCTTGCAGATATAATCAAGTTAAAGTGAAGTTATACTGGATCAGACTGAGCCTTATAAGAAAAGGGAAAGGAGTGAAATTTGGACAGAGACACTAAGGGAGAAGCATCGTGACAATGGAAGCAGAGATTGGGGTGACACTGTTGCAGGTCAAGAGAAACAAGGCAATTGCCAGAAGCTAGAAGAGAAGCACCAGACAGATTTTCCCTCTGAGCCCCCAAGGAGGAAGTGACCCTGCCAACACTTTGATTTTGAACTTCTAGTCTCCAGAACTGTGAGAGAAGAAAATTTCTGTTCTCTCTCACTCTTTCACAAATCAATCAATCAATCAAGCAACCTTAAAAAAAAAAAAGAGGGGCCACTGGGTGGTTCAGTCGGTTAAGTGTCTGCCTTCGGCTCAGGTCATGATCCTGGGGTCTTGGGATTGAGTCCCATGTTGGGTTCCCTGTTCAGCGGGGAGTCTGCTTCTCCCTCTCCTTCTGACTCTCCCCCTGCTCATGCGTGCATGCATGCGCGCTCTTTCTCTCTCTCAAATAAATAAATAAAAAATCTTAGAAAAAAATAAAATTTCTGTTATTTTAAGTCACCCAGGTTGTGGTCCTTTGTCATGGCAGTTCTTGAAAATGGATACATCATCATATCAAGTTTGTTATTACTAACACTAATGTATCTTTAGGTGTTTATGACAATGAACAATGAATATTGTTTCTGCCCAAATGGAAACATCCGTGCCCTTATTCCTTCTTTTCTGAAGAAAAAAAAATCTGCTCCAGGTCATTTAGGACAGCAAACTCTTAATGTATTCATTTACTTTCTTGTGGACACTGAATTTACCTCTGAAGAAATAAAAAGGAAAAAAAAGTACTGCATGTCCTATCACGTCTGTCCTTATCTCCAACTCCAGCCAAATAAGTTGTTGAAAAAGAAGGCATTTCTGTTGAATCTTTAAAATCTTGAATAAATATTGAAATAAGATATACTAAGTATTAATGTGAATAATGCTAAAAGGGGGACTGTGCTGTGCTCTGGACAACACAGAAACTTCCAAGGCTGAATATCATTGTGGTGCAGACAACGTCAAGGTTCTACGAAGCCAACTGTAAGAAGAGACTGTGGGCTGCTGTTGGTAGTGGTAATGAAGGGCTGTTTATATAGTTTTTCCATAAAGACACCAGGTGGGGGTGTCTTCCTTAAAACATTTACCTGGATCTCCAACACAACCCTGTTGGGGGTGCTGGTGTTGTCAAAGGCAACACCTGCCAGCAACCAGAGGTGTACTGGGGGGAGGCCTAGTAGCCCATGTGCCACATTAAGATGACAATGAAACCACAAGAATCTTGGACAGACAGCTTGGTCTTTACCACAAATATGGGAATGCCAGCCTTCCAATATATGGCCACTCTTCCCATTCAGAGTACCATAGAAGACTCATACCGTTTGTTCCAGGCATTGCGTTCCAGGCAAAAGTGAAAAGACAGGACATGATATTTGTTGAGAAACTAGGTAGATGGTTTCCTTCGACAACTCTGGCAGCTTCAGGCCCAAGAGATTTCCTTTCAGAGCTGCTGGGGGCTGCTGAAGCTGTTGCTGAGCTAGGTGAGGAGGCTGGGGTAGAAGGGTCCTTTCTCTCCCCAGCTGGGCCAGAGGGCACTTGCAT
Source organism: Canis lupus familiaris (assembly GCF_011100685.1). NCBI lineage: Eukaryota > Metazoa > Chordata > Mammalia > Carnivora > Canidae > Canis > Canis lupus. The sequence goes on along the minus strand of NC_049245.1, from coordinate 21,457,223 downwards.
GGACATTTCTGTCAAGGGCAGTGAAGAGTTGAGACCAGTCAGTTGCTGTTCCACCCATTCTCAACTGTGAGGTTGTCCCAGGGCCTCCAAGTTCCTCAAGAATAGATGAGAAATTCCTTCTCAGTTATGGTGGGCATCCAAATGTTGGCTTATTTGTGGGGCCCCTCTGTGGATATTTCAGAGGATGCACATACTATATTGTTCCCAAAAGTGATGATGAGCTCTCTGGTTGACTTCTTGTGACTCTTCCAGCTCCTGATTCTGGGGACCTTTTGCCTTGGCAGGAAGTCTTGTTCCATGGAGGGTATCCCATCAGGATGGTTTGAGTGTGAACACAGCACTTCATATGAACCGTAGTAACTAAACTTGGTGAGGATGCGTTGGACCTACTTTCCCTGGGAAATGTCATGGACTCCTCTTTTGGCCTATCTGGTACCAACCAGATGGCTGCATCACAATTTACTTACCCAGACCTCTGTGTGGACATGTAGGTTGCTTCTAATTGTTTGCATTGTAAACAGTGATAAACATTGTGGTTATGATCCCATTATTTATTTATTTTTTTAATTTTTATTTATTTATGTATGATAGTCACAGAGAGAGAGAGAGAGAGAGAGGCAGAGACACAGGCAGAGGGAGAAGCAGGCTCCATGCACAGGGAGCCCGATGTGGGATTCGATCCCGGGTCTCCAGGATCGCGCCCTGGGCCAAAGGCAGGCGCCAAACCGCTGCGCCACCCAGGGATCCCTTATGATCCCATTATTATTTGTAATGGTCAATGCCAGATATTTCAACAAAGAGGACTGGAGAGAAAGGATTGGCTAAACAGGTATTGACGAAAGGAGAGAGGATGTTGAAATGACACAAAAATAATAATTGCTGGAAGCAGCTCTAGCTCCAAAGGTTGAGGGAATAAAAGGAGGAGGTTGGAAGTATTTGCCTGGACAAGGACCCCACAGGGTTGGGATCTATACTTTGAGGGAAAGGAACTTCCTAGCTCCTACAGGCACATCAGAACTCAGAGGAGATGCTTGCCCATCCTCTGACCTATGAGGAGGGGCACCAGACAGCTGAAGTTGTTCCCCCAAGAGAAGTAAAGAGGCCTATGTTAGGGTGCCTGGGTGGCTTGGTTGGTTAAGTGTCTGACTCTTGGTTTTGGCTCAGGTCAAGATCTCAGGGTCATGAGATTGAGCCTCATGGTGTTGGGCTCCAAGCTCAGCAGGGAGTCTGAGATCCTCTCTTTCCCTCTGCTCCCCCCCCACCACATGCACACACGCGTTCTCTCTCTCTCAAATAAATAAATAAAATCTTTTTTAAAAAAGGCCTGTGTTAGGAGTGCAATTCACAAAATATGGAAAATTCAACCATAAAAAGCAAACGACCTGATTGAAAAAGAGGCCAAAGATCTTAATGGACATCTCACCAAAGAACTATAGATGGCAAATAATCATATAAAAAATGCTCCAGGGGTGCGTGGGTGGCTCAGTTGGTTAAATGTCTGCCTTAGGCTCAGGTCATGATCTAAGGGTCCTGGGATGGAGCCCTAAATTGGGCTCTCTGCTTAGGGGAAGTCTGTTTCTCTCTCTGGCTCTCTCCCTCCACCAATGCTCTGTCTCTCAATTTCTCTCTTTCAAATAAATAAATAAAATCTTAAAAAAAAAAAGAAGAAAAAGTGCTCCACATGTCATTGAGGAAATACAAGTTAAAACAGCAATGAGATATCACTATATGCTATTAGAATGCCCAAAATCTGAAACACTGATATCACCAAATGCTGGCAAGGATGTGGAGCAACAGAAATTCTTATACTCTGTTGGTGGGAGTGCAAATGGTGCAGCCACTTTGGAAAACAGTTTGGTGATTTAAAAGATTTTATTTATTTATTTGACAGAAAGAGCACAAGTAGGCAGAGCAGCAGGCAGAGGGAGAGGGAGAAGCAGGCTTCCTACTGAGCAGAGAGCCTGACTCAGGGCTTGATCCCAGGACCCTGGGATCATGACCTGAGCCAAAGGCAGACGTTTAACCAACCTAGCCACCCAGGTGCCCCAGCTTTTTTCATAATTGCCCAAACTTGGGAGCAACCAATATATCCTTCAGTAGGTGAGTGGATAACTTAACTGTGGTGCGTCCAGACAATGGGATACTATTTAGGGCTAAAGGAAATGAGTTTGCAAAGACATGGAGGAATCTTATTAAACACACATTACTGAGTGAAAGAAGCCAATCTGAGAAGGCTGCATACTCTATGACTCCAACTATATGACATAGGCAAGAACTATGGAAACTATAAAAAAATCAGGGATTGCTAGGGTTGGAGAGAGGAGAGAGATGAATAGGCAGAGCATAGAGGATGCAGTGAAAAATGCTTGTATGATATTACAGTAATGGATATGTCATATATTTGTCCAAACCCACAGAACATACAACACCAAGAGTGAATCGTAATGTAAGCTATGGACTTTGGCTGATTATAATGTGTCAGTGTAGGTTCATCAATTGTAACAAATAGTAGGGGATATTGATAATGGGGAGGCTATATTTGTGTGGGAGCAGGGGTCCTATGGGAAATCTCTTAGTTTCCTCTTAATTTTATTTTAAGACTGCTCTACAAAAATAAAGCCTTAAAAAAAGTATAAAGGAGCCTAAAACTAGCTGCTGCACACAGGGTGAAAGGCCATTGCTGAATTGGCACTGAGAGGACAGGGAGAAAGAAGGAGCTAGTCCTTTCGGTCTCCTTCAGCCTACAGTCTGTCTCTCTATCGCCCCCTATTGGCAGGACTATCAGAAACTGGCAGGGAAATGAAAAATGCAGTTCGCAGTTTCAGCCTCTGCATCGCGGGGCAGAGACTAGAAGGGTTGGTTTCCATCTAATACAAAGTTAGCTTAATAATTGGCATATTAGTGATCCCGGAGTTCTGGGATCGAGTCCCACATCGGGCTCCCTGCGTGGAGCCTGCTTGTCCCTCTGCCTGTTTCTGTCTCTCTCTGTGTGTCTCTGTGAATAAATAAATAAAATTTAAAATAAATTATTGGCATATTATTCCCTTAATAGTGAAAGGAAAGGATGTTGTGTCTTTTAGCTTTTGCTATGTAACAAGCATTTCAAAACTTAGTGATATTATACATTAAAAAGTCATTATTTCTCAGGGCACCTGGCTGGCTTACTAGGTGGAACATGTGACTCTTGATCTCAAGGTTGTGAGTTCGAGCCCCATGTTGAGTATGGAGATTACTTATAAATAAGATCTTAGGGGCGCCTGGGTGGGGCAGTCAGTTAAGCATCCAGCATCTGGTTCTTGGTTTCGGCTGTCATGATCTCAGGGTCATGAGTTTGAGCCCCCAGTTGGGCTCCAGGATCAGTGGTGAGTCTGCTTAAGACTGTCTCTCCCTCTCCCTCTGCCCCTCCTTCCTTGTGCTTATGCTGTCTCTCTCAAATAAATAAGTAAATCTTAAAAAAAATCATTATTTCTGGGGCACCTGGGTGACTCAGTGGCTGAGCGCCTGCCTTTGGCTCAGGTCATGATCCCATGGGGAGTCTGCTTCTCCCTCTGCCTATGTCTCTGCCTTTCTGTGTCTCTCATGAATAAATAGATAAAAACTTTTAAAAAATTCATTATTTCTCTTAAGTCTATCATTTGGTTGGACCATTTTTGGGGGGGCTGGGTTGGCTCAGCTGGGGCTGGATGGACTCACATGTCTGGTGATTGACTTGATGGCCACTGCAGATGCCTGGGTCCCACATCTCTCATCAGCTAGCAGGTTAGCATTGGTTTGTTCACATGATAGAAATCAAAGGGTTCCCAAGAGCAGCAGTGGGATCAGTACGGTGGGGGGATGTATCTCAACTTGTGAGCACTTTTCAGATCTCTTACATCCTGTTGCTAATGTCACATTGGTCTAAGCAATCGCTGAGGCCAGCCCAGATTTAAGGGATGGGGAAATAGATTCCATCTCTGTTGGGAGGAGGGAAGGGAGGCTCAGAAGACAAATTGACCAAAGTAAAGTCAGTTTAGTTTTAGCCTGACCCCTAACCTAAAAGTAAGCAAGTCATAAAAAGAGTCACACCATCCAACTCGTGGAAAAATCACAAGACCCCGCTCCCTCTGGCAATAAAAGCCACACAGGATGGATATTCTTGAAAATTGCTCCCTGTGGGTAATTCCAGGACAATGGAAAAACTAGCTGAATGTAAGTGATAAAACTGAAGGAAAAGAGTAAGCCCCTCCCTGTATAGTTGGCTAATTAACCACAAAAGACCTTATAATATCTTTCGTTAGAGGTGGGTGGGTCTTCTTCCTCACCTACGGAAGAGACTGCTATTTTATCTATGAAGTAGCTTCTTTCTTGCTTCTATGCTTAATGAATTTTTGTCTCTTTCTCTAAATGGCTTGCTCTTGAATTCTTTCTTGTGTAAAGCCAATAACCCTCTTGGGGAGGATCCTGAGGACCTCCCTCATGGGGCCTTGACCTCTCTCATCAGGAGGAATTGCCAAATATGGTGGACAACTTTGCAATCTGTTACAGAAGGTACAAAAAACGTCTCACTGTTACCAGATCAAATACATGGGTAGAGTTGAGGGAATATCACAACTTTTAAAATGTCAGAATCTAACTTCCTATTACAGAGTGACTGTGCTCCTTGGCTGGGAATTCACCAGTGAAACTCCAGTAGATAGAAGATTTCTGCTATGGAGTGAATGTTGTGCTCCCCCTCCCCCCCAATCAGGTGTTGAAACCTTAATCTTCAATGTGATGGTGTTAGGAGGTGAGGCTTTGGGGGAAGAAATTAGGTTTAGGCGAGGTTATTAGGGTGGAGATCCCTGGATGGGGCATTTGTAAATGCCCTCATAGAGAGGATAAATACCGGAGCTTTCTCTCCTCACCACGTGAGGGCACCAATAAGGCAGCTATTTGCAAACTGGGGAGAGGGCTCTCACCCAACACTGAATCTGTGGGGCCCTTGATCTTGGACTTCCCAGCCTCCAGAGCCCTGAGGAATAAATGTCTGTTGTTTAAGTGCTCAGTCTGATGTTGTGTGATAGCAGCCCAAGCTGACTAAGGTAATGTCTCTTTCAGAAGTTTTGGCATTGGATCTGATTGATGACCACATTCAGTCAAATTCCCATATCTGAACCTATCAATGAGATTCTGATTGGCTGCACTTGGCCAGATATCCACTGGGTCACGTGCACCTTCTGAAGCCAGGAAGGTGGGGCCAGCGACCCTGGAACCCCATCAGCCGAGGATGAGGAAAGGGTAGTTGCCCAAAGGAAAATCCAGGTACTGCCACTAGAAGGGCTTGGAATAAATGCTGAGTGGGCAAGGAAGACAGGCTGGCCACCATGGAGTACTGGAGACAGAAATCCTGGATTGCAGAGTGTGAACATGTAAGGCTTTGGAAGTTGCCAAAGTCCTTCAGGAAGTTTGCACCAATGCTCACTGCTACAAGCAGAATATGGAAATGCTACATTTTTGATCCTATGAATTTCTGGGGTTATTATTTTTTTAAAAAGAAGCTCTTGCCAGTTTGAAAGGTGAAGAATTCTTTTTTTTATTCCTTTTTTAAAAAGACTTTATTTATTTATTCGTGAGAGACACACACAGAGAGAGAGAGAGGCAGAGACATAGGCAGAGAGAGAAGCAGGCTCCATGCAGGGAGCCCGATGTGGGACTCGATCCCCGGCCCCGGTCCCCAGGATCACACCCTGGGCTGCAGGCGGCACTAAACCGCTGCGCCACTGGGGCTGCTCGAAAGGTGAAGAATTCTATAACCCAATGTTACTTTAATTTGTTTTTCCTGGATTCTGATGAGTCTATGGACATGTGACGTATGAAGTGTGTCCAGAGCTGCGACAGGCTGAACAGGGTGGGGTCTTCCCTGCTCCCAAATGAGTATCCCATGGACCCCATTCCTGAAACAGCCTGATGTAGTGAGATCCATGCAAGGACCATGGGGGAGAATATTAAGCTTTAAATAAAAATACATAATAGAATCTTTGCGCATAACTATTCAAAGAGTGGCCCAAAGTGGGACTGTAGTTTGCAAGTGCCATTTGGCATATGGGGTGTGGACATCCAGGGAAGGGGCCTCTGACTCCAGAGTATAAACAAGAGTTGGAGCCTGATGAGGACAGCCTCGTGAATCCTTATGTAAACCCAATTAACCTGGCCTATGTTGGCAAAAACATGAAGTTCTTCTGCATTCCATTTTCCATGATATTCAGCATCCCAAGAACCATATCACATGAGGACTGGGTTTATCCTTATGGCTCAGCTGTTCCAGTCTGCTCTTTGGTGAGACTGAAGCCCAAGGAGGGAAGCAGTGGTCCACCTAAGGTCACATGTCAGTGAGAGCCCATACAGGGAGCTCAATTATTTTCATTTCTTTCTCCCCCTCAATGCCCAAATCCTCCCTGACATGGAGCAGGGATGGGGGGGGGGGCCTCTTCTCTTCGAGAGAAAAGAATTAGATGTATTTTTCCCAAGGTCTGAATGAATGTCTTTTCTTCTCTATCCTTCTGCTCCCAAATTGGAAATCTGTTTGAAAATGGTGATAGTGGATCTCTGGACCAGATAATGCAGGACTCTGTAGAGCAGAATAAAGATTGTCTTTTTTTTTTCTTTTCTATGTATGGTGTGGAGTCTTGGAGGATTTTAAGTTGAGTTATAAAAAGGACTGACATGTATTTAAAAACAAATCTTGGGACGCCTGGGTGGCTCAGTGGTTGAGCATTTGCCTTTGGCTTGGGCGTGGTCCTGGGGTCCTACGATGGAGTCCTACATCAGGCTCCCCACAGGGCATCTGCTTCTCCCTCTGCCTGTGTCTCTGCCTCTTTCTCTGTGTCTCTCATGAATAAATAAATAAAATAAAATAAAATAAAATAAAACATTTTCTGGCTGTTGTGTGATTTCTCCCTGCAGGTCTCTGAAAGGTGAGAGTGGATAAAGGGAGGCACGTCAGCTCAGGGGTGAGCTGTGGGTGTGGAGGGGTCAGGGTGGTGACTGAGAAGTCTGAGGGAGGCAGGCTGTTCCAGGGCTGAGCACAACTGTGGGAAGCTGAGGCACGTGTAAGTGTCAAGTGTTCCAGTAGATTAGAAGGCGCAGAGTCCAGATCTCTCCTTTGCTTGTCACTTCGTCAAGACCAGAGACGAGTCCTTGAGTTGCCTGAAGACATGAAGGCTTTTTTGCTGACTTTGGCTGCGCTGGTGCTTTTGTCCCAGGTCACTTCAGGTAACCTAGGAATCTTCAGGGGGGAGGCATGGCATGGGAGGGGGTCTCAACCCGGATACCCCAATGCCTGGGAGGATGGGCTGGCAGGTGCCAATGTGAAAAGCTACTCATCCAGGGAAGAGGGAAGAGCCCCCAAATCCTGGGAGGGACCTACCCCACCATTTACTAGCTCTGTGACATCTCCAGCAAACCACTTGGCTCCTCTGAGTTTTAATGTCTCATTCTTCAGTTTAGAATAATAAGTCAGGTTGAAGGCTCAACATAGAACACACTGAAATTTAATGCAACACACATAGCCTCTTTATTTTCTAAATCCCTAGAAAAGGAGAACCAGCACCCAGCCAGATATCTTCTCCAGTAGCAGGTGCCAGAACTTAGGCGCCAAGTGTAACTTCCAAATTTTTCTGTTGGCACCCCCAGACCTTGACTCCTTGGTCAGCTCCAGGAGTGGGGGGAGGAGGTCTGGTGTGTGAGGAGACTGGGGGAGGACAGGGAAAGCAGGAAGGAGGGAGACAATAGTCCCTGAAATCACTTAGCTTTTGCACCATTCACAGCTGCTTTAGGGAAGGCAAGATCTCGTAACTACCGTTGCTTGTCTGTGCCAGCCCCTGTACCGGAGCCTTGAAAAAGGTCTAAGTAGGTTTAAGTAGAGAAGATTCTTTGTCAAACTTGCCCAGCCCAAAGTGGTTAGCATGAAACCCTCTCTATAATCTGACAGAAGCTTCTACCTCTGCTACCCTCGGCGTCTCTCTAGTCTTTCCACAGGGTCAGGATGGGAATGGATTGCTTGTGTCTGCTCATGGTACACACATGCATGAAACACCATTCACGCAGGGAAAAGGGAAGCACCTCCAAACCCCTAGTTAGACCCTGCCCTACCACTTATTAGCTCTGTTCCATTTTCCTCATTATTTCTTCTCCTCCTCCTTCTTATCCTCCTCCTCCTCCTCCTCCTCCTCCTCCTCCTCCTCCTCCTCCTCCTCCGTCTTCTTCTACTTCTTCTTCTTCTTCTAGAGGAAAAAAGAGAGGAGGAGAGGTGGCAGGGGGAGGGGCAGAGGGAGAGAGAATCTTTCATTTTTATTTTTTAAAAGATTTTAATTTATTTATTCATGGGAGACACACAGAGAGAAGCAGAGACATAGGCAGAGGGAGAAGCAGGCTCCCTGCAGGGAGCCTGATATGGACTCGATCCCAGGACCCCAGGACCCTGGGGATCATGACCCGAGCTGAAGAGAAATGCTCAACCACTGAGACACCCAGATGCCTGAGAAAGAGAATCTTAAGCAGGCTCCACACTTAGCACAGAGCCCGACACAGGGCTCAATCTCACAATGCTGAGATCATGATATGAGCTGAAATCAGGAGTCGGATACTTAGCTGACTGAGCCACTCACACACCCCAATATTTCTTTTCTTTTTCTTTTTTTTTTTAATGATAGGCACACAGTGAGAGAGAGAGAGGCAGAGACACAGGCAGAGGGAGAAGCAGGCTCCATGCACCGGGAGCCCGACGTGGGATTCGATCCCGGGTCTCCAGGATCGCGCCCTGGGCCAAAGGCAGGCGCCAAACCGCTGCGCCACCCAGGGATCCCACACCCCAATATTTCTTAATTTGAAATAATATATTAGGTTGAGGGGTCAACAATTCTGGTATGCAACAAATGTAGCTTCTCTATTTTCCATAACTCCTTTAAACTTTGCCAGGAACTTCCCTCCCACTGATGGGACAGTTGGAGGTTGGACATGGCACAGGGGGTGTACATAAACTCAGCAGATAATTATATCCATCTTTTCTAGTTTAAAGCATCCTCTTATTAATTTATTCTGCTTTGGGTAAATGTTTAGTCTTCCAGTGTTTCTCCTTTTACCCTTTCCCCTTCTTACCATGATGGCAGCTGAATTTAGAGGATAGTGAATATGTCATTCTTTATTTAAATAATTTATTTATTCAGCAAATAGTTAGTGGGGCAGGTGCTGGAGATAGAGCAGTAAACCATCCAACTAACCAGGCAACCCACTAACCAATCAAACAACTGCCAACCAACCAACTTACCAACCTACTAACCAACCAACCAACCAACCAACCAACCAACCAACCAACCACCACCAACCAACCAACCAACCAACCAACCAAACATACAAACAAAATCTCTTTCCCAGAGAAAGCGCAAAAGTCTAGGGAGGTGGATTTGCAATTCAAAAAGAGATGTTACAGGAATGTCTCACTGTAAAGATAACATTTGAGCAGAGATTGAAGGAAGTGAGGGGGTGAGCCACCCAAATACGTAGGGAAGAGCATTTATTTATGAGCTGAGCTCTTACAAAGGACACATTTTCCTTCATCTATTTGATTACCTTAGGGTTTTGAGGGCTCAGAGAGGAGAGGCAGGATAAACACTTGACTATCCTTGCTTGTCAGTTTGCAAGATAATGAATTCATTTTCTGTTAGTCTCTGAGATTGAGAAGTTAGTTTTTCCTAAATATCGTTTTGAACCCCTGGCTCTAAGTTAAGAGTCCAATCTATTGCAATTATCCCTATTGAAATGCACATCTTCCTATTCTTGACAGTGAGAACCTCTTCAATTTGGCTCTGGAATTTTTTGCATATATCCCCATTAGTCTTTGGTAGCTTGCTTGATATTTTTTAAGGGCAGACTATTTCAGGCTCATTTTATAATTTCCTGTTTAGGAACTCTGGAATAAGCCATATCTTTAAGAAGCTCAAACTTAAATTTAGTTCTTCTATCTCACATCAGTATTTTATTCCTTATACTGAGAATTTTGGCTCTCTAGGTTGCAGAGGATGATGGAATTAGAACACTCCAAAGTTGCTCATTTGATTTATCCTTCATTACATGTACAATAGTTTTAATATAATAACATCAATACTGTCACAGTAACATGATTACTCTAACTAGTTAACATTTCTAGTTAATACCTACCCTCATGATTCTTCTCCCATGATTGTAGTATACTGTATTGATGGTCAGAACATAGCCATTTCATGCTCTGCTCGCTTCTTTTTTTAAAAAAAACATTAATTAATTTATTTGGGAGAGAATGGGTTCAGGGGCAGAGGGAGAGATTGAGAATCTCGAGTGGACTCCCTACTGAGGACAGAGCCTGATGCAAGGCTTTATCCCATGACCCTGAGATCATGATCTGAGTCAAAAATCAAAAGTTGGATGCTTAATCAACTGAGCTACCCAGGCACCCCTCTGCTCACTTCTTTTTATCCCTTGGTAGTTCTGGTTGTACAAATGACTATATTTAATAATGTTCATATTAATCCTATGTCAATGCCTCTCTCATTTGGTTGTCTAAAGCTCTCGCTAGTCAATTCCTTAGAAAAGGCTTGTGGGAACAATATTTCCTGAGTTTCAGGGTCCTGACAACAGTTTGTTTCTGTCCTTTGGACTTGAAAGTCAGTTTTGTTGAATATAATGTTGTTTGCCTACTTTTTTCTTTCCTTGACTATCTTAAATATGTGACACGATGTTTTTTCTGGCATGAAGCATTATTGTCAAAAGTATAATATAGTTTTATTTTTTCTCCCTTATGTCACTTTGTGTTATGGAAGGCCTAAATGCTCAAAGAATTCTTTTTCTTTAATGTCCAGTAATTTTACTAGAATGGATCTTGCTTGGGGTCAATATTCTCAAGTATGCAGTCTCCTCTTTCAGTATCTGTTTTCAAATATTTATCTATTTCAGAAAAATGTATTGAACCTACTTTGTCATATTTGTTCTGTTCCCTTGATTTTGTTTTCCCCTTGGTGCCTTTAGTGGTTTCTATTAATTGTATGTTGGATTTCCTTTACCCATCATGACATCATCAATGTTTGTAACTTTTGGTTGATTCCTTCTTATGTCTTTCTTTCTTTCTTTCTTTTTTTCTAAATATTTTATTTATTTATTCATGAGAGACACACAGAGAGAGAGAGAGAGAGAGAGAGAGAGGCAGAGACACAGGCAGAGGGAAAAGCAAGCTCCATGCAGGGAGCCTGACGTGGGACTCGATCCCAGGACTCTAGGATCACACCCTGGGCCGAAGGCAGGCACTAAACTGCTGAGCCACCCAGGGATCCCTTCTTTCTTTCTTTTTAAAAACATCCTCTTTTTCACTCTGTATTTTTTTTAGGCCATTCTCTGCCATATTTATTTGATCATGTGTTCCTTCCAGATTAGTCTTTACTTATGAAATGATTTTTAGAATCTACAATTTTTTCTGAGGTCCTGTCATGTCATCTTTGAATTTTTTTCATGCAAGTGGCTTTTATACACTATTCATTGGATCCCCACAAGAACTGTTGGAGACAGATGGTGTATCTTGTTCTTAGAAAAGAGGAAATTGGGATCCCTGGGTGGCGCAGCGGTTTGGCGCCTGTCTTTGGCCCAGGGCGCGATCCTGGAGACCCGGGATCGAATCCCACGTCGGGCTCCCGGTGCATGGAGCCTGCTCCTCCCTCTGCCTGTGTCTCTGCCTCTCTCTCTCTCTCTGTGTGACTATCATAAATAAATAAAAATTAAAAAAAAAAAAAGAAAAGAGGAAATTGGAAAAGAGGAAATTGCTCTGAGAAAGTAAGTAACTGGCTCGAGTTCTTTCAGTTGGTTGTGGTATAGGCAGACCTCACGTCCAGGTCGATGGGTTCCAATAGTCCCTGCTCCTAATTATTATGACCCACTGAAACTGTGAGAGGGAACATTCAGGGAGAGCAGTGATTGGGATGGGTGTCCAGAAAGGAGGTGAGATTGAGACTCTACCATGACCCTATGAATCTAGAGGTGACTCCGTGTTCTATGATCTTCTGCGAGGCTATTAGCCATCTCAGGCCAGGACCTATCTTCCCTCAGGGCTGATGTTGACTCCTCCCCTTTTTTCCTCTTTGCATTAGGCAGTGCTGAAAAATGCTGGAATCTTCGTGGCTCCTGCCGTGAGAAATGCATCAAGAATGAAAAGCTTTACATTTTCTGCACGAGTGGAAAACTATGCTGTCTGAAGCCCAAGTTCCAGCCAAATATGTTACAGAGGTGAATCAGTGCTTGAAGCCTAAGGGCACAAAAATGAAGATAACCCTGTCCCAAGTCTGATCTCAGCAGATTCCTGAGCTTTATTAAAAAATACCCCTGGCTGTGTTCTGTATTTTTCTCTTAGTACACCTAATCAAACTCAGTTAGAAGAGACTTGGGTGGAGAAGTAGATAGAGGAGAGGAAACTGGACTTACCATGTGCTGGATGTATTTGTTATATCATCTATTTCTTTAGATCAACCTGAGAGGTAGTTATGGTTCTCATTTTTATTTTATGGATAGAGAAACTGAGGCTCAGACTAGTGGAGTGATTCACCCAGTGCTATTCACATAACTAACATGAGGAGATACTGGGATTACATACCGGGCTGCATACAGGCTTGAAAATAGCCCCTTGCCTCCTAGACTATAGCTAATATAAATAGAAATGCATATTGTATTTATTCAAATCTCTCCCATAAAAAGCTAGGGAGGGCAGTATGATAAGGGGGTCCTATTTTCTGGGGTTGTTGTAGAAGCTAAAGAGTTAAGCAGAAAGTTGTATTTATGTGTTTTCTCTCTCTCCATCTGTAGGTCTGTGCAATTCTGACACTTAGCACATACATCAGCATGTATAGTTTAGTGGGCTATCTTCACCCAGAAGGTGGGTACTGCCTGGCTTCATATCTTTTTGCTACTCTCAGCTAAAAGCTTGGCCCTGCCCTGGCCCAAGAGTCAGAACTGAGAAGGGGTTTCAACAGCATTAGCCCTGCAGTTTGGGGCTTGACACCAGGACTCCCCCCAAATGTGGTTCCTCTTCTGGCTCTGATTCCAAACCTGGGCATTCACTGTGGGGCTGAGTACTTGTGTGATTCATTTACCAGCTACTAAGTCCTTTCTACTTTCCCCCTACATACCTGTTCCCTGCCTCTTATCTACCCTTTCCTCACCCCAGGAGAGTTCTCCATCAGTGTGTACAGGAAGTACAACTTTGTTTTTTATAACACAGTCTGTATCACTTATAAACCTTCATTCCTCCAGATAGTGGAAATTTGATTTCTATCAAATCAGGGTCCCCTGATTTCCTAAGCTCCTCAAGGAACTAAGAGGGGGGAGTGATAGCATCAAAATGGTGACATAGGTCATTCTCAACTTCAGTCCTGTTCACAAAAAGACCAACTAGCAACTATCCATAGACAAAACAGCTCTGTGGAAATTCCAGAACCTGGGGGTGAGATGGAAACAACCCCTGGACCTCAGAAACAGAGAAAAAATTTACACTCTGATGGTACCACCCCTCTCCCAGGCCAGCATAGTGCTATACCAAGAAGGACCCCATGGGTCTAGGGTTTCTCCAGGGAGAGAAAGAGAACCTAAAGTGGACATCCAGCTGGGCCATATGGGATGCTTTCAGAGGGGCTCACTGGGGTCTTGCTTCATGGGGATTACTGTGAGAATCTGCAGGACTTGACTACAGAGAAACAGATAGAGATGGAGAAGGGGGCAGGGCTTATAGTAACCAGTACTCAGCTCTTGGATTGCACTGTTGCTTGCGGCAGACCTGAGCAGAGATCCCAGCCAGCATTTCTGGCCTCTGTAGAGCCAAGCCAGTGATCCCAAATGGCTAGGGAGCTCAGTTAACAGTTCACTTGATTTATGTTTCCAGCCAATGAGCCACACCAGCCAGAGTGCACGTCCTATGGCCTGCCCAGGCAGGGAAGCAAATTTGCAGTCCTGCCCAATTGTTGAGGATAGCCTCCAGTTCTGCTGACCAGGAGTCTGGCCAGAGGACCTGGGCAGCCACAGAGCCTATCCTACAGTTATGTTTGGGCAGGGAGCCAAGCCAGCAGCTCTGCCCAACTGTTAAGCATATAGCCTCTGGCCTGACAAAACCAGGGAGCCTGGACAGTGACCTGGGTAATTTCTGAACCCAGTCTATGGTACTTCCCAGAGGAGGAGCCTAGCCCACATCCTTGCCCTGCAACCCAGCCCAGCCCAGCTTACAGCCTTGCCCAGTTGTTGAACATAGCCTGTGACCTCTCGCAGGCAGGGAACCCAGCCAGTGACTCCACCCACTTGTCACACATAGGCTATAACTCCTCATGGGAGTCTGAACAGCAACCCCACTGACCATGGAGTACAGCCTCTAGTGCCACCCAACTGTGGAATACATCTGGAGGCACTGCTTGACCAGAGTATGCCCAGCAGCTTTGTCCAACTTCAGAGCAGGCAGTGGCCTTGCTCAAGTTTAAGACACAGCCTAAGCCCCATCTGACTGCAGAGCACAGCCTGAGGTTTCATTAGACTGCACCACAAAGCCCTGCTGCAGCTTGACCTGAACATGGAATCCAGTCAGTGGTGCCATCTGGCCTGGGAGTAAAACCCAAAACCCCACTTGACCAGAGGTGATTATGGAGCCCAGCCTTAGCCGGGCCCAGCTGCAGAATATACCCAGTGGTATCATCATGTCAGGAAACACAACTTAAGATTTCATCCAACCAAAGGTGATTGCAGAGCCCTTGTAGTGGTCCCATCTGACCATGGAGCACAGTTAGCAGCTCTGTTTGAATGCAGAGCCCAGCCAACAGGCCCACCCAATGGTGGACTCCAGCCAGAAAAGGCATTTCCCCCACCCCCATCTTTCCCCTTTCCATCTCAGAGCATGTCATACTTAGCTGTGAAAGTTTCCTCAAATCAGGAAAAAGACAAAGGTGCCCACTCTTACCACTTAAATTTAATATAATACTAGGAGTCTTAACCAGAACAATCTGGCAAGAAAAAGAAATGGAAATGAAAGGCATCCAAATTGGAAAGGAAGAAATAAAATTTTCTCTGTTGATGGATGACATGATCTTATACATAATACATCCTAAAGGCTACACCAAAAAACTTAAATCTAATAAACAAATTTAGCAAAGTTAGAGGATACAAAGCCAACATAAGAAATCAGTTGTGTAGGGCAGCCTGGGTGGCTCAGTGGTTTAGTGTTGCCTTCAGCCCAGGGTGTGGTTCTGGGGACCCGGGATTGAGTCCCATGTCGGGCTCCCTGCATGGAATGGAGTCTGCTTCTCCCTCTGCCTTTGTCTGTGCCTCTCTCTCTCTCTCTGTGTCTCTCATGAATAAATAAATAAAATCTTTAAAAATAAAAAGAAATAAGTCATGTAAAAAAAGAAATCAGCTGTGTTTCTGTGCACTAACGAATTATTTGGAAAATATAGAAATAAAAACAACCCCATTTACAACAACATAAAAAGCTATAAAGTACTTCAGAATAAATTTAACTAAAAAGGTGAAAGATCTGGATACTGAAAACTACAAGACTTTGTTAAAAGAAATTGAAGAAGATACAAATAAATGGAAAGATATCTCATGTTCATGGACCAGAAGACTTAGTATTGTAAACATGTCTCTACTACCCAAAGACATTTATGGACTCAGTGCAATTTCTAGCAAGATTCCAATGACATTTTTTTTTTTTTTACAGAAATAGAAAAGACAATCCTAAAATTTGCCTGGAACCACAAAAGATCTTGAATATCCAGAGCAATCTTGATAAAGAAGAACAAAGCTGGAAGCATTGTACTTCTTGATTTAAAACTATTTTACAAAGCTATCTATGGTAATCAAAACAGTGTGAAACAGACATAAAAACAGACACATAGATCAATGGGACAAAATTGAGAGTCAAGAAATAAGCCTACACCTATATGGTCAACTAATATTTGACAAAGGAACCAAGAATATTCAACGGAGAGAAGATGGTCTTTTCATAATTGGTGATGGGAAAACTGGGTACTCACATGCAAAAGAGTGAAAATATCTTTCACCATTCACAAAAATTAACTCAAAATGGATTAAAGACTTAAATGTAAGACTTGTACCATTAAACTCCTAGAAGAAAACAGGGAGCTGTTTTAGGAAATTGCAAAGGTTTTAGGAGCTCAGTCCAGGAGACAGGGACAAAGACCAATATATATATTTCTTTTCTTTCATAATGGCCAACCTTTATTAGTAATTACTATGTATTAGACACTCTACAAGTACTTTATCTGTATCATTTTTGTCAAAGAAAAACTGGACTTGAACGTAGTTAAAAGTGGTAAAAACAGATTTTATTCAGGATTATTGCAGCAGGGGAAAAGAAACCCCATGGTAAAATGGGGCTCAATTCTGAACATGGTGTGGGCAAGTGGGAATTTGCAGCCAGGGAGCAGGGTGAGGGTTACAGGTTGGAAAATTGCCAAGAAGAAATGTCTTAGTCCATTCATGTTGCTACAACAAAAATACATAAACTGAGTGGCTTATAAACAGCAAACAATTATATCTCACAATTCTGTAGGCTGTGAAGTCCAAGATCAAGGTGCCAGCAGACGCAGTATCTGGTAAGACTCTTCCTCTGTAGGCAGTTGTCTTTTCTCTAAGCTCGCATGGGTACAGCTGAAGGATTGAAGGAGCTGTCGGGGGTCTCTTTTATAAGGGCACTGATCTTATTCACAAGAGATCCCCCCTCATGGCCAAAAACCTCCAAAAGACCCTACCTCCCACACAGTGGGCATTAGGATCTCAACATACAAATTTGGGAGGGGGATGCCACGAACATTTAGACCACAGCAAAACTCATCAGGGGTGGGTGTGGGGGCAGATTCTGGCTAATATGACCCAGCAGGATTCTTGCTGAAGGCAGTGTGAGCAGACATCATCTGTGGGACAGTGGAGGCTGAGGAACCCGATGAGATATCAAGGGTGATCAGATAATGAGGATGGGGGGATTCCAGTTAGACCAATTTAGCAGAATTCTCGCTAAAACTGGGCAATGCAGAGACAAACTGGGAAGCCTAAAAGTTGAGACCCAGTTGAAAAAGAGTTTGGTTGAGACCAAATTGAAAAAGAAGCTGAGCAGAGTTTGGTTGAAAGAGAGAGAGTGTTCATCACTTTGTGTAACTGAAGCTATACTTTTTTGCAATTTCAGCTATTGTTTTATTATCAACATTATTATCAGCAGCGGTGGATGCTGCTGATGCCTTGCCAGACTCCTTCGTGACCAAAGGTTCCCATCCCCAGTTGCTGCTGCAAGGGTCACAGCTGCTTCCTTTTCAGGAGAATTGCCCTTGGCTAGATGACATGGGCACTGCCTTACCCAGAGGCTTACATAACCTCCTCTCAGGGGCAGTCTGTCCCCCAGGCTGACTGACACAGAAATGTATGAGGATGGTCTCCTTGCCTCAAGGTAGGACCAACTCTGGTACAATTCATGCTGCAGGTTCCCTGTGAGGTCAGGCTGAAGATGCTCTCCAGCTGGGAACACATCCTTGCCTAGCTCCTTGTACACACACAAATATATATATCACCCAATTAATAGGGAGGTAGACCTAGGCTATCACCCAGATAAGTCTACTCCCAGTGCCTCTGCTCTTAACCATGGCAGTATCCTACCTTAGGTGCCTTGGTTATCTTAGGTTCCAGGTTATTAATGAGGGTTCAAATTGAAGGACCACCTAAGGTTTCTCTGACTCAGAACATGTTCAAATTTGGAGGGAAACTTTGTATAGATAAGCTACTGGGCCTTACACTTCTTTAAACATCTCCTTTGAAATGTTTGCTGCTTTATTTTATTTTATTTTATTTTTTTGCTGCTTTAATGAAGGAAGAAAAGTATATTGAGAGATCTCACCAGAATAAGAGATCACGTTGCCCTGCATTCAGTGTGGAGAGAAGAAGCTTGGGATGTTTAGTTGGAGAAGAAAAGACCAAACAGACCCATGGTAGCTGTTTTCTAGTACTTGACACGGAGTTGTTTCTAGTCTCATTCTCTGTAGCTGTTAGGGGGCAGAAATCAGGATGATGGGTAAATGTCACAGGAAGGTAAATTCTGGTTCAATAGAAATAACCTCGTAAAATGACAGGAATCCAGGGATTGAATGTGTTATCTTGACATGTACTAATTTGTCCATCACTGGACATGTTTTAAAAGAAAAGATGAGGATTGTTTAGGGTCAATTTTTGCTTCTGATCTGTAACAGATGAGACAGCCTCTTAGTTCTGAATTCTAAGAATCTATGCTCAAAAAAAAAAAAAAGCCTCCATATTGTTAACATCACGGATTTTCTTTTCTTTTTTCTTTTTTAAGTATTTTTCATTTACCCTTGCATTAGTACTTAAAATACACATTTCTATTTCAAGATGACATTTAAAAATTCTAATACAACAGCAGCATAAATATAACTCTGCAATTACAAAAAAAGCTAAACTGGGATCCACAGTTAAGTTATTCTCATGTTTACAAGTATGATTCTGAAATAAATACTACTTCTAAGCAGCTGTTATCGGCTTTTTGGGTTTGGTTTAAATACACATATTTTCAGTTGTGGGGAAGCTTATATTCTTTGCACTGTTCTGAAAGGATTAAGAGCCCTAAAAACTGAAGTACTCAGTCTGCAAAACAGGCAGAAAAAAGTTAAGTAGGATTCCTATATAACATCAAAAGCATATGATATTCTGCAGCAATTGGAAGTACTTCAGAATTGGCAAACTGTCCTCTTTACAACTAATTTTAACAGAAGAGTTTAAGAAGGAGAATATTTTCTCACTGCATGTAAAAGTGACATGTTTCTTTAGTGCTAATTTGACTCCCGTGAATGACCTAGCTAGTTAATTGGTCACAAGTAATTTGGTTACCAGGCAAATCAAACCTAACTAAAAAGCAAGCACCACCAACAAAACCAAGACAGCTTTTCTTCTTCTAAGGTTTAGGCTTTGCCCAGAATTCCTTATACATGGAATAGCCCATACCAAGAGTCATTGCTCCCACGACAAAGCCTTGGGCTGCCACACGCATGTGGATCAGGTGAACAGACATTTTAGTATTTCCCCTGCTCTTTAATTTATATAATCCATATGCGACGATTGCTGCAAACCCCGCCATTCCAATGGGAACAAATGGTGCCTCTCTAGCTTTTCAGATAAGTTTAGATCCCTGATCTTCATCATATGAAGAAAGAAAAACATCTGTGCCAGTTGACATTGTGACTGAAGAATCCTCCAAAGACAACGCTCTGCCCAAACTCCAACCGGCTTCTGGCTCTCACCCATGCCCGCAGTGCAGCCGCAACATCACGGATTTTCAACATGTTTTTAAAGCCACAGAAAACTTTTAAAAAGCAAAGACCTGAATGGAATTCAGACAGATCAAAGGAAAGATGCTTAGGTTAAAGCTGGAAGAGAAAGGGAGGGGCCAGAGCCCTACCTTCTTAGCCTCTCTGGATTTTCTGATTTTGACCCCAAAACCAACTCTAAGTTTCTTATATTTGCGTTCAAGATTTTAAAATCCTTAGGGCCAGGCAATTCTGCAACATTATATCATGCATGAACTCCCAGCTATAGCCATGCCATATTTTCATTGTTTCCAAATGGCTCACAAGCCCTCCAGTCGCCACTGCTCTGCTCAAGGGGCTCCCCTACCCACAACAGCTCCCCTACCTGCAATACGCTCTTATACCCTCCTCTCTGCCATTTCTCTGAAGTCTGTCTTCTTTCAAGGCTCTGAAGAAGGTCCTCCATGAAGCTCTGCTGACCCCTCTGGCCTTTGCAGATTGTCCCATGTTCTGTTCTACTGGAATATGGTTTTGTTTTGTTTTTGATTGAACACAGACAACTTTGTATTGTTTTTATTCATGTGGCCATTCCACCTGACCACTGTAATGATGTATGTAGAGGTTGTTAATACTATTCAGCAAATATTTCCTGCTTTCTGCATTTAGTATCTCTGCCCTCTTGTGGTTGAATGGGGCCTAGGCCCAGGTCACTGTTGTAGCCAGTGAGTTATGTCCAAGGTCAGGGCATGAAACCTGCAGTTGAAGACCCACCAGAGGTCTGTTTTTCCTCTGCCATGGTGATTATCAATGACTGAGTCGCTATCAATCAGTTTGGTTTCCTGAGTTAAAAGATGTAGAGCAGGGTCCTCAGCCAACCTGCAATGGACATGTAGCATGAATGAAAAATAAACTTTTGTTCTTATAAGCCATCAAGTCTTGTCTTCCCCCTTCACTGCATCATAACTGTTGGGCCCAAGATTGTGAATCCGATAAACCACCAAGGAGCCGACACTGATGCAAACACACGAGGGTTTATTTACAAGCTTGAGCTTAGGTCCAAGTTTGCCCTACACAGTGGAGCAGGGACTTGGACCCCGAGACTAAGAGGCGTAGCAGTTTTATAGGGGCCAGTGGCAAATGGGATTGTAACATACGCAGAAAGTTGCACAGTCATGTGGGTCCACACGCAGGTGGCCAATTGAATTACATTTTACCCTATAGTATCCATTTGAACTGGCCTATTACTTTGGTCAGAATTGGCGGGCAGTTTTGGTGGACACAAGGCGGGGTTACATTGTTATGAGCCGGTGTCAGGTAAGGGTGTGCCCAGCAGCCTTAAGCAATAAGCAGGTCATGTGGGAGTGATGCAGGAGGTGGTGGGTGCAGCACAAAATGGAGTTAGTCCTGCTCTGCTAGTCCAGGGGTAGGGGATTTTTGTTAAATTTCCTGGGTCCCACAATAACCTAGTTTATCCTAATACAGTTGACTACTGGGGGATAGTATCCTATAATGTTTTGTATTTCTGATGCTCAACAGAGCACCTTGTTCATAGTTGATGCTCAATCAAGATCTGATTTATTTAGCGAACATTTCTTAAGTGTTTTTTGAAGTTCATTTAAGAATGATTGCTTTCCATTTTCCTGAAGAAGCTGTGAGCATTTTAGGGACAAGAACCCCTTGGATAGTTCCTCTGCCACTGTGTCCTGGGTACCAGTCCACAGGAATATAAATTGAGGCCTGCATAGGGGGGATATGTTGTGTGTAGGGGCCAGTTAGAGAAAGACATTCTAGGAGGGATGGAAACATGACCTGATCTGGAGACAGCAGTGGTTGGTTCCTGGGAAAGAAGACAAATGAAATGATGCATTGAGAGAAAGAGCAGCTTCTAGAAAGGTTTGGGCTGCAGCAAGGAAGCCAGTGAAGTAATCCTAGGAGGCACAAGAGAGCTAGAAACAAGGATACACTTGGAAACTCTGATACAGTCTTTCACTGGAGCTCAAACAGAGATACACTGTATATGCTCCAGACACAGAAGACAGATCAGTCCTTGAGCCTGGATTCTGGGTAAACACTCTGGATCTTAGACTTGACATTAGTTTAGTTTTGAAATTTTCAACCTTGATTTGAAAAAGCACAGTGAGCAGAGAGGTCTCTGAATCACTGACATCCTTGCCCCCTTTATTGAATACTGATTTTGTCAACAAGGGAGGAGCCAGAAGAGTCGCAGGGAGGAAAAAGGTCAACAGTCATATGCTCCAAGAAGTCCAGGCAGGTGAGAATTCATGGTAAATACTGACAGCTATGTCACCAGGGCTTTCCTGTATGCCAGACATTGCTCCATGCACTTTATGGGTATTGCCTTATTAATCTTCACAGCAAACCTCTGAGGTCAGCAGTGCTGGCTCTATATTAGAAATAGAAAACTGAGGTTCAAGGACATTAATTGGCTTAAGGTCACATGGATAATGATATATATATATATATAGTGGAATATTAGCCATAAAAAGGATTAAATCTTGCCATTTGCAACAACATGGATGGAGCTAGAGTATAATGTTAAGAGAGATAAGTCAGTCAGAGAAAGACAAATGCCATATGATTTCACTCATACATGGGATTTAAGAAACAAAACAAAGGAACAAAGAGGAAAAGAGAGAGAGAGGCAAACCAAGAAACAGACTTAACTATAGAGAACAAACTGATGGTCACCAAAGGGGAGGCAGGTGGGGGATGGGTGAAATAGGTGATGGGGATTAAGGAGCACACTTGTTGTGATGAGCACCAGGTGTTGCAGGGGTGCTAAATCGCTGTATTGGACATCTGCAACTGTATGTTAGCTAACTGGAATTTAAATAAATATAAATAATAAAAATTATTTTATCATTTATTTAAATAATACAAATTTAAATAATTATAAATAATAAAAAGTTAAAAAGAAAATAATTATAAATAATAAAAACTTAAAAAGAAAAATAATTATAAATAATAAAAACTTAAAAAGAAAAAGTCACGTGGCTGAGAAGTGAGAAAATGAGGATTTAAACCCAGATCTGTTTGTTTTCGAAACTTTCTTCTTCTTTTTTTTTTTTTTTTTTAAATTTGCCCCATGCTGGCCCTGGTGATAGGTTGTCATACATCATTTCAAGAAACTTGAAGAAAAAGTGCCCGCGTATCTGCTGCCATTGCTAATTACTCATAGCACCAGGAGCCAGAGAGCAGGAATGTAATAGAGATAAACATAGAAAGCCAGAAAATCTCCAAGCATCATGTGGGCCAGTAGTCTCATCATCTTTCCCCACCAATCTCCAATGTCCCCACTCCCAAAGACTGCAATGAAGCAAAATGTAGATGGGAGAGTCTCCTCTACTACTGAAAACCAGTGTTGATTCTGCTAAATAATGCACATAATGGTTGCATGTCCTTCCTTTGTTAGGCCATTTATTCTGCTAATCAGCATCCATAAGAACAAGCACACAGGGTTATGATGAACTTCTCTACTAGGAGAAGTAGATCTTGAAACAGTTTAGTGGAGAAAAAACTCCATGCTTTTCAGGGTTCTTTGGATGTACAAAGGAAGTCCCTTTAAGCCTAAGGCTTCTGCATGAATGGGGCTCCCACAAGATGCCCTCTTCTCTCTCTCCAGTCTTTAATGACTCTAGGAACAATCTTCTTCTCAAGAATGGAGGAAGTTGTGCCTTGGTTTTGCCTGGAGTCTTGTAAACTCAAATGGCACTTTGGGTTTCTTTTCAGCCACCTTTCTGGAAGGAAAGGAAATGAATTCTAGTCCATAGGGCTGATTTCCTTACTAGTAATCCATAGAAGAAAAAAGCCCTTGTCAAGGAGCACTTTTTTTTTCTTTTTTCTTTTTATTTATTTATTTTAATTATTTTATTTTTATAAATTTATTTTTTATTTGCGTTCAATTTGCCAACATATAGAACAACACCCAGTGCTCATCCCGTCAAGTGCCCACCTCAGTGCCCATCACCCAGTCACCCCCACCCCCCGCCCACCTACCCTTCCACCACCCCTGGTTCGTTTCCCAGAGTTAGGCGTCTTTCATGTTCAGTCTCCCTTTCTGATATTTCCCACTCATTTTTTCTCCTTTCCCCTTTATTCCCTTTCACTATTTTTTATATTCCCCAAATGAATGAGACCATATAATGTTTGTCCTTCTCCGACTGACTTATTTCACTCAGCATAATACTCTCCAGTTCCACCCACGTGAAGCAAATGGTGGGTATTCGTCATTTCTAATGGCTCAGTAATATTCCATTGTATACATAGACCACAGCTTCTTTATCCATTCATCTTTCGATGGACACTTTCTTTTATTTACTTGACAGAGAGATAGAGAGCCAGAGAGTGCGCACGTGTGCGTGTGTGAGTGTGTGTGTGTGTGTGAAATCACAGAGGGAGAAGGAGAAGCAGGCTTCCCAAAGAGCATGGACTGGGGGCTCCATCCCAGGACCCTGGAATTATGACCTGAGCCAAAGGCAGATGCTTAACTGACTGAACGACCCAGGCTCCCTGACTTTTTTCTTTCTTTTAGTTCTCTGTTGCAAGGATTGAGTTAATTATTTACAGCAAATTTGTTGTTGTTGGTTTTATGCACAGCCCTTCTCTTATTTTATTTTTACTGATTTATTGATTTTTTTAAATCCCCACAATCAACTCCCAACCATGTCCTTCATAGGCAACTCTTCCAATGGTTTTTGTATTTTTTTAAATATTTAATTTATTTATTCATGCAGGGAGCCCGATGTGGGACTGGATCCCAGAACTCCAGGATCATGTCCTGAGCCAAAGGCAGATGCTTAACCAGGCGTCCCTCTTCCAATGGTTTAATGTGTACCTTTTTAAAATGTAGGTATTTTTATTTTACATAAGTAGCTTTAGGTCGTATATGTCATTCTGTTGCTTATCTTTTAAAACTAGCACTAGTTTTTAAAGAAGTCAACTTTACTCAGCTATGATTTCCACAAAATAAAATGTACCCATTTTTAAAATTGAAATTCATTTGCCAATGTATAGTAAAACACTATACTTACATCAGAATGCACCTATTTTAAGTCGGTAAATTTTAATGAG
The DNA here is from genome assembly GCF_011100685.1 of Canis lupus familiaris. Lineage (NCBI taxonomy): Eukaryota > Metazoa > Chordata > Mammalia > Carnivora > Canidae > Canis > Canis lupus. Next base: position 21,432,801 of record NC_049245.1, on the reverse strand, counting down.
CTTTGACTCCTACGTGTAGAACATTCTTAAAGTTCTCTCGTGTTTCATTTCAGTCAATGCCTACCCTACCTCTTCTCACCAGCCCCAGGGAATCACTGATGTGGTTTTGTCTTGTTTTGTTTGTTGGTTTGTTTGTTTTTTTGTCACTGTAGATTAGACTTGTCTTCTCTAGAGTTTCATACAAGTGGATTTATTCAGTATATTCCCTTTTGGTGTGGCTTCTTTCATTCAGTCCAATGTTTTTTAGATTCCTGCATATGATGTACAGCAGCAGTTAATGCTTCTTTGTTGATGAGTAGTATTCTATTAGATGGATAAACTGCCATTTATTTCTTTGCTACTTGATGGATATTTAAGTTGTTTCTACTTATGATAAATAAAGCTGTTATGAAAATGTATGTGCACTTTTTGGGATAGATGTAACTCTTTCTTTATCTTGGATAAACACCTAGAAATGGAATTGTTGGATTGTATGCTAAGTGTGTTTAACTTGATAAGAAATCATCAAACTAAAAAACAAACAAACAAAAAACCAGGGTGCCTGGGTGGCTCAGTGGGTCAAGTGGCTGACTCTGGATTTCAGTTCAAGTCATGATCTCAGGGTCCCGGAATTGAGCACTGCGTCAGGCTCAGTGCTAAGCATGGAGCCTGCTTAAGATTCTCCCTCATTCTTCATTTGCCTCTCTCTCCCCTACCCCTGCCTCTCTTTCTCTTTTTTCTAAAATAAATCTTTAATAAAACCCCTAAAACCAAACCAAACCAAAACCCCCATCAAAATGACTTTCAAAGGGGTGATACCTTTATAGTGAGCACTGGTTTTCAACATTCAACCATATTTATTTTTGTGCATCTAATTCTCCAGCTTATGATAGCTCTCACCATATTCCCTAATGGAAAGTGTGGAGATTTCTTTGGACCATTTCTGGGTCACAACAAATGCTTAAACTTAATTCAACTGCATGTCATTAGATTCCTTCCATCTCAGAGTAGGAGCTAGGTTTTGTGGGGCCTGCCACTTTTAGAATTTGAGGATTCTTTTTAAGAATAACAGAAGGGGTGCCTAGGTGGCTCAGCAGGTTAAGTGCCTGCCCTCAGCTCAGGTCATGATCCTGGAGTCCAGGGATGGAGCCCTACATCAGGCTCCCTGCTCAGTGGGCGTCTGCTTCTCCCTTCCTTTCTGCCCCTTCCCCTGCTCCTTTTCTCTCTCTGTCAAATAAATAAATAAAATCTTTAAAAAAAAGAACATAAAATTACAAGCTCAAAATTAGGTCCAAAAGTGAGTATGTATTGAGAATGAGCTAAGCAATTACAATAGATGACTGAGACCTTTTAAGATCATTAGCCTGAAATGCTTACTTACTAACATTTCCTGATTACAGCCTGTTTCTCCTCTTTAGCTAGAACATTCTAGAATTCTTGACACTCATAAGAATCCAAGCAAGCGATAGGCCTTGAACCTACATGAGCTTCATAGTCTTTCTTCTTCTGGTCCACACTCCACCAGCAGTACATGAGGATTCCTCTCTTCTCATTTCCTTGACCTCATTTGGCATTATTCAGCTTTCTAACATTTGCCAGTCTAGAGCCAGCCTGCTGCCTGATTTTGCATGGCCCATTAGTTAAGATTGGTTTTTACATTGTTGAATGGTTGAAAAAAAATGAAAGGAATAATGTTTAGGGAAGTGTGAAAGTTCTATGAAACTCAAATTTCAGTGTCTATAAATAAAGTTTGATTGGAACACAGCCACACTCATTTGCTCATACACTGTGGTTGCTTTTGGTCACTATCTGGGCCTTTGCAGAAAAGGTCTGATGACCCGAGGCCTAGAGGGTTAATTTTTCCTGGAGACAACAGTCCTATTCCATATATGAGAGGAGATATTCCTTCTGTTGGTGTGCCCCCGTTTCTGCCCATTTTGAAATGATAGCTCTTCCTATTATTATTGTTATTATTATTATTATTATTTAAAGATTTTATTTATTTATTGATGAGAGACACAGAGAGAGGCAGAGACATAGGCAGAGGGGAGCCTGATGTGGGACCTGATCCCAGGACCCTGGGATTATGACCTGAGCCAAAGGCAGACACGCAACTCCTGAGCCACCCAGGCATCCCAGTTCTTCCCATTATTGTACTAAAAAGCATTTGGCTCTTTTCTGATCTATGTGCTGGCCTTATGTACCAGTAAGCCATTACTATATATCCTTCCACTCCCAAACTCAGGGCCTTAACACAGAAATGCTTTATTAATACTCAGGTGCCTGCAGCTAACTGGACTTTGGCTGGATAGCTCTGCTTGGGGCTGGAGTAGCTGGGCAGCTTTATTTCTCACTGCAAATCTATGGGTCAGCTGGAGTAGCTCTACTCCATGTATCTCTCATCGTCTTTGGACCACTGGGTATGTTCTTCTCATGGTGACAGCAGAGGCACAAAAAGGCAAGTGAAAACATTCATTGCTTCTTAAAGCCTAGGCTCAAAATTGGCACATTGTCACTTCTGCCCATGCATCATTAGCGAAGCAAGTCACATAGGCAAGACAAAAGGGAGGGAGAGCGAAGCACATCCCTCCTGGAATGAGACCTTACAAATGTGTGGATTCAAGGAGGGGTGTAAAATTGGGGCCAATAGTACAGTCTACCATGTGTCATAGGAAACACCACGATGGGAGCAAATGGCCTTTCCTTTGCCACCTAGGAAGATGCTACTTGTTCTTCTCGAACACACATGTTAAAAGTAAGGTCTGTGGCCTTCCTGCTCATTCCACTCCACAAATGCTGATATGTGAGCTTCTAGTGGCGATGGCCATGGAGCTATTAGGTATTTCCCTCTGCTTCTGCCCCTTCTTTACTATCGTCTAAATGAACCACCAACATATGGGACATCCAAGGGTGACCTCACGGCTGGAGGGAACCCAAGGAATACAGAAGTATCAGTCCTTTTCTGTCTCATTGCTCTCTCTTTTCTTTTACCAGACATCATGAATTAATAGTAAAAACGTTTCCCCCTTCTTGGCTCCCCGGTTATATTATAAACCTCTTCAAAGGCAAGCCTATGTCTTTGTTAACATCTTTGTTAACATCTCTTCCCCCTGTCCTGACCTCCTCTGGAAGTGCAGACAAGGAGGTATATTCAGTAGCCAATCAACCAGTGTGGTTGACTACTTGCCTGTCTGTCTAATCTTAAATGACTGTTCCCTTTCTGGTTCACTGATCATGGGCCTGCTATGTTCCCCGAGGCAATAAATAGCAGTGTGGACTGCCCAGAATGGAGACCTCTGCCTGTCTTGCCAGCCCAGAAGCCTCAAGCCTCCTAATCTTCCCCTGAGCATCCAGCTTTCATGAAGCTCATTCTCCTGATGTTGGCTGTTGCCCTGCTCCTGGTCCAGGTCACCCAAGGTAAACAGGATCTCTCCCAAGGAGCAGTGGGTCATGTTCAGGGAATTCTGGGGGGCCCTAACAGCCTGGGCGAGGAGGATGGCAGGCTCCCTGTAGGCCTTCGGATGATCTCTGTAGCCAAGGGAAAATTTGAGCTGTCTGATACCAACTGATTTTGCCACTGCCCTTACTTGACTGCTCTGATCTTCTTTGCTCTGGAAGAGTGGAAGATGATGATCTAGGAAGAGGATACATGGAAGAGAGATTTGGATGTGGAATATAGAGAAAATGGGTACTTTTCCAAAAATATTGAGGAGGGGACTTGAATTTTGATCTAGGGTTGCCTCTATGAAAATGTTCCTGAATTTATTTTCTTTTAAAGTTTCCATCTATTCATTTGAGAGAGAAAGAGAGTATGCACACTAGTTGGGGGAGTCAGGGGAGGAGCAGAGGGAGAAGCAGGTTTTCTGCTGAGCAGGGAGGCTGATGGAGGGCTCGATCTCAGGACCCCAGGATCATGACTGAGCTGAAGGAAGACACCCAACTGACTGAGCCACCTGGTAACACAGTTCCTGAATTTCTGATTGAGGATTCTAATTCCTTTCTCAGGCAACTTCAATTTATCTGGGCTCTTTTAGGTTCCTCAGAGCAGCTGTTCCTAATGATCTTGGCTGGTTAAGACCAGTGAAAAGGTCTAGGATGTTGTGGAGTAGGGAGTACAACATTCTTGGGAATTTTACGATGCCCTAGAGGATTTGCAGATTTCCAGATGAGTGTATTTTGGATTCCTGTCCCATCTCATTGATATGGTTAGAGAGGGTACTGAGAGCAAAGGGGAAAGGTAGCTGATACTGGGCACCTGCTTCCATTATTCTATGGGGGAGATGAACCGTTGGGAGAGAGGGGGACCTCCTGTCTTCCCCAAAGAAGCTGGCCAGGGAGGGGAAGCTGCTTCATAGGTCCCAAGCCACCAAGTGGGGAGGGCTTTAGGGCAGTGACTGATGACACAAATGAGAAAAGAAAGGATAATGGCCCATAATCTCTCCTAAATCTGGAGGATGCCTTGTAAGGGCTTCTTCCCCACATATGTCCTATTTTCCTCACTAACGTTTTCTCTGCTGAACTTTGACCTCCTCCTTCCCCAGGCTTCTGCTTTATTTCAAGACTGATCCTGCTCTCTCCTTTTTAAAACAAACAAAAATTTTTTTTGTTGTTGTTCTCTCCTTCCCTTTTCATTTCAGCCATGTCTTGCTGGGGTAAGTTGGGAAGGTGCAGAGCAACGTGTGAGAAGAATGAAGTATTTCATATATTGTGCACCAATGAAGCTAAGTGTTGTGTACACCCCAAGCATGTGCCTATTGGAGCTGGATCCTCAAGCGCACCTGAAAGCCTGGGGTAACCTCTGCAAGCTGTCCCCTCTTGCTTAACTTTGAGTCCAACATCATTAGAGCCCACTGTTCTATTAAATCATTCTTGGCTGTACCATCTGTGTCGGGCAGTTCTGCCTCATTAGACTTACGAATCAATAGCAAAGGAAGGTATGTGTGTGCAGATTGAGGAGAACAGGGTGGACCAGTAGGTAGTGATAGTCTGTTTTGCACAAAGCTCCTAGCCTGCTGGCCCATCGCTTGTCCCAGATGCTGTAAATGAGGAATGTTCATTCCAGCCATTTGATTCTTGTTTTCTAGGCCAGCACTGCTGGTAGAACTTTCTGCAATGATGGAGTGTCCCAGCTCTGTGTTGTCTAATATGGTAACTACTAGCCAGAAGTGGCTATTGAGCATTTGAGATGTGGCTAGTGAGTAAGTGCGGGTCTCTACCTGTTGCACCCTTGTTCGAAATGCAAAAGCCAACCCCAAAAACGTTCCAGATGTCCATCAGTAGGGAAAAGAAGGATCTATGCTAGTGACTACTACATATCACTGAAAAAAGATGATGTAAACATACCTGACTCCAAAAGACCTATTGTGGGATGAAAAAAGAAAGACATTCCCTGAAATGGAAAACAAAACATCAACTAATATTATATGTTTTCTAAAGGTACGTGTACATGTATCTAGTCAGCAGCAGACAAAAATACAGATGCAGATCACTTGTTTTTTAAATCATTCATAAATACATATTATGTGATTTTCATGATATCTCTTCCCCCACAAAAGGCATTAAGCTCCATGAGGACATTAAAGAAGAAGAAGAAGAAGAAGAAGAAGAAGAAGAAGAAGAAGAAGAAGAAGAAGAAGAAGAAGAAGAAGAAGAAGAAAAGAAGAAGAAGAAGAAGGAGGAGGAGGGGGAAAAGAAACATGGCTAGTTGTAACTGGGGAATTGAATATTTAATTTAATTTAATCTATACTTGAGTTTATATAGCTAAAGGTGGGTAGTGGTTATCATATTGGACACTGTAGATTTAGGGTCTTGAGATACAGACTGCTTCCTTTTCTCTAGTTTCATCCCAAAAGGCTGCAACCCTCCCCTGATAAGACTTGCAGTTCTCCTGTTAGGGGTTCCAGGATTGTGTCTCACAGTTTTCTTCAAGCTGCAGAGAGCTGGTACCAGGCTTCATGTGGGTTCCTGCTCCATGTCTTTCCTTTCCTCCCAGTTGAGGCCTCATGATACTGAATTGTGAGCTAGTCTTTTTCTAGGACTGATCCTGAACTGAGACAATGAGGATCTTCCCATCACCAGCCCCATGATTTGAGTCATGGTCTCAAGTATTCCCAACCCTTGCTGCTTATCTGACTAATCATAAAGGACTTGATTCTCTATTCTGAATTGAGAGGTTCTATTCAGCATTACCTCCTCACCATCCAGTCCCTTCATATGAGAACACTAAACTGGCCTCAGCCAGTTTTGAAGGTCTCCGTTCAAATCCGTGATCATATATCTGCTGCGTGATGCTAGGCAAAGTCATTTAACCCTCTCTGTTTTATCTTCTCATCTCTAAAGTGAGGATTCATTCTGCCCGAGGCACAGGATTGTCGTAAGATTAAATGAAATATTTAGGTAGGAAATGCCCAGCATAGACGGTAGTGCACATTCGATCCTGATAGGACTTTGAATGCCCTCCTCTTCCCTTCTCATATCAGGTCTGCCATCTTGGCCCCTTGAATGTTCCTTGGCAATGCCTTTGTACACACCCTATTATTTCCCACTGTTTTCAGGGCTGCTGTCTCCACTCAGTCCTTCCTTGGCATCCTCCTTCTTCTTTCTCACACTCTAGGCTTTCTACCTTGAGTTTTGCTGCTGATCTTTTCATCTCCCTCACAGGTCAGATTGTCCCACATCCTGGCACCCAATTTCACAAGGGTTCCTTATGGCATACGGCAACATTCTTCAACATATTTGATGATAACATACCTTAAACATGTCATTGGACGTAATGATTTGAGTTCATCAGAGACAAAGTTAAACAGAAAGGGCCTTTCTTGGAAGGATCCCATGTAGCTCATAAAACCTATAGGTAGTCTAGACAATTGAGCTTGAAGGACCAAGGGAGAGTGAGCTGCAGAAGTAATCTACTGGGATCCCACCAGAGCATTGCCATCCTGGCACTGGACATCTGGAGTCTTGCCTGGACTTCTCCCACAGTGGCTTCTGCCTGCTGGATACCATGTGAGTATTGTCTCCATCTTCTCTGTGGTTTGAATTTAGTCCTTTAGGATTCAACGTTCTTTGCTGGAGCATCCAGTTGGCTGAGCCTGGGTTATATGCCTGCCCACTAACTCTTGAAGTGGGGCAAAATAATATTTGCCTTTAGTGTTTTCTGTAGTAGGACATCAGCCCTCCTTTCCATCAAAAGCCAAAGAATGGAAAGTTTCTCAGAAGCTGAGTGTCTGAAGATGCTGCAAGTGATCCCTACCAGGGAATCTTACCCCAAGCCTTTGCCTTCACTTGGAATGTTTCTTTTCCACTTTGACCTTTCTGACCGCCACATCCTTGATTAGGTGAGCAGGGGGAGGTGTTATGGTGTAACATAGAAGGGGGCACTCAGGGATCCCTGGGTGGCGCAGCGGTTTGGCGCCTGCCTTTGGCCCAGGGCGCGATCCTGGAGACCCGGGATCGACTCCCACATCGGGCTCCCTGCATGGAGCCTGCTTCTCCCTCTGCCTGTGTCTCTGCCTCTCTCTCTGTGTGTGTGTGACTATCATAAATAAAAATTTATTTAAAAAAAAAAGAAGGGGGCACTCACCCTCAGGGTCATGTGAGTGTCTCCTTGTACCTCCTTCGCCTCCCCCCAGTGCCAGCATTGCCAGTGGCATTTTGCACCATGCACCATGCCTGTGTTTATATTTGTTCAGTGTCTGTCTTCATGATAGACTGTCATTCCCATGAGGGCAGAGACCATGGCTGACTTTTTTTCTGTATCTCAGGACAGAATCTAGCACAAATTGAGCATTCAGTCAATATTAGTTGAACAATTTTGACTTAATTAGATATATGTTTGACTTAAAATAGATAGCAGGAATGGTCTCACAAGAGAATTCCCTCTTTCAGGCATCATTTCACAACGGAATAGAGTCAGTGTTTGACAGTCAAAAACCACAGAATGGTATTAGAGATACACATTGCGATTGTAAGACTAGACACTTAGCAGGATGGGTACAGTTACACCTTCCATCACTGTGATGGCCATTGGGCAACACTTCCATTATGGGATTGGATTGAAAGGTGCACTTGTGTGAGTCAGGTGATGACTTCTCCAAATGTCTGGAGTATTTGTGGACACCATGCTTTGTCTTAAAAGTAAAATCATTATGTATTAATGAGATCAATTATACAAATATACTTTGTATTTTTAAAACACATGTGACAGGGTGACATATTAAGAATTTATTTTTTTTAAGATTTATTTTTTATTTATTCATGATAGACATAGAGAGGCAGAGACACAGGCAGAGGGAGAAGCAGGCTCCATGCTGGGAGCCCGACATGTGACTCGATCCCGGGACTCAAGGATCGCGCCCCAGGCCAAAGGCAGGCGCTAAACCGCTGAGCCACCCAGGGATCCGCCATATTAAGAATTTAATGTAGCAATTACCTGATAATTTTTTCCCCATGTTACTTGAGCAAGCATCAACATAGAGAGGGAAAGGATCTTTTTTTTTTTTTCCCCTGCCCAGTTATTGGAAGGGGGGCCAAGATTTTATGTTCTGAATCCTGATCTTCCTTTGCCACTGGGGAAGTGAAAAAAAAATAGGTGTGTGTGTGTGTGTGTGTGTGTGTGTGTGAGAGAGAGAGAGAATGAGAGAGAGTTAGAGTTTCAGGGGCTGCCCTGAAGACAACTCTCCTTCCTCCCCCATCCTCATTTCCTTAGAGAGGCCCAGGCACAAGGAGGGCTGTTAGATTGGATTGTTTTAGGAGCAGTGGGATGGAGATTTTAGCTTCAGGTTCTGGAGAGGAGTGGCCTGGTATTTGGAGGTGTTGAATCTCCACCCAACTGGGAGAAGAGATGGGGGTTTGGCTCCCAGGCTGTTTGATAAAGTGCCCTGAGCTGATAAGTACTTGCATGGGACTGCCGGCATGGAGACAACCATTGCGGAGACAGCCACTAAGGTGTAGTCCTGGGAGAAACAGCAAGGCCTCTGGGGTTGGGCCCTGGGGAGGAACAATTCTCCAATGCCCAGAGCTGCCTGATTAATGTCAGGTGGAATTCATTAGCAATAACCTGAGCATGAGGAGCAAGAGAAATGAGCATCATCATGATGAAGCAAGGAACAGGTTCCTCTTCATTTCCCGGAATCATGGAGTCCTGATAGGATCAAGTGGAGGAGGGCAGGAAACCCCAACAGCAACTGACATTGGACATCTCCCCAACTTCGCAAGTTGTGTCTTGGAGCTGAGATTGAAATACATATAAATAAAGAAAGCACTCGTTGAGGCTTGAGTGTTGGCAGAGCATTCATAACTGGTATGTGATCATTAATGTGTTAATGACTTTTAGAAGCAACACGCTCACTAGCATCTGCGTCATGGCACATTGCTTGAAGCTTGCAAGACACAATGGGGGTTATACTGGTGTAGGGGTTCCTCCTGCTGCCAGCCCCCCTGTCACAGCCTCGCCACACTTTTATGCAAACTTGGCCTCATATCACCTCTCGAAAGCCAAAACCCCTCATCTGGATACTTTTCCTGCCTCCCTGGGAAAAGTAAGGGGAAGATGTGAGTGCATGCAAGTCAAAGAAATCTGTAAAAGGCTGTGATTTATGGTTCTAGTTTCTTCCACCTTCTTGTCATTTATCTTTTAAAGATATATGAGCAGGGAGCCCAATGCAGGGCTCGATCCCAGGACCCCGAGATCATGACCTGAGGTGAAATCAGACGTTTAAGCCACCCAGGAGCGCCTCTTCTTGTCATATAATTAACTTCATAGGTTAGAGGGAAGGTTTGTGGAGATAAAAAGGCCTGTGTGGGACCTGCTGGGAACTTGCACTAGCATTGTCTCACCCTCTGCATCATGGGATTCAGGCTGCGGAGAGTGGGCAGCCTTTCAAGAGCTGAAAAATGCAATTGTGCAGATTTCAGGGAGTGGGTGGTGCAGGTCTTAGGGAACTGGCCAGGCCGGGCTGTACCGTGTGGGAGGCAACAGAAGCTACGGTTTGTTCTGGTCTTGGCAGGATGTGGGAGATACTACACAGTTCCCACGGGCCAAGCTGGCTCTCTGACCAAGGTCTGCCTCTTTCCCTATCTCCTGGTCTCTTCTCCCACAGTGGCTTCTGCTTGCTGGCCACATTGGCAGCCCCTGCCCCCTCCTGCCCACTTCCCTTCACCTTGGCTGGGGTCTCCTGGCTTAACAGAAAATCACCATGGAACTGTCATGCTCCAGAGTCAGAGCACTGTCCCAGTGGGGCTGAACTGGACAGAACCCTAGGTCTTGCCATTTGATGATCTGAGAACAAATATGCATACGCACACGCACTCAAGAATACACAAACACCCACCCACTCAATTACACGTCTACATGCAAATGATATGCAAGTATAAACATACTCACTTGTAAACATTCACATACTCAGATATATAAAATACGAATAACCCAGGCATTCAAAATATACATGAAACACACAAAATGTAAGCCTACACAGCTATGCACAAATTTATACACACGCATAAATACACAGAGATACAATGCAATACAGATGTAAACTCAGATACCCAACTAGAGATGTGTGGTTGCAATTAACCCATCTTTTTGCGTTTCTCCTTTTCTCAGTCAAGGCTGTTTCTCTGAATCTTCCCCATGCTTCCTGGCAATCTGTGTCTGTGAGGATTTGAGGATTCGTCAAGGGGCTTAGGAAGCATTGCCAAGAACCATCATGGGGAGGGGCCGGGAGTCCCCAGGGTGGAACTTTGCAATAATAAAGCAGATACTTTAATTGCAATTGGGAAGTATCAGATGTGTGCTGTGTATTCACTACATGCTTTCTGTGTATTCACTCATTTGGTCCTCATTAACAACCTCATTAACAACAAAATAAGTACTATTATCACCTCCATCCTATAGCCAAAGAAACAGGTTCAGAGTTGATAACATTTTCCAAGGTACTACTGCGAGGAGACTAACTTTGGAACCCAGGCTTGCCAACCTCCTGCTCTGCTGTCTTGTTCTGTGCTGGATCCAGCAGACACTGAATGACATCCTCAAGGACACACAAGCTGCTCAGTTCCCAGTCCTGCAGCAGATGGAATGCTTGAGGTCTCCACTGCACTTGCTGGATGTTTACTCCTTTTACACCCTTTCTTTATGTCTACACTCTTCTGGCTATAACGCAGGCCTTATAATCTCTCCCCGGAGGAGAAACAGCCTCCTCGCTAGTCTTTCCTTCTAATTGCCTCTGCCCTGGCAATTCTCTTCAATATGGGCTGCCAGAGTGATTTTTCTAGGAAAAAAATCTGACCATGTCCCCACAGGCATGCCCACTCTCTAAAAGATCTTACTATTCCCCGTTGCCCACAGGATGGATGCCCCAGCCTTGATCATGGCATCGAAGAGGATCCCCTTCATGTGATGATGGGGTGTCTGCCTCATGTCTCCCTCTGGGTCTCCCCTTCTGTCTCAAACATTCACAACCATAACTGTTTGCTGACCTTCTCCTGACCATCCTCTGAGGAAATTGGCTTTCTGTCTTCTGTTCTCCCTGGGAAGCCCCTGAGGGTTCATGTCACCTGCCCAACCTCACTTTTGTTAGAAGTGAGTTGGGAAAAAAAAAAAAAGAAGAAGAAGAAGTGAGTTGGAGGTTTATTTATTTATTTTAAAAAAGATTTATTTTTTTATTCAGAGAGAGAGAGGGGCAGAGACACAGGCAGAGGGAGAAGCAGGCTCCATGCATGGAGCCCAACATAGGACTCGATCCTGGGCCTCCAGGATCACACCCCAGGCTGCAGGCGGTGCTAAGCCTCTGCGCCACCCGGGCTGCCAAGTTGGAGGTTTATAATAACCACTTCTGAGGATAACAAAAAGTATAGATATGAAGATGACAATGATAATAATAAAGACAATGAAAAACAACAGTAATAATAGTTAACAATAATTCAGCACCTACTATGTGTCAGGTACTTTGCTAAGCGATTTATATAAGTTATCTGTCCCACCTAATTAAATAGGGATAGTTATAATTTTATTGTAGGATGCTCAGGAAATTTACCTTGCTTCAGGTCAAAGGTATCAAACGACAAGGCCAACACTCAAATTCAAATCTATATGAAATCAAAACCTATCCTCTGGGGTGCCTGGGTGGCTCAGTGGTTGAGCGTCTGCCTTCAGCTCAGGTCATGATCCTGGGGTCCTGCATCGAGTCCTGCATCGGGCTCCCTGCACAGAGCCTGCTTCTCCCTCTGCCTGTGTCTCTGCCTCTCTCTCTCTCTCTCTTTGTCTCTCACGAATAAATAAATAAAATCTTAAAAAAAACTCAACTATCCTCCAATGCTGGTATTCTAGAATTCTATAATTCTTTTCTTTTTTCTTCTCCCTTCAGAATTTCTGAGGTTCTGCAGGAAACCCAGTCCTTATTCAGTTTCTTGAGATGCTGACTGAAGGGACACAGTCTATGTGCTTTCTCTACTCTCTAAAAGAACTTGAGTTACTTCCCCAATAGGTCGCTTCTCACAGGTCACTTTCGCAATGTATGTTATTTATTCAGACCATAGGTATTAATTAAGTACTGTGATGTGCTGGGTGTGTCAGAGGTCGCTAGCTCTTCCTCATTACCGTCCTTTTCTTCTTAGTGAGACTACCCCTGAATTTTAGGTAGGCGTGGCTGCCCAGAGTAAAGAAAACGTTTCCAGCCTACCTGCAGCTGGGTGTGGCCACCTGAATGAATAAGTTCTGGCCAATGGACTGGAGTGGACGTGGTATGTGCTGATCCTAAGTGGTGTCCCTTAAAGGGAAAAGCGTGCACTTCATTTTCTCCTTCGTCCTTTCCAATGGCTACCATGGGAACTCGACAGCAGGAACTGGAGCAGCCCCCTTGGGTCATCAAACAAAGCTGCCTGTGGAGGATGGCAGAGGCATCAGGCCACAGGGGAATTTGCTCCTTGCAGCACCAGGAAGCTGCTACACTCAACTGCTTGTCCAGTCTTTTCCATAAGAAAAAAGCCAATGTCTATCTTTTGGAATCCTCGTTTGGGGAGAATATCTGTTGAAACACTTGAATTAATATCCTAATCTAACTGATGGTATGGGCAGTTGGGGGTTACAAGGCAAATTTCTGACATTCTAATGGAAGACAAAAGATTAACCATGTAAAATAAAATTGAGAAGAACAGATAAATCTATGCAGGTCATGAATCAAGTTATAATGACATAGAGTGACTATAGGTGGGGGTCCCCTTATCTAGGGTGACCAGGAAAAGCTTACCCAGGAGGTGACATTTGAGATGAGACTGAATGATTAACCGGAGCCACCCATGGAAGAATCTGAAGGAAGAACTTTACAGGAAGAATCAAATAAGAAATGCTAAAGCCCTGAACTGGGAACTAGATTGGCAAGCAAAGTTCAGAACTATATGCTTATTATGTATTCTTCTGTTAGAAAACTGAAAATAAGTATTTTTTAAAAATTAGGTGTTTCTTGATACATATTTACATAATTTTTGAAATGTATTTTTACATTTATTTATGAGAGAGGGTTGCCTGGGTAGCTCAGCTGTTGGGCGTCTGCCTTTGGCTCGGGGCGAGATCCCGGGTCCAGTGTTGGGCTCCCTGTGGGAGCCTGCTTCTCCCTCTGCTTATGTCTCTGCCTTCTCTCTGTGTCTTTCATGAATAAATAAATAAAATCTTTAAAAAAATTTATTTATGAGAGAGAGAGAGTGAGCATACGTAAGGGGGAGTGGGAAGGGCAGAAGGAGAGAGAGAAGCAGATTCCCCACTGACCAGGGAGCCCAATGCAGGCTTCCAGCCCAGGACCCCGGCATCATGACCTGAGCTGAAGGCAGGCACTTAACCAACTGAGCCACCCAGATACTCCCAAATAAATATTTATGTATTAATTAATCCTTTTGTGAGTCTTAAAAGGCCAAGGGGCCTTTATCTGTCTCCTCACCAGGAAAGCAAGCCACTCTTGGCACAGGTGCTGGCCAGTTTCCCACACTCTCATCTTGTGCTTTGCTGTGACATCTGCTACACACTGTCCTTCAGCCTGGCTGATCTCATATAAATCCTCTCCTGCGATAATTCACTGCCCACAAGCCTGCCAATAAAAGAGAGGCTCATCCCTGCAGCAGAGAACTCTATATCCATCCCCTGCAGCATAGCCACCTCCTTCTCCTGTGACCTGCCAGCCATGAAGTTTTTCCTCTTTTTTGTCATCCTTCTGGCCATGGAACCAGTGATATCAGGTAACTTGGGTCTCTCACAAGTGTCTGGGATTTTGGTCATGAACTTCTTGCTTTCCTCTTCTCTCTCCTGTAGGCAGCATGAAACTTTTTCTTCATTTTATGAAGCTTTCAGAGGTTTTCTCCTGATCAGCTCACATCCACATCTCTCTGATTCTTTTTTGCCGAGGTGGTGGGATGGTAGCTCTTTGGAGCACCTGACACTTAAGAGCAGGGTGGTTTTCTGGTGGGATCATGGGAGAGGATTTAGGGGTTACCAGTTGGGTGCAGATTAGGGGACTTATTGGGGGCTCTGGGGCATTAAGATTAGAGAGGCTAGGCATGAGCTGTGATGTGGAGAAAGACCTTGGGGTTGAAGTGGCAGGGGGAAAATTAGGGTGAGTCGGAGATAAGGTGTTGGGCTCCTATGATGGTTTGGGGTGGGTTGGGGAGGGGGAGGGGATGGGATTGTTGGATTGAGTGGAGATGGTGCTGGGGGTAGATTGGAGCTTGGGCTGAAGCTGGGAGTTGGTACTAAATAGTACAGGGTGTCTGATGACTGCTGCTCAGGATCTAGGTTGGTGACTTGATTAAATTTGGGTTTGGCTTGGAATTCAGGCTCAAGGGGCATTGAGCTGGGTAAAGTTGGGAGTTCTACTTAAGACTGGAGGGGTTTTAGTTTGAATTGGGTGAATATGGTTAAGTGGATTGGAGGTTGGGTTGTGGCTGGACCCAGGTGGGCTTAAGTCGGGTTAGGCTATTGATAAAGAGTTGGATCTGTTGAAGTGTGGGTGAATCCCCTCCATCCCCTAATATTACAGGTGTTTATTGTCCGTTCCCATCCTTCCTAAGCTCCATTGGGGCGGGGGGGATCTTCATCGGCATTACCTGATCCCAAAGTTAGGAGTAGCAGGTTGGAGCATAGGAAGATAGAGGGTGGGATGTCTGAAAAAGGCTTTCCTAAAAGCCTTGGAGTTTCCAAGGTTGGAATAGTCCCAATTCCCTCCTCTCTCAAGATCACTCCTCCCCTTTCCTGGGACTGTGTTCACTGTTACTTACACAGCTGTCTCCTCTTCTCCCCTTCCCTGTTCCTCCCCTTGCCCCTCTCACCTTGCCATTTGAGGAATACTAACATCTATCTGCTTACTGGTTGTTCCTGTGCCCAACAGAAGAGTGTTGGATGAATGGAAAATGCCGGTTGGTGTGCAAAAGTGATGAAGACAGTGTCGTACGCTGCGAAAATCGTAAACGGTGCTGTGTCCCTAGTCGCTACTTAACGGTCCAGCCAATGACTGTTGAAAGAATAGAACCTGAGACCGTTCCTCACACACCCAAACCTGTGAAACATAAGCACAGACCTGACAGTAAACAGAACAGAAATGTACATGGTAGATAGAAATGGCTTTGTTTCCAGGTTCCTTGGCTCCCACAGTCCATTAAAACTCATCAAGCTGTTTCTTGTGTTCATCAATCATGAGGAACGATGCTCCAAACAGATTGAGGGTGGGGGTGAGGATGGGTGGGTGGGATGGCAGGATGGAGGTTAAGAGGTAACAGAGAGACATTGCAATGGGGGTCATGGTGACAGTCTTGAAGGTAGTTCCTCATCTATCAGCTGCAGGAAAGGCTACTGGAGTGGACTGAGAAGCACACCTGGGGAAGCCAAGAGCCTGAAACACACAGCTGACACCAAGAGAGGAGGAGAGCCCTTGGGCGGGAGAATTGCTCCATCTTAGGGGTGAAAAGGCTAGGGGTGGACAGGGACCGAGTAGAGCCCAAATCCTTGGGTGTCTAAGAAAGTTGGCTGAGATGGCTTTTGATCCCACAACTCCAAGGATCACAAGGTTTCCAAGTGCTAAAAAAAGATAAAACATGTGAACTTACCCATTTATAGATGAGTACATCCACTGTTCAGTTCTTCTGTTCTCTCCTGGATTTAGATCTTCAGTCACCCCAGCTCTGCCACTTACCGCTGTCAGACTCTGTTCATACCCCTCTCCACACTCCAGATTCCCCAGCTGTGATTTTGGAACCCTAGAATCTATCTCAGGATTGGGGGAAGTGGGAAAGGAGAGAATGGAGCTTGCAGTGCCCAGGACATTGTAAGCCCTAATAAATGTTAGCTGTTGCTATCATCGCTCATTGATTTCTTCAAGCATTTAAGGAATACATGCTGTGTGCCTTCCAGCTGTGTTAGACTCTGAGAGACACAGAAGCCTGTCTCATTTGAACTAAGAATTTAGCTCGGGAGGAGACTAAGCCATGGGGAACATTTGATCAGGAATCTAGAGGGCCTGGATATCTTCTTTGCTTTATCTCAAATCCTGTTCTCTGGACCCCATTTATCCAACATGATTGTTCACCCCGGAACCTCTGCAGTTCAGAGGTCAGAGACCAGGAGTGTTCTGTAAAGCAGGGTGCATGACGGAGATGGATAGAAGGAGTTCACTCTGATCCATGGAGATAATTTGTTCTCAATTCAATATTTCTGCCTTTAGACTCTGGGAAGAGAGATGCCTCTTTCTCTGGCCCTGGTCCTAGTTAGGGCATCCTCTGGATTAAGTCCCTCCCCGCAGGGTTAGGAATCAATGGGAATGAGTGGGATATATCCATGCAGAGACTATGCCTTCTTCTCCTTCCAAGACCATGCTTTGAGGAGCTGGCCCTGGAAGCCCTGTCCAGAGAATACTTGTGCTTGCTTTCAGGGACCACATGGACTTTCTCTAATTCCACGCCTGGAAGATGGGGCCCACTGTGTGTGCACCTGAGCCAAGGGGTGCTCCTGTTTGCAGAGGCAGGGGGCCAGCTTGGCTGTTCAGGATGGAGTATCCATGTCTTGCATGAGAGAGTCTTCACAGTGTGGGGAAGAGTTGTGGATGAGAGAAGAAAGCTGGGCTGTGGGCTGAGCCAGCTCCTCTCATGCCCAGGACATTCATTTTTGCACAGAACTCTGAAGAATCCAAGAATTATAAATTCAAATCTGCTCTTTCAGGTCATTATGAAGAAGGGCCATGGGACAAACTTTATTTACCCCACTCATTAGCTTGCTTCATAGCTGTCAAGTATGCAGACATATGATAAATGAGCCTCCATTTGCATTCCTGTTCCAGGACCCACGGTAGGGTTGTGTCTGGAATTTGGATCGTGCTCTGGCTCACAACGCATCTCGAGGCTCTCTTCAGAGGCAGGGTCTGCTTCACCTGTGCTTTCACATTCTTAACACCTATGTGATCTGGAGAGACTCTAGATCTGCACAACAGAGCTACCTGGGCCCCAAGGTCCTGGAGGAGACCACCCAAAATATTTCCTCACTGGCTTCTCTGCCTCCAGATTTTCTTTACATTGGTGTCTATTATCAGAGGGATTCTTTCTAGGAAATTCATCTTACCATGTTACTCTCCTGCTTAGATAGCTTCTTTTGCCCCTTCCTGTCCAGGGTTGGGTATAATGGCCTTGGTAGCCCAGCTTCGTTTCCCATGACCACTGCTCACAGACCAACCCTCTACAACCTTGCCTTTGCTCATGGTTTCCCTCCACCTTGTCCTCACCACCAGGGTGATCTCTGTGATGAATTCCTTCTCACCCTCAAAGTACAGTTGATGTCCCTACCCATGAAAGCCTTCCATAAGCTCTGGTTCACTATTCCTTTTTTTAAATTTAAATTCAATCAGCTGACATAGCGTACATCATTAGTTTCAGTTGTAGAGTTCAATAATTCATCAGTTGTGCATAATACCCAGTGCTCATCACATCACATGCCCTCCTAAATGCCCATCACTCACCCCATCCTCCCCTTCAGTGACCCTCAGTTTGTTTCCGAGAGTTAAGAGTTTCTTATGGTCTGTCTCCCTCTCTGAGTTGTCTCACTATTTCTTAATAATTATAATACTAATAGCTCTAATAATAGTTCCCATTGTCACTCCTTATGTGTCAGACACTGTGCTTGGTGTTTAGGGGCCTGAAATCATTCCATTCCCCCCAAAGCCCTCTGATTATCCCTATCTTACTGAAGAAGAAACTGGGACCTAGACAACTGGTATAATTGGCCAAGGTCACACAACGGTAAGATAGAGCAGGGGTTCACAGTAAGTTCTGATCGGCTTCACAAAGTGTCACCCTTAAGCAGGGATGACACGTCACATTATCATAGAATTATGTTCGTCCCTGCTCACTTCTCACCAATCCCCTCAAACACATACAGACTGGGTGGAAATCCTCAGCAATTGAGACATCATCTTATTTATATCTGCATGCCTGGTGATGCCAGCTTCCAGGAATCAGGATGGGTTCCTTCCTGGGTAAGAGAGATCAGAGAGCTGTGGTATCAAAAACATATATATATATATGGGTCTGGCTGGCAGTGTTAGAAAGGATGCAGAGCAGCTCTGGGGGCTTGCTCAAGTTGGTTCTCATCATTCACCAGTTAGTTTGCTCTCAGAAGACATAATAGATTTCAGAGTGGGAGGTGGTCTGGGGAGAGTCGAAGGGTGGCCAATACTGGGGCCTGGTGTTAATGTCTCCACACACAGCCATCACGCCCCCATCAAATTCACTCGTAATTCATTACACATGCACATAGAGACAACTCTGGAAAGTGATAGGATGGGAAGGTGATAAATAGGCTTGGAACTCATCCTCGAGCCATGTGAAGTTTTTAAGTAAAAAGCAACTCCAGTGCTTAATTAACCTGGGTCTGAGTCTCTGCAGTTGGAGTCTGGGCATGTGAAATTTTGAAAATTCCCTGAGACTATTCCCTTGGGAGATAAAGCTCCACGCCCTCCCCCCCCAAGTCCCCTGCCAAACTTGTTTCTTTCCTCATAGCCCTCATAATGTGAGAATCTCTGATCTGGGCAATTTCCCCTTGTCTTTCTGTTTCATAGGTGAGGAAAATGAGCCCCAAGGAGGCACCATCACCTACATTCATAAATAGATTTGAGACAGTGCTGGGATTCCTAAACAGTTTCTCTGGTTTCTGGTGGGGGGCCAGAGGGGACATGGAAAGGATGTGATAGAGATGTGGGTGATACACTGAGTGGTGGCACAGAGTGACATGGAGCTGACAGGAGGCCAGGAGTTAGGAGCTGCAAACCCCTGACAAAAGTTTTGAAGCCCTTTCTTGGGTGCCACAGTCTCTTTCCAGGGGTAAAAGTTGAAGCCAGCTGGCCCATCTGATCCACCTTCTCAGATAGATGTACACCATGTACACCCCTCTTTTGGATGTTAATCTCACAAGGGCCCTTCTTCTCAGGGAAGATGGAAAAAGATCTTATCTCTGGGGGTTGTGACAGAAAGGGTGTCTTGAAAGGCTTCTCTGGTCAAAATTAAATGGAGTAGATCCTTGTTACTTAATACAAGGGATTAGGCTGTGTGTGTGTATGTGTGTGCACATTAGGCTTTGTATTAAGCCCATTTGGACACAAAGGACCCTATGTGCCTACCACCAAGTTCAAGGCCTGGCAAAGACTGGGTGCTGTTAATTGTTGTTGAATGGAGGAGAGGCCCATGCATGCCAGGTTCTGAAGTTTGGGCTTGACTTTGAAGATAATAGCTGGCCAGGGCTCCAGCTGTTACTTCCAGGGAGGTACCAACATTTCCCAGCCATGTCCCAGAATGTGGAGAAGGTGGCGCTGCACCTCCAAAAGAGTATGGGCTTGGAGCCATACTGAGTGGAGTCTGAGGCCTCCTTCTGTCTCCAACAGTTACGGGGCCTTTGCCAGAACACGGTTGCTCTGAGCCTCTGTTCTACAATGCAAGAAGGAAAAATAGAGATGTCTACTTCAGAAGGTTATAGTAAACATTTAACAACTTACCATAAATCACAAGACTCACAGTGGGTGCTTTGCAAATGGTAATGGTCATTATTTTTATTTTTCTTTCCAGTCAAAGGATCATTCCTGTTTCAGAGACCTTAGTCCCAAGGGGGAAGAATAGTAATATTAATGGCTAACATTTACTGAATGCTTACTGTAGACTAGGAACTGTGTCTTTGGTTTCTATGTGTACACAGCCTCCAAAAAAAAAAAAAAAAAAAAAAAAACTTTGGCTACCACTGAGGGACTAAATGTCTAAATGTCTGTCTGATTTCATGAGTGTATTCCCAATCTAATCATTCATCGCTATAGCATAGGCAGAAATGGGTCCTTCAGAGAGGACCTTTATGTAATAATGAAAACATTTATTTAGTACTATGTGCCAGTCCGTAATTGCTTTCCATTTATTAAGCTATTTTTAAAAATATTTTATTTATTCATTCATGAGACACACACACACACACACACACACACACACAGAGGCAGAGACACAGGCAGAGGGAGAAGCTCTCCATGCAGGGAGCCCAACGTGGGACTTGACCTGGGACTCCAGGATCATGCCCTGGTCTGAAGGCGGCGCTAAACCGCTGAGCCACCCAGGGATCCCAATTAAGCTATTTTTTAAAAAGAATTATTTATTTACTTGAGAGAGAGAGAGAAAGACAGAGAACATGAGTGAGCAGCGGGGAGGGCAGAGGGAGAGGGACAATCTCAAGCAGACTCCCTGCTGAATGCAGAGCAACATGTGGGCTTGATCCCACGACTCTGAGATTGTGACCAGAGCAGAAGTCAAGAGTTGAACATTTAGCTGACTGCGCCATCCAGGCACCCCACCATTTATTTATTAAGCTATTAACACAGCTCTAAATGTGAGGGACTATTATAGGCTACACTCTGTAGATGAGGAAAGGGTGGAAGCAGGAAGTGAAGAAATTTGCTAAAGGTTATCCAGCACGTAAAGCAGGAGCTAGGATTTGAACTTGAAAGTTCTTGACTTCATTTCCTGTTCATTTAACCACTCCATAGTTCCTTAGGTTATTTTATTTGTGTTCTAATTTATTTCAGCTTTATTGAGATATAATTAGCATGTAAACATATAAGATATTTAAATTGTACATCTTGGTGATTTGATTGCAAAAGATTCCACCGTCTAGTTAATTCCCCACATCCATTGCCTCACAAATTTATCTTTTTGTGTGTGTGAGAGAATATTTAAGTTGTAGTCTCTTAGAAAATGTCAATTATACAATATAGTGTTATCAACTATGCTCACCATGTTGTACGTTATATCCTTAGACCTTATTCATCTCATAGCTGACTGTTTGTACCATTTAACCAACCTCTCCCTATATCCCCCACTCTACCTCTGGGCATTCACTTTTCCACTCCCTGTTTCTAGGGGTTAGACTTTTTTTTTTTTATATTAAATGTATAAGTGATACTATGCAGTATTTGTCTCTCTCTGGCTTATTTCACTTAACATAATTCCCTCGAGTTCCATCCATGCTGTTGCAAATGGAGAATTTCCTTCTTTCTCAAGGCTGAATAATATTCCATTATATATTTATACCACATCACCTTTAGCCATTCATCTGTTGACAGACACTTGGATTGTTTTCATAGGTTTGCTACTGTGCATACTGCTGCGGTAGACGTAGGAGTACAGGTATATTTTTGAGAGTCTGTTTTCCTTTCCTTTGGGTATATACCCAGAAGAGGGATTGCTGGATCATACACTAATTCTATTTGTAATGTTTCGAGGAAAATATTGTTTTCTCTTGTGGCTGCACCAATTCTATATTCCCACCAACAATGCACAAGGGTTCCCTTTTCTTCACACCCTTATCAATTTTTTATTTTAACTTTTTATTTTGAAATAATTGTTGATTCTTAGGAAGTTGCAAAGATAGTACACAGAGAGGTCCATGTACCTTCCATGCAGTTTTATCCTCACCAAAGATTATATTATACGGAACTATATATGGTACAATATACAAACCAGGAAACTGATACTGCTGCAATGGGTGTGCAGACTTCTATGATATTCTATTGCAAGTGTAGAGTTGTGTAATCACCACTGTGATCAAGATACAGAGCTATTCTATCAGCATAAAGGTCTTCCCTCTACTAGTCTCCTCCTCCCCCGCTCCGCCCCTTTTTAAGATTTATTTATTTCTTTTAGTGAGTGAGAGAGCCGGTGGAGGAAGGGACAGAGGGAAAGAATCTTTGAGCAGCCCCAACCCCCACGCCCACTGAGCGCAGAGCCCAATGCTAGGCTCCATCCCACAGCCCATGAGATCATGACCTGGCTGCTTAATCAAGTGAGCCCCCCAGACACCTCGTTTCTCCTCCTCCTTTATAGCAGCACAGACTCTCTTCCTGCCTCCACTCTCTGCCACTATAACCTTTGGCAACTACTAATCCATTTCTTATCTCTCTAATTTCTATCATTTAAAAAGTGTTATATAAGTGGAATCATATGTAATCTTTCAAGATTGGCCTTTTTAAAGTCAGCACTATGCTCTTGAGATTCATCCAAGTTGTGTGGATCAATTTTTTTTAATCTTTAAAAAAGATCATTCCTTTTAAATCTGAGTAGTTCTAGCCAATGCATTCGAGCAAGGAAGAAATAAAGGCAGCCCCGGTGGCTCAGCAGTTTGGCACCGCCTTCAGCCTAGGGCGTGATCCTGGAGACCCAGGATTGAGTCCCATGTCGGGCTCCCTGCGTGGAGCCTGCTTCTCCCTCTGCCTGTGTCTCTGCCTCTCTCTCTCTGTGTCTCTCATGAATAAATAAATAAAATCTTAAAAAAAAAAAAAGCATATGGGTTAGAAAGAAAGAAAGAAATCTGCCTATTTACAGATGTGATAATGGTTTCTGTAGAACATCCCTAGGAATTTACAAAAAAAATCAAGAACTAATAATTCAATTCAGTAAGGCCACAGGATACAAGATAAACATAAAAAATTTATTACATTTCTATATACTATCATCGAACATGTGAACATTCAAATGAAAAATACAGTACCATTCACAATCCCTCCAAAAAATATAAATGCTTACATGTATATCTAATAAAACACGTGTAGCAATTGTATGCTGAGAACTACAGAATGTTGATAAAAGAAATCAAAGATCTAAATAAATGAAGAGACATATCATGTTTATAGATTGTAAGATTCAACAAGCAGGAGCAACTGGGTGGCTCAATCAGTTAAGTGTTTGTTTTCAGATCAGGTTATGATCTCAGGGTCCTAGGATTGAGCCCCACATTCTGATCCCCACATCTGGCTCCCTGCTCACTGTGGAGTCTGTTTCTCCCTTTCCCTCTGCCCCTCCCTCTGTTCCTGCTCTCTCTCTCTCTTTCTCTCGTACTCTCACTTGCTTTCTTAAATAAATAAACAAAATCTTCAAAAAAATTAAACAAGCAAAGATGCTAATTCTCCTCAAATTGAGACATTCTTAACACAATTTCTATCAAAATCCCAGCAACATCATTTGTAGATACAGATAAGATTATTTTCTCTATATCTTGCTTGTAGAGAAATTGGCAAAACAATGAGAATAGCTAAAACAAGTTTAAAGAAGAAGAGCAAAGTCAGAGGAAGCATTCTACCAGATTTCAAGGCCTATATAGCTAAGATAATCAAGACTGTGTGGTATTGGTAGAGAGAGAGTCATATGGGTCAATGGAACAGAATAGAAAATCACAATTAGTCACACATATGTACAACTGATTTTTCAAAATGTGCAAAAGCGATTCAGTGGGAGAAAGATGCCATTTTCAAAAAATAGTGCTGGAGCATAAGAAAGAAAGAAAGAAAGAAAGAAAGAAATGAAGAAAGAAAGAAAGAACCTCAATCTCAGCCTCACATATGAAATTTACTGAAAATGGATCATAGATTTAAGCATAAGATATAAAAATATAAAACTTCTAAAAAAATATAGGAGAAATCTTTCAGACCTAGGGGTAGGGTGAAAAGTTCTTATATAAGAAAACACAATTCACAAAAGAAAAAAATCAATAAATTGGACCTAATCAAAATTTAAAATGTTCACTCTGCAAGAAGGCCTGTGGAAAGGATAGATGGAAAGACATTGCAGAGTGGAAGAAATATTTGCAAGCCACATATCTGACAAAGGACATGTATCTAGAATATAGAAATAACTCTCAAAACTCAACAGTAAAAACCAATCAAACTAGAAGGAAAGACATTCCACTGAAGAGGATATACAGAAATAAGCACATAAGCAAATAAGCACACCAACAGATGCTCAGCATCATTAGCCATTAGGGATACGTGCATTAAGACCACATGATATTTCACTACATAACTAGTTGGAAAGCTAAAATTAAAAATAGTGGCAATATCAAACGCTGGCAATGATGCTGAGAAACTGCATCTTTTACACGTTGCTAGTGAGAATGTGAAGTGGTTAAACTCTGGGAAATAGTTCTGTAGTTTCCTTTTTATTTTATTTTTTTTTTACTTTTTTATTTTTTAAAGATTTTATTTATTTATTCATGAGAGACACAGAGAAAGAGAGAGAGGAGTGGGGGCAGAGACACTGGCAGAGGGAGAAGCAGGCTCCATGCAGGGAGCCTGACGTGGGACTCAATCCCTGGTCTCCAGGATCACGCCCAGGGCTGGGCTGAAGGCGGCGCTAAACTGCTGAGCCACCCGGGGTACCCTGTAGTTTCCTTTTTTAGAAGTTAAATATACACTGACCATGTTACCTAGCAAATCACTCCTGGGCATTCATTCCAGAGAAGTGAAAATTTAGTTTTGAAACCTTGTAGATGAATGTTCATAACATAACATAACATAACATAACAGCTTTATTTGTTTTTTAAGGGATTCTTTAAGATTAAAAAAAATTATTTACTTGAGAGAGAGTGAGAGTGAGAGAGAGCACAGAGGGAGAAGCAGACTACCTGGTAAGCAAGGAGCCCGATGTGGGGCTTGATCCCAGGACCCCAGGATCATGGCCTGAGTGGAAGGCAGACACTTAACCAACTGAGCCACCTGAGTGCCCAGGGCTTGCTTGCTTGCTTTCTTTCTTTTTTTTTTTTTTTTAAAGACTTTATGTTTTTAGACTGGTTTTAGGTTCACTTCATAATCAAGAAGAAGGTACAGAGATTTCCCACACACCCTCTGCTCCCACTCATGCGCAATCTTCCTTATTATCAATATTCCCCCACAGAGTGGTACATTTGTCCAACTGATGAGCCTACACTGACACATCATTAAAGTCCACGTTTTACCTTAGGGTTCACTCTTGGTGTTGTACATTCTCTGGGTTTGGACAAACGCGTAAAAACATGAATTTATCAATAGAGGATCATATAGAGTAATTTCACCGCCTTCCAAATCCTCTGTGTTCTATCTATTCATCTGTCTTCTACCCCAACCCCTAGCAACACTGATCTTTCTATTGTCCCCATAGTTCTGCCTTTTCCAAAACGTCGTATCGTCGGAACCACACAATATGTAGTCCTCTCAGATTGGCTTCTTTCGCTCGGTGATAGCCATTTAAGATTCCTCCAAGTCTGTTCATGACTTGGTAGTTCATTTCTTTTTAGCACTGAATCATATTCTCTTGTGTGGATGTGCCACAGTTTATATCCACTCACCTACTAAAGGGCACCTTGGTTGTTTACAAATTTTGGCAGTTGTGAATAAAGCTACTACAAACATCATGTATAGCTCTTTTTTTTCATGGTAAAGACTGCTTTATTCGTGGGAGTTAGTATAGTATAAATCAATAAATATTGATCTCCAAAGAAGCACTCAGTAATTTATTGATTAGTGGTCCATAGAGAGCTACATGAAACTGATCCTGCTGAGATAATAAACTGAAATCACTCCTGCTTCTTGGGAAATGGAGCCACAGCTAGCTGATATATGGCATATGCTGTTCCACCAACTGTGAGCATCGTCCAGGATGCATCACACAAGCTCTATACAGGGAGGGCATCTGCCCTTTAGATGTGCTGGAATTCCATTATCCTCCTAAAATAGCTTTTGTTTCTCTGGAACTTTATTTTCAAACTGTCTGCATGAAGCAGCTCATGTGCAGATCTTTGTGTAGACATAAGTTTTCAAGTTCTTTGGGTAAACACTAAGAAACACAATGACCAGATTGTGTGGTAAGCGTAAGTTTAGTTTTGTAAGAAACTGACCAGCTGTCTTCCAAAGTGGCTGCATCATTTCTCACTGGCACCAGTAGCATGTTAGAATTTCTGTTGCTCCACATCCTTGCCAGCATTTGGTGTTGTCAGTGTTCCAGATTTTGGTCATCCTAATAGGTGTGCAGTGGCATCTCATTATCATTATTTTGACTATGTTCCTTGATGCCTCACATCTAGGTTGGTGTTGAGTGGAAATTAACTATTTGTATTTTGTTTGTTTGTCTCGGCCAGGCAAACATCACATCCTTCGATGCATGGGAAACACCGGAATCTGTAGACCCTCTTGCAGAAAGACTGAACAGCCCTACCTCTACTGCCTAAATTATCAGTCATGCTGCCTCCAGTCCTACATGAGGATAAGTATTTCTGGCAGAGAGGAGAAAGATGATTGGAGTCAACAGAACCGCTGGCCAAAAATATCTTGAGTGCTGGTGATCACCATCTTCAACCTGCTGTCAAGACCCCTTATTAAAATTCATGCATCTGTTACCCTTGTCTGTCTTTCATCCATTGGAAAACATGGTGAGAGACTGAGTTTTGTATGGTGATCCATCCCATTTCGGATCCAGCCCTACAGGAGAGAAGGCTAGAAAACTGTAGGGAATCTAGACAAACCATGGGAGATGGGAGAGAATGTCCTGAGACCACCGAGGGAGGGTTGAAGAGTCTGGGCTGAGCCATGACTTCGTCTGTTCTTGTCAGGCTCAGAGGGGACCCTGGACTAGTGGGATGGATGCACAGGGCAGTGGGTGGAGGTCTTGTAGACAAATGTGTCTTAGTTTACAGAAGAACCTCCTAACCAGAGGTTATAAGGTAAATACATTGTCCTGTCAAAGTTTCAAGGTTGTGAGGCTAGAGGTCTGTTTGGTGATCATTAAGGAAGGAATTTGAACATTAGATGCTATTGTTCTTTTCCATGATTCTGTTAAGGACTTTTAATTCTTGAAAATCTAGGAGGCTTGTGCCCCCATTTACAACCAACGCTAGCTTTTTAAGGTCAAATTCTCATTGTGCTTTTTATGTCTTACCTCCACTAATATCTCATTTTTTTCTCCACCTTAAGTTTCAAATTTTGTCAAAAGGAGAGGAGCTACATTTGCTGATTATCTTTCTCTATCTGCTGTTTCTCCTCAACTCATTACAATTGGTTTTTGTGTTTCTTGTTCTATTGAACTGGCTCTGGCCAAGCTCATTGTCGCACCTCCTTTTTGAAAGGTTCATGGATGTTGCTCATCTTGCATCCCACTCTGCCTCTTGGTAGCATTTCCACCTGGAGTTCATTGTCTCCCTAGAAACAGGAACTTGGTTGGTTTCTATGATTTCACTCTTTGTTTTCCTCCCAACTTCTGGGCTGTTCTTCCTCCATTACTTTTGGAGCTCCTCTGCTGTCGTTTGCTTCCTTGCATTCCTCTGGAATCTCTCTTGTCCTCTGAGAATCAAAACCCTCCATATCCCTAGCATAAAGGTTCTATAGCCACGTTAAAAAGTAAACACCTTGAGAGGTTTGAAACCTTTCTCATCCATCAGTGACAATTTGTTTCGGTGAACACACCTCTGGAAGCCAAATCGTCAGTGAGAGCATTATAGTTTGAAGATCAGTTAGAGTTGGGTTTACTTCAGGGTCAACACTTGTAAGTTGTCATCAACCCATTTCTGCATCTGTAACCAACACCACTCCCCCAGGATCATTTCCTCAAATGCTGTATAAGTTCAGCACTTTATTCTGCTTAATGAGCCTATGTATGATCAGCATGGCTCTCTTAAATAAAAGAGAGGAATAAAAAGAAAACAATCATTTCAGCATTTTGGCTTCAGACTCTATCAGTCCCCTCCTTTGACAATTCTCTTCTCTTCCTTCCTTCTGTGCTGTTGCCCAGACTCTCATAACAACAAACCTTATGATCTGGACAAAACTGGCAGCTCTGACCTCTGTTTCTGGAAGAGTAATGGTCTAAGAACCCAGATGAACCTTCTAATTGAGAATATTTAAAATCATCTCCCTCTGCCTATGTTTCTGCCTCTCTCTCTGTATCTCTCATGAATAAATAAGTAAAATCTTTTTAAAAATCATTAATTATTAATTTAAAATATTAAAAAAAAAAACCCTTTAGGACACTTGGGTGGCTCAATGGTTGAGCACCTCCCTTCAGCCCAGGGTGTGATCCTGGAGTCCTAGCATCAAGTCCTACATCAGGCTCCTTGCAGGGGGAGCCTGCTTCTCCCTCTGCCTGTGTCTCTGCCTCTCTGTGTCTCTCATGAATAAATAAATAAAATCTTAAAAAAACCCTTATGCATCCTTGACCTTCATAAAAAGTAAAAACTATTAAAGCCAAGTGAAATCAGTTGCTTTTCTGAAGGCAGTAACTGAGGCTGGCTTTTGTCTTGAAAGCATTTGCTGAATCAGATGAACTTGAGCTTTGATTTCCATGGCTTTGGCCAGGATCAGGTGTAGAAAGGGGAGAGGAGACAGTGCCTAGGGTCTGAAAAAACGGGAGTCTTGTAGGAGACTCCTACATAAATCTCAGTCCTGAAAGTGTTACACATGCTGTGTAAGGAGGATAAAACAGATGCAATATTTGTCCTCCTTCACTAGGCATTTTTCAAGGAATACTGTCTGGTCTTAAACTTTGGTACTCATTACAATGAAAAAAAAAATCTCTGTGGAGAATTTACAACCTCAGGTTGGCTCTCACACAGCTTCTCTCTTTTTTAATATTCTTTTTTTAAATTAAAAGAATTTTTAAAGATTTTATTTATTTATTTGAGAGAGAGAGAGAGAGAGAGAGAGCAAGCAGTAGCGGAGGGGAGGTGCAGAAGGAGAGGGAGAAATAGACTTCCCACTAAGCAGGGAGCCTGATGTGGGGCTCGATCTCAGGACCCTGGGATCAGGACCCTGGGATCATGACCTGAGAAGAAGGCAGAGGCTTAAGCAACTGAACCACCCAGGTGTCCCTTCTTCTTCTTCTTTTTTAAAAAATTTTTTATTTATATTTATATTTATTTATTTATTTAAAAAGATATTATTTATTTATTCATGAAAGACACACACACACAGAGAGGCAGAGACACAGGCAGAGGGAGAAGCAGATTCCATGCAGGGATCCCGACACGGGACTCGATCCAGGGACTCCAGGATCATGCCCTGGGCAGAAGGCAGACGCTAAACCGCTGAGCCACCCAGGGATCATCTTCTTCTTCTTCTTCTTCTTCTTCTTCTTCTTCTTCTTCTTCTTCTTCTTCTTCTTCTTCTTCTTCTTCTTCTTCTTCTTCTTCTTCTTCTTCTTCTTCTTCTTCTTCTTCTTCTTCTTCTTCTTCTTCTTCTTCTTTTTAAAAGGATTTTATTTATTTATTTGAAAGAGAGAGAGCACATGTGAGAGAGCACAAAAGAGAGAGCATGAATGGGGGGAGCAGCAGGTAGAGGAAGAAGCAGGCTTCCTGCTGAGTGGGGAGCCTGATATGGGGATCAATTCCAGGATCCTGAGATCATGACTGACCTGAAGGCAGATGTTAACCAACTGAGCCACCCAGGTGGCCCATCTCTCGCTCTCTCTTTTTTTTTTAATTTATTTAAGTAATTTCTACACCAGTGTGGGGCTCAAACTCATGACCCCCAAATCAAGAGTCACATACTCTTCTGACTGAGCCAGCCAAGCGCTCCTCTCACATAGTTTCTTGGTATACAGATGGTCTGAAAAAAAATTAAGCTGATATTTAGCTTAAAGTTGTCCCAAAGTAGTAGCAACAAAGATGTGTGACAGAAGCAAATGAAGGAGTGGACCTTTAAGTCATGAGTCAGCTAATTTACTCAGATAAGTTCCAAGGAAAATGCATAGCTTAGAGCCCCAAATCACAAAAATCACAAGGAAATAAGGCACCATGAATTAAAGCCAGCAGAAACCACAGGCCAGAGATTCAGACTTCAAGGACTTCAAATATCAGAATTATTAGTAACAATAATTTTAAGAATAATTTGAAAAAATAAATTAATGAGATTTGAATTTTCCATCATTATGTGGTTATTACCTGATCATTGTGAAAAGCATTCCAGTACTGGGTGGAAATGATATATTCAAAGCAGAGACTCAGTAGATCTGAAAGGCATAAATAACCTGTAGGACCAGGTGGCTCAGATGCCTGTGCTTTGTTTGCTCTCCTTCATATACACTAATGGTGTCACAGAGAATTCCTATGTTTAGATAACAAAGGAGGAAAAGGAAAACCAGGCTTGTGGAGTGGCTTACACCAAATACTAGCACTGGCCAGAAGTGATGCCTTATAGCCTGATTTAGAAGTGACCCTGAAATTCAACAGTGAGTAAAGGAAATCGTTTCTGTAGAAGGAGGGATGCTGGATCTATAGTAATTCATGGACAGTGATAACATGCTGACTGGTGAGCTAATCAGTGTCTTAGAACAAGATTAGAAGTTAGGTAAAAATGATGTGTGTGGTGGTTACGTGAGTGGGCCTCTCTGAAAGTGCACAGAGTGTGTAGATATTTTTGTGCCATCAGAGGGAGATAAAAAAAGCTCTCAATAACCGAGTGGACAAAATGACCCATCAGGAAATGGGCTTATGAGACCAACCTTTCAATAGCTTCTCTTCTAAACTGGAAGCAATTGGAGCAAAAAGGACTCCTCATAGCTTACACCTGGGTCGCCATTTTCCTACAGTGAGTGATAATATAGGCGTTTAGGAACAAAGGTGGTGAGTAGTAAAATGAGTGCATTCACCTGAGGTGTCTGTTGTTGTAAAGAAAGGCTTTAGTGTCCTAGAAGCTACTCTTATAAATGCAAGGATTTGTAACTTTGTGACAATTTTTTGCTGCCATCAAGAGGCAGGATGAAACCCAAAGGACGCCTCTACTATACCAAAGCACGTGTTGAAAAGATAGGACAATGGAAAGAACAGGAATGGAATACCAGCAAACAAGAGACAGTAAAAATGGTTTAAAACTTGCCGTACAAAAATTTTGAAATTTTGCGAAAAGCACTGAGGAGTTTATTTGTTGGAAATATTGAAAAATTTTAGACTTCTTTAGACAGCTGTTTTTATCTAGAATTACACATTGATATTGGGTCGGGGTGGATCACTGTGGTATTTTCAGTGCTTTATTGTTATGACTGAGTTGATCCTTCTGAGGATGGGGCTGAATGACAGACAGCCAAGAGGAAGTCATGAGCTTTGATGAACCTCTCAGAGAAAGTTCTAAGTTTCCAATTCTGAGTCAAACTTTTCATTTTCTTTATTCATGGTACTTATTTCAAAACTAGGTGTGGTAAGACTTGTTACCATTGTATCAGTAATATCGAATAGAAAATTATATATGTGTGTGGGAGAAGTGATAGGAAACTTCTGGGCTGGAACACAGCAGACTTGATAATGTTGACATGCTGTTTTTATCACTTCGTCAGCTTTGCAGGTTTTCCTGCAGTATCCAGATTTGTGCCAGCATTTTTTTCCACCATAGGCTAAATAACAAAAGAAGATAACGGTTATTTTAGGCTACTGATGCTTTCAGTTTTATAAGCATGACTGACTGTATCTTTGGCATCCTATGACAACATCATGGGTCATAATTAGACTCTGGTCTTAAGACTCCCAGCTCAGGCCTGGTAAATACCAGGTTTCTAAAAGTACCTTTTCCAACCTGCCCATTTTTTAACTTTTCTGAAAGTGAGATGAATCTTACCATAAATGAAAAGAAATTTGCTAGTCACAAGAAATTTGAGCTTACTATAACGAAGCTGCCTGGGGCTATGAGATGTTGTTCACACAAAGAAAGTTGATCTGTTGTCACTGTTGTAGAGGAGTTATTTGCATTGGTCATACTCTATGTGGTTAATTACTTTAAATATATATTCAAATGAACCTATAAAACATACTAGTAACAATAATGTGAATACCCATATGCTTGTATTCTCATTTTTAAAAAAAGATTTTATTTATTTATTCATGAGAGACACACAGAGAGAGAGAAAGGCAGAGACACAGGCAGAGGGAAAAGCAGGCTACATGCAGGGACCCCGACATGAGACTCGATCCCAGGTCTCCGGGATCACACCCTGGGCTGAAGGCGGCACTAAACTGCTGAGCCACAAGGGCTGCCCTGCCTGTATTCTCATTAAGAAGTAGAACATTACTAGATACTTAGAAGTGGAATGTTACTAGATACTTAGAATAGTGTAGATATTCCTACATGAGATGCTTTGTTTGCTTAGGTATTAAGGCAGTGCTTCTTCAATTTTGTAATGTGCATGTGAATCATATACAGACCTTTTTAAAATGTAGATTCTAATTCAGTTGGTGAGGCAGGGCCTGAGTTTCTGTTCTTCTAAATCCTCTAGGTGATGCCAACACTGCTGCTCCAAGGCTTACATTTTATAGAGCAAGGTTTCTGTTTAAGGTTTAAGGTTTCAACCATAAAAAAACCTCAGTGAACTTCATGTGTTTAATATTCAATAGTGTATTAGTATAATTCAATAGTGTTTAATGTTTATGTGTTCTATGCTTTCCAACTAAATGCCATATTAGAACTAAAAATTTCATGTGTTTAGAAATTAAATAATATGGTAAAAAATAAAACTTAAATTAGAAGAATAGTAAAATAAAGTCAGGAATAATGAAGTCAGAATAAATGAGATCAGAAAACTTCTGGAAAGACTAAGAAAAAAAGGAAGACAAAAATGACAGCTATAGTGAAATGGTGAACTCAAAACAGATTCACTGTATTAAAAATAACAGAAGAAAATTATCAATAACTGTACACCACTAAAATTAAAAATCTAGATGAAATGGGTAAATCCTGAAAAATATTCCAGGGATGGCACAGGAAGGAAATGTAAACTTGAATAGATCAATGAGTGTTAAGAAACTGGGTCTATATTTATGAACAAAATGGAGTTATAATTCTTTTTCCCTCCTGTTTTCTGGAACATTTTATATAAGGTAATACTTGGATTGATCTTCTGTGAAATTAGGAGAACTCA
Source organism: Canis lupus familiaris (assembly GCF_011100685.1). NCBI lineage: Eukaryota > Metazoa > Chordata > Mammalia > Carnivora > Canidae > Canis > Canis lupus. Next base: position 21,399,632 of record NC_049245.1, on the reverse strand, counting down.
CATTTAACATTATCTGTCCATTAACAGATGAATGAACAAAGAAAATGTGGTGTGCACATGCAATGGAATAATACTCAGCCTTTAAAAGGAAGGAAATTCTGACACATGCTACAATGTGGTGAGCACTTAAGTCATAATGCTAAGTGAGATAGCCAGTCACAAGAGGACAGATACTATATGAGTTCACTCGTATGAGGCACCTAAAATAGTCAGATACAGAGAGATGGAAAGTAGCATGGTGGTTGTCAGGGGGATGAGGAGGTCACTTTCTATCAGGTACAGAGTTTCAGAGTTGCAGTGAAGAGTTTTGGGGAGAGATGGCGGGGATGGTAATGCAGCAATGAGGATGTGTGTAATGCCCCTGAACTATACACCTAAAATGGGTTAAGATGGTACATTTTATGTTTTACGTATTTTACTAAAATTTTAAAAATCATCCAGGGCTGAGGTTTTGGGGAAGAAGAGGTTTCTTACTGCTATTTCTGTTTCTTAACACTCATCGATCTATTCCATACTGTAACAATGACACCATGGCTCAAGGACGAAAGCATAGATGATTCAGCATATAGTTCTGGGAAAACTGGCTCACTCCATGAGAAAAATCAAAAGTGAATTTACACATTTCATCTCGTGTCTTGATCTGAATGTGAAAGGCACAGCAAAAAAGTTGTTAGAAAATAGTATCAGAGCTCAACATCACTTGGTGTGAGGGAAATGCAAATCAAAACTGCAATGAGATACCACCCCACACTGGTCAGAATGGCTAAAATTAGTGACTCAGGAAACAACAGATATTGGTGAAGATGGGGAGAAAGGGGAACCCTCTTACACTGTTGGTGGGAATGCAAATTAGTACAGTTACTCTGGAAAACAGTACGGAGATTCCTCAAAAAGTTAAAAATAGAGCTACCCTACAATCCAGCAATTGCACTACTAGACATTTATCCAAAGGATACAAACATAGTGATTCAAAGGGCACAAGCACCCTAATGTTTATAGCAGCAATGTCCACAATAGCCAAACTATGGAAAGAGCCCATCCATCAACAGATGATTGGATAAAGAATACATGTGGGTATATACTTTTTAACTTTTTTTATATATACTTTTTTTTTGTGATTTCACTTATTTATTCATGAAAGACAAACAGAGAGACAGAGACATAGGCAGAGGGAGAAGCAGTCTCCCGTGGGGAGCCCTATGTGGGACTTGATCCCAGGACCCCATTATCACAAACTGAACCAAAGGCAGATGCTGAATCACTAAGCCACCCAGGTCCCCTAAATAAAAAATTTTTAAAAAGAAAATAATGTCAGACATTATTTTTGAGACATAAGAATGGGGAAAAAACTTCTTTAATAAGATGACTGAGCAGGGACGCCTGGGTGGCTCAGTGGTTGAGCGTCTGCCTTTGGCTCAGGTCATGAGCCCGGCATCCGGGATGGAATCCACATCAAGCTCCCTGCAGGGAGCCTGCTTCTCCCTCTGCTTATGTCTCTGACTCTCTCTGTATCTCTCATGAATAAATAAAATCTTAAAAAAATAAAAAATAAAATGACTGAGCATTGCCCACAAGGCAAAAAAATTGTTGAATTTGATTAGACCAGAATTAAGTATTTCTGTTCAATGAACGACATATCATGGGCAAAGGTTATATGTAGATGACAGTTTGGGAGATAATATACCCAATGACTAAAGCTGACTGGAGAATCATATCAAAGATAAGGAATTCCTGGAGATCAACAAAAAAGCATCACCTGCACAGAAGAAATAATGGCCAAATGCCACAAATAGGCAATTAATAGAAGTGGAAAGAGTCACTTGTTCATTCATTCAACAATTTTTATTAAGTGTTGACTACATATCAGACACTGTTCAAGATACAAGAGGATATACATCCATTAACAATATAAATGAAAAGTCCTGCTATCATGGAGATGTTGGTCTTTTCCGGAGATAGTAACACAATAAGTAAGAGAAAAAGGTGATGCTTTCTTTCTTTCTTTTTTTTTTTAATTTTTATTTATTTATGATAGTCACACACACACAGAGAAAGAGAGAGAGAGAGAGAGAGAGAGGCAGAGACACAGGCAGAGGGAGAAGCAGGCTCCATGCAGGGAGCCTGACGTGGGATTCGATCCCGAGTCTCCAGGATTGCACCCTGGGCCAAAGGCAGGCGCCAAACCGCTGCGCCACCCAGGGATCCCAGCTTTCTTTATATTAGACATAGTTAAATACAGACAAGCATTATGGAGAGTGGTGAAGCAGGAAAGTTTGGGCAGGAAGTGTGTGATTGAAAGGGAAGGAGTAAGAGACTTCATGGAGAGGACGTGAAAGAAGGAGCTTTGATGCTAACTGTGGGAATGGTGTACCAGGGAGGAGAAGCAGCAGGTACAAAGGCCCAGAGGCAGGATCTATCCTGAAGTTTTGGAAAAACCATAAGGTAGTGATGCTGTCAACAGAATAAGTTAGGTGGAGAGTAACTAGAGAAAAAAAATGGAGGTTAAGATCTCAAAGAGTCTTGCAGGTCATTGAGAGGAAGCCATTCATGTATTTTGATCATAAGAGAAATGCAAATTAAACAATGGTGTAAGGGCACCTGGGCAGCTCAGTTGATTAAGTACCTGCCTTCAGCTCAGGTCATGATTTCAGGGTTCTAGGATTGAGCCCCGCATGGACTCCCTGCTCAGTGGGGAATCTGCTTCTCCTTCTCACTCTGCCCCTCTCCCACATTCATACTCTCTTTCTCTCTCTCAAATGAATAAATAAAATCTTTAAAAAATTAAATAAGCCAATGGCATAATATTACTTTATGCCCATGAGACTGGAAAAAATAATGTGAGTGTTGGAAGGAATATGGTGATATGGTAGCCCTGGTGCACTGCTGGTGAGAGGTGGGGAGATTTCCATGTTTATAAAAATGTCACTAATATTTATTCTTGTCTTTAAACTTAGGAGTTGTCCAAGATGAAACATGAAGACTTTATGCTTCTTTCATCCTTTGAACTATTCCTTCAAGGGAATGGATCCAAATTTATCTCTTACCAGAACCCTCAGACTTGAAACCCCAGAACATGTAATATTTCCCCACATGCTCTGAGTTCCCATGATTCATGGATTGCTTTTACCAAATCTTTCACATCTGTCTCTTTCCTAGTCTCACCACCCTCATCAGAACTCAAAGCAGACACAATTGGTTCCATGTGGACCATCTGAAATTGTCCCTGATTGTGTTTAGAATTGCAACCAGAGTATTACTCAAACCCCATAGCTAGCAATTTTTATAGGCAATGTCATAAGAGGTAAATAAGGGAGGAATTCATGTAAGAAAACATTTTACACTGACCTTGAACCTGGCCATTTGGCTCCCATAAATCTATTCTATATCAATCTTTTTATATAAGTATGATTACTGATGTGTTATTAGAAAATTAGGAAATTCTCAAATGACTACCTAAATTATGACTTATCTTACAGTGAGATTTCACAACTTTACAAAGAATGAGGTAGATCTTTTGGTGACGTTATAGAAAGATAATCCCAAAATACTGTTAAGTGAACAAAAGAATGCTGTATAAACTTGCATATAGTATGTTTACATTTTTCTTTTTAAAATTCTTTTATTCAATTATAATAATGCTAAGTGAAATAAGTCAGAGAAAGGGAAATATTATATGACTTCACTTATATGTGGAATTTAAGGAACAAAACAAACAAAGAATAAAGAGACAAACAAAAAACCAGACTCTTGGGACACCTGGGTGGCTCAGTGATTGAGTGTCTGCTTTTGGCTCAGGGTGTGATCCCAGAGGCCCGGGATTGAGTCCCACATCAGGCTCCCTGCATGGAGCCTGCTTCTCCCTCTGCTTATGTCTCTGCCTCTCTCTCTCTCTCTGTGTCTCTCATGAATAAATAAATTTTAAAAATCTAAAAAAAGCTTTCTCAAAACTTTTATGGCAAAAAATATAGGAAAGAGGGCTTTGGAATCATTTTCAGGCTGGCACCAAATGGAAAGAGAACTGATGTGCGTCAAGCTCTCATCTGGTTCCTTAGGTGGCAGCTTGGAATATAGAACCCAAAACAACTCTGGATGTTGTGGTTGCCCCTGTCTATTGAGGACAACTTGTCCTACCCTTAGGTTCTACCCCTGCCAGGGACATGGGCCCAGTGTAGGGGCCATGGAGATGCCCAGGTTGGAGGGGTCCAGTAACATTTTGAACACTCTATAGGTCAGACGGATCCTGCCTCCATTTCTGCAACCTCCCTGGGTTCTGATTACCTGGGATCACTTGTGGTAGGAACACAAGAATAGCAAAAGTCAGGAACAGGAGTCTCATGGTCCTTGGGAAGCAGAAGCCAGTGGATCCAGGAGTCCAGAACACTTGGTGCAGTTCAAACCTGATCTCGAGTTTTATTGGCCTCTCTGGGGTGGGGCTGAGGGCTGGAGCACTGAACTGGACAGATACAGACAGATATGTAAGAGCTAATCCATGCAGAACATCAGTCTGTTGGCTGGTACATTGATTGAGCATCTGTTACAGACACTGAGAGAAGATGTGGATGATTAAAGCCACAGCTTTTGGGAAGTGACTGAGGATGGGTGTCTGGGTGGCTCAGTCAGTTAAGCATCTGCTTCAGCTCAGGTCATGATCCTGGGGTCCCGGGATTAAATCCCATGTCCAGCTCCCTGATGGGGAGAAGGTCTGCTTCTCCCTCTGTCCCTCCCCTGCTCATGTAGGCGTGCACTCTCTCTCTCTCAAATAAACAAAACTATTTTTTAAAAAAGGGGAGTGACTGGGGACATGGAGAGGGAGGGCTTGCCCACAGGCCATCTTTCCTGGCTTCTCCAGGAGTCCTGCCTTCCCTGTTCACAGTCCTGCTCACACTGGCATAAGCCCACATTTGAACTGTTTACTTGTCTGTCTCCCCACACTGCACTGTGAGATTGCTGAGAATAAGGACTGTCTCTCATTTTTTAATCCCTCCAAGGTACATAGCATTTTCTCAGTGATGGTTGGTGGAAATAAAGGTTAAAAACACATGCTAATCTATAGTCCAAATTCCTCACTTACATATGTGCCTACCAGGGGAAGTGACTTGCCCGAGACAACAGAGCTGGCTTGCTGTAGAGTTTGCAGGAGATAATTTGTAATAGGACTCAAAGGGGGATAATATCCAATGTCATCAGAAAGACTCCCTACCCAAGGCAGCTCCACAGTGACTTGGGATATTACTTTTGACAAGGGCACCCTGGAGGCCATTGGAGGTCTTGAAGTCATCGTGAAGGCCTTTACATTCAGATCTGCCTTTGAGATGCAGATGATGTGATCCTTACAGTTGACTAGCTTTATCTTGCCTCCTTATAGCATTTTCACACCACATCAACTCGTTTCCTCTTTTTTACTTGGCCCTAAAAGTCCCTGTAGAGCTTTAGAGGGGGTTGCTGATTCTACTGGGATCAATGACCATATCTGCAGGAGAACAGTCTGCAGGAATTTGCAGGGCTGGCATGTGTATAAAGAAATTGTTCTCTTATTGGATGACCCCATGTAGAGTGCCCAGGATGGTGATGGGCTAGTTCCAAATTAATTTTAGCATTATATTAGTTATTATTATAGTTATAGTTAATATAATTTTAGTATTATATTATTTAGTATTAGGCTGAACTCTCTTACTAGGACATGGCTGCCCAGAGAGGTCAAAGGTATTCTGTAACTGACTTGGTCAAGTTGAGGCTAAGTAATGGAGTAGAACTTTCTACATAGGATAAAGAATAGCTTTTCTGATTCCATCCAAGCATAAAAGCTTATGTTTTAAATGTTATGAATGGTGTGTCCCTATGTCTTGATGATGAAGAGACCCCTGACCCTTTCAAAATGGAAGGCTTTGAGGAAATCATTCTTTGTCTTACTACAGAAAACCAGGAGCATTTGAGTCACCCCACTCCAACTCATAGTCTGCCCTAATGTCTGAGATGGCAGTGGGGGGAGTGCAAAAGGGTAATTCCTTAAAAGGGGGAAGAGCCTATTACAGGGGAGAAGGTAAGTGGGTGTGGCCCATGGTACCACTGTCTGGGGCCCTGTGCCCACTTTCAGCCATTCTTTTTGTGGGGATAAGTTGGGATCTTACCCATCAATAAATATACCTGGAGGATATTATTTAGTTATTGTTTACCTATCCATTGGGCTTTCATGTTGCTGAAAGCTATAAAAGAGCTGTACTGAGGTATAATTAACAAACAATAAATTGTACATATTTAAAGCATACAATTTGATAATTTTGACATGTATAATTAATACATGTCAAGATAATTAACATATCTACTATTTCCCAAAGATTCTTCATGCCTCTTTGGAATCCCCTCCCCCCCTTGCCTCTGCCTGTCCTCTACCTCAGGCAGCCTCTGATCTGGTTTTTGTAATCATGCATTAGTTGATTAGTTGTATTTTCCAGAATTATATATAAATGTAATCACACAGTATATACTCTTAAAAAAATCTGACTTCTATACTTCAGTGCAATTATTTTAAGATTTATCCATGTTGTGACATGTTTCAGCAGTTCACTCCTTTGTGTATGCATACATGGTTTTGTTAGCCATTTTGTTTGAGTCTAGTTGACACACAATGTTACAGTACTTTCAGATGTACCACATAGTGATTCCATAAGTTTATATGGTTTACTCTTTTTTATTGCTGAGTAGTATTCCACAGGGTGAATATACCATTGTTTAGCCACTCAGACATTTGGATTGTTTCTAGTTTTGGCTATCACAAATAAAGATATGAATAAAGAGTCCAGAAATCAAGGGCCTTCATGGGGTTGGAAAATCAGACTGATACTAGGTCCCAAATAATAAGAGATGAGATTTAAAAGGCATTGAACAACTAAATCCCAGTAAAATATTTCAGGTGAGGTGGAGTGAGGGAAAAGATTAGAGGAATGATATGGACTTCCGGTTTTAGCCTGAGAGCCTCAAGGTGGCTACTACTCATGGGGAAGAGAAAGAGAGAGAGAAAAAGAAGAGAGAGACAGAAGAAGAGCGAAAGGGAGGGGGGAGATGGGAGAGAGGGAGGGAGGGAAAGAACAGTGCAAAGAAGTATAAAAATAATTTGAGAAGTAAGTGTAGAATGGAGCATAGGGTTTGGTTAGTTGCAGATGGAACTGATTAGAAGCAAATAGATTAGGAGCCTACTAAGTCTTCAAAAGTACCATATTGCCAGAGAAACTTTTAACCCTAGGCCAACAAAGTCTTTGTGAGATGTAAAACAATTTTTTGTTTTCCAGTCTTCCATAGGGAGGCAGGCTTCAGAGGCAAGTTCCCAAAATTCAGATATAGCCAAGAAGAATTATGTATGTAAAGAAGAAGCTCCAAGGGATGGATTTAGGGGTCACAAAGAATAAAGGGCAAGGGAACTCATCTCAGAGAACAGAATCAGAGCATCAGGAAGGGTTCTCCCCTGGGCACAGAGTAAGAGCTTCACAATTTGGGCCTAATGGCATTTCAGCATTGCTACAGAATAATGGCTGCTGGACTTTTTTTTAAAATAATAAATTTATTTTTTATTGGTGTTCAATTTGCCAACATACAGAATAACACCCAGTGCTCATCCCGTCAAGTGCCCCCCTCAGTGCCCGTCACCCATTCATCCCCACCCACTGCCCTCCTCCCCTTCCATCACCCCTAGTTCGTTTCCCAGAGTTAGGAGTCTTTATGTTCTGTCTCCCTCTCTGATATTTCCTACCCATTTCTTCTCCCTTCCCTTCTATTCCTTTTCACATTATTTATATTCCCCAAATGAATGAGAACATACAATGTTTGTGCTGGACTTTTCTAAATGAGAATATTTGTTGTAGTTGCTTTACTCCTCACCCAGCATTTTATATGATGTGGATCAGCAGATAACTTGTCTTTTTAGTTCATAGGTGTCAGACTGAGGAGATCCACATCTGGACCTGTGGTGAGGGCCATGCATCACTCAGGGCTACTGGGTTTTCAGCAGGATTGGATTTTGAACCGTATATCTTGGGAAGGTATTGAGTGTGTTATATTTGAGGAAGAAGAAATTAAGAGGATGTAACTACTTCAGCTAAGTTTTTGTCATGCAGCTAGGTTTGTGTCACATGACTGAGCTCTGGCCAATGGGAATAAGTAGAGAAATGATGTTTGTTGGTGGTTATAACCATTTCAGATGGGTTGATTAGCAGCTAGGTTGGTGTCATGTGACTGGGCTCTAGCAATGGGATTAAGTAGAGAAATGATGTAAGTCTTCCTGCTCTGACTCATAAGGATACTTCATGTGATTAACCAGCCTTCTTTTCCTGTGCTGTGATAATCTTAGATGCCACATGTTTCAAATGCTGTAACGAATACAAGATAGAGAAGGTGACCATCCTTGGACTTTTTATAAACAAACATAAATTATGGTTGTTAAACCACTGAGATTTTAGGGCTTATTTGCTATAATCTATCCTTTTGTCACTATACACTACCTAGCAAATATTCTTTGTGTTCTCTTCTTAGAACATTGTTCCTATGATTTTTTTTTCATGGCTATATGCTTTAGATTTTAGCTTGAATGTTATGTTCTCAGAAGGGATTTCTATGAATACTCCTAATTGAATAGGAGAGGTCCTCCTGTTCAAGTTGTCATTTGGTTTGAAGGCCTTCCTTGTTTCATTTGTATTAGCAATCACAAATCATGTATATTTTCACTTGTTTATTTTCCACTTTCTTTGCTAGACCATGAGCTTCATCAGATCAGCTAACAAGCCTGTCATCTCCAGCACTGTAGCTCCAGTGTCAACCACAGGTCTTTCAACAACCTAGGTATTTAGAAAATATTTGTTGAATAAATTAATGAAATTATTATCCCTTTCTGGCCTTAGTTTTCTCATCTACAAAATGTGATAGTACTAGTATGTCACAGGGGTTCTGTTCTGTTTTAGTGCTGCTAGGTTTTAGTAGTGTTTTATTCTTAGAACTCAATTGTATTTCCCCAAGAAGGGAAATTGAGCTCCTGGCATTGTAACATGTGAAGTTTAGATAGAATGGTATCAGCAGAGAGCTCATAATTATTTAGTAACAAAAACTGATTGGATTAGGGATACTGGGCTGGGAACTATCTGCAGGACAGTGGCCAGTAGTCTGGGTTTAATTGTACTTGCTGTTATAAGCTCTTTCTATTCAGGATAAGATTTTCTTACAAGTTCCCATACCTCGAGATTATCACACATTCAAACCATGAAGGGGAACTCAAAGTTCCTCATCCTGCTGATCTCCAAGAAGATGGAGCTGTGCAAAGATCAAAACCAAAATGGTGGAGTCCTCGAGGATTTCTAAGTGGTCCCTTGGAATGGACCTTTTAGTGGAGGTAACAAAAAGGGTATGAAATAAAACTGATATTGAGCTCTGTCCTCTCTGTAGTGCTTATGCTGGAGAATTTATTTGAGCTTTTATCCCCTTGTTTTTTTCTGGGTCCTCCTCTCCTTACACACACATCCTCAAGAAAGCAAGTATTATCATGTAGGGTTCAGCTACCTCCTGGATAGGCCCTTGGATTGCCAAGTATGATCTGAACTTGGGTCAAGAAAATAAGCCCCATGAAGTAGTGCCTGGCTTACTTGTTCAGAGGAGCATGTGACTCTTGATCTCAGGTTGTGAGTTCAAGCCCCACATTGGGTGTAGAGATTACTTAAAGAAATAAAGCATTAAAAATATATTTAAAAAAAGAAAAGAAGCCCAGAGAGCCTGAAAATCAACAGGGTTGTCTTTGTCATCTAGTCCTTAAGTAAAGGAGACAGAAGGATTCTTCAGAACTTTCCTCTGGCCAGCTGCATTCTAAAGCAGGATATCAGACAGAAGGCTTTTCTGTTTGTTTATTTATTTGGTGAAGTGGCTATTTTATTTTTAAGTGAAATAACTGATATAATATTGGTAAATTTAAGGTGTAGAGCATGTTGATTTGATACATTTATATATTGCAATAGGATTGCCATTTCAGTGATAGCACTTCTATCATGTCACATAATTATCTTTCTTTTTTTGTGGTGGGAATAGTTAAAATCTAGTCTTTTATCAAGTTTGATGGCTATAATACAATACTGTTGTCTATATTCACTATGCTGTGCATTAAATCTCCAGGATTTAATATTTACCTACTAGTTGCAAGTTTCTGACCTTAATAACCTCTCTCTTACCCCTGGTAACCTATCCCCCAGCCCCTGGTAACCACTATTTTACTTTCTGTTTTTACGAATTTGGCTTTTATTTAGAGTCCACATATAGGTGATATCATACAGGATTTGTCTTTTTCTATCTGATTTATCTCACTTAGCATAATGTCCTCAAGGTCCACCCATGTTTTGCAAAAGGCAGGATTTCCTTCTTTCTCATGGCTGAATAATATTCCATTGGATATATGCACCACATCTTCTTTACCCACTCATCCACTGGTGGACACTTAGATTGCTTGCTTCCATATGCTGGCTACTGTGCACAATGCTGCAATGAACATGGAAGTGCAGATGTCTCTTTGAGTTCCTATTTTCACTTCCTTTAAATATATGCCCAGAATTGAAATTGCTGGATCATATGGCAGTTCTGTTTTAGATGTTTTGAGGAACCTCATATTGTTTTCCCCAGTGGCTGCACACATTTACATTCCTACCGACAGTGCATAATGATTCCCTTTTCTCCACATCCTCACCAATCCTTCTTAACTCTTATCTTCTTGGGGATAGCCATTTTAGTGTGAGGTGATTTCATATTGTGATTTTGAGCTGAATTTCCCTGTTGGTTGGTAATATTGAGCATCTTTTCATGTACATGTTGGCCATTTGTATGTCTTCTTTAGAAAAATTGTTTTGTTCAGGTCCTTTCCCCATTTCTTAATCTGACTGCTTTTGCTACTGAATTGTTGTATGTTCTTCATATATTTTGGATATTAATCCCTTGCCAGATAAATGATTTGCAAATATTCTACCCCATTCCATGGATTTCTTATTTATTTTGTTGACAGTTTCTTTTGCTATGCAGAAGAGTTTTAGTTTGATGTACTCCTATTTGTTGATTTATGATTTTGTTGCTTGGACTTTGGTATCACATCCAAAAAATCATTGCCAAGACTACTGTCAAGGGGTTTCCCCCTAGGTTTTCTTCTAGAAGTTATTCAGTTTCAGGTCTTCAGTTTCAGTCTTTAATCCATTTTGAGTTCATTTTTGTGAGTGGTGTAAAATAGGGGTACAGTTTCATTTTTTCTGCATATAGTTATCCAGTTTTCTCAGGACCATTTAATGGAGACACTGTTCTTTCTTCATTGAATATTCTTCACTGGGGCACTCTTGTTGAATATTAGTTGATCATATATGTGGGGACTTAATTCCAAGCTCTCAAATTTGTTCCATTGGTCTATGTCATACAGACATTTACAACCAAAGATAGGTTAATAATAAATGGGATGCATTTATCTGAAATGTCTTCTGTTTTATAAAGAAATTCTTAGTGTCCTGGTAGCTATTGGCCAAAAAATCATGGAGCTACTTATGTTGAACCAGAAGGCAAATATAAAACAAAGAATTTCCCAGATATTTCTCAAACTCATTGGTCTAGATGGAGAGAAGAGTACCTTTGACATGGGACACTAGCAAAGCAGGTGCAAAAGAAATGGAAAAATGTTTTTCTTGGATGAAGTAATTTGATACTTGATGTTTCAAAAAATTGAGGAAATTTACATGGGAAACATTGAAGTTTTCTTCTATTATAGTGATCTATTATTGTTTTGTTTAGAATTATATATTGGTTAAGGTGGAACACCATTGTATTTTCAGTGAGTACTTTGGGCACCTCAAGGTCTTAACCCAGTCTTGTGAACATAGAGATGAATGACAGTTGAAAGGAGATCATGTGCATTAATGGACCCATGGAAGAGAGACTGAAATTAACAATCCCTGGCCTGACAAGTCCCAAATTTCTTCTGCTTCACTCTAAATTTTTCCTTGCCTCATGATGACTAATGGTACATGCTCCAAAACATCATTTCCTTCCAAATCAGTGCTTAAAATTTGAGATTTCCCAGTAGGAGCTTGGGTTAGTCTGTGTGGTTGAGAATCTGTCTTGCTTAGAATGCAACAATAGTCACCATTTTTACATGGCTTTTTCACCTGTTCACCAGATTTGCAGTTTTTCCTGCAGTGTCCTTTTATGATCCAGCAAGATTTTTGGCCCCTGCAGACTGAAAAGAGTAGAGTGTCAATTATCTCAAGATATTGATGCTTATATTTGTAACAATTAGAGTTATATGACTATATGACTATATTTGTAATCTTCACAACAATCCTGTGTTCATTAGGGAAGATTGTATAAGCAAAGCAAGATTGATATATACCATATTTCTAAGCATCTTATCAATATCAAAATGTATCAAAGGAACTTGCTAGCCAGTAGGAACTGCAATTATTTGGTAAGAGGTAGTGTGATTATGTAAAATCAGCAGAGTGGGCTAACTGAATTCTGCTTTAGTGGAGTTATTTGCATTTATCATACCAGAAGTATAGAAGTTACTGCTTTAACTGAATCCATAAATGCCAGGAAAATAATTGCTCTAAAAGGGAATAATAAAACAAATTAGTGTCTTATTTGGCCATCTCAGAAGCACAGCTATAGTAGATTATTACTGATTCTCACACTTGAGCATGTGTCACAACCCGCCAGAGGACTTAAGACACAGATTGCTGGCCCCACCCTCAGGATTTCTGATTCAGTATATCTGAGATGGGGCTTGAAAATTTGCATTTCTAAGAAATTATTAGACTTTGATGAAAGAAATTGAAGACACAAATCAATGGAAAGATGTCCTGTATTCAAAGATTAGAAGAATCAATTCTGTTAAAATGTCCACAGTACCCAAAACCATCTGTAGATTCAAGGCACTCTATAAAAAATACCCAATGGCATTTTTCACAGAAATAGAAAAAGCAATTCTAAAATTCATATGGGACCACACACACACACACACACACACACACACACTGCAAAATAGCCAAAACAATCCTGAAAAATAACAAAGCTGGAAGCATCATACTTCCTCATTTCAAACTATATTACAAAGCTATCGTAATCAAAACAGTAAAGTATTGGTATAATGGAACAGAATTGAGAGCCCAGAAATAAATCCTTACACATATGGTCAACTAATGTTTGACAAGAGAGGCAGGAACAGTCAGTGAAGAAAGGATAATCTTTTCAACAAGTGGTGCTGGGAAAACTGGATGTCTACATGCAGAAAAATGAAATTGGTCCCTTATCTTACACCATGCACAAAAATGAACTCAAGATGAATTAAAGACTGAAATTGAAGACTTGACACTGTAAAACTCCCAGAATAAAACCTAGATAAATATCTCCTTGACATTGGTTTTGGCAATGATTTTTTTTGGATATTACTTCAAAAGTCCAAGCAACAAAAGCAAAAATCAACACATAGGACTACATCAAATGAAAAATCTTCTACACAGCAAAAGAAACTATCAACAAAACGAAAGGGCAACCTATGGAATAGGAGAAAATACTTGCAGATCACACATTTAGTAAGGGGTTAATATCCAAAATGTATAAAGAACTCATATAACTCAAAAGAAAAAAACCAAAACCAAACAAACACAAACAAGCACAAAACAATCCAATTTAAAATGAGCAAAGGACCTAAACAGATAGTTTTCTAAAGAAGACATCCAAGTGGCTAACAGGTACCTGAAAAGCTGCTCAGCTTCACTAATTTTCAGGGAAGTGCAAATTAAAACCAAAGTGAGATATCACTTCACACTTGTTAGAATGGACACTATAAAGAAATATGAGATAACAAGTGTTAGAGAAGGTGTGAAGAAAATGGAATCCTTGTGCATTGTGGGTGGGAATGTAAATTGCTATTGCCACTATGGAAAACATTATAGAGTTTCCCTCCAAAATTAAAAATAAAATTATATGATCCAGCAATTCCAATTCTGGGCATATATCTGAAGAAGAGAAACCACTATTGTGAAGAGATGTCTATATTCTTATGTTCATTATATCATTATTCACAACAGCCAAGATACAGAAATAACAGCCAAGATATACAAGTGTCCATCAACAGATAAATGGATAAAGATCACACACACATATATGCACACACACAGAGGAATATTATTCAGCCACGAGAAAGAAGGTAATCCTGTCATTTGTTACAACATGGATGGATCTTGAGAACATTATGCTAAATGAAATAAGTCAGACAGATAAATACAAATACTGTATGATCTTATACATGAAATCAAAGCATCAACCTCATAGAAACAGAGATTAGGATGATGGTTACCAATGGGTGAGAGAGATGGGGAGATGTTGGTCAAAGGGTATAAACTTCTAATTGATAAATAAGTTCTGGGGATCTAACATACAGCATGGTGATTATAGTTAACAATACCGTATTACATACTTGAACATTGCAAGGAGAGTAGATGGTAAATGTTCTCATGACAAAAAAGAAATGGAAATTACATGACATGATGGAGGTGTTAGCTAACTTGGTGGTGGTAATCTTTTGCTATATATAAGTGTATCAAGTCAACACAGTATACACTTTAAACTTACGCAACATCACAACTTAATTGTCAATTATATCTCAATAAAGCTGGAAAAGTTTGCATTTCTAACAAGTTCCCAGGTGATGCTGATGGTGGTAATTGAGAGACCTAGCATCCTATAAGCAAAATCTATAACATATCTGGAGGAAATGTCCACACATTAATAAATTCTGGAAGAGCAAAAACCAGGAATTGTACAGACTCTCTGAGGATGGAATATCCTCACAGTTACATGAAAATATGTTTCCTTTTAATTTTGAGATATTCAGGAAAAGCCTATTGGTCACTTCACAGAAAACAGATGGAAAAGACATAGAATTTTCCAAGTTTTATGGGATAGGGTACATTTAAGTGACAAGTTTTACCTGTTGAAGCATTATCCCTAGGTATCCCCGAACTGTCAAAATTTGACTCTTAATTGTTAAATGAATCTAAGTAGATTTTCTAATAACACATATTTTAATTGAGAAAGATAAAATTTAAAAATTGAGAAATGCAACAGATATCATTGTATATTTCATTGTGACCTGATGTTTTATTATTAATCTTAAAAGTTCCAACAGGATTTATATACAGTTTTAAAATATTTTTTTAACTAGATCCAATGCTTAACTAATAATGGCTAAAATTTGCTACTCTAAACACTTCAGTGATACCAAATATAGTTTCAAATGAAAGAAGATATTCAGGAATCAGGTTGAATATTGAAAAAAAAAGGAGAGAAAAAGGACACACGGAAGGTAATCTAGATAAAAAAACAGAAGGTATAAATCTAGAAGCTATTTATAGCAAAATTATGCTTGAATTTTTAAAGTAAAATTTTAACTCAAGCATAACATGTTCCAGAAATATGCACTAATTACTGATGTGCAACTGGATGGATCATCATAAAACTACTCATATAATCAGCACTAGGAAGCCCCTTCATGTCTTCCTTCAGTCATTAATGTTCTTCTCCTCCCCATCCCCCCACTGCCCACCCTGATTTCTAATATCATATGGTAGGCTAACTGTGAAAAAGTCCCCCAAATTTTCACCCCCTTTTGGATCCACACCCTTTGCTCTATAATTTTATGATTTTCTTCCATTATGGTTGAGGGGCTCTGTCCCACCATTTGACTTAAGGCATATACATGTGACATATTTGTTAGCATATATAATTTTTTATACATATCAAAGTTTATTTAGCAATGTGCTATTTTGTTTCCAAATAAATAAGTTATTTGCTATTCTTTTATTATTAATTTCCAATTTTATTCGTTGTACTGGGGAGTATGATCTTTATTATACTATTTTATTTATTTATTTATTTATTTATTTATTTATTTATTTATTTATTTAAAATTTCATTTTATTGGAGCTCAATTTGCCAACATATAGCATAACACCCAGTGTTCATCCCATCAAGTGCTCCCCTCAGTGCCGGTCACCCAGTCACCCCAACCCCACCTCTCTTTCCACCACCCCTTGTTTGTTTCCCAGAGTTAGGAGTCTTTCATGTTTCGTCTCCTTTTCTGATATTTCCCACTCA
Source organism: Canis lupus familiaris (assembly GCF_011100685.1). Classification (NCBI taxonomy): domain Eukaryota; kingdom Metazoa; phylum Chordata; class Mammalia; order Carnivora; family Canidae; genus Canis; species Canis lupus. The sequence continues at coordinate 21,383,480 of NC_049245.1, read as the reverse complement.
TTTTTTCTCCCTTCCCTCTCATTCCCTTTCACTATTTTTTATATTCCCCAAACGAATAAGACCATACAATGTTTGTCCTTCTCCGATTGACTTATTTCACTCATCATAATACCCTCCAGTTCCATCCACATCGAAGCAAATGGTGGGTATTTGTCGTTTCTAATGGCTGAGTAATATTCCATTGTATATATAAACCACATCTTCCTTATCCATTCATCTTTCGATGGACACCGAGGCTCCTTCCACAGTTGGCTATTGTGGACACTGCTGCTATAAACATCGGGGTGCAGGTGTCCCGGTGTTTCACTGGATCTGTATCTTTGGGGTAAATCCCCAGCAGTGCAATTGCTGGGTCGTAGGGCAGGTCTATTTTTAACTCTTTGAGGAACCTCCACACAGTTTTCCAGAGTGGCTGCACCAGTTCACATTCCCACCAACAGTGCAAGAGGGTTCCCCTTTCTCCACATCCTCCCCAACATTTGTTGTTTCCTGCCTTGTTAATTTCCCCCATTCTCACTGGTGTGAGGTGGTATCTCATTGTGGTTTTGATTTGTATTTCCCTGATGGCAAGTGATGAGGAGCATTTTCTCATGTGCCTGTTGGCCATGTCTATGTCTTCCTCTGTGAGATTTCTCTTCATGTCTTTTGCCCATTTCATGATTGGATTGTTTGTTTCTTTGCTGTTGAGTTTAATAAGTTCTTTACAGATCTTGGATACTAGTCCTTTATCTGATACGTCATTTGCAAATATCTTCTCCCATTCTGTAGGTTGTCTTTTAGTTTTGTTGACTGTTTTTTGTTTTTTGTTTTTTTTTTTTGCCGTGCAAAAGGTTCTTATCTTGATGAAGTCCCAATAGTTCATTTTTGCTTTTGTTTCTCTTGCCTTCATGGATGTATCTTGCAAGAAGTTGCTGTGGCCAAGTTCAAAAAGGGTGTTGCCTGCGTTCTCCTCTAGGATTTTGATGGAATCTTGTCTCACATTTAGATCTTTCATCCATTTTGAGTTTATCTTTGTGTATGGTGTAAGAGAATGGTCCAGTTTCATTCTTCTGCATGTGGATGTCCAATTTTCCCAGCACCATTTATTGAAGAGACGGTCTTTTTTCCAGTGGATAGTCTTTCCTGCTTTGTCGAATATTAGTTGACCATAAAGTTGAGGGTCCACTTCTGGGTTCTCTATTCTGTTCCATTGATCTATGTGTCTGTTTTTGTGCCAGTACCATACTGTCTTGATGACCACAGCTTTGTAGTACAACCTGAAATCTGGCATTGTGATGCCCCCAGCTATGGTTTTCTTTTTTATTTTTTTTATTATTATTTATTATTTATTTTTTTTATTTTTATTTATTTATTTATTTATTTTTTGGTTTTCTTTTTTAATAATCCCCTGGCTATTCGGGGTCTTTTCTGATTCCACACAAATCTTAAGATAATTTGTTCCAACTTTCTGAAGAAAGTCCATGGTATTTTGATAGGGATTGCATTAAATGTGTAAATTGCCCTGAGTAGCATTGACATTTTCACAATATTAATTCTTCCAATCCATGAGCATGGAGTATGTAGCTTTCTTTGTGGTCTTATATGTGAGATATTTTTGTAAATTTTGTAAATTTTTTGTGTTCTTAAAAGAATGCTTACTCTCTGTTGAGCAGATAAATGTCCTCATATAAATATATATATATCCAATAACTTAGGTTTATTTAATACACTGGTTGGATTTTCAGTGTATTCTTATCAGTTAAGTGGTAAAATTGAGTTAAAGTTCTTCAAATGCCATTGTTTGCTTAACTATTCCTCTCTGAAGTATCATTTATTGTTTTTCTTTAAAAATTTTTTAATTTTAATTAACATATAGTATATTATTAGTTTCAGAGGCAGAATTTAGTGATTCATCAGTTGCATACAACACCCAGTGTTCGTTCCATCAAGTGCCCTCCTTAATACCCATCACCCAGTTACCCCCAACCCCCACCCATCTCTCCTCCAGCAACCCTCAGTTTGTTTCCTACAGTTTAGAGTCTCTTATGATTTGTCTCCCTCTCTGACTTGTTTTTCAAATCTGGAAGCTGAAATTGTAAGTGCCACAGGTTCTTATGACCCAATTATTTCTTTTACCAGTAAATAACCAGCCTCTGCCAAGTATTATATATTTTGCCTTAGAGTTTTCTTTGCCACATATTAAGAATGCTACTTCAGCTTTCATTTAGTTTATAATTGCCTGATAAGGCATTTCATTATCTTAATCCAGATGTTTTTAGATCAAACATTTCTGTGCCTTGTAGATTACCTGTTGTTTGATCTTTCTTTCTCATTTGAAAGCCTAAGCCTTCATCTAGTGAGTTTAGTTCATTTACATTTATTGTAATTAAAATTACATTTGGATTTATGTCTGCTATCTTACTTTATATTTTCTACTAGTAATTTTTATTCTTTCTTACTATTTTTAATTAGAGAAATAAGGATTTTTCCAGCTGGCTTAAAATGTACTCATTTTATTTTTATTCTTATGCTATTTGTAATAACATAAAGCTCATGTCCATGAATACCTATCTTTATTAATATTGAAACTTATCTATAATTATGCCTTACTTTTAACAAGGCAAGTACCTTAGTAATGCTCTCATATTCCTGGCCTTTCTCTTCACTGACCCTTGGCCATCCCCTTCTGAATCACATTAATTATCTAAAATTTATGGGAATTATGGGATACATTTTCTTTGTCTATACCCCTCTAGTCCAGTTTTTCTTAAGTCAACTAAAAAATTACAAACTAATTGATAATTCTTACCTCTCATATCATTTCCAACATTCTTCTGGATTAATTTCTCTATATTTGAGTTCTTCCTCCAAGAGTGTTTTCAAAATGTGTCTTTGTGTGGCAAATATTCTCCAGCCCTCTATGCTTGAGAATATTTTTGTTATACTTCTATATTTAAATAGCGATATAATTCATTCAAATAGCAAAAAACAAACAAACAAACAAACAAACAAAAAAACAAAAAAACAAATAGCATTACAATTCATTAATGAATGAATATAAGATTTCTAGGTTCATGGTTCTTTTCCTTCACTATTTAAAGAATTTATTTTCCTTTTATATCAGTGTTACAGTTGAAAAGTTGCCACAACTCTTATTTTTCTGGGTTTATGTAAAGAATGTCCATTTGGGTCTTCTGAAGCTTTTTTTGCCCTGGAAGGTGAATGATTTCTTTGGGTTATGTCTGACCCAAAGGAGACACAGAATAAGTACCCATGAAAAACAAAACCATAAACTTACTCTACCTAGCAAGTCCACCTCTAGGAGCTTTTAAAAAAATTTCTGTCCAAGTAAATAAAAACATATATGCAAAAAGTCAGTTGCGGTTTTGTCTGTCTGGAAAGATCTGGAAAGATCACATTTTACCCTGAATACGGATTAGAAGTACAAATTATGATCTATCTACATGATAGAATATATGTGATTCCTAGAAGCAATGAGACAAATTTTTATGTGCCGACAAGGAAGATGTCTACTATATATTGAATAAAAACATTTTAGAGCAATATATAGTTACTTTTTTAGTTAAAAAATAAAACTATAAGCACACACATACTTATATGCATTTGTATGTGCATAGAAAAGAGGTTTGGGGTTTTTAAAAATATTTTATTTATTTATTCATGAGAGACAGAGAGAGAGAGAGAGAGGCAGAGACCTAGGCAGAGGGAGAAGCAGGCCCCATGCAGGGAGCCAGATGTGGGACTTGATTCCGGGACCCCGGGATCATGCCCTGAGCTGAAGGCAGGTGCTAAACCGCTGAGTCACCCAGGCATCCCAGAAAAGAGGTTTTAAACATTAGACAGATGAAGGAAATTGTACCTTGTCTAAAAATTATTCAAGCCTTCATATATAGTAGTTTCACAGCTCTGGCCACTTGTTTGTAAAATCTTATTGTAAATCATTAACAAAATCACAAACTTTTATAGTTGGAAAGGAGCAGAAAGGACTGTGCTCTCTTCCACATGACTGCTCTGCAAACATTTTCATTCCAGACTAGAGCAGGATTTCATATGGAGAGATAACAGAACTTAATGTCTAAGAAGGCCTTCAGGACTCATGATCTGATAAGGATTGGAAAGACAGCTGAAGTCAGGCAGCTGCTCAGTTGGGTCCTTGGAACATTGGTGCCAAGTACCAAGGGATGATGGAGTTACACCTGAGTATGAGAAGGACTTTTTGAAAGACATCTTGCCCTACTCCATGCCTCTAGGGATCCTGGCTAGGTACACTTTCCCAGTATGGGGCCTCAGGTCTGTCCTGGGAGTACATTCAGATAAAGTCAAGCAGATTTCAGTCACCTCTGAAAACCTTGTCTCAGTGGACAAAAAAGATAATAAACCTTCCATGGGCAGTTCCCCACCCTAGCTCTCTTCCTTTTTCCTTGGTTCTGGTTACCTGGCAGTATCTGGAACAGGATCAAACATACAGTAAGGGTCAGGAGCAAGAGTTTCATGGTCTTTAGGAAGAAGGTGGCAGATCCAGGAGTCCAGAACATTCTGCAGTGGGACTCTGGGCTCAGGTTTTTATTTATTTTCATTGGGCGGGGTTCAGGGGGTGGGTCATGGGCAATGAAACAAAAAGAGGTACAAAGGAACGTTGGCCTATAGGCCAGAAGCATTCATTGATTAGACAATACTTAGAACCCTGTTCTGAGGGGAGGCAGAAGACTACAAGAGAAGGTGAAAATATCATGGCAGTATATAAAGAGAATCCACACACCAGGGTGTCTTCCTTGCCCCTTCCTCTACCCCACTCATGGGGGTGTTGCAATGTCTTTAGTGCTTCCCTTCTAAATTAGTTTCATTGCACTGCTTTGGGACCAACTGAAAACTCTCTCCCTTTGTACTGTGTTTCCAGGGACAGGGGCTCAAATTTAAGAGGGACTCAGAAAAGAATAGTTTAATGAAGTGAATAAACACATTTTTATACAATGCATAACATCCTGGAAACCTCTTATAATCTGGATCTTTGGATTAAGTAGGTCAGACTTCCTTATTTTATAGATGGAACAATGAGGTCAAGAAAGGAGTGGCCAGCAGGCAGGAGAGTTGGAGAGAGGACTCTCACAACAACGTCTGAGGTAATCAGACATGCCATGTTTCTAGGGCAGATGAAGCGCAATGTGGATACTTCTAAGATGGGCATCCAGGAAACAGCACACTAACTTCTATGACTACCTCAACATACAGAGCTGACTCTGGACCAAGCTGGCACACTGGGTACAGCTCAGCCTTGTGTTCCCGAGGTTTCATTTCTGCCTTGTATCAACCCTTGCAGGAATGAGTCATATAACCATACGTCCACGTACCTGTTTGGCCACAGAAGTACTAATAAATCTTAAGAGGAAGTACCTGATGTTCTTGGTCTGAATGTTTCCAGGTGGTTTGTTTCTTCTAGTCTCTCTCTCCTCTCTGTGTATTCTCATGAATAAATAAATAAAATAATATCTTTTAAAAATTAATTAATTAATTAATTAATTAAGCTTTTCTTTCTTTTTTTTACTGTTAATCAAATTCCAATATTCTTTTTTTTTTTAAAGATTTTATTTATTTATTCTTGAGAAACAGATCGAGAGAGAGAGAGAGAGAGAGAAAGAGAGGCAGAGACACAGGCAGAGGGAGAAGCAGGCTCCATGAAGGGAGCCTGATGCGGGACTCGATCCCAGGACTCCAGGATCATGCCCTGGGCTGAAGGCAGGCGCTAAACCACTGAGCCACCCGGGCTGCCCTCAAATTCCAATATTCTTACTTAATTTCTATTTACATGAACAATGAAATACATAATTGCATTAAAATCCCGCAAGTGTAATTAAGCATTTAATCAAATTCTTCTTATGTTAGATTTTAAATTACAAATTAATTGTGTTGCTTTATTTTATGGGGCATCAAGTTTTATGACGGTCACAACTTCTGTGTAGATTGCAAAATTTACATTTATTTATTTATTTACTTAAGTTAACAAACTGTTATATTAGTTTCAGTGCACAATATAGTGATTCAACAATTCTATATAGTACTCAGGGCTCATCATGATAAGTGAAGATTGTGAAATTCACTTTTAAATAGTTAACTTTGTCTTGTCCTTGAATTCCACTCTGACTTTTGTATTCTGGTTGTGCATCTGATTTAGCATTTGCAGTTCATTCAATAATCTATAAAAATTATAGATTTTAGTTATAAAATCTGATGTTAGTTTCTTTTTCCTTTGTTAGTATCTTGTATTTTTTTGTCTGGAAGCTTCTAACATGAACTTTCTATTCTGAAAACGTTGATTCTTGTTGTTGTTGTTGTTTTACCAGTTTATGTCTAGCTGTGTGCTTTCTCTCATGGCTATGTGTGGTACTTGGTGAATCCTTTCAGTGTTAAAAGCTCACATTTTTCTTCAGTTTTGAGAAATTTCCTTCTGTTATGTTTCTAATTATAATTTTTACATGTTCCTCCTCTAATTCTTGAGCTCATTATTTGGAAAGGTAGCATGGAACTGTTCTTTAAAATACTTTTCCTTCCTGGAGTGGGTAACGGAATTCTTCCCATGAAAGCATTGAGGAAAGTACAGGAAGCATTTCCCCTGCTAACAATTTTAATTTTGTTGTATTTTGTTTTACATTGTAAAATATCTCTTCCATTTCATCACGAAGACCACCAGTTCAGTTTTTCTTGTGACCATCCTTTGTTTACTTCTTTTAATACAATTTTAAACTGACCATATTGCTTGGAGATCTAGATGGCATTTTGTGTGTGTGTGTTCTCCATTTTTATTTCCTTGGAAATCTTCATCATGTGAAAAAATTTTTTTATCCGATTCTTCTATTAGTTGCACTTCAAAGAGAATGTAGTAGGAGTAAACCATTTTTGTCTGTACAGCATGTCTCTTGGGGGAACGACCACCCTCAGTGAACCTGCTAATCACAGGACCATAACCTTATAATTGCTGGTGAGGACACATGAGCTGTAATGTGTGAGTGGATTTTCTGTGTGGGATTAGGATCTCAAGCAGAGAAAACTGGAGGTCACATGTCCCTCATGTTAGAGAGACCAGGACGCAATTTGTGGCCTTCCCAGCTCTGGGGAGGGAGATGTACTGTTTCATCTTGTCTCATATGATACAGAATTACTCAAATATAAGTTGGCTCAGATCTGGGGCATCAAAAACAGATGAGGTTGTGCCTGAGTGTCTCAGTCGGTTAAGGGATCAAACCCTGAGTCGAGTTGAGTCCCTTGCTCAGCCAGGAGCCTGCTTCTTCCTCTCCTTCTGCCTTCTGCTCCCCCTGTTTGTGCTGTGTGTGTGTGTCAAATAAATAAAATCTTAAAAAAAAAATGACAACTCTGTTTATTAATGATATAAATGCTATAAGATTTTTCTTTGTTATAGAGGAAAGACATTATTGGCATTTCCTTATTTTCCATGTAAATGGAAGAAATAAAATGATTTGCTGTTTCTTATTTCAATGAAGTTTTGAGAGACTTTGATCATTTAAACTAATAAATGATGCCATGAAGTAGATTATTGGTTAAACCCAGAAGAGAATTTATTTATTTTTTTGGAATTTATTTATTTATTTTTTAAACAAAATTTTATTGGAGTTCAATTTGCCAACATATAGCATAACACCCAGTGCTCATCCCATCAAGTGCCCCCCTCAGTGCCCATCACCCCGTTACCCCAATCCCCTGCCCACCTCCCTTTCCACCACCCCTTGTTCGTTTCCCAGAGTTAGGAGTCTCTCATGTTCTGTCTTCAGAAGAGAATTTAAAGCTGAAAACTAAGAGCTGTTAAAGGAAATATAAGATTTATCTCCACTTGAGTCTTTAAAAATACTTCTAAAGAAATATTTCCCCAAGAATCTATAAAGTCATTGGGAAATTTTTAAAAATGTTGTAGTTATTGCTGATTATGGACTTACGGCTTTTGCCCCATGTATGTTCACAGAATAGAGTTTTCGTTGAGGAGCCATCAGGAATAATCTTAGTGGAGGAAACCCTGTTTCTGTCCTCCTGCAATGGATATTGTATGGATTTTTATTTTAATGCAATTGTTTTGAGTGTTGATTAGGGTAGAATTTTATCTGTTTCCAGGCAAGTAAGTTTTTTCTTACTTTTAAGAGTGCGTCTATACTGTTTGGGAATAAGGCCTTGGAGTACAGAGGATTCCAGAAACAAACTCCGTCATTTCAAACATCGCGTTTTCAGGATGGGGAGCTGCTGCCTCCTGGCGGTCAATAATTGAGTCACAGGACCGTTTTCTTTTCTGAAGAGCTGCTCATTTTCCTTGAAAAATAAGGGTTGCTTTACAATCTCCAGCTTGCCCACGAATTTGTACTTTCTTCTGTCGTTTGTGAGATTTTTCTTATATGTGAGGTCATGTGAACTGAGAGACCGGGAGTGGAGGATCCAAGAGGGGACTCTAATCCCAGGGTCTCTGGCTTTGTGATGCTTTGGGAGCTACCGAGTACAATAGAGCTGAAGAAGCCACGCATCTTTGAATATTGATGTGGAATGACTGAAAAAAGAAAGGAACTTCCTTTAAAAGGTATCACCATTTTGGATAGGTGAGGCTGCCTAAGGAGGTTATTGGAAAGGGTGTAAAGGTTTTATAAATGACCCCCCCCCCGGGGGGGGGGCGGATTTTAAAGATCACCCCCAAATTCCTAATGCCTCAAGTCTGCTAGAACTTTAAATGATTTTTAATTATTTATTTATTCATGAGAAACGGAGAGAGAGAGAGGCAGAGACACAGGCAGAGGAAGAAGCAGGGAGCCTGACCTGGGACTGGATCCCAGGCCTCCAGGATCATGGCCTAGGCCTAAGGCAGGCACTAAACCGCTGAGCCACCCAGGCTGCCCATGCTAGAACTTTAAGAAGAAAAAATATTCGGCCTAAGAGAAAGTGGCAAGCACTTGAGGGACTGAACCATCAATTAAGCCTTGTAACACGTGCAAATACATTAAAGAAATCCATGTTCAGGGGATCCTTGGGGGGCTCAGCGGTTTAGTGCCTGTCTTTGGCCCAGGGCAAGATCCTAGAGTCCCTGGATCAAGTCCCGCATCAGGTTCCCTGCATGGAGCCTGCTTCTCCCTCTGCTTGTGTCTCTGCCTCTCTCTATGTCTATCATGAATAAATAAAAAATCTTTAAAAAAAAAATCTGGCTTCGGAAAACTGACTCCCATAATGGTTTTTTACTTGAAAGGGTTCTTTGCAAATGAAAAAATTTAAGTGCTAAATTGGTTAAGGTCTTTTGGTCAAAAAGAATATTATACTCTTTCAGGGATGAAATTTAAAAAGTATATAAATAAAAATGTATAAAGACCTTTCAAAATCACAAAGTTCTTAACAGTGATTTAAATAATGTTCCTGTGTTCTAATATAAATACTTCCACTTAACAATTCCTTTGGATGAGATAAGGGAAAATCTAATTTTAATTAAATGATCTGAGTGTTCCTGCTGAGTATAACATAAACAACAAAAGATATGGAAGTCGACTTTAGGTTAATAATGAGTAACTGTCATAAGGCATTATGAAACCTTCTGTGAAGTTTTTCCACATTACTTGGAGAAGATAGAGATTTTACTATTCCTCCCGTTCTCATCAGTTATCCCAAGCAAGGGAAACCTTTTTATTTATTTATTTATTTATTTATTTATTTATTTATTTATTTATTTATTTATCTATCTATCTATCTATTTATTTATTTATTTTTTATGAAGTTTGGGTTGAACAGTTCTATACTCATTCTCTCTGAATTTGCCTCAGTGGGAAATAAGAATGCAAACATGATGTTCTTAGTTTATCCAAGGCTTTTAGCTTATTTATTATTTTATAAAACGGTTAAATAGATACCTAAATTCTTTAATGCTTTGTAGACCAGATAAGTTTTTATTTATTATAATAATATTTAAGGATATGAAATGTAAACTTAGGTCTTCAATTAAATAATTGATACTTAAGCATATAGTGTTTATAAATTTGTTTCTTGTAAAGTTCAGATAATATTTCAATTATGTAGATTGATAGTTTCACCACTTATATGGTGTTTTTGTTTGTCAAATTGTTATCATAAACTCTGATCTCATTGTGCTTTAAAGTTAACTTAAATATATTTTCTAAACTATGTCATTGAACCATATTATGGTCAATAGAGTAGAAATCTTTCTTTATTTGACACTTAAAAAAATTAAAATTAAGAGGAACAGAAAATAAAGTCTATAGTTACCACATAATTTTAATTTTTAAAATTTATGTATTCCTATCAATATTAGTTAATTCTTTTCCTTCTAATCACCCAAGTTAATGTGTCATATTAAAGCATTATATAGGGATCCCTGGGTGGCGCAGCGGTTTGGCGCCTGCCTTTGGCCCAGGGCACGATCCTGGAGACCCGAGATTGAATCCCACGTCGGGTTCCCGGAGCATGGAGCCTGCTTCTCCCTCTGCCTGTGTCTCTGCCTCTCTCTCTCTCTCTCTCTCTCTCTCTGTGACTATCATAAATAAATAAAAAAATTAAAAAAAAATAAATAAAGCATTATATATTGCCTTAAAATATGTAAGATATTTTGTGTTTTCAACAATAGAGCTTCTATTGTCATTTAATCATTGTTTGCCTAACATATACTGTATATATATATATAACATAAGTATATATCAAGATATATAGTGAAAAAAGAAATTTGAATTAAGTAGAGGAGTAAGACTGGTAAGTTAGGGAAAAGAAAGTTAAACTCAAAGTAGGTATGTGATGTGGGAAACAAAGGCAGAAGAGAAATTATTAAATTCCTTGCTACCTATAGTTCATTGACAAGTCCTTGAGACAGGCAGAGTGACCTTCCTCTTAGGGACTCAACTGCCTCCATGTTAAAACTTTGCTAAGAGCAAAAGGCAATCTTAGCCTGACCCCCAGGATCCTGTAAGTCTACTTTAACGGATAAAAATTCCTTTAGAAGTTTCCTTTATCTCTAAACCAACCAAGATACATGTTAGCAATCATCCCTCAAGCACATGGCCCACCGATATACATCGGAAGGACCTCATGATTCAGGTTTTATTAGACGGTAATAAATGACCTTTTCCTAACAACAGCTAGCCTCCTCAAGGAGGCTGGAAACCTTGCTTCCAAAATTCCTTAGAGATCTACCCTATCCTTAACCCCTCCCCAACTCGAAAGTTTATAATGGCCACTCCTCATTTCTGCCCACAGGTCCTGTCTCTGTGCTTTAATAAAACCTCCTTTTTGCACCAAAGACATCTCAAGAATTCTTTCTTGGCCATCGGCTTCGAAACTTAACATCTTTTACTACATCAATCTGTTCTCAGTATGAATTAGCAAATCAAATTTTAAAAATTAAAAAAAAAATTAGCAAATCCTTTCTGTTTCTGTGTATTTTGTACAGGCAGTGGGGGCGGACCTTTCTCCCTTCATCCAGTGTGTTTTCTCATATTTGAAAGAGCACCGACTCTCATAATGCACTTAGGGTATCTTATGACTTAGACAATTGTAAAAATAAGGATTCCCTTGCTTCTGGAGTGTGGTGCCTAAATGGGGTGTCTTCTGACTGGCTGGGTGGAAGGAGGTGGTCCTGGGAGAAGTGAAAGGCAGGACAAAGGAGATAGAAGTTTATTGAATCCATTTCAGGGGAGCAGCAGTTTCAGGGGAGCAGCAGGCAGGACAGTAGAGGAGAGGCTGTCTGCAACCAGGCAGTGGGTGGTTGGGGGCTGTTTTTAAAGGGGGAAGATGAGGAGTTTCGGCAACACATGGAATTCTCTCTTTTGGTAACTGTGCCTGGTTCTAAGTAGCCCATTGGTCACTTAAGGCTTATGGAAATTTTGAGGTGAGTTGCCTGCTAGGCCTTTTCTACATTGCATCACAAGAGCCTGTTTGCCTGAAAGCAGCCTCTACATGGAGCAGCTACAATTTCTAATGATCCTTCTTTCACATCTACAGTGGTGACTGTAAACTATCATGATGTCTGTTGTTCACACAGGCAGACTGTGGCCTTTTCCTGCTCTCATGCATGTATGCCTTTTGGGTTGGTTTTGTTTTCAAATTATAGGTTTATCTTGAGGTTTCTTGGGTTTCTTAGTCAAGCACCACCAGGTCCTCAGAAGATTCTCCCAGGGCAGGAAGCAGCTTGCTTTGAGGAACAAACCATCTCCTGCACCTATGCTTTTATGTTCAGCTGACCAAACGCTTGTGACATTGTGCAAGATATTGACCAGGAGGAGGGCAGCCCGGGTGGCTCAGTGATTTAGCGCAGCCTTCAGTCCAGGGCCTGATCCTGGAGACCCGGGATCGAGTCCTGAGTCAGGCTCCCTGCATGGAGCCTGCTTCTCCCTCTGCTTATGTCTCTACCCATCTCTCTCTCTCTCTCCATGTCTCTCATGAATAAATAAATAAAATCTTAAAAAAAAATTGATCAGGACTCGAATTTAAGCCTTCAGAGACTGACAGGCATTTTTTGTACCCAGACCAGCTTTGGTGTTCATAGGTAGCTGCTTATTTGCACCAAAAATGTACTTTCTCACCTTGTTTATGTAATCTATGGTGTGATGCACACAGAGAAAGAACATTTTAGCTCAAACTAGGCTTTATTAATATGTTTTAGATTCTTTCAAAATTGCTCAACATTATTATCAAAGTGGTTTTACTTTCAGGTAAAGAAAATAGTTCATACCTACGTTTGAAGGCTTTCTGTAAATATTTAAACAGATTTTTATACACATGACATCCAGATAAATATGTTTTTAAAAAAGATCTTATTTATTTATTTGAAAGAGAGAGAGCATGAGCAGGAGGAGGGACAGGGGGATAAGTAGACTCCCTTCCCATGTGAGGCTGGATTCCAGGACCCTGAGATCATGACATGAGCCAAAGTCAGACACTTAACTGATTGAACCACCCAGGTGCCCCAATATGGTTTATTTTTAAATTTTTATTTATTTATGATAGTCACAGAGAGAGAGAGAGAGAGAGAGAGAGAGGCAGAGACACAGGCAGAGGGAGAAGCAGGCTCCATGCACCGGGAGCCCGACGTGGGATTCGATCCTGGGTCTCCAGGATCGCGCCCTGGGCCAAAGGCAGGCGCCAAACCGCTGTGCCACCAGGGATCCCACTCCAATATGGTTTAAAAATTTTTTTAAGTCTCATTATTAGAACAGTTTTCTTTCTTTCTTTCTTTCTTTCTTTCTTTCTTTCTTTCTTTCTTTCTTTTTTTTTTAAAGATTTTATTTATTTGAGAGAGAGAGGGACAGAGATAGTGAGAGAGAGCACAAGTAGGGAGGAGAGAGAAAAGCAGGCTCCCCTCTTGGCAGGGAGCCCTATGCAGGACCCCATCCCAGGACCCCAGGATCATGACCCGAGCTGAAGGCAGATACTTAACTGACTGAGCCACCAGGTGCCCCTTAGACCAGTTTCCTATCTATCTATCTATCTATCTATCTATCTATCTATCTATCTATCATCTATCTATATCTATCTATCATATAATTGACATATAGCATTACCTTGGTATGGCAGCTTCTCCCAGTAGAGGACAAGTCCAGAGAGACTCAGCTGTGGGCTGTCAGCAGCCAGTACTCCCGGCAGCTGGTGGAGTGAAGCTCAGATGTGGATTCGAGGTGGGAGTTGGAGACCTTTTCTGGACACCTCTGGATGCTGACTGGTTAAGTCTAATGGACACTCTGAAAACACTGTGGGGAACCAGAGGGGTTAGGGCCTATGCTGTACAGTAACTGGAGGAAGGCTAAGAGCAGAAATTGATTCTCAAAGATTAGACTTGGTTTTCTTTTCAAATGCAAGCTGTGATTTATTAAGTAATAGTTTGTTGGCTAGACTAAGGAGGTGTCAGTCTTGCAGATGAAAGGTGGCTCTGAAGCCCGTGTTTACAAATCCTTAACCAAAATGGGAGTCTTAAAGGAGGATGGAGGCTTGACATTAATTGATCTCTTGTAAAAATTCACATATAAAGGAGAGCTGGGCAGTGATGTTATCATCTGATTAAGGGACAATTAAGTTTCAGAAAGGTCTGAGGAGATGAAAGGGAAAGTGAAGGAGAGAGGGAAAGTGTGAGGAGGCCCCAAAGGAGGAGGGCTGGCAAAAGCAAAGTGCATATAGGTTTCTGATTATTTGGATATATAAAAAAAGGAATTAAAAAAATCCAACACTCATTCAACTTGTGTTTTCTTGATTTTATAATGTATAGTACAGGGACACTTGGCTGGCTCAATCAATGGAGCATGGGACGTTTGATATCAGGGTTGTGAGTTCAAGCCCCACATTGGATATAGAGCCTACTAAAAATTTAATTAACTTAATTTAAAAATTTTTAATTAAAAAAATTTTTAAAGATTTTATTTATTCATTCATATGAGACACAGAGAGAGAGGCAGAAACATAGGCAGAGGGAGAAGCAGGCTCCCCATAGGGAGTCCAATGTGGGACTCGATCCCAGGACTCTGGGATCATGCCCTGAGCCAAAGGCAGATACTCAACTGCTGAGCCACCCAGGTGTCCCTAAAAAAATTTTAAAGTATGGTATAGTAATGGCATAGGAAGAAACCTTTTTTTTTTTTTTTTTTTAGGAAGAAACCATTTATATTTAGCAGTGATACTTATGGAATGTTGCATAATTTGCGACCCTAAAAACAGATCACAAACGTTCTCATGTGGATAAGAGTAGTACATTCTAGGGGTGCCTGGCTGGCTCCATAGGGAGGGTGTGTCACTTGATCTTGGGGTTGTGAGTTTGAGCCCTACATTGGGGGCAGACTTTACTAAAAATATGGGGGAAGAGGATAGGTAGTGCTTTCTAGAAGAAGATCTCTGGAAAAAAAGAGCTAAGGTATCTTGTGCAACCTCAAGTCTAAAGTAAAGTGTCAGTTAATGGCAAAAGAGAGGATAATTTTAAGTGTAAAACACTACATGCTGATGTGTAGAACAAAGGCAAAAGAAATAGAGAACCAAAAATTAAACTTCCTTACAACTTATAGCCCATCGACAAGTGCTTAAGACAGGCAGAAAGATCTTCCTCCAGGAACTCACCTGCCTCATTGTTAATACTTTGCTAGAGGCAGAAGTCAACCCTAGCTAGACAGTAGTAGCCCGACCTCCAGGATCTTCTTTAGCATATAAAAATCCCTTGGGAAACTTCCTTTCTCTCTAGCCCCAAGATATAGGTTAGCAATCATCCTCCAAGCGTATGTCCCACTGACATACATCTGAAGGGTCTCACAAGTAAGGTTTTATTAGACAGTAATAAATATCCTAACAACAAGGTCCTGGAAACCTTGCTTGCAAATTCCTTAGAGAGTTATGCTCTCTCTAACCCCCTCCTAACTTGAAAGTATATAAAAGACCACTCCTCATGACCCCAGTGCAGCTCCTTCTGCCCACGGGTCCTGTCCCCGTGCTTTAATAAAACCACCATTTTGGGGGTGCTTGGTTGGCTCGGTAGGTTAAGCATCTGACTCTTGATTTCAGTTCAGGTCACAATCTCGGGGTTGTGAGATTGAGCCCTGCATTGGGCTCCATGTTCAGCGAGGAGTCTGCTTGAGAGTCTCCCTCTCCCTCTGCCTCTCCCCCTGGTCATGTGCAGGCTGTCTCTCATATAAATAAATAAAATCTTAAAAAAAAAAAAAAAAGACAAATGAACATTCTTTTGCACCAAAGATGACTCAGGGATTCCTTCTTGATCGTTCACTCTCAGACCTCAACAATTCACATCACATGCTCTATATTTGATTAGTCAAAAACTCCTCTTTGTAGGTTTTTTTTATTTTTTAAAGATTTTATTCATTTATTCATGAGAGATACAGAGAGAGGCAGAGGGAGAAGCAGGCTCCATGCAGGGAGCCTGATGTGGGACTCGATTCTGGGTCTCCAGGATCACACCCTGGGCTGATGGCGCCAAACCGCTGAGCCACCGGGGCTCCCTTTGTTCGTAGGTTTTAAACTGGCTTCTTCCTCCCACCTCTTTGTAATCACTGAGAGTCCAGCACTTGTCCTCGAAACTCTAACTCCTACTTATTGTTGGTGAAATAAATTTCTAGAAAGAAGAAAATGTTCCCTCCTCCCATGCAGTCTGCTAGGAAAGCAGATAATATCCAGCCTGATAAAACCATTCTCATGAAGATGAATGCTAACAAAGAAGTTTTGTAAACCACCCAGGCTTCAAAGTTTGTTGTTCTGTCCTATGAAATTAACCTTAACTTCCATGAGGTCTGTAATTGGTTGTGATATTTATTATATTTGTCCTATATTATCTTTTCTTACAGATAAAAAACTACAGCCAATCACTGGATCTTCCAGTTCTTCTTGTGAAATGAAACAAACAAGGAAAATGACCCTACGGATTTCTCATCTGCACCAAAAATTGGATATATTTAAATTAGTAATGGCTATCAATAAAATATTGACTCAACAATACCATTTGATAAATATCCCTTCTACTGGCTTCCACCCCATCCTGTCCCTATGAAGAAAATGTAATTAGTGTAAGACTTCAGATGAATCTGTTCTCATCTCTGTTCTCAGCCACCAATGACCTTGGGAAAGTTAACATCCCTGTTTGAACTTCATTTTCCTTACCTCTATTTGTAATTACTGCACATGTTGTTGTTTAGAACACAGTCTGACACAAACCAGTTGTTTGATGAATATTAATTGACCTTCTCACCTTCCTCTTTCCCTTGCTTCCTTTTCCCCTCAAATTTTATTCCTACCTTTCTGCTGCCTTTGTGGCCCCCTCCCCTACCCCGGGGCCAGCATAAACCTGAATGCATGAGTACTCCATAACTTGCCCCTAACAGGAGGGCAAAGCAGTTGATTATTTTAAAGTTTTCTTTTCTTAAAAAAAAAAAAAAATTATTTTTGAGAGAGAACACGAGTGAGGGGGGTGGTGGAGAGACAGAGACAGAGGGAGAGAGAGAATCTTAGGCAAGCTCAAGGCTGAGCACAGAGCCTAACGTGAGGCTAGATCTCACACCCCTGAGATCATGACCTGAGCCAAAATCAAGAGTGGGACACTTAACCGACTGAGCCACCCAGGTGTCCCCCTCAAATATTTCCATTATTATTTGTGTCTCACACAGAAAGGCAAGAGGTTTGAATTTGCCTGTTTGCCTTTTACTGGGAGGGAGAGGCTACTTTTGTTATGGGTGGAGCCAGTGTTCTACTCTCTCACTTGGTGTCTAGCTGGGACATGTGTTAAATGTTGTCAGCCTGCTAGGTCATCTTCAGCTAACTTATCTCTCTCTCTACCTCACTGACCAAAAACTACTCTGCCTCGGGAGCAAATAATGTCAGAGCTCAGCTCTGTGGCAAAAATACTTTTCCATCCTTCACGAATTGGCCACCCACTTGTCCCGGAACCCACAGCTAGGGAGCTTCATAGCTGACCTTTGGTCCATGGAACTCAAATAATATAGGACTCTCAGTAGTCCTTGTGATCTTGGCCTATTTTTAGGACACTGGTCTTAGGATAGCCAGCAACTCAAACCTGGTGTTAAAAAACAAAATTCAACCAAGTAAATTTGAGGATCAAATTGGTTTCAGTAAGTGATTTATGAATTGGGCAGCAGCCCCTGTAGTAAACAGAAGGAAGCTCTGAGGAGGCGTAGTAAATGGGAGGTTTTGTTTGTTTTGTTTTTTTTTGTATATATATATTTATTGGAATTTGATATACCAACATACAGCATAACACCCAGTGCTCATCTGGTCAAGTGCCCCCCCCCCCCCCCCCCCCCCCCCCCCCCCCCCCCGCTCAGTGTCCGTCACCCAGTTACCCCATCCCCCCACCCACCTCCCCTTCCACCACCCCTTGTTCCTTTCCCAGAGTTAGGAGCCTCTCATGTTCTGTTTCCCTCACTGGTACTTCCCACTCATTTTCTCTCCTTTCCCCTTTATTCCCTTTCACTATTTTTTAAATTCCCCGAATGAATGAGACCATATAATGTTTGTCCTTCTCCGACTGACTTACTTCACTCAGCATAATACCCTCCAGTTCCATCCGCGTTGAAGCAAATGGGAGGTTTTTATAGGAAAGGGGGGTAAGGCAAGGAAGTTATTAGCAAAAGAAAAGAAAGGATGTTTCAGGTTACTTCACTTTTCGTGGGGGGCGGGGACCAAGGGGTCTTATCCGGTGGATTACCTCATCTTCCTTGGTGGGATGCGGTGGGGGTAGAGGGTGCCCCTGACACAAGACCTCACTGGTGCTGACCAGAAAATTCCTGACCGACCAGTGGAGACTATACTTCTGGGGGGAGGTTGGAACTGCAGTTGGGTTAGGTGTTAAGCCCTGGTTGGGTGAAGTGGCTTAGCATAAGAGATTTCATCTTGGGGCCTGTGGTTTTCTCTTTCAGGCATCTTGGTGAATTTGCCGCCGTGTGCACTTGATGTTAGTATCTCTTTCAGACTCTTTTCTGGCAAGTTAGATTTAAGAGACCGGGGCTGCCCTGCTGGGATGGTAGGAAGCTCAGGCAGGTGTCTAAAGTCAAGGCGGACACCGATTACTTACGGCACCAACGCTGATACTTACGCCACTTATGCTGTTGCCTGTTGCCTCAGCTTCAAATCCAATGGTCTACACCCGCTTTGTAATGGTGAGGCCAGCACCCTGCACACGCAGCCCTCTTTTGCAGGCGTTTCATTAATTAGGCTCTGCCGATAGGGGGTGCCAGAGGGACACTGCAAGGCTAGAAGAGGAAAGGCTCAAACCGTCTGCCTTGCTCGCGAAGGGCCTCCGGTTTCGGGTCGCCCTGGGCACCGCCCTAGCCTTGCTCTTCACCCGGCATTGGCAGGTTGTTTCCTTGCCAGCAGCTGGCCCCAGCCTGCGATATTCCAGTATTTACAGAGCCAGCCTCAGTGTACCTCCCGGAGGCACGCTCCGGCGGAGCAAGAGCCCTTTTCTCTGAGGTCTGGGTTTCAGCGCCACAGGCTCCCCTTCAAGCTCCTAAATTTCAATACTTTCAATCTCTTTTCTTGTGACCCCAGCTCTAGGAGGGTGGCCGATTCCTGTAGTTGCTATCTCTGTGGTAGTTTTGTGTTGTCATTTTTTCAATTCTTAAATGCCTAGTTAGCAATGCTTCATATTAAATTTAATCTTAAATTAGTTAATATTAGCATTAATATTGCATTTATTTTTAAAAATATTTTATCTATTTATTCATGACAGATACACAGAAATAGACAGAGACATAGGCAGAAGGAGAAATAGGCTTCCAGCAGGGAGCCTGATGTGGGACTCGATCTCGGAACCCTGGGATCATGAGCTGAGTCAAAGGCATTCAACCACTGAGCCACTCAGGTGCCCCTAATACTGCGTTTAAGTATTAAATTCCCTCTGTAAAGACGAGTGATAGGGCTCTGACTGATGTAGTATGCACTTAGATGAAAGCCTAGGGTAAAGAGGCTGAATCCAAGCTGGGAGAGGCAGGGATCTCTGAAGGATTACACTGGACATGGACAGAGGGATTGGGGACAGTGCGGGGAGGAGATTTTGGTTAGGGAAATATCGGGAAGATGGTTCAGGACTCTTAGGTGCGGAGTTGTGGTAGGGAAGTTAATATGGTTTGGGGTGGTCTGGAGAAAGGATGAAATTTAAGGCCAGATGAACCTGCATGCGAGGATTAGACAGGGTAATGGGCCACATTGTGGTTAGTGGTAGTCGTTAGGTTGTGATCAGCTTAAGGTTAAACCTGGGTAGACCCAGGTAGAGTGGGGTTGGAAGTTGGAGTTAGGACTGAGTCTGACTTTGGACTCAATTTAAGTTAGGGGGTGAGTGATCAGAACCGAGGATTGGTTTGTACTTGGGTTGGTACTTGTCTTGTTTGGCCTTATCTTAAGTGGATTCATGTAATGGGGGTTGATCTGGGTCTATTGAAATGGAACTCAATTACTTCCTCAGAATGAAAAGTATCTTGTGGTCTTTTCCCAAGATTTCCATAATTACTTGAGCGGAAATTTCAAAGACATGGACTAGTTCAAACATAAGCATTCGGAGGCTGGGTAGAAGAAGAAACATTGCTGGTATGTTCAAAGGAGTCTCCTCTTGAAGCTTGAGCATTTCCAGAACACTTTGAGAAAAGTTTCTCACAGCTTTCCACTGTGAGGCTGTGGTTTAGCCTCAACCTAACTATCCTCCTACCCTCTCCTTTCCTTTCCCTTCTTTCCTATGATCTCCTCAACTCTCTCTGTTTATGGGAAATGATCACTGCCCAATGTTTGTTTTTTTTTTTTTTTTTTTTTTAATTTGAGAGAGAGAGAGTGTGTGCATGCCAGGGTGGCAGGGCAGGGCAGATGGAGAGGGAGAGAGAGAATCTTAAGCAGACTCCCTGCTGAGCATGGAGCCCCATGCAGGGCTTGATCTCATAACCCTATAATCACAACCTGAACCAAAATCAAGAACTAGATGCTCAACCGATTGTACCACCCAAATGCCCACCCCCCATAGTTATTTTTTAATGCCCATCAGTACTGTCATACTCTGTAGTTTGTTTTGTGAAGAAGATGAAGGCAGAGTGAAACTAAGCTCCAGGGAGAAAAGTGACCTTCTGAAAGGCATTAAATAGGTCACAGGCAATGCTGAACTAGAATAGCTATCATGCAGGTATCTATATGTAGTGAAATTGTTATTTAAGAATGAAGGTGTACTGTAGACATTTTTAGACAAGCAAAACTTGGGAGAATTTGCTGTAATAAGGTCTCATTAAAGGACATTCTAAAGGACATGCTTTAGGCAGAAGATCTGAGATTCATGAAGGACAAAAAAGCCCAATATTTATAAATATGTGGCAAATATAAGCAATCACTCACTTATGAAACAACAATAATACTATTTTGGGAGCTGAAAGCAAACAAGATAAAATGAAAATTGCATATAAATTAGGAGATGAGTATTTGGGAATAAAAGGTAAAGAAAAGGGGAAAGGAAAAGAAGATACAAAGGTATCCCAGTGAATGCTAAGTCAAAGAAAGCTGATTTAGCTCACTTAGTATCAGGAAAAATAAACTTCAAGGGAAAAACATCACCAAGATAAAAAAGATCACTGCATAAGGATAAAATGTTCAATTCACTAGAAAGATAAGTTTTTCAAACATATTTTTGTACCTAATAATACAGTATGGAGATATATATATCTATAAAAAATAATCAGAAATAAAGAAGTTAATAAATGTACAATTAAAGTGAGAGATCTAAAAACACCTCTCTCAATAATTGATAGATATTATAAACAAAGTTAATAAGCACCATTTAGTAAGACTGAGCTAATATACACATATAGAACACAACATCCTAATAATAGTAATTATTTTAAAGTATAGACAGAGCATTTATAAAATACTATTACATACTGGGTTATATGGAAAATCTCAGCACATTTCAATGGATTAATAACATATGAGTCTCTGTCTTCTGATTATTTTGTAGGCATGAGTTGGGAGCTACTTTTATTTGCTTTTATTATTGAACTATATGACTTCTTTGAGGGCTCTGGAGATCCAAACATAGGTGGCTAAAAAAAAAATCCAAAATGTCACAGGCATTTAAAACGTAACTCTTTTAGGGGCATCTGGCTGGCTCAGTTGGTAGAACATGTGATTCTTGATCTCAGGGTCAAGGGGCAGGTGAGTTTGAGCCCCAAACTGGGGGTTGAGTTTACTTTAAAAAAAATCTGTTCCGGGATCCCTGGGTGGCGCAGCGGTTTGGCGCCTGCCTTTGGCCCAGGGTGCGATCCTGGAGATCTGGGATCGAGTCCCACGTCGGGCTCCTGGTGCATGGAGCCTGCTTCTCCCTCTGCCTGTGTCTGCGCCTCTCTCTCTCTCTGTGACGATCATAAAAAAAAAAAAAAAAAAAAAAAAAAAATCTGTTCCTGGGATCCCTGGGTGGCGCAGCGGTTTAGCGCCTGCCTTTGGCCCAGGGCGCGATCCTGGAGACCCGGGATCGAGTCCCACGTCGGGCTCCCGGTGCATGGAGCCTGCTTCTCCCTCTGCCTATGTCTCTGCGCCTCTCTCTCTCTCTCTCTCTCTCTCTCTCTCTGTGACTATCATAAAAAAAAAAATCTGTTCCTTTAAAAAAATAATATAACTCTTTTAGTTTTATCAACTGAAAGTACTAGAAGAAATAGGATCTTCGTACCAACGAGCCTAATGCCAGGATTTTGGACTTAAAATCAGCTCTTCATTAAAAAGAATCTAGGCTCTTTAGAGAAATAGTTGAATCTTCGTCTAGTGCTGGGAACATGCAAGGTGAGCATAGGACATTTTCTTGTGCTGAAATCATGGAAGCTTTAAAAATATTATTTAAAAATAATGGGTCATTGTAGCCTTATTTACAATAGTCAGACATGGAAACCATTTAAGTGTCCATCAATGGATGAATGAATGAAGAAAATGTGATCTACTTATCATTATATATAAATTAAAATATATGTAATATTGCAGTATGTTATATAGAATAATATTCCAATATATAATATATAATGATATTCTAATATATATAATATACTGCAATATAGATCTATTGGAGTATCATTAAATCAAAAAAAAAAAAAAGGAATTCCTGCCATGTGTCATAACATAAATAGATCTTAAGACATTATGCTAAGTAACCTAAGTCAGACAAAGCCAAGTGCTGTATGATTTCACTTATATATGCAATCTAAAGAACCAAACTCAAAGAAACAGAGAACAGATTGGTGGTTGCCAGATGTGGAGTTGGAGCTGGGGGAAATGAGTGAAGGTAGATCAAAAGGTACAAACTTCCAGGTATATGGTAAGTAAGTTCTGGAGATCTAATCTACAGCAGGGTGACTACAGTTAACAACACTGTATTGTATACTTGAAAGTTGCTAAGAGAGTGAATCTTAAAAATTCTCTTCACAAGAAAAATAGTTGTGTCTATGAGAGGTGATGGATATTAACTAAATTTATTATGCTAATTATTTCACAATATATACATATATCAAATCATTACATTGTATGCCACATATATCAAATCATCATATTTTATACCTTAAACTAATATGATGTTATATGTCCATTATATCTCAATGAAGCTGGGGGCAGAGGGCAGATATTGTGGTAGCCCTTGATTGCCAAACCATTTGTTTTCACTCTGAGGCCAAAGCTATTCCCATTAATACATGTTCATAAGTTGAGGGCTGTATATATGAATGGAGAAATAATGTCTTTATTGTTAAAAAAACTCTGATTGAAATTTAAGCATTTCTTTGATTTATGAATGTGGACAACAAATCACAGAGCACCTGGGTTTCTCAGTCGGTTAAGCATCTGCCTTCAGCATAGGTCATGCTCCCAGGGTTCTGGGATCATAGGATTCCTTGCTCAGTGAGGAACCTGTTTCTCCCTCTCCTTCTGCCATTCCCCCTGCTTGTGCTCTCTTGCTCTTTCTAGCTTTCTGTCAAATAAATAAATAAATAAATAAATAAATAAATAAATAAATGCTTTAAACAAAAACAGAACAAAACAAAAAACAAATTCATTTGTATTAGCTATTCCTCTGACTTAACCACCAAAAGAATTACAAATAATTTTATGTTATATTAAAGATGTTGTATATATCTTGACATATCATTCGTGCTCACCACTATTTTTTGAAATTGCACTAGTTATCAGACTTGCTGTTTGAATTTATTTAAGACATTAATAAGTATTTATAGTTTTATTGCAGTATTTTAAAAAGTATGAGATCATGTAAGAGGACACAGGATCCTGCTGGAAGAAATTTCTACTTGCTAAATTTACGATAATCTGGGCATCAAAAATAATGCCAAATATAAAGGGTTAAAATACACTGAATCAATGAAAAGACATAATTGCCTAATGATACTCAGAGATGGATAACCAGAAAAACTCACGTGTCCCCGTTTGAGGCAGCCACAAAGCAAGCTTCTTACTTTGAACACCAGTAACTAATTTGAATGGATTAAGTATTCATCCTGTCTGTCCAGTGGGAGCTCTATTTCTAGTAACCAAATAGCTCTAGTTGATGAGGAAAAGTTCTATTTTATTGAATTGTGTCCTGCAAATCCTAAAGAATTTATTGATTCAGGCAAGGACTACAATGTGTGTTAAATCTATTAAGTGTATGATTGACATAGGATTGACATTTGTATAGGCAAAACAGCACATATTGATTACTTTCAATATAAAAGAGGGAAAACAGCACTATTCAATAAAAAGATCAGACACTCATCACTTTAATTTGGTTGTGAATCTGAATATTACATGACATGTAGATATTAAGTGACTCCTGATGTGTTGCAATATGAAGAACAGTGCTTCACCTCTGACCCATTTTTGCCAAAAGTTTTATTGTGAATCAATAAATCCATTAGAACCAACCTTGTATTTACACGATATATTGGTGAACAAGCTAAAAAATACCAGACAAAACAGAAGGGGGTCACCGTAAGAACAAGTGGCCACGATGTCTTCAAGTCAGTGTGTGACAAAATTAGGGACTGTGCTAGATTGAAAGAGGTTGAAGGGATATAAAAATCACTTATGGTGGTTTGGGCATGCCAGGTCTACAGAACATTTTGCTCTATGATGAACAAAAATGCATAATAAATTTAAAAAGTACTTCAAAGAAAAGAAATCCATCAAGAGTAGCACTGGAAGACATATAAACTTGAATAGATCAACCAAACATGAAGACCTTGTCATGATGCTGAGAGGACTCTCCTCCCACTAAGTCTCTTACTCATAAAATATTAACACCGAGTTCTAGTTTGTTGTGCTTAAAATAGTCCTTGTTCATGCTCTTTTGCCCTAGCACAATTTTAATAATGCTGTCCTTTATTCTCAAGTGCTGTCCTGTTTACATTAATTGTGGTTGAATTAGATGGTCATCTCAGATCTTGGAAACTTCGAGGGAACAGTTAATTTCTGTCTTACACAAGTTGTTCCAGAGAATAGAGGAAATGTAAGAGCTGCCCAGACGATTTTAGGAGGTATTATCTTGATTTCAAAAACAGATAACAATGAAGAGCAGAAAAATGATGGACTGTATTTCCTTTGTACATATGTGCCTGAATTCCAAATAAAATTTGTAGCTAATCAGACTTGATAATGTGTTAAAAATACACTGTGATTAATTAGGATAGATCTAAAAACATGAGGATGATGTAATATCAGAAAATCTAAGGATAGGATTACCTTAAATGCTCCAGGGAAAGTATTTTCTGAATTTCAAAACCAATTAATTGTGGAATAACTTAAGAAATTAGAAAGAGAAAATAACTCACTAAACATGCTAAAGACTAAATGCCAAACTCTTGAGGAGTATGTTATATTTATTCAAGGAATTTTAGATACATTCCCTGTAAAACCGGTAGGAGAAAAAAAATGGAAGGATTCCTACTACTATTGCAAATGGAGAACCTGGCCCATGTTATTAGGAAAAATAAGAAACAGTGCAAGGACTGAAAAGGTGGAGATATCATTGTCATCATCTGCAGATGATCAACCACTTACCTGGAAAAGCCAACAGAATCAATCAAAGGACAAATTAAGAGGATTCAGAAGAGAGTTCAACAGCTTTGCTGGATATAAGATCAACTCCCAAGAATCAAAAGCTTTTCTCCCTGTTACTGATGATCATGTGGAAGCACAGTCTTCCCACTTACTCATTCTAGTAATATCCAAATCATTTATTAATTTTTATAAATTGCTGATATAGTCTTCTATTTCATTTGGCTGTACTGGATAAATGTTGCTCTGGTGAGTTAGTTAAGAATAAGTTGCTTTTATGACTTTGTTAAGAATAAGAAAGTGCATCCCATTCTTCTCAAAGGGACCTTTGTTAAATTGCTCTTGTCAAACAGCAGAACCAAGGCTGGCATTCCACTCCATATGGCTCCAAAGCCCATGCCCTTTCCACTAACTCACACTTCTTCGCTTGATGTTGGGGCTTATATGGGCTATGTCTAAAATCCAAATTCATTAATTTGGTGTTCAAAGTCCTCTACAACCCATCATTCTAACTACTTACCAATTTGTATTTACTAGCACCTGGGCTAGACCTGGCTTTACATCTTCTGCTAGAGACACAGAAATACCCAGTGCCCAAACTAGTAAATTGGTCAAATGCAGAGTGAATACGCAACACCAACTCTTTATTGTAGTTTCTGTAATTCTCCTTTAATGGAGAAAGTGAGCTTGCTTAAGCAAAAGTGAGGTACAGGAAAGGGGAGGAATAATGTTTCTTTCTGGCCTCACCCAAGGATGGGTTATGAGTACCTCAGTGCAAGGTGTTCTATGCTTCTAAGTTCTGATCAATTTCCACAGTAACCCTAAACTATAGCTTCCTCAGCAACTGGCCTGCTGGTCAGGGGTGATTCATAAGTGCTGAGTGTGCTTCTCTGCTTTGGTGTCACAATCTCACTGCCTTCTCCACCAAGTCTCAACCAGAGGTCTGCTCTCTGCTTTCAGGGTCCTTCCTCCTTCCTCTTCAGCTCCTTGTTATTAGCAGGGAGAAAAGAGAGAGATGTTTGGTGGCTTCCATAGAACAAAGCCTACATCTATTCTTTTTTAATGACAATTTTTAGAAATTATTTTTAAGATTAAGCATCCTTACAACCCAGAAACAATCCTTGCTGATTCTTTGGACACATACATAGAATGGTTAAAAGTGATCCCCCAATTTTCAATGATAAGATCAGAAAAAAGAACATGTCCCCAGGTATAGCCTAATTCTTCTGTTTTCTTTTTTTCTTTTTTTTCAAAAAATCTTATTTTGCGGCCAAGACCCTCCTCAAACAATAAGGAAAGATAATTTTTCAAAAAGCAAACAAAACTCCCTAAGAGATATCTAAGTGTTAGGTCAAAATTATCCCTCCAAACATTGCTGTCAAATAAAGGGTAGGAAGCCAAATCCCCATAGTTGGGTAAAGAACAACTTTAAAAAGAATTCAGAAAGTTAGGACTGGAACTACAGTGATGTGGACAGGCTAACAAAACAAATAATTAAAGAAAGTTTAGTTGGAGAATATATCAGGCTTTGTCTTATTCTAGCAGAGGGAGTAAAACTATGAGCTACTGGAGATAATATTAAAATTGTCCTTACCTACAGAAGGTAGCGTGAGGGTAAAGGGAGAGAAAATAGAACAAAGGCAGCAAAGGCAAGTTGTTTTGAATCTAAGCTTTACTGCCCAGGAAGGCTGAATGGGATTGAAATTCTTCTGAGCCAGTTTCATTAAATTCTAGACTTGACTCACACCAGTAGACTATACACCACTAAGAAATACGAAGTTACCCACAGTCTTTGTTGGTTTTCAAATATTTTTAAAATTGTCTATAAATTTCCATTCTAAAGAGTAGTAGATCAAAATGACACTAGGCCATCTAATCAGTTATAGAGTAAATGGCTCCCTCCAAAGAAGGATTTTTATCAGAAATTTAGGTTGAGGGCAGCCCTGGTGACTCAGCAGTTTAGTGCCACCTTCAGTCCAGGGTGTGATCCTGGAAACCCAGGATCGAGTCCCACGTAGGGCTCCTTGCAGAGAACCTGCTTCTCCCTCTGCCTGTGTCTCTGCCTCTCTCTCTCTCTCTCTGTGTCTCTCATGAATAAA
This sequence comes from Canis lupus familiaris, assembly GCF_011100685.1. NCBI lineage: Eukaryota > Metazoa > Chordata > Mammalia > Carnivora > Canidae > Canis > Canis lupus. The sequence continues at coordinate 21,355,857 of NC_049245.1, read as the reverse complement.
TAAATAAAATCTTTTAAAAAATTAGGTTGAAAGGAATATAATAACATGGAATAAATGAGATGAGGTCTCAGTACAATTTAAATAAAGCTTCTGCCCACCCCGATTTTAAGTAGTACTGAGGGGGCTCACATAAAATATCTTAGAGGGATGCTTCTCAGAGGCAAAAAGGTCTATAAATCTAACTCTTGATCCTCCTCTTTTTTTTTTTTAAGATTTTATTTATTTATTCATGAGACACACACACACACACACACATACACACACACACACATACACACAGAGAGGGGCAGAGACAGAGGCAGAGGGAGAAGCAGGTTCTCTGCAGGGAGCCCTATGTGGGACTCGAGCCCAGGACCCAAGGATCACTACGAGCCAAAGGCAACCACTCAACCACTGCTGAGGTTGAGGCAAACCTCAATCACTGAGCACCCAGGTGCCCAACCCCTCTCTTTGCCTAAAGCTTAAGCAAGAAAATGGATGTTTAATTTTATTTATTTTTTATTTGAATATAATTGAAACACAATGTTACATGAGTTTCAGGTGTACCACTTAGTTTTGTAGATTTGACACATAAGTTTATACATTATGCTGTACTCACAAGTATATCTACCACCTGTTCCCATTCATCACTGTTATAATATCATTGACTATATTCCTTATGCTGTGCCTTTTGTTCCCATGACTTATTCATTTCATAACTGGAAGTCTTTATCTCTCACTCTCCTTCAGTCAATAAATATTTAATTTTTAACTACTTGGAGCTTTGGACACATTATAATATTTATGTTTAATATCTAGTTTTCATTTTCTGAAACTTTGGATTATATTTTTTCCAATTATGCTCATTGAAAAATGTATGACTGTGCCTAAATAAGTAGTACCATATGAAAATATAAACCTTGTTCTTCCATATCTTTTACATGGGAAGAGTGAATGAATGGTATCATAAAAATTCTACAAAGTTACTCTATGTATTTAATGAAATTAAGGCAAACTATTCCACTTCCATATCTCAAGCAGTAGGAGGTAACTTGTCTTCAGTCTCATCTTCTCAAATATCTCCAATAACAACCACAGCCTGGAAAAACCAGTGAAAACATGGGGAAACAGGATCAGTGAAGTGTTTATAAGGGTTTGCGCTAGAGAGAGAACCCAATCCAACAGAAATATTGCATATAGTCAGGACATGTCCTCTTGTTACATCCATCTAATTTCTTCATGGGAGTCCCACAACATGAGCAGCTTTTTGAGTCCTTTCCTAGTCACTTCTTACTTTCCATCTCTTCCAGTGCTTTTTTTTTTTTTTTTAACTACACCTCTGTTCCAAGTCTTTTATTGGCCTCATCTGCTTACAAGTACTCACTTCATAAAACTATTAATTTTTCTGCAGTCATCTTACATGGAAAGGTCCCATGGTAGGTCAGTCTGCACAAGGCATAGAAAAGGAAAAATTGCAGCCAGAGCAGATGTCCATTGTACAGCCTGGTTCCCCATATCAGGCAGCTGGCAGCATGAGCAGGGGCAGTACATCACAGCTGCCTTTAAGACTAAGTTGGCTGGAGGGGAAGGTAATCATAATGGGTAAATAACTCTGCTTCCACTAGTTCTTTGACCTGATGAAGAGTGGCCATGAAACTTGGGTTCTGGGCAGTTGAAGCACTGAACTTGGCTATCCTGATTTAGATTTCAAAGGAGTCCTTCAGACAGGCTTTATAGTATGCATGCCCACACTCCAAAAAGTGCATGCATTCACTCATTCATTACCCACCTTCTCACAGAAACAGATATTGCACAGGAGCAATTTACTATTAAAGCATTTTATCTGCTGAGCTTGATCAGAATCCAAGATTTCCTGGATCAGACTCAACTACAATTCTATATCCTGCATGGGTCTCTCATCCACGATATCCTCTTGTCTACATAAGATCTATCAGGTCCTCCAAAATCTAGCTCTGTGTTAGAGGCTTGGGCCATCCTTCTCTTCACTTTTTTCAGAGAACCCCTCTTTTGAGGTTGAAAGAGACAATATTCAGCTAGGGTTTCTTCCTTAAGAAATTGCATCCAGGCAAACGGACCTGATGCCATGGTGGTCTTCCTGCAGGTTGTCTAAGTGCTTGCAGGCGCAGATACCATGAAATTTTGTGAAAAGTCCATATAGATTCTGGTTTCTCCAACTTGGATAGACTCTTGGTTTTTCAAATGCATCTCCATCATAAATACTCACCAGGGCCAGAAACTCATCCTCCTGAGCTTCTAGGTCTTCTGATTACATTTACATCTGAGAAGCTGAGGACAATCTAACACTACAGTCTGCCATTTTGGTTCATTTTGGAAAGTTGTTCTTTTGAAAGGAGAACAACTCCTGAAAAACAGTAGGTGTTCGTTAGTTGTTAGCAATCATCATTATCCTTGTTATCCTCACAATAATCCTGGAAAGTAGGAATTAACTCCTATATACGTATCTTTGTAGAAAATTAGAAAGAATCTACAAGTTAACTATTAGAATTAATAAGAAAGCTTATTAACTCTTCTGGACACAAGGTTAACAACAATTGGAAAGTGAAGTTAGATTATCCAGTAGAAACAGAGGGTAGAGTGGTGGTTGCCAGGGACTGAGGGTGGGTGGGGTGAAATGGAGAGATGGTGAGCAAAGGATACAAACTCCCAGTTATAAGATGAATAAGTTCTGGAGATCTAATGTACAGCTTGATGATCAAAGGTAATAATACAGTATTATATACTTGAAAGTTACCAAGAAAAAAAAAAAAAAAAAAAAAAAAAAAAAAAAAAAAAAAAAAAAAAAAAAAAAAGAAAGTTACCAAGAGAGTAGATCTTAAATGTTACCACAAAAAGGAAATGGTAATTATGTGACATGATGGAGCCATTAGCAATGCTACAGTGGTAATCATTTTGCAATATATAAGTATATTAAATCAGCACATTTTACACCTCAAACTTATACAATATTATGTGTGAATTTTGTCTCAATAAAGCTGGGGGAAAAGTCATTAGGACTACCTAAGGTATTCTCTCCTTTTTTGAGAAAAAAATTTAAATAAATGCACCAACACATAAAATTCTGCAAGATAGAGAGAAAGAGAGAAAATAAAGGTAAACGAAAAGACACATTTACAGTGGAATAAAAAACATCAAGTAGGTAGGAACAAATCCAAAGAAAGTCAAGATTTCCACATGGGAAACTAATAAATTGAGATAAATTCAAGAAGAACAAAACAGATGGAGGACTTCACCTTCTATATATGATGTCTATATTCTCCAAACTGATTTGTAGATTCAGTATGATCACAATCAAAATCCCATGTATTTTCTCTTTGTGTAAATTGATGGGATGATTCAAAGATTTATAGACATAAATGGGCACAGAATAATCAAGATAATCTTGAGGAACAAAGTTGTAGGATTTAAATTTCAATATTTTGAGATTTATTGTAAAGCCCTAGTAATTAAGAGACTGTGATATTGAGGAAAAAATAAACAAAGGAAATGAAACAGAGTCCAGAAATAGACCTAGTCATCCATAGCTAGTTGATTTCTGAGAAAAGTGTCACAAAAGAGTAAAGAAGAAAGGATAGTGTTCTCAATAAATGGTGCTTTGGGTATCCATACAGAAAAAAAATGAAACTTGGCCTCTCTCTCACATCATCCACTAAAATCAATTCCATACAGATTATAGATCTTATTTTTTTTTTCTTTTTTAAGATTTTGTTTATTTATTCATCAGAGTGAGAGAGAGAGAGAGAGAGAGGCAGAGACACAGGCAGAAGGAGGAGCAGGCTCCATGCCAGGAGCCCAACATGGGACTCGATTCCGGGTCTCCAGGATCACACCCCGGGCCGAACGGCGCTAAACCGCTGAGCCACCGGGGATGCCCTGGATTATTATTATTATTATTATTTTTTGGAAGCAGGCCAGCCTGCTTCATTTTTTTAAAATTCTTATTTATTTATGATAGTCACAGAGAGAGAGAGAGAGAGAGAGGCAGAGACATAGGCAGAGGGAGAAGCAGGCTCCATGCACCGGGAGCCCGACGTGGGATTCGATCCCGGGTCTCCAGGATCGCGCCCTGGGCCAAAGGCAGGCGCCAAACCGCTGCGCCACCCAGGGATTGCCCTGGATTATTGATCTTAATAAGAATGTAAAACCTTCATACCAAGTTTCTGGAAGAAACATAGGAGAATATGTTTATGACCTTAGCGTAAGTAAAGATTTTTAAACAGGACATAGAATATACTAACTGTGAAGGGAAAGAGAGGACTTTCACTTCATTAAAATGAGGAACACTTTTTTTTAAATAAATTTATTTTTTATTGGTGTACAATTTGCCAGCATATAGAACAACACCCAGTGCTCATCCCATCAAGTGCTCCCCTCAGTGCCCGTCACCCAGTAACCCCCACCCCCGCCCACCTCCCCTTCTACCACCCCTAGTTCGTTTCCCAGAGTTAAGAGTCTCTCATGTTCTGTCTCCCTCCCTGATATTTCCCACTCATTTTTTCTCCTTTTCCCTTTATTCCCTTTCACTACTTTTTACATTCCCCAAATGAATGAGACCATATAATGTTTGTCCTTCCCCGATTGACCTACTTCACTCAGCATAATACCCTCCAGTTCCATCCACGTCAAAGCAAATGGTGGGTATTTGTAGTTTCTAATGGCTGAGGAATATTCCATTGTATACATAAACCACATCTTCTTTATCCATTCATCTCTCGATGGACACCGAGGCTCCTTCCACAGTTTGGCTATTGTGGACATTGCTGCTATAAACATCGGGGTGCAGGTGTCCTGGCATTTCACTGCATCTGTATCTTTGGGGTAAATCCCCAACAGTGCAATTGCTGGGTCATAGGGCAGATCTATTTTTAACTCTTTGAGGAACCTCCACACAGTTTTCCAGAGTGGCTGTACCAGTTCACATTCCCACCAACAGCGCAGGAGGATCCCCCTTTCTCCACATCCTCCCCAACATTTGTTGTTTCCTGCCTTGTTAATTTTAGGAACACTTTTTGAACAAAAGCTGTCAATAAGATAGAGAAAAGAAAGCCATAAAGTTGTGGAAGCTATTTTTATTTTTTAAAGATTTAAATGGAATAATAAAAATATTTAAATTGAACTATGATTGGGACGCCTGGGTGGCTCAGTGGTTGAGCATCTGCCTTTGGCTCAGGGATCGGCTCAGGGTGTGATCCTGGTCTGGGGATCGAGTTCTGCATCGGGCTCCCTGTGAGGAGCCTGCTTCTCCCTCTGTCTATGTCTCTGCCTTTCTCTGTGTGTCTCTCATGAATAAATAAAAATTTTAAAAAATTGAACTATGGTTTACTTTTAGCAAATAGGAGACATCCAATTTGCATCAGTACTCACACTGAGCTTACTCTCCTGTTCTGTTTTTTATAACTCCTGATCAGTCTTGCTTTGATGTTCTAGTCTTTATAATTCTTCATACTACCCCTTATGTTCGTCCCTTACAGTGTAGATAGCATATATGATTAGTCACATTTTCCTTTTTTTTTTTTTTTTTTTTGATTAGTCACATTTTTCAACACGCACCAGTAAGATTCTATTAAGTTCAGTTTCCCTACAATCATTTCTCCTTTAGGTAATCTTTTGTAGTAGGAAATTCTCTATAAAATTTACACTGTAATGTTGATTTCTCTCTGAGCTGTTAATTAATACTCTATATATCCAACAAGCCCTAAGAAGTATACATAATAAAGCCATGATTAATATTATGATAGGATGCTTTTTAAAAATTAAAAGAATTTTGGTTTTAGGTCAATAGCCTTGAAAACATCATCTTAGGGATGTATAATTAAAGCAGATTCTCGATTAGCTATGCATAAGAATTCTCCATAATCAAATTGTTGATAAGTCTTAGTAGCTTGTTTTTCTAACTGCTCTACAATTTGAGAGCTATTCATCAGCTCTCCTCTTAGCTTAACCCAACTGATACCTAATGTGTCATCAACATGTGGAGCTGGCTGGGTGGTCTAAAGCTTTCTGTAGAAATTTTTCTTGTGTGGTCCAATATATTTCTTGTGAATATCCATTAATTATGCAAGTTATATTATTCTTACAAATTAAAGCACTGCCGATAGAAATAATCTCACTTTTCCAACTAATGCTTCCAATATGACACAATACTTATATTATTGCCTATTAAAGATTGATTATGAGGTGCTCATTGGAGAGTAATATAAAACTATTAAATTCAAAGGAAGTGAGCTCAGTTTGTTCCAAATCTTGGGAATAAATATATTCAGCATGCCATTTCAAACATCTGTCTCTATCAAGAGTAACATTTGAATTATAGATTATAGTTCCTGTCCTCCCTGTCCCTGTCTCCTCAAACGACAGGCACCCTCTAACACATTTGTTCCACCTTGGATTAGGAGAAAACTTATATCTTTTAGTCACACTAGTTACATTGGTTCAGTTTTCAGTAGTTTCAATTTGCAAATGCCAACTTTAAGCTTTCATATGTATGTTATGATCAACATTTTAAAAAAAAGATTTTATTTATTTACTCATGAGAGACACAGAGAGAGGCACAGACACAGGCAGAGGGAGAAGCAGGCCCCATGCAGGGAGCCTGACAGGACTCGATCCCAGGTCTCCAGGATCACATCCTGGACTAAAGGCGGCACTAAACCGCTGAGCCACCTGGGCTGCCCTATGATCAATGTTTTTACACCATCCTTTAATCTTTCCATAGACAGTTCCATGCCCAGTACTAGTTGCTCCCATAAGTGGGTACGATCCTGCTGTTCAGTGCTAGTAAGTATATCCTGTAATTGTTGAATATCTAGTTGTTCAGTTATACAGAGGATGGCTTGTGACAATTCTTTAGCTATATTTTGTTGCAACTGAATTTCATTTTAAGGTGTCCAATTCCAAATTCTCCCTTAATTTCATTCTCATTTTGCTCCTGCTGCGAATCCTATATTAGACTATGATTCCATCCTGTTTGCCTCTGAATTACATGTTTCCATAACTGCCCCAAGATGTTAAGTTGCTGATGAGTATTTCTGTACTACAAGAGTTTGAGATTCTGGTCCTGGTTCCAATTCTTCCTAACACAGTACTTGATGTCTATTTTAGTTTGATCTTGGTCCTTTTGGCCCCTCTGTAAATATCTTGGTCCTTTTGGCCCCTCTGTAAATATGTAAAGTCGATTGCACAAAAGTCAAATTGATTCATATTAGCAGCAGTAATACTAAGAAACACAGTTCATTTTCTCCTAGGGGCCTTAAATATGTGAACTGAAGATTGCCAGGTAATAAAGAGGATAAACTAATTTTTATGGGATGATATATTGTGGACTTTTTGAAGAAACCAATCACACCATTTAGTTCAGATATTCTTTTCCTAACCTTTGTATTCATCTTTAGTTTTGTTAAACCACATCTAGATGGCTATAAGAGAAAATGAGCCATTGGAGTCCTATGAAATATAATGTGAGTGTAATTATATTCAGCCTGACTAGTAAACAATTCTATCTAATGGGCACATTCAGTACCACAATAGGAGGTGATACTTGAGATTATATTATTTAACATTTGGGTGATATTTATTTCAGTCTGTCGGAATATTTGAAATTTCCCACCTCCTTTAAGTGCAAACCACCCAATCAGTGCATCTGAAGTGTTACAAATTAAGGGGTTTCTTGAGCCTTAATCCCATATTCAGGACAATTTTTAGTTGGTACAAAATTCCATGAGGTTGAGATACTTATTTTTAAGAGAAGGAGACATAAAACTATGAGCTGCATGGTTAGTACACAATAAAATGACTAGAATTATACTGGTCAGAATAACTAATAAGAAAGTAATGGCAGTCTGCCTCTCTTGCCATCAGTCCATTAGAGAATCTTTTTTCTTCATCTTGCATATTATTTTCAGTTACTGCCTGGAGAATATAACTTTGAAGTCCTTTTTACTTATTTAGTATATATATGTATTTTTAAAAAAGATTTTATTTATGTATTCATGAGAAACACACACACACACACACACACACACACACAGAGAGAGGGAGAGACTGAGGTAGAGACACAGGCAGAGGGAGAAGCAGGCTCCATGCAGGGAGCCGGATGTGGGACTCGATCCTAGGACTCTAGGATCAGGCCTTAAGCCAAAGGCAGGCGCTAAACCGCTGAGCCACCCAGGGATCCCCTATTTAGTATATTTTTTAAATTGGAGTTTGATTCGCCAACATATAGCATAACACCCAGTGCTCATGCCGTCAAGTGCCCCCTTCAGTGCCCGTCACACAGTCACCCCATCCCCCCACCCACCTCCCCTTCGACTCCCCTTTGTTCGTTTCCCAGAGTTAGGAGTCTCTCATGTTTTGTCACCTGCTCTGATATTTCCCACTCATTTTTTCTCCCTTCCCCTTTAATCCCTTTCACTATTTTTTATTTTCCCCAAATGAATGAAACCATATAATGATTGTCCTTGTCCGATTGACTTGCTTCACTCAGCATAATACCCTCCAGTTCTCCTTAATGGGGATTACCACCCACTCAGTCATAGATGCTGGTCTCACACGTAAAGCATGTATCCAGCTGTGCTGCTTTTTCACTTTGATAGTGGTGTGAGTTACCAACAACATCTGAGAAGGTCCTGTCCAATGTGACAACAATTCAACCAATCGTTAAGACACTTAGATGTAGAGTTTGTCCCCTAGTCTGTGGTGAGGACACACCTTCTCAGAGGGAGGCTTTCATCATCTGGCCACACGGTGGCGTAATGAGCCTAGGGAAACAAGCAAATCTTTTCTGTCCGATGTGCTTTTTCCATGGTATCAGGGTAACAGGTTAGTCTTAAATCCTATACTCACTGAACTTCCAAACATCAACTCAAAAGGAGAAATACCATACTTGCTAATGGAAGTTAACTTTAATTTTCATAGAACCAAGGCAAGGCTGTTGATCACCATAAACCTATGGTTTGATATGTTAGCCAAATAATTCTTTTTTTTCAATAAAGATTTTATTTTTTTATTTATTTGAGAGAGAGAGAGAGAGAGAGAACAAGTAGGGGGAGAGAGAAGAGTAGGCTTCCCACTGAGTAGGGAGCCTGACATGGGCTCCTGAGATTATGACCCAAGCCAAAGGTGGACACTTAACCACCAAAGTTCATTCATTCTATTTCTCTGGAGAAGTAGGGATGATAAGGAGTGTGATAAGTTATTCGTATTTGTAAGGTCTTATAGAGCTCCTGATTTACCACAGAAATAGGAGGACTTCATCTTTTGGATTCTAGATGTTCAGGAAGTTGAAACACTGGGATGATATAATTCAGTAAGACTTTGCTCATCATTTGAGCATCTACTTTAGCCAATGGCAACACTTCTGGACATCCAGAAACCATACATACTATTACTAAACAGAATTTCTTACCTTCTGATGGTAGAAGCTCTCAATACTCATTTGTCCCCAGGTCCTAGGTAGCGTGGACCTCAGTGTGTTTCCTTGATGTAACTTAGCTGTTCCCTGTAAAGAAATGTTCTGACAAACAGCACATGTTTGTATCATTTACTGATTTGGTCTTTACACAGGAGTGGTATAATTCCAAGACTTTCAGAGTGTATTCATTTTCTTTGAATGACATTGCTGATGATGGCATGAGAAGCCATGTGTGCATACAGTTGGGGTACAGGAATAATACCCTGGGGTAACCCCCATATTCCTCTGGTGCTTTTCTTAGCTCTCCTTGATTTCCATTTTTCAATTTGGGGGGAGTTGCATATTTCTGAAACTGTGCATAGGAGTCCCTAGATAGAAGAAATAGGGCTTCAATTTCCCCAATCCAAACCTTAGTAGACATTTTTGTGTAAATTCATTTCCTTCAGATAGCTCATCTCATCTGGTATGAGTTCTACAATGAATTACATAAATCTGTTTGGGAGATTTCAATGACTCTAATAAATTAGCAATTCATTTCCATGTGATATTTTAGTTCTCACTGATGTCAGAAAGCTCTATTTTTTCAGATAGTATGCAGGCCTCACACACATATTTACTGTCAGTAGAGATATTTTAAGAATGGGGGCTAATTTAAAGCGCATGTACCAGCTATGAGTAGTGCTGTTTGGCTGATTTTATGTTTGTAACAACATATCCTCTAAATCTTGTGAGGTCTGACTATAGCATAATACATTTTTATATTTCCCTGTGTGTCTATCATACAGGATCCATTAGAGAACCATATTAAATCAGCATTGGGAATAGAAATATTAGCAATAGCAGCCTGAGAATGAGTATCTTCTCTTTTTTTTTTTTTTTTAAAAGATTTTATTTATTTATTCATGAGAGACACAGAGAGAGAGGCAGAGACATAGGCAGGGGGAGAAGCAGGCTCCCTGGAGGGACCCCATTTGGGACTTGATCCCAAGACTCCAGGATCCAAAAAGAAGACATTCAACCACTGAGCCACCCAAGTACCCCTGAGTATCTTCTCTTAACTGTGAGGCAGTCATGTTCACTACTCATTTGGATCTGACAATTGAACAGCTGGGTTAAAAAAGTTCCACTTGACTAGAAAGATTAAAGATTGAAAAAATGGAGAGCTAGTGTTTAATGGGTACCCAGTTGGGGTTCCATCCCCTGGCTGCCATCATTCTACTTCCTGTCTCTGTGAGTTTGACTACTCTAATATTTAAGTGGGAGCATACAATACTTGTCCTCTTGTGACTGGCTTGATTCATTTACCATAATATCTTCAAGATTCACCTATGTTGCAGCATGTGTCAGAATTTCTATCCTTTTTAAAGGCTGAATAATATTCCATTTATGTATACATAACATTTTATTAATCCCACCTTTTGGATGTTGAAAATAATGCTGCTATGAACATGAGTGTACCGATATCTGTTTGGATCCCTGCTTTAGTTTTTTAAAAATATATACCCAGAAAAGGAATTGCTGGATCATATGTTAATGCTATGCTTAATTTTTTGAAGGGTCACCATAGTGTTTTCCATAAGGCTGTACCATTTTACATTCCCATTCAGCAGTGTACAGAGTTCCAATTTCATCATTGCCAATATTTGTTTTCATTTTTAAAAAAATAAGACCATCCCAATGGGTGTAGAGTATCTTATTGTGGTTTTGATTTTATATTTCCCTAATTATATGTGATTTTGAGCATCTTTTCATGTGCTCTTGGCCATTTGTAAATCTTCCTCGGAAAAATGTCTATTCGAGTTCTTTGCCCATGTTTAAACTAGAAATCTGTTGAATTGGGAGTAGTTCTGTATATAATCTAGGTATTACTACTTCATGCCTTTTTAATATCCGTATTAGATATATGATTTACAAATATTTCCCCCCATTTCATGGTGTGCCCTTTCAATCTTTTAATAGTGTGATTTGATGCACAAAAGTTTTACATTTTGATCAAGTTCAACATACCTAGTTTTCTATTGTTAACTGTGCTTTTGCTATAATTTCCAAAAAATCATCACCCAATCTAATGTCATAAGGCTTTCTCCCTATATTTTCTTCTAAGAGTTTTGTCGTTTTAGTCTTATACTTAGGTGTTTCATCAATTTTGAGTTAATTTTTGTATATAATATAGGGTGGTGTTCCAACTTAGTTGTTTTTTATTTTTTATTTTTTTTGCATGTGAATACCCGATTTCCCCAACATTATTTACTGAAAAGACTATTCTTTCCCCCATTGAATGGTCTTGACACCTTTGTCAAATTTACCTGAGCATATATGTGAGGGCTATATTTCTGGGCTCTCCAATCTATTCAACTGGTCCATATGTCTGTCTTTATATTAGCAACACACTATTTTGTAGCACTGTAGCTTTGTAGCAAGTTCTAAAATCGCAAAGTATAAGGCTTCCAACTTTCTTTTTTTGAGATTATTTTGGCCATTTCAGGGCTTCTTAAGATTCCATATGAAATTTAGAACAAATTTTTCTATTTTTGAAAAAAAAATTCTGGGATTTTGATAAAGTTCCATTGAATCTGTAGATTGCTTTGGGTAGTATTGACATCTTAAAAATATTAAGTCCATGGACATGGGTGTCTTTGCATTTATTTGTATCTTCTTTACTTCTTTAGACATGGTTTCTTTCCCTGTTTGGACTTATTGAAAGTAGGTTAATTTAAAGTCTTTGTCCAGACAATTCAATGTATGGGCTTCCTCTAGAATGCTTCCTATTGATTGTTTTTCCCTGTGTATGAGTCATACTTCCTTGTTTCTTTGTATGAGTGAATGTGTCAGAGTTTTTCAAAGCCTGTATGAACAATTCATTTCCTAGCCTTTCCTCTCAAGCTGTTTGATTAATCTGTTCCCCCCGCCCAACCATTATTTATCTCCTCAGGCAGCTCTGACTAAAATATATGCCTGTTATTTTTTTTTAACAAATTCTCCCTAATAGAGTCTTTAGCAGTTAGTTCTGAGTCAAGTGAAATAAAGTCAAGTCTTTCAAGCCCATTTTGCAGGGAGCCACCAGATAGATCAAATGATGGTACTTCTTTGTTAGTGGTGTCTGTTCTGTTCTTTCCAGAACTGAGGATGTAGCCGATTACTTTCAAGGCTACCACTGAGTTTAGGAGTGGGAGGTGATACTGGGTCTAGTAAAATGATAGAAAGCTCACTGTTTTACTGTGCCAGCCTTTTTTCTTAAATAAGTGCTCTCAGGCAGTTACACATCATTGATCAATTTCCAGAGTTCTAACCAAGTTGATTCTGACCATTTTGCCAGTATTCTCACTGCTTTTATGGAGAGGTAAAATTTTGGCATTCTCAACTCCATCATTTTTTACTAATGTCACTCTAGATCTTCTACATTTATGGTAATTATTGATATATTAGGGCTTAAGTGTTCCAATTTTTATTATTTTTTTGGTTTATTCCCACTCTTTTTCTTTTCTAAACTTCCTGTGTATTACTTCAACAATGTTTTGGATTGATCTAGTTTTGCTTATAGTGGGCTTTTAAAAATATATTGCTTTATACAGTTTTCTTAGTGATTGAAATATACATATGTAACTGATCACAATCTTCTGGCATGAACATTATGCCACTTCAAGTGCAGTGCAGTAATCTTACTTCCTTTTGGGTTTCTTTAGTCTCCTCACTTTAACAATATAATAATCTAGGGTCACCTTGGTGGCTTAGTCCATTGAGTATCCAACTCTTGGTTTTGGCTCAGATCATGATTTCAGGGTTCTAGGATCAAACCCTGGATCAGGCTCTGTGCTCAGCGGGGAGTCTGCTTGAGAATTTCTCTCTCCTTTCCCTCTTCACCTCCCCCCACCCTGCGCTCTTCTCTCTTTCTCTCTCTCAAAAATAAATAAATAAATCTTTCAAAAAATCATAATAGCCTATTTTTTTACATACAGTGAGCACTATGTCATATGGCACCAAAATTTTTGTTTTAACTATGAAATATGATAATGAGAATTAGAATTGTCTGTTACATTTAACTCTTTTGCCCATTTTAATGTTCTTTTTTCCTTTCTAAATTTGCAAGCCTTCTTCTCTTATCATTTCCCTTCCTTGTTATTGAGTTATATAAATTGCTTACATATTTTGGATATTAACCCCTTATCAGATATCTAGTTTGCAATATTTTCTCCCATTGTAAGTTGCCTCTTAATTTCTGCTCCGCCTTTATTTATTTATTTATTTATTTTTTCTTTAATTTATTTATTTATGATAGAGAGAGAGAGAGAGGGGCAGAGACACAGGCAGAAGGAGAAGCAGGCTCCATGCACCGGGAGCCCGACGTGGGATTCGATCCCAGGTCTCCAGGATCGCGCCCTGGGCCAAAGGCAGGCGCTAAACCACTGCGCCACCCAGGGATCCCTCTGCTCCGCCTTTAATTCAGTAACTGGAATGGTTAGTCTTTCCCTATTTTTTCAAGTGTTACAGTTGCTTATACCGGGAAGGCTAGTACAATTCCTTTTACCCTTGGAAGGGCTAGTTCAGTTCCATTTGCCTTGTTTCGGCAATATGTGGCAAACTTATGTTAGACTTTTGACTTTTCATTCATTTCTAGACTTCCATTCAAAAGACTGGAGCCCACCCATCCACCTTCCTTATGATTCGTTGGAATAAAAAGTCAATGTAGTTTCCTCTAAATAATCCTTTCATTCTTATTTCTCAAGAGATGAGCACTGAATTCCTCAAACTAAATTTATTGTCTCGAACAGTGAATTACTCTCTGACTTTTAGCATTTGATTATGTTTTTGTCTTATGTCTCATTTCTGTACTTCCACTCACAGGAAGAATGGAAAACCGCAAAGACATATACTGTCAGACAGATATCATTTCTAATCTATGCTCTATGTTTTATCAGATGGGTGGCTTAGGAATGTTATATCACCTCTTCAAACATTCTCATCCTCATCCATGAGGTGGAAAATATTATTATCTAAACTCACAGTATTGTCATAACTGTTCAGATCTAGACCACAGTATTTAGTACAGAAACTGACACATGGTTGATTCATGGTAAATATTAACTGCCATTATCTTTGCCTCATGTCCTTTCCTCCCTTTCTCCATTTGTACTTCCCCTTCAGTTTATCTTCTCATCTTTTCTTTCATCATCATTGGTTTTCCCCAACTTACTCTCCTTCTTTCTTGTTAATCCATGATGCCTGGTATTGGATCAGATATGTAGTAAGTACTACTGACAGAGAGAGGATACTACTCTCAGGAGGATAAAGACAAATGTTTAAGGAAGGACTCCTTATTTCTTATAATTATGTATTAGTTTTCTTATTGTTTGCTTGTTTCATTTGCTCATTCAAATTTGTCTCATGCAAAATGCCAACTGCCTCTAATTTGCCTTTGTTTCCTTCTGGGAAGGAAGGCCCACCTTGACATGGGTGCCTCTGGCAAATCTCCCACACGTACACAGAGTGCCCGGCTGAGATATGTGATACATGTTATCCTTCTGCCTGGCTGACCCCAGGTATGTCTCATTCCTTTTAGTCCATTGAACACAACCCTAGCCCATTTAAAAAACTAATAAAGGCAGGGAATTGCCCTGCTGCAGTGATCTCTGTTCAGTTCTCTGCAGCACAGCCCTCCATTCTCTCAGGACATGTCAGTCATGAAGCCCTATTTAATGACAATCTCCTTCCTTCTGATCCTGGTTTGTAAGACTCAAGGTAACTCAGGCCTCTCTCAAAAGTTCTGGGGTCTTGTATTTGGTATTGTTATCTTGGTGACCTCTGAGATGACTCTCATTCACATATCACAGGCACTACTTAAAGCCTTTCTGGTATCAGAAAGGTTGTGAATGTTATTCTCATGGTCCCTCTCATGTCAAGACCTCCCCTGGTCTACTCTGCCAAAATAAATTTAAGAGGCTGTTGCTCCTGTTGGGACAGTGGAGTATTGAAGCATGAAGGATTTTAGGTGGTGCTGTCAGTGGGAGGGGAGCTTGATGCATTCATTAGGTGTGAGAGATTGGATCCAAGTTGGGGAGAATGAGTTGGGGGGATGGCATATGACCTTAGAGAGAGAGTAATATTAGAAAAATGAGTGGGCATGAGGAGGGGGTGAGTGATTCTGTTTATAGGATTGGGCCAGACTGATGTTCTGGTGTAGTCTGGAGAGGGAATGGTATTTTTGTTGAATGGAGCTGGAGGTGGAAGTGGGTAGAACTAAGGGTTAGGGTGAAGCTGGTGGATGGGCTATGTTTTGGATTGATGCTATGAATCGGGGATGAGTGGCTTGGCTAGTCATGTTTGTGTTAAATTTTATAACTGAGCCTTAGGTGGTTAGAAAACAGATAAAGCTGTGAGTTGGAGTTAGGTATTTGGTTTAAGTAGGTGTGTTATCAAGCCAGGTATATGTGGGGTTTATTTGGGTAGAGGTTGGCTTACTTAGCCTGAGTTTGAGGGTAATTACGCTTCAGAAAGACAGTCTCTCTCATTCATCATAGCAGAGCTCTATCTGTTGAAATGGGGGAGAATGAATGCTGTGTGAAATATATGTGGTATTATTTTCAAACTCTTAAAAAAAGTTTCTTGAGTGTGACTTTCAGGGGCACCAGAAAGCAATAAATATAACTGTAAGTAGTGAGGAAAGATGAAATCGGGAGGCTGGAATATCCTCAAGAGTCTCTCCTCAAACCTTGGCAAGTGCAGAGAGACATGGGAGTAGTTTCATCCCAGCCCAGAACCAAGGTTGTTTCTCCTTTCTTGGGATGAGGTTCAGTTATGTTTTCTCCTCCTTCCCTTTCTCCTCCTTCTCCTATTCCTCCTTCCCCTTCCCATCTTCTTCCTACTTCACTTTCTCCTACCCCTTATTTCTCACCCTGTTTCATCCTCTTTACTTGAGAGACAATTGTTCTCATGTTCATTAAAGTTCAATTCCCACATTGGAACGGTATGAGAAACCATAGGTAGTTTTGCAAATAACAGCAAGAAAGGAAGACAGCCTTCTATGCTTCAAAAGTTGTACATAGTGTTGCTTCCTTAATAACCATTTAATACTTTCTACCTGGCAGAATTAATGGGCAGGAACTGTTCGGAACAACCTTTTCTAGGATAATCAAAGTCATTTTTTTCCTTTCATCATCCCAAACATATACTTAGGAAATTCAATTGTTTGAATGATGACTCTCTCTTCTAAATCTATTTTCCTGGTGTTGAGGTGAGTGCTTTGCACAGAGTAGGTTTTAGTAAACATTTATTGAGTGAATGCATATATAAATAACTTACGCCTAAAAAATATGGGTAGGAAGAACCTCAGAAGTTAGGTGGGAGAGGATCATGTTTGGGATACACAGGTGGCAGAGAAATCATGTATTACATTACTTTTGGCTTTGGATAGGATTGTCAGAAAGAGATTGCTAGAACTCATACAGCAATTCAGCAGCGTGGCAGGATACAAAATCAATGCACAGAAATCAGCGGCATTTCTACACTAACAATGAGACTGAAGAAAGAGAAATTAAGGAGTCAATCCCATTTACAATTGCACCCAAAAGCATAAGATACCTAGGAATAAACCTAACCAAGAGGTAAAGGTTCTATACCCTAAAAACTACAGAACACTTCTGAAAGAAATTGAGGAAGACACAAAGAGATGGAAAAACATTTCATGCTCATGGATTGGAAGAATAAATATTGTGAAAATGTCTATGCTACCCAGTGCAATTTACACTTTCAATGCAATCCCTATCAAAATACCATGGAGTTTCTTTACAGAGTTGGAACAAATCATCTTAAGATTTGTATGGAATCAGAAAAGACCCTGAACAGCCAAGGGAATACTGAAAAAGAAAACCAATGCCGGGGCATCACAGTGCCAGATTTCAAGCTGTATTACAAAGCTGTGATCATCAAAACAGTGTGATCATCAAAACAGTTTTACTGGCACAAAAACAGACACATAGATCAATGGAACAGAATAGAGAACGCAGTAATGGACCCTCAACTCTATGGTCAACTAATATTCAACAAAGCAGAGAAGACTATCTACTGGAAAAAGGACAGTCTCTTCAATAAATGGTATTGGGAAAATTGGACAGCCATGTGCAGAAGAATGAAACCAGACCATCTCTTACACCATACACAAAGATAAAATCAAAATGGTTGAAATATCTAAATGTGAGACAAGAATCCATTAAAATACTAGAGGAGAACACAAGCAACACCCTTTTTGAACTTGGCCATAGTAACTTCTTGCAAGATACATCTATGAAGGCAAGGGAAACAAAAGCAAAAATGAATTATTAGGACTTACTCAAGAAAAAGCTTCTGCACAGCAAAAGAAATAGTCAACAAAACTAAAACACAACCTACAAAATGGGAGAAGATATTTGCAAATGACATATCAGATAAAGGACTAGTACCCAAGATCTCTAAAGAACTTATCAAACTCAACATCCAAGAAACAAAAAATCCAATCATGAAATGGGCAAAAGACATGAACAGAAATTTCTCCAAAGAAGACATACACAAGGCTGAGAAGCACATAAGAAAATGCTCTGCACCATTTGCCATCAGGGAAATACAAATCAAAACCACAATGAGATACCACCTCACACCAGTGAGAATGGGGAAAATTAACAAGGCAGGAAACAACAAATGTTGGAGAGGATGTGAAAAAAGGGAAACCCTCTTGCACTGTTGGTGGGAATGTGAACTGGTACAGC
Source organism: Canis lupus familiaris (assembly GCF_011100685.1). Lineage (NCBI taxonomy): Eukaryota > Metazoa > Chordata > Mammalia > Carnivora > Canidae > Canis > Canis lupus. The sequence continues at coordinate 21,337,695 of NC_049245.1, read as the reverse complement.
CACTCTGTAAAACTGTGTGGAGGTTCCTAAGAAGTTAAAAATAGAACTGCCCTACAGCCCAGCAATTGCACTACTGGGGATTTACCCCAAAGAAACAGATGGAGTGAAACATGGGGACACCTGTACCCCAATGTTCATAGTAGCAATGTCCACAAAAGCCAAACTGTGGAACGAGCCATGATGTCCTTGGACAAATGAATGGATAAAAAAGATGTGATCTATCTATCTATCTATCTATCTATCTATCTACACAATGGAATATTACTCAGCTATCAGAAAAGACAAATACCCACTATTTGCTTCAACATGGATGGAACTGGAGGGCACTATGCTCAGTGAAATAAGTCAATCAGAGAAGGACAATCATCATGTGGTTTCACTCATACGTGGAATATAAGAAATAGTGAAAGGGATTATAAGGGAAAGGAGGGGAACTGAGTGGGAAAAATTAGAGAGGGAGACAAAGCATAAGAGACTCCTAACTCTGGGAAACAAACAAAGGGTTGCAGAAGGGGAGGTGAGCGGAGTGGTGGGGTAACTGGGTGACAGGCACTGAGGAGGGCACTTGATGGGATGAGTACTGGGTGTTATACTGTATGTTGGCAAGTTGGATTTAAATTTTAAAAAAGTAGGGACACCTGGGTGGCTCAGCCATTGAGCATCTGCCTTTGGCTCAGGGTGTGATCCCAGGGTCCTGGGATTGAGTCCCGCATTGGGCTCCCTGTGGGGAGTCTGCTTCTCCCTCTGCTTGTGTCTCTGCCTCTCTCTCTCTCTCTCTCTCTCTGTGTGTGTGTGTGTGTGTCTCATGAATGAATGAATGAATGAATGAATGAATAAATAAATAAATCTTAAAAAAAATTTTTTAAATGTAAAAAAAATCAATAAAGCAAAAAAAGAGGAATTGTCAGAAAGAGTCTAGAGCATATGTTTTGCTTTGGATTTATGACATTTTAATTTGCTCTTAATGCAAGTCCAAAGTGGGAAATGCTCTGGGCAATGTCTAGAGGTCAATGTGAGAAGGTCAGGCAGGGTTTGACTCTCACTTTAGGCAGGAACCCATACATATTTTCTGGGACACCTGTGCAAAGCACCCTGGCTCTGGCTTCTTCTCAGACCTATCAAATCAGAATCTCTAGAGACTTGATGTGATTATACCTAACAACTCTCCAGGTTATTGTAAAGTATTACACATTAACCTCCTTCTTCACAAACACAGCTGAGATTTTCTGATCTGGTGCAACCTCTCTCATCTCATTTCTCACATTGGGAGACTGGGTAGGAGCACAGAGGGTGCTGATATTTAAAAGCAGGTCTCAAAATATGAAAAGAGCCCAAATGTCCATCGACAGATGAATGGATAAAGAAGATGTGGTATATACATACAATGGGCTACTACTCAGCCATCAAAAAGAATGAAAATGTTGCCATTTGCAACAACATGAATGGAACTAGAGGATATTATGCTAAGCAAAATAAGTCAATCAGAGAAAGACAAATACTAGATGGTTTCACTCATGTGAAATTTAAGAAACAAAAACAGATGAACATAAGGGAGGGTAAGGAAAAATAAGATGAGGGAGGCCAACCACAAGAGACTTAATTCTAGGAAACAAACTGAGAGTTGCTGGAGGGGAGGTGGGTAGGGTAATTGGGTGATAGGCATTAAGTATGGCACTTGAAGTAATGAGCATCGGGTGTTATATGCAACTGATGAATCACTAAATTCTACCCCTGAAATGAATAATATACTGTACTTTAAATTGAATTTATTTATTTATTTGTTTGTTTGTTTTTAAAAAGATTTCATTTATTTATTCATGAGAAACACACAGAAAGAGAGAGAGACAGAGACACAGGCAGAGGGAGAAGCAGGCTCCATGCGGGGAGTCCGATGTGGGACTTGATCCCAGGTCTCTAGGATCACACCCTGGGCTGAAGGCGGCACTAAACTGCTGAGCCACGGGGGCTGCCCTGTTAAACCGAATTTAAATAAAAATTTTTTAAAAAGAATTTAAAACAAACAAACAAACAAACAAACAAATAAATCTGGTCTCTGACTTCAATTTGGAGACAGAGGGATGATCAAAGGAGGTCTTAACATGATGTGGGGGTTAATTTGTAGTGATCCAGAGCAATATAGGGTTAGAACAGATGCAGGATTGAGAAACTAGAAATATCTAGGACAAAACCTTTGTTTTTTTTTTTAATTTTTTATTTATTTATGATAGTCACACAGAGAGAGAGAGAGAGAGAGAGAGAGAAGCAGAGACATAGGCAGAGGGAGAAGCAGGCTCCATGCACTGGGAGCCTGATGTGGGATTCGATCCCGGGTCTCCAGGATCGTGCCCTGGGCCAAAGGCAGGCGCCAAACCGCTGCACCACCCAGGGATCCCAAGGACAAAACCTTTGTATGTTTATTTAGCCACAGTAAGCAGAATCCTCCTGGGCCTGCCTTGGCCTGCTTTCCATGTGGAAAGAGTGATGGAAAAATCAACTTGCCTGATTCTCATTCCTGGTATCTATGTTCCTATTCATCCTCTGGTGACTACAAAGAGGAGACCTTGGGTACCCTGGCTTCCATCCACTGTATTTGGAAGAAAATGAAAGTCCACCAATTCAAATGTTAGCCAGAAGAGTGTGGGTATCCCTCTAGCAAGGCCTCCTGTAGACCTGCTCCTTTTTAAAATAGGATGGTGCCAAAAGAGGGAGAGGTTCCATGATGAGGGTGCCATGATGCTGATGAAACGCAGCAGTACCATGATGTTGGAATATGGGTGAAGGGGTACCATTTTTTACCTTCTTGCTCTGGTTAGCCAGCAGCCTGGGTGATGTAGCAGCAATTGAGTGCCTTCTCTGGGCTGGAGTACCCATTTCTGGGGCAGTTCACATATACACCAGCACCCAAATGCTGTGGGATGTCTATCACTAAGGCATTTTCTTTTCTATTTGGTTTCCCCTCACATTCTCTGACTTCATCTAAACTTGGGACATTTTACTTTATTTTGTCAAAAAATTATCAAGTTGTCCTTTCTTTCCATGCAGGAAATAATGTCAGATTCGCTTGTCCAATTTTTATTAATGTGCCTGGGCATTGGAGACCTCTTCATGCTTAGCACTGAGTACAAGGCCTGTTACAGAATGACTGCTAATGAATGGGTGTGAAAAGAGGGGACGGGGGGATGGTTGAAGGTCCTGGAGTGCTCAGCTATGGATTTTGGACTCTATTGATAGCTGAAGAAGTCCTTATGCCTGAAGACATCATGCAGGAGGATGTCACTCCATCCTAGAAATCCTATAGAGAGTGGCAAGGAAAGCACATGGGCTTAATATCATATAGAGAAGAAACTGAATCCTATGTTGGTCAAGTACAAGCTATGGAAATGTGGACAGGATAAGGAGCCTCAGTGTCTTCATCTAAAGAATGGGGGGAGAACAGTAGGCTTTTATAGAGGTTCAATGAGGTATCATTTGTAAAATGCCTGACATATAGCTGATGTTGGACATACAACAGTGATTGTTAGTATTATTTTCTTTCTAATGGCTCCTTTGTCTTTGAAAGTTCCAATAGGGAACTAATACCATTGATGATTAATATTTCTAAAAGGCTGACAAGTGTCAGGAAATTTGCCACCAGGGTATTTTCAGCTAAAGAACCTATATACACATCACATATCTGGATGACTGATATATAACTATCAATACTCCCACATGGGCTGTAGCCATTTGTGGAAAGTATGTGGTAGAGATTCGTACAGTGAGTACATTTGTATATCCTCAATTTATGTGCATATGGACATGTGCATATGTGCCTGTATGAGCATGCCAGTGTGCTGCATAGGTACATATAGTATCTGTTTCTGTGGGGCCAATGTAAAAATATGAGTGGTATGTGTTTGCTCAAATGTTTCAAAGGCATATTAGGGGCTCAAATATGTGTGTCCTGCCTTAGAGCGGAGCCTGGCTGTCTCTGATAGAGCTCGTGTGAGGACCACACATCTGTATGGGCACTTGAAAACATGTCAAATATGTGCTCACAGGGGCCACCCTTGAGAAGCCCTGGACCCTCAGGAAAAAACTTTCTTATCGACAACACTGCCTAATATTTCATTACTTCTTATTATGCACCAGATACTCTTCTGAGCATCCTATATATGCTAATCGAACCATCACAAATGGTAAGAAGCAGGCTCTATTATGATTCCCACTGTGAAAATGATGCAGTGGTGGGCCAGAGAATGGAAGTAACTGGCTTAAGGATGAGGAGCTATGATGATGGAGCCCAGATTTGAACTGAGGTGGTTTTGACTCCAGATCCTGCTAATCTTCTCAGGGCTTGTTCTCTTTAAATCATGCTTCCCCACTCCTATTATGACTGCTACAAGGAAACTAAATATGGCTATGTTTTCCTCAGGTGACCTGTTCAGATCCCAGTATGGCAAGAGCCAAGAGCCTTGGATTCCATGCCAGCTTGACCATGGCATGTGCAGAAACACCTGCAGAAAAAATGAAATTCAATACTTAACCTGCCCTAACAATCAAAAGTGCTGCCTGAAACTTTCTGTGAAAATAGCTCGTTCTAACAATATGAAGGATTATGACCCCAATTCCAACTTGTCAGTTACAAACACTTCAATCTACTCAAGAATTTAAATACCACCAACCTTACCTCCTCCTGAGTGATTCTTCCCTCATTCTGGAACACTTTACCTTCTCCATAAAAATGCATTTCTTCTCATGTGCGTGTTTTTTTATCTTTGAGCAGTCATCATCGGACAGGGGAAGGTTACGCTGGAGCTGGGGAGCAACAGAGTATAGGAAAGGACCTTGCTAAGAAAGCAAACAGGATGCTAAAATAGCTCTATAAGTATTGAAGGTGCCAAGGATGGGAAGAGATCACATTTCTGCTCTGCTTTGGTACCACCAAGAGTGTTGTGATTCATTTTGGAGGTTGCAGAAGGATAGGTGACAACTGGATTGAGTCTGGATGATCTAGTAAATATGTATGGGAGATTCCCGAGTCCTATGAGTAAGCATTATAGGATCAGGACAAGGACAAGAGGGTTGCCTCTAAAATCTAGAGAAACATCCTTGTCTATTGGCATGATATGGTGTCCTCGGTAAAAGCCAGAACCATACAGATGGGTGAATATAGAATTGAGTGTAGGAATCTGTTGGACAAATTAGGGCACCATTTTCTAAGAGGTAGAGCTGTTGGAACGTGAACTAAACAGGCTTGTCCCTGAGGATTCTCCCGGTTTTGAGTCTGGAGGACCATTTCTGGGTGTGAGAAAGAAATGGTTGTGGTTATGGTGTTAAAGGGGGATTTGGAACAGAAACTGGACACTGTAGTTGATAATCTTTAAGATTCTTTCATTCCTGAGAATTTAGGGATATTGTTTTTCCACTCCAAACTTAGTCACAACTAATAGTTGACATGCTATGGAATTTTCATTGTATTACGTATACTCCACTTCCATGGCTATTGTTTCAGCTCCCCCTCTTTGGATCCAAACATCTAGAACCAGTGTTCCCAGCTAAGTCCTCTAAGTTCCAGATTCCTAATCTCACTGCAACTAAGAGAAATCTGAATTTTGAGCACATTACTTCACTGAAATGGCCCTCCTTTTGCTCACCAATGCTTTCTTTGTTGAAAAGCTTGACCATTCTTTGGGTTTTGTCATTTACCACTTTGCCTCTAGCCACCATTTCAACATTGTTTTCCTTTCTTGAAGTTTTTGTCATGTTTGCCTTCGTTTCTCTCTTGAGTGTCCCCCTTAGTCATTTTTGGGGGTTTCTTCTGCTGCCATCTGCCGTATAATATTTTTTGTCATCTTCCCTATTTTTTCTCTCTTTTCCACCATAGACATTTTACCTGCTTTTCCCATTATCAGACAAATGTCAATTTCAGCCCAAACCAATGTATCAAAGGCCATGCACTCACTAAATGACCACTTTATAGAGTTGGATTGTAATTTTTACGGGACTTAGAAGTCTGGTGAGAAAATTTAATGATGTTTATATCTTTGAGATTCACTGACACTCAGACATATTTGTCAGATAGTGGATAGAGGTTTGGCAGAAGCCAGGTTTCAAGAAGGCACATGGAAATTTTCTGTCCTAAGTAGCATGATTAGACACAATTTTTAATATTTGGTCCCAGGTTCAGCACAGTTGAAATGTAATACTTCAGACTTTCTTCTTTAGCAGTTTTTGTAGAGGGAAAATGATTGTGGAATTCTAGACTTAAAGCACAGATTCCCATTTCCTTGGTTTTTGCATGTCTTAGAGAAAGAAGCATAAATGTGGAGTCAAAAGGTTGTCCCCTGTTCCCATCACTGCTCAGAAGCTATATGATCTTGGGCAAGTTGCATTTACATGTTCAACCCAGACAATATCTCTGAGGCCCAGACTCACATACTGATTTGTGTATTTGCTAGGTTCTCTTGGGTTACTCAGCCATCTCAGGTTCAAGTGACTTAAACTGAATTCCAACTCTATTTGCCTGGCTTTTCCCTGTCTTTCCTTTTGAGTAATCAACACCTACAATCCATCCTATTGCTCAATTCAGAAACTTGGGTTCATTCTGAATCCCCCGATTAATGTCAGTTCATGTCCAAACCATTAAGATGTGCTTTTAGTTACAACTCGATTGATCTCCATTTAATGATGAAATCAGCCTTTGCATAGCCAAAAAGAGAGGGCTCACTATTCGTAAAGTGAAAAACCGCAACTAATTAGGAAACCCTTAATGTCTCTTTTCCTTGAATGGACATTTTTACTCTTTTAGGAATCTTCAATTCCATTCACCTTTTCTTTTCTCAACAAGTAATGTGATTTCCTTTGTTCAAACGTGTATTTGTCTGCATTTTGATTGCTAATAGTACTCTTATCAGATACTGTCTTTGATGTTTGCTATTTTGAAAGGTTCACATCATTCTCCCCAGAAGATCACCAGTTTCTCGCAGCGTTCCTTCTCCAGTTTCACTTTCTCCACAGCTCAACAACACAAATCTTACAGGGACTTTTAGGTACGTTAAGTTACAAAAGAAACCCTGTAATTTTGATGTGTTAATAAGCATGGGGGTGGTGTGATTCCCGGCCCCTGCCTGGTGGGCATTCTACTTCTTCCTTCCTGAGAAACAATTCTAATAAATGACAGGCTTTTATTTTAAACTTTTGAGTCTGGTCATTCTTGTGCAACAAGTTGGCATAGTTTGTAAGATCCAAGGAAGGGTGGAGGTGGAGTGCAGGATGTGGACTGAATTCACACACAGTCTTAACTTTCCAACCCTCCTCTGTATCTCCATTCCACGGCTCCACGCCTGAGCTCAGAAAAGCTTTGTATTTCAGGTAGGGACTATTAACTGAGTTCATCCGTGTATTTTGCCTGTCTGTTAACACTCACTGCCTATACCCCAGAAAACTCAGGCCTACTGTTTTTTAGGTAAGACTCTACTCTGTGCGGTTATTAGTCAAATGGTCAAAAAGAATGCCTGATCTCTGTTTAGCTTATTTTAAATGACAATGTCACTTAGTATACTGTGGAATTGGTGGCCAGAGATGATCTCAAACTAGTATTATTTTCCTGCTTTATTCTTAGGGCAGGATGTTCCAAAATATCTAAGAGAGATCACTCAGGGCGTGATCCCAGTGTTCTAAGATTGAGTCTCACATCGGCTTTCTGCATGGAGCCTGCTTCTCCCTTTGCCTATGTCTCTGCCTCTCTCTCTCTGTGTCTCTCATGAATAAATAAATAAAATCTTAAAAAAAAAAAAACTTTTTCAGCAGATTTACTCCATTTTATGGAAATTAATTCTCCTGCTGTCCAAAATATAACAGATTTTAAAAGAGAACTTCTAGTCAGAGTATGTTTAGGATTACAAAGGGCAAAAGGGTAGATGAAATGACTGTTATGTAAACAATAAAAATGAATCTAGAAGGAGGCACTGAGTACATGTTAACATTAAAGTCATATAATGAACAACTCTGTGCTAACATGTAAGGTAATCTATATCTTAGAGATCAAAGAATTTATTCCTTTCAAAGACAAAACAAAACACCATTACCAAGCAAAGCATTTTGGAGTATTACATATGCATTGTAAGTCTTTTGAAAAAAAGCTATGTTCAGAAAGGCATCACTCTATCAAAAATTGTTAAGAAAAATGATCCAAAATTAGGAAATAAGTGTAAGAGATTACTGGATGTCTTTTCAGAGGACTGCTAGACATGATCTAATAGATCCTCCTGGGATTTTAAGTCTAATAAGGGTGTGTACAATTAAATAATTTTCTAGAAACAAAGTCTATTTAGAAATTGTGTGTGGATAGAGGTTATCCATAGAAAACTGATATAATTGCAAAAATTCTTTTTTAAGAGTCATACAAACTATTCCCATGCATAACAATGCAAAGATACAGATGCAGTTGATGCATCTGGATGCCCTTGTTTTCTGTGTGGTGGGAAAGAGCCTTGAACATTATAGTTTATTGCCCTTCAGGATCCTAAACAGGTTTACATCTATTTGCAAATTTACTTCAGAGTTCATTTGGCTTATTATAATTCATCACTGTTTCCCTTAACCAGTCTTAACATCTTACTGGTTTCTTCATTCTTTATGAGTTGAACAAAATCATTGAAATTTTTTCATTTTATATCTACATGTAACATGTTTTTAACTTTAAGAACTTGATACTATGCTTTATGTTTCATCACAATAAAGACATGTATAATGAAAATATGAAATGTGTGGAATTTGTATTTGTGGTTTGATAATCTTTTGCAAGAAAAGCTGAGTAATACTGACTGTCTTAGTATGAAACAAAATTATATAAATTAAACTGTTTTTAGACTTATTATCATTTTTTCTAGTAAGTTATAAAAGCATCTGGACAATTTTAATTTTGGCCTAATACAACCAAGGTATAGATCAATAACTGACAATATGGTTGGGCCTCAGATCAGGATCTCCTCACTGGATAGGACCACTCTGTTGTCAATTTGTCAGTCTTTTATTTATTTAAAATGTCAGTAGCATTTTCTGTGTTTTTCTAAAAGGATCTTTATTATAAACAAGGCCAGAAAGATATTAATCTATATTTCCTGAATATTTTAGTTTGTTTTGTTGTCATTTTTTATAATTATTATTTTTAAGTAGGCTGCATGTCTAGCATGGAGTCCAATGTGGGGCTTGAACACATGACCTTGAGATCAAGGCCTGAGCTGAGATCAAGAGTTGGATGTTTAACCAACCAAACCACCCAAGTACCCCTTAGTTTGTTTTTTTTATCTTTGAAGCTCCAACTATTCCCAGAGGATCTGGAATGTAATTGGTATTCAGTATGTATTTGTGGATAAGTGAAAGAAATTAACAATTTTCAGCCTTGCTTTCTTTGCTTATAAAGTTTTTAAAATTTGCTTTTTATATTAAATTTTAATATGGAGTAGATTTCTTTTATGTTTATGAGAGGCAGGGAAATAATTGCACTTTCCTGATAAGTACCCAAATTTATAGCTGTACTAATTGGCTAGTCTCTTTTCTCCACTGATTTTCTATTAATGTTCATTGTATATCAAAATTCCCTATATACACGGTCTATTTCTGGGCTCTGTATTTTGTGCCATCGGTCACTATGTTTATCCTTGCATCAATATTTTCTATCTTAACAATTATAGTCACATAAATAGTTCTAATATATGGTAGGTTAAGTCACCATTGTGTTTATTTTCCGTTAGAAGTTTCTTAGCTATCTTGACCTTTATCCTCTACACAGTTTTTTTTTTTTTTTTTCAATTTTATAAAAATATGTTGGGATTTTGGCTGGCATTACATCAAACCAATTTGGGAACAAGTTATATCTTTACAAAACTGTGTCATCAAAAGGAATGAAATCTAGCTATTTACAATGACATTTACAAAGAACTAGAGGATATTATGTGAAGTGAAATGTCAGTCAGAGAAAGGTAAACACCATATGATTTCATTCATATGTGAAACCTAAGGAAAAAACCAAATGACTATAGGGGAAGAGAAGGAAAAAATAAAATAAGATGAAAACAGAGAAACAAACCTTAAGAGACTCTTAACTCTAGGAAACAAACCGAGGGTTGCAGGAGGGGAGGTGGGTAGGGGGGTGGGTTAACTGAGAGATGGGCATTAAGGAGGGCACAAGAAGTAATGAGCACTGGGTTTTGTATGCAACTGATGAATCACTAAATTCTACCTCTGAAACTAATAATCCACTATATATTAATTAAATTGAATTAAAATAAAAACATTTTTAAAGACAAAACAGAAAACCAATTATGTCTTAATATTCATAAGGGCGACGCCTGGGTGGATCTGCGGTTGAGTGTCTGCCTTTGGCTCAGGACGTGATCCTGGAGTTTTGGGATCCAAGTCCTACATTAGGCTCCCTGCGGGGGGGGCGGGGGGGCGGGGGTAGGGGGTGGAGCTGCTTCTCCCTCTGCCTATGTCTCTGTCTCTCTCATGAATAAATAAATACATTTAAAAAATATTCATGATGAGGGACGATTTGTTCATTTAAGATCTTTCAATGCCTCCTAGTTGAACCACATCTGAAGACATGGCTTCTACGTGTGCTGAGGTTAATTAAGAAAAGAATATGATGGTACTTAATGGTTGCACTTAGAAGAAACTTATTTCTCTTTTCGTACCACTGATTAGACTTGCATTGCCAAGAAAACCATAAGACTTTACTGAGAATTCTTTGACTTCCTGAGAATTAGAACAACTCATGGCCACCATCTTTTAGCAGAAGGCAGGCTTTAAAGGCTGCATCACCTCACAAGGAGGTATGCTGTCTGACTTCAGATTTGGCCAGGAAGAACACTAGAAGAGGTGAAAACTTCTAAAGTGAAATCAGCATCCATAGAAAACAATGACGACAAAGATTTTTTTTCCCAGAAAATTTGTGCCTCATAAATTAAATGTCCTTAGTTTTACATTGGTGGCACCTGCCATAACTGAGCTATCTGGATTCAATTTGGATTGCCTTGAACCAGTGACTTCTGTGGGCCTTCTGTCTCTTTTTTGAATGGAAGTCATTGTCTTGTCTTTGTTTCATCATTTTTTGTCTAGTGTGTGTATCAGGGGAAGGAGCAGAGAACCTGTCTTTTTGGTTTATAGGTCACTATTAAGAGGCAATAATTGTGAAAACCGATTACCTGGAGATCCTGGATTTTTGAGCTGGAGATAGTGGCTAGAGAAGACTCTGGCTTGTCCTCTCAAGAGAGGAGGAATGCCCTGCATATAGGAGTAAAAGTGAAATAAAAATTTGGTTAGGCTGGCAAAAAGTGTCTAGGTATTCTTAAATTCTATTGCTTATTCCTGTGTTCATAGGAAGACTACACATTCTAGCCTCCTTTGCAGTTAGTTAGCCAGGGGCCATACAAATAGTTCTACCAATAGAATAGGGACAAAAATAAAATATGCCACTTTAAGGCTTTGCTCCTAAAAGCTCTGATGAGTCATCAGCTTTCCCCATTCCCCATATTGTGCAATTGAAAGCAAAGTACTTAAAGATTGCAGGGCCACGAAATGGGAAGAATCAAGATGCCTGAGTCATCACTTGGGATCACCATCCTGAGGCAACCAGGAGAGTCAGCTGACTAGGAATGGAGTGTGATATGAGCAAGAAACTAACTTTATTTTCTTGAACCAGTGAGTTTTCAGGGTTGTTTGTTTTAGCAACTAGTATTAATAATCATCCTAATCCATGTATTTTAAATGACCCATGAAGAAGATTCTAGGCATTCCAGGCAAGGACAGATAAATCCTTCTCCATTATCTGCTTCATTCCAGATTTCTGACATTCAATTTTTTTACATTCAATTTTTAGTAAGTGTGTTCCACTGAATGTGTTAGATCACCATAATTTGTAATTTCATGAAGGAGTTATCTGTTGGATGGGAGGATGCACATGGCTGGATGGTGGATTTTCCTGGGAAATAATGGAATTGTTTGGGGCAGCCTATGGCTTTTCTTGGTGGAAATTTTCCCCTTTGTCACATGTTATCTTTCCTTTTTTTGGTCTTTTTTGAGAGAGAAAGTGCACATGCAAGCAGAGGAGGAGGCACATGGGAGAGGGAGAGGGAGAATCCCAAGCAGCCTCTATGCTCTAATTCTCATATCCCTGATATCATGACCTGAGCTGAAATCAAGAGTCAGATACTTAACCCACTGAGCTGCCCAGGAATCCCATGTTTCCTTAACTAAATTTTCAGTATTTTCTGTAGCCTTCATAATTGCTGCAGCTAGTTTTTGGTCTCTGCTGCCTGGAAAGCAGAAGAAAAACCACCAATAACTCAAAGCTATCAATGAACCAATCATAATAATAAATGTAATAATCTAATAATACATGTGAAGAAGGATCTATAAACTTAACAACTGTGGCCAATAAATATGATCATGTGTGTAACACATCTAGCTCAGGCCTGATACATACCTATTTCCTTGTATCTCAGACATGTTTTCTTGCACATTTCAACACTTGAAAAATTTGGAGGCATTGTACCATCAATGTTAAGAGCACCTTGCTAATCAGCACACATTGGAATAAGTTGTAAGTTATGTGCTTGCTTAATCACTTTGAGAAAAACAACCAACACTATGGTGTTTTAGTGTGCCTTGAAATTTTATTGTCAATTTAAAAATTATTAAAGAAGTCAAGGTCACTTATAGAGGTTCTAAACAGTAGTTTGGGAATATGATCCAATGCATAATTGTCAGGGGTTAAAACTTTCATTAATATTTTATTGATATCTTCTATACTTTCCAAATGAGAAAAAGATATCCAGGAATGAGATTGTTCCAAAAGACATAATTTTTGCAGGTGCACAGAAAATAGGACATGTCATGGCCAAGCCAATGGATAACTGAGTAAAAATTAAGGTGTAAATCACATTCCTTAGTTTATTATATTTTGTTACATTATTTTTGGCATTTTGCTGAATCAAGGTAAATGGACTTATTTTTATATGCCTCCCCAAGATTTCCTTGACCCCATCTGTTTCTCAGGCCTTTGGCCATTTACTCACAGGAGAGCCCTGACCATCCACTGACATCACCACAACTCCTATATCTGCCAGATGGAACAAGGATTGTGCTCCTATATGATGCCTGCATCATGCCAGTGTGGTGAGAACTTCAGCACATGGCCTGACCAAAGCAAATTTATGAAGCATCTGAATACTTCACCTTCCCTGAAGAAGTGCCACATCTTGGAGAGTGAAGTTTGGTTTCTACAGTGACTGCTCAGAGGGGCTGTTTGATGCAACTTAGAAGAGGAGGGGAATTAATGCCCATGAGGCAAATTTTGACAAGTAAGGGCCCTTGAGACAGGAAGAAGCCAGTGGGTATGTTCTCTTTTATTCCCCTGAGACATTGTTCTGACTGGCCAAACAACTGATGATATTTTCTCTTGAAGCCATGGATAGCTTGGTAAGGCATCTCCCAGGGCCCATCTCTATCCTGGGATTATCATCCCAAATAAAGTGTTAGTATGCAAACTTTGCCTCAAATTCTGCTTTCTAAAACAATGGCTTTCAAACTTGTTAAAACTCAGATTGCTGGGTCCACCTCTGTAATTTCCGATTCAATAGATCTGGGACAGAGCCCAAGAATTAGTAGCTAGTAAATTCCCAAATAATAATTGCTCATAATAGTCCCTTATGATTCTTTTTTTATTTTGAGGCATCTGTTGCAATGTCTTCTTTCATTTCTGGTTTTATTGGAGTTTCTTTTTTTAGTTTGGCTAAGAGTTTGTTGATTTTGTTCATTTTTTTGAAAAAATCTCAGTTTTGCTGATTATTTGTGTTTGTAATTTTTTCCATTCTGATTTGAATTATTCCTTCTCTAATCTTTGTTTGTTTCCTTCTGCTAACTTTGGGCTTAGTCTTTTCCCCTAATTATTAGAGTTGTATTATTAAACAGTTTATTAAGATCTTTTTTCTTTTTTAATGTAGACATTTGTCACTAGAAACTTTTAGTACTGCTTAGCTGAATCCTATGATTTTGATATGTTGTACTTTGTTTTTTTTATATCAAGATACTTTTAAAATTCCCTTTTGATTTCCTCTTTGATCCAACATTTGGTTAAGAGTATGTTGTTTAGTTTCACCTTATTAGTGAATATCTTTCTTGCTGTTATTTATTTCCTATTTTATTCAATTATGTTTGGAAAAAGTACTTGGAATTATTCTGATCTTAAATTAAGACCTGTGTGACATAATATGCAATCTGCCTGGTGACTGTTCAGTGTATACTAAGAGATGTCTATCTTCGACTGTTGGGTAGAAAGATCTGTGTATGTCTGTCAGGTCCATTTGGTCTATAGTGTTCAACTCAGCTATTTCTTTTCTTGTTTTAAAGATTTTATTTATTTGAGAGAGTGAGAGAGAGCATGAGCAGGGGGAGGGGCAGACGGAGAAGGAGAGGCAGACTCCCCACTGGGCAGGGAACCTGAACCCTGGCATCATGACCTGAGCTGAAGGCAGATGCTTAACCGACTGAGCTACCCAGGTGCCCCTGAACTCTGCTATTTCTTTATTGATTTCCTGTCTGGCTATTCTATCCATTTTTGTAAGTGGGGTTTTGAAGCCCCCAGCTATTATTTTATTGCCATCAATGTCTTCCTTCAGATCTGTCAGTATTTGCTCTCTCTATATATTTAGGTGCTCTCATATTGGGTGCAAATATATTTATAATTGTTATATCCTCTTAATGTATCAACTGCTTTATCATTACATAAGGATTTCTTTGTCTGTTGTGACAGTTTTTGACTGAATACCTTTTCTGTTGGATATGAGTATAGCCACTCTTGTTCTCTCTTGCTTAAAAATTACAATTGTGCAGAATATCTTTGCTTTGCTTCTTTCCTTTCTCTCCCTCCCCCTCTGTCCTTTTGCAATTTGTACATTTTTATTTATTCATTTTTTAAAGATTTATTTATTTATTTATTTATTTATTCATTCATTCATTCATGAGAAACACACACAGAGAGAGGCAGAGACACAGGCAGAGGGAGAAGCAGGCCCATGCAGGGAACCTGACATGAGACTCAATCCCAGGTCTCCAGGATCATGCCCTGGGCTGAAGGTGGCAATAAACCACTGAGCCACTGGGGCTGCCCACAATTTGTACACTTTTAATTTAATTTCAAAAATTCCCTTTGTATGACAATAAGGGATCTGGAGAAAGCAAAGTAGTAGCAATGAGGAGAAAGGAAGAAAAGCACTTACAAACATGGGGTCAAGTGCTGACTGCCCACTGTGCTCCCTGGCTAAAAGAGAAGTAGGATCTATGGGAAAAGTTGCTCTTGACACAAATAAGGGTCCTGGGGCATGCCACCTGAATCCAGGTGCCTGGCCAATAAGATGCAAAAAAAATGGAGACTGTGACATCTTAACAGGTGCACCAACATGAGAAGGAGTCCTTTGGGTACCTCCCAAGGTGCCTGTAGGGTCTGAAGCATAGTAGTGTCTGTAACAATGTCCATGAGCATAGTTAGTTAAAAGCACCCGCTAGTAGGCTTACAGCAGGAGAAAGACTGAGACTCTTAGACTCTAGCACCCACTTGCCTGGCTCTCCTGGGAAGAAACTTACTTCCTTGATGGCTGCTCTTGCAGCATGAACCCCTCTCTCATTCCTTTGGCCTCACTTTTACCTAGGTGTGTTTTTAAATTTTTTTTGTGTGTGTGTCTTTAAATTTAATATGAGACTCTTGAATCTTGTTTCTATTTATTTTTTATCCAATTAGCAGCCACCTAACTGACTGAGCCACCCAAGTACCCCTCTTTTTCACTTTTAGAGGATATTTTGTTGGGTATAGTATTTTTGTAGCAATGTGGGCTCTGGGCAGTTCTACTGGCTAGAGTTAGCATAAGTGAAAACTGCAAGGATCTTCAGAGGCAAAAGCTTCAGGTGTTTTCAGTGGCAGTGAGGGCTACTTAATCCCTTAGTGCAAAGAGTTCTGGGGTCCTTCTCTACCTTTCCCTTATAAGGAGGTCATCACTGAGGAGATCCCTTTAGATGCTGAGGTTTGCTAAGCTAATGGGATGGAGTGATGCAGGTGTAATGCTTCCTACAATTTTCTATGCAGGTATCCTTGGTTTTTGTGCTCCACTGAGTTGTTATACCTTCTTCATTATACTCTGGTGGTTCCTCAGAGCTAATCGTATCAGTGGAAACCTATTAAACATTGTTGTTGGGGGATGAGTATTGGGATCTCCCAGTTTGCCATCTCACTGACATTGCTCCCTGAATTTTTTTTGTTTAAAGATTTTACTTATTTACTTATGAGAGACACATAAAGAGAGGCAGAGACATAGGCAGAGGGAGAAGCAGAGTCCCTGCAAAAGAGCCTGAGGTGGAACTCGATCCTAGGAACCCAGGATCATGACCTGAGCCAAAGACACACGCTCAACCACTGAGCCACCCAGGGGCCCCCTGGCTTTTGTTTTTTACCTTCCATCTTTTCTTCCCTTTTCTGCCATCCCCAATTTCTTCCTTATCTCTTTTTTTTCTTTATTTTGATGGATAGTACAGTGCTGGATACACATTAAGTACTACTGATTAATGTGATATACTCCTGACAGGAGTATAAATATATTATTGGGAGGCACCTGGGTGGCTCAGTGGTTGAGTGCCTGCTTTTGACTCAGTGTGATCTTGGAGTCCTGGGATCGAGTCCCCCATCAGGCTCCCTTGTGGGGAGCCTGCTTTTCCCTCTGCCTATATCTCTGCCTCTTTCTCTGTGTCTCTTGGGAATAAATAAAATCTTTTAAAAGAAGAAATATATTTTTAAGTTTCTTTTTTACTTAAAATTATTAGATTTTTTTCATTGTTTAGGTTACTGATTGACTCATTCCAGTTTGTCTTATGCAAAATACAAATTGGCTCTAATTTTACTGTCTCTTACTGGGAAGGAAGGCCCACCTTTGTGTGGGAACCGGCAAGATCCCACATTTAACACAGAGTGCCCAGATGAGATATATAATACATGTTATCTTTCTGCCTGGCTGACCTCAGACATATCCCATCCTTTTTAGTTCACTGCCTACACCCTGGCCTACTTCTGAAACTAATAAAGCAGGACATTGCCCTGTTGAAGAGATATCTATTCTGCCCCCTGTGTGTGCTCTTCATCCTCTTTGAATCTGTCAGTTATGAAGCCCTATTTAATGACCATTGTCATCCTTCTGATCCTGGTTCATAAGACTTCAGGTAACTCACACTATTTTCAAAGATTCTGGGGTACTGCATGTGGCTTTGCAATTTTGATTACTTGGTGTAAGGCAGCTTAGAGATGTTAACTTCAAGTTTTTATCATGCCAGGATCTTACTGGCTTTGTATTGCTGATTCATTTAAGGGTTTGGTGCTCCTGGGTAGAGGAGTGGTGAAGGGTATTGGACATAGAGCATAATAGGGTAGTGATATCACTAGGATGACAGCTTGAGACATGGTTTAGGTGTGAGGAACTGAGTCCAATTTGAGTATTTATAGGATCGATCAAGGAATTAATTTGGAGGCTGGAAGTGAATTGTGCAGAAAGGACCAGACCTTTGGGTTGGGACACTGGTAGAAAAATAAATAGTAATCCAGTGGAAGTGAGTGATTGTATTTGTTTTTTTTGTTTGTTTGCTTGTTTGTTTGTTTTTTAATAAATTAATTTTTATTGGTGTTCAATTTACCAACATACAGAATAACACCCAGTGCTCATCCCGTCAAGTGTCCCCCTCAGTGCCCATCACCCATTCACCCCGACCCCCTGCCTTCCTCCCCTTCCTCCACCCCCAGTTCGTTTCCCAGAGCTAGGAGTCTTTATGTTCTGTCTCCCTTTCTGATATTTCCCACACATTTCTTCTCCCTTCCCTTATATTCCCTTTCACTATTATTTATATTCCCCAAATGAATGAGAACATACACTGTTTGCCCTTCTTCGATTGACTTACTTCACTCAGCATAATACCCTCCAGTTCCATTCACATTGAAGCAAATGGTGGGTATTTGTCGTTTCTAATGGCTGAGTAATATTCCATTGTATACATAAACCACATCTTCTTTATCCATTCATCTTTTGATGGACACCGAGGCTCCTTCCACAGTTTGGCTATTGTGGACATTGCTGCTATAAACATCGGGGTGCAGGTGTCCCAGCGTTTCATTGCGTCTGAATCTTTGGGGTAAATCCCCAACAGTGCAATTGCTGGGTCATAGGGCAGGACTATTTTTAACTCTTTGAGGAACCTCCACACAGTTTTCCAGAGTGGCTGCACCAGTTCACATTCCCACCAACAGTGCAGGAGGGTTCCCTTTTCTCCGCATCCTCTCCAACATTTGTTGTTTCCTGCCTTGTTAATTTGCCCCATTCTCACTGGTGTGAGGTGGTATCTCATTGTGGTTTTGATTTGTATTTCCCTGATGGCAGGTGATGCAGAGCATTTTCTCATGTGCCTCTTGGCCATGTCTATGTCTTCCTCTGTGAGATTTCTGTTCATGTCTTTTGCCCATTTCATGATTGGATTGTTTGTTTCTTTGCTGTTGAGTTTAATAAGTTCTTTATAGATTTTGGAAACTAGCCCTTTATCTGATATGTCATTTGCAAATATCTTCTCCCATTCTGTAGGTTGTCTTTTAGTTTTGTTGACTGTATCCTTTGCTGTGCAAAAGCTTCTTATCTTGATGAAGTCCCAATAGTTCATTTTTGCTTTTGTTTCTTTTGCCTTCGTGGATGTATCTTGCAAGAAGTTACTGTGGCTAAGTTCAAAAAGGGTGTTGCCTGTGTTCTCCTCTAGGATTTTGATGGAATCTTGTCTCACATTTAGATATTTCATCCATTTTGAGTTTATCTTTGTGTATGGTACAAGAGAGTGGTCTAGTTTCATTCTTCTGCATGTGGTTGTCCAACTTTCCCAGCACCATTTATTGAAGAGACTGTCTTTCTTCCAATGGATAGTCTTTCCTCCTTTATCAAATATTAGTTGACCATAAAGTTCAGGGTCCACTTCTGGGTTCTCTATTCTGTTCCATTGATCTATGTGTCTGTTTTTGTGCCAGTACCACACTGTCTTGATGACCACAGCTTTGTAGTACGACCTGAAATCTGGCATTGTGATGCCCCCAGCTATGGTTTTCTTTTTTAAAATTCCCCTGGCTATTCGGGGTCTTTTCTGATTCCACACAAATCTTAAAATAATTTGTTCTAACTCTCTGAAGAAAGTCCATGGTATTTTGATAGGGATTGCATTAAACGTGTATATTGCCCTGGGTAACATTGACATTTTCACAATATTAAATCTGCCAATCCATGTCATGGAATATTTTTCCATCTCTTTGTGTCTTCCTCAATTTCTTTCAGAAGTGTTCTATAGTTTTGAGGGTATAGATCCTTTACCTCTTTGGTTAGGTTTATTCCTAGGTATCTTATGCTTTTGGGTGCAATTGTAAATGGGATTGACTCCTTAATTTCTCTTTCTTCAGTCTCATTGTTAGTGTATAGAAATGCCACTGATTTCTGGGCATTGGTTTTGTATCCTGCCATGCTACCGAATTGCTGTATGAGTTTTAGCAATCTTGGGGTGGAGGCTTTTGGGTTTTCTATGTAGAGTATCATGTCATCGGCGAAGAGGGAGAGTTTGACTTCTTTGCCAATTTGAATGCCTTTAATGTCTTTTTGTTGTCTGATTGCTGAGGCTAGACTTCCAATACTATGTTGAATAGTAGTGGTGAGAGTGGACATCCCTGTCTTGTTCCTGATCTTAGGGGAAAGGCTCCCAGTGCTTCCCCATTGAGAATGATATTTGCTGTGGGCTTTTCGTAGATGGCTTTTAAGATGTCGAGGAAAATTCCCTCTATCCCTACACTCTGAAGAGTTTTGATCAGGAATGGATGCTGTATTTTGTCAAATGCTTTCTCTGCATCTAATGAGAGGATCCTATGGTTCTTGGTTTTTCTCTTGCTGATATGATGAATCACACTGATTGTTTTATGAGTGTTGAACCAGCCTAGTGTCCCGGGGATAAATCCTACTTGGTCATGGTGAATAATTTTCTTAATGTACTGTTGGATCCTATTGGCTAGTATCTTGTTGAGAATTTTTGCATCCATATTCATCAGGGATATTGGCCTGTAATTCTCCTTTTTGGTGGGGTCTTTGTCTGGTTTTGGAATTAAGATGATGCTGGCCTCATAGAACGAATTTGGAAGTACTCCATCTCTTTCTATCTTTCCAAACAGCTTTAGTAGAATAGGTATGATTTCTTCTTTAAACGTTTAATAGAATTCCCCTGGGAAGCCATCTGGCCCTGGACTCTAGTGTCTTGGGAGGTTTTTGATGACTGCTTCAATTTCCTCCCTGGTTATTGGCCTGTTCAGGTTTTCTATTTCTTCCTGTTCAGTTTTGGTAGTTTGTGGCTTTCCAGGAATGCGTCCATTTCTTCTAGATTGCCTAATTTATTGGTGTATAGCTGTTCATAATGTTTTTAAAATCGTTTGTATTTCCTTGGTGTTGGTAGTGATCTCTCCTTTCTCATTCATGATTTAATTAATTTGAGTCTCCTCTCTCTTCTTTTTAATAAGATTGGCTAATGGTTTAGCTATCTTATTAATTCTTTCAAAGAACCAACTCCTGGTTCTGTGGTCTGTTCCACAGTTCTTCTGGTCTCGATTTCGTTGAGTTCTGCTCGAATTTTAATTAACTCTCTTCTTCTGCTGGGCGTGGGGTCCATCTGCTGTTTTATCTCTAGCTCCTTTATGTGTAAGGTTAGCTTTTGTATTTGAGTTCTTTCCAGTTTTTGAATGGATGCTTGTATTGCGATGTATTTCCCCCTTAGGACTGCTTTTGCTGCATCCCAAAGATTTTGAACGGTTGTATCTTCATTCTCATTAGTTTCCATGAATCTTTTTAATTCTTCCTTAATTTGCTGGTTGACCCTTTCATCTTTTAGCAGGATGGTCCTTAACCTCCACGTGTTTGAGGTCCTTCCAAATTTCTTGTTGCGATTTAGTTCTAATTTCAAGGCATTATGGTCTGAGAATATGCAGGGGACGATCCCAGTCTTTTGGTATCGGTTCAGACCCGATTTGTGACCCAATATGTGGTCTATTCTGGAGAAAGTTCCATGTGCACTTGAGAAGAATGTGTATTCAGTTGAGTTTGGATGTAAAGTTCTGTAGATAGCTGTGAAATCCATCTGGTCCAGTGTATCATTTAAAGCTCTCGTTTCTTTGGAGATGTTGTGCTTAGAAGACCTATCGAGGGTAGAAAGAGCTAGATTGAAGTCACCAAGTATAAGTGTATTATTATCTAAGTATTTCTTCACTTTGGTTAATAATTGATTTATATATTTGGCAGCTCCCACATTCGGGGCATATATATTGAGGATTGTTAAGTCCTCTTGTTGAATAGATCCTTTAAGTATGAGATAGTGTCCCTCTTCATCTCTCACTACAGTCTTCGGGGTAAATTTTAGTTTATCTGATATAAGGATGGCTACCCCTGCTTTCTTTTGAGGACCATTCGAATGGTAAATGGTTCTCCAACCTTTTATTTTCAGGCTGTAGGTGTCCTTCTGTCTAAAATGAGTCTCTTGTAGACAGCAAATAGATGGGTCCTGCTTTTTTATCCAGTCTGAAACCCTGCGCCTTTTGATGGGGTCATTAAGCCTGTTCACGTTCAGAGTTACTATTGAAAGATATGAGTTTAGTGTCATCATGATATCTATTCAGGCCTTGTTTTTGTGGAATATTCCACTGAACTTCTTCTTAAAGGGGAATTTTAAGAGTCCCCCTTAAAATTTCTTGCAGAGCTGGTTTGGAGGCCACATATTTTTTCAGTTCCTGCCTGTCTTGGAAGCTCTTTATCTCTCCTTCCATTTTGAATGAGAGCCTTGCTGGATAAAGTATTCTTGGTTGCATGTTCTTCTCATTTAGGACCCTGAATATATCCTGCCATCCCTTTCTGGCCTGCCAGGTCTCTGTGGAGAGGTATGCTGTTACCCTAATATTCCTCCCCATAAAAGTCAGTGATTTCTTGTCTCTTGCTGCTTTAAGGATCTTCTCTTTATCTTTGGAATTTGCAAGCTTCACTATTAAATGTTGAGGTGTTGAACGGTTTTTATTTATTTTAGGGGGGGGGGGTCTCTCTATTTCCTGGATCTGAATGCCTGTTTACCTTCCCAGATTAGGAAAGTTTTCAGCTATGATTTGTTCAAATACATATTCTGGCCCTCTGTCCCTTTCGGCGCCCTCGGGAACCCCAATTAAATGTAGGTTTTTCTTCCTCAGGCTGTCATTTATTTCCCTTAATCTGTCTTCATGGTCTTTTAATTGTCTGTCTCTTTTTTCCTCAGTTTCCCTCTTTGCCATCAACTTGTCTTCTGTCACTCACTCGTTCTTCCACCTCGTTAACCCTCATCATTAGGACTTCTAGTTTGGATTGCATCTCATTCAATTGATTTTTAATTTCTGCCTGATTGGATCTAAATTCTGCAGTCATGAAGTCTCTTGAGTCCTTTATGCTTTTTTCTAGAGCCACCAGTAGCTGTATAATAGTGCTTCTGAATTGGCTTTCTGACATTGAATTGTAGTCCATATTTTGTAACTCTGTGGGAGAGAGGACTGTTTCTGATTCTTTCTTTTGAGGTGAGGTTTTCCTTTTAGTCATTTTGCTCAGTGCAGAGTGGCCAAAAACAAGTTGTATTGGGAAAAGGAGAAAAAGAGAGAGAAAGAAGGAAAGAAAAGAGAAAAAGAAAAAAGAAAAAAGGAAGAAAAAAAGGAAAAAAAGAAGAAAAAGAGAAAGAAAAAGAAAGAAAGGGGAATAAAAGGATGGGGGAAGCAA
This sequence comes from Canis lupus familiaris, assembly GCF_011100685.1. Classification (NCBI taxonomy): domain Eukaryota; kingdom Metazoa; phylum Chordata; class Mammalia; order Carnivora; family Canidae; genus Canis; species Canis lupus. The sequence continues at coordinate 21,314,836 of NC_049245.1, read as the reverse complement.
TCAGAAATCAAAAAGAAAAAAAAAAAAAAACACGGGGGAGTATCTTCTGATTCTGTATACTTTAAGTCCCTTGACTTCCCCTGGAACTTGTCCGTCTAGCAGGTCTTCTGGGGGAGGGGCCTGCTGTGCTGATTTTCAGGTTTTAGCACTTGGGGGAGCTGCTCTGCCCCCTGCCTGGTGCAGGGCTCAGTGGGGGTTGCTTACCCTGTGAGGTCCCAGGAGGAACAACCCCAGTGGCTGCCGCAGCTCTGGAAACCTGGATTCAGCCCCCGCAGTAACTCCGGAGCTCTCTGTCTGCAGGGCCTGGAGGCTCCGGGGCGGAGCCACTGATCTGCTCAGCTCGGGGCAGGAGCGTCCTTGCGGTCCTGGGCCCTCCCGGCCTCTGCCTGTCCCGGGGAGGCCGGATCCTGGGCTGTGTCCCGGCGCCCTGTGCTGGGGCCTGCGCTGTTGGATTCGCGCTCCGCCCGGCAGCCCCCTCCGCGGAGCCGCCGCCCGAGCCCCTCCGAGCTGCTCCCGGAGCCGCGCAGCCCCCTCCGTCGGAGCCTCTTCCTCTGCCGGAGCTGCCGCCTCCGAGCTGCTGCCGCCTCCGAGCTGCTGCCGCCTCCGAGCTGCTGCCCCTCCGCGCTGCTCCCGCCCCGCAGCCCCCTCCGCAGAGCCGCCGCCCGAGCCCCTCCGCCCTCCGCGGAGCTCCCGGGTCAATGTGTGCGCGCTGCAGCCCTCAGGGAGCTCGGCGCACTCTCCCCGCGCGCAGGTGTCCGTTAGTGTCCCCGGGAGCCCGAGGGCATCCCCGCCCTCCTGGGGTCCTGCTCTAACTCCCCGCGAGCCCCTTTCCGCCCGGGAAGGTCGGTGCAGCTCCTGCTTCTCCGGGACGGGGCTCTCCTGTCCTGGGGACACTCGCCCCGGCCTCAGCCCGGCTCCTCGGGGGCCCCTCCCCCTTGGAGGCCTTTTGTTTCTTTATTTCTCTGCCCCCCTTCCCCCCCCCCCCCCATCTTCCTACCTTGATAGAAGCGCGAACTCTTCTCACTGTAGCGTGTCAGCTGTTCTCTCTTTAAATCTCAGGCCGAATTCGTAGATTTTCAGGATGAGTTGAAGGTTATCTGGGTAATTTGGTGGGGACAGGTGGTTTGGGGACCCTCCTCTTCCGCCATCTTGCCCCTCCTCGAGTGATTGTATTTTGTGAAATTAGTTTGGGCTGATGGTTTATGATAGGCTGAGTTGGAAATATTTGTAGTTGAATGAATCTTGCAGTTGAGTGAAACTGAGAATTAAAGTAGATGGTGCTTCCATGTGGGCTGGTTATTGCGTTGAAGCTAGATATTGGTGTTGGGTGTTTGTTTGTCTTAGGATTGGGGATTGAGTGGACATAGGATGGAGATAGACCTGGGGTTTGGAGTTAGGTTTTGTCAGGTGTTTGTTTTAAGGAGACTGAATGTGTGGTTGGAATGGATAGAGTTTGTATTAGGCTAGCGTAGAACCTCATTTGATTCAAATAAGACATCTGAGTTGATCACAGCAGAGCTGTTATTAAAATGGCAATTAATTGGCTCTGTATTAAATGTATTTAATGTACTTTTCCCATTTTTCAAAGACTTTGTTGAATATGACTCTCATTGACCATAAATAGCCGTAAATGTAAGAGAAGATAGTGCAGGTAAATGAAATCAGGAGGCTCACATATTTCTAGATACCTTCAAATCTTGGCATTTAAAGTAAACACACACACTAGAATGCAACAAAAGACAACAAAAACACCAGAGAATCTTTAACTATCCCTATAGACAATCAAGGTTGTTGCTTCTTTCTTGGGTTTGAGCTCAGTTACCATGATTAGCTTTTTTTCTTCTTTTCCCCCCTCTACCTTTCCAGATCTATCATTCTCTCCTCATTACCACCCCTTTCTTCTACTTTCCATCTTCTTATCTCCCTCTTCCTTGATGTATTTTACTCTTGTCCGTGAGGTATAATTGTTCCCATGCTCGGTAAAACACTGGAGTAGTTATGGTCACTGCAAGTGGGTTTACAAATAAAATGAAGGTAAAAATTCATGCGTCAAGAATTATAAGTAGTTCTGCTTCCTTAATGACCTTAATGATTATTTAACATGACATCTGAAGAATTCATTGCCATGAACTATCTTTAATTTAAATATAATTAATGTACAGTGTTATATTAGTTTCAGGGGTACAGTATGATTTAACAATTCTGTACATTTCTCAGTGCTCATCGAGATAAGTGTACTCTTAATCCCCTTTATCTCTTCTACCCATACACACCTCTCCTTTTGCAACCACTGTTCATTTTCTGTATTTAAGAGTCTGAGTTTTTTTTGAGAGTTTCTTTTTTCTTCATTTATTTGTTTTGTTCCTTAAATCCCAAGTATGAATTTTCAATATGGTATTTGTCTTTCTCTGATCAACATTTTACTTAGCATTATACCCTCTAGGTCCAGCCATGTTGTTGCAAATGGCAAGATCTCATTCTTTTAATGGCTGAGTAATATTTCATTGTATATATATGCACACCACATCTTCTTTATCCATTCATCTATTGATGGACACTTGGGTTGCTTCCTTATCTTGGCTGTTGTAAATAATGCTGCATATACTTTTTGAATTAGTGTTTTCATTTCCTTTGGGTAAATACCCAGTAGTGAAATTACTAGATCATATGGTATTTCTATTTTTAACTTTTTAAGGAAACTCCATACTGTTTTTCATAGCGGCTGCACCAATTTGCACCCTACCAACAGTACATGAGGGTTGCCAGGAACTATTTTGAACAATCTCTTCCCATGAGAAAATCAAAGCTATACAGATACAGATATAGATATATAGATGTATCTCACACATATGTGTATGCATGCTATGCATGGAGCTCTTAGAAAGGGTACATTGTGGGGATCCCTGGGTGGTTCAGCAGTTTAGCACCTGTCTATGGCCCAGGGAGCGATCCTGGAGTCCCGGGATCGAGTCCCATGTTGGGCTCCCGGCGTGGAGCCTGATTCTCCCTCCTCCTGTGTCTCTGCCTCTCTCTCTCTCTCTCTCTCTCTCTCTCTGTCTATCATGAATAAATAAATAAATAAATAAATAAATAAATAAATAAATAAATCTTTCTTTTTTTTAAAGAAAGGGTACATTGCAGGTTTTTGGTTGTTGATGTAGTTGTTACTTGATTTATGATTTGTTAAATTCATTTTAAACATGATTGTATAGTGAGGGTAAATGGCCTGCCAATATCTAAATGTGAGTGTTATAAGGTCAGGATTAGGAAGAGTTGAGAAATTCAAATCAAGTAGAGGTTTATTATAATTGGGGGACCACTCTTGCAAAGCATTCTTCCTCTGGCCCCTGACTTTGCTGAATGAATCTCTGGAGGTGATTTAGAATGAGAATATAAAATATCTCCCCAAGTATTTGAGAGTATTCATGCCCCTATAACTTCCTTTTCTATATACACTTGACATCTGATGCAACCATCTCTAATCCAATTTCTGAGACAGAGTAGTTTTAAAGAGTTTAGGTATTAAATTATTGTTAGAGACCATGCTGGGATTTGAAAGGTGGTCTCTTTCTCCTGATCAGAAAAGGGAAAGCATGGGGTGCCTGGGTGGCTCAGTAGGTTGAGCATCTGACTCTTGGTTTCAGCTTAGGTCCTAATCTCCCATTCATGGTGTTGGGCTCTGTGCTCAGTGCAGAGTTTGCTTCAGATTCTCTCTCCCTCTACTTCCTCTCACTCTCTCTCAAATAAATAAATAAAATCCTTAAAAAAATAGAAAGAAGAGGGAAGATATTAAAAGGTGATATTAATTTTATTGGTGTATCAGAAATGCACAATGATTCAGGGTAATATGAAGTCAGAAGAGCTGGTCTGGAGTAGAGAGAAGCAAAGGCCTTTGACACAACTTTTTGGGTACCACTGTAGGTAGAATTTTCCTGGGCTGCCTTGGGTCACTCTACATGTGGTGAATGAGGAAAATGCATCCTTGCTAATACTCATTTATGGCATGTATGTTCCCACCCGTCCCTCTGGTGACTACAGATGAGGGGGAATAGGATGTTGCAGCTTCCATATAAGACACTTGGGAGGAAAATACTGCAGGTGAGTTTTTAGCCAGAAAAATGTGTCACTCTCAGGAAGCCCCTTGTAGGTCTCCTTCCTGTAAGTAAGATAGTGGCAGGAGAGAGAGCTTGTCACATGAGAGTGAGGATTATGGTGGAGAAGACACGGTGGGTACCATGGTGCTAGAGTTTGAATGAAGGGTGTGATTTTTTACCTCCTACCCCTATTTGATCAGCAGGTTGGCTAATGTAGCAACCGAGTGCCTTCTCTAGATTTCTGTGGCAGTTTATATATACACCAGCACCCAAATGCTATTCATTTCTCATCTTCCTTTCCTTTTCTGTATCCCATCCATTCTTTTTTTAATTTTATTTTTTCCATTCTTTTTTAAAGGAATTCCCTATTCATTCTTTTTCTTCCCCAGCTTTATTGAGATATGACATATGTAAGTTTCAGTGTACAATGTAATTTGATACATGTATATATTGCAAATTGACTATCACAATATTTTAAAGATTTTATTTATTTATTCATGAGAGACACAGAGAGAAAGAGAGGCAGAGACACAAGCAGAGGGAGAAGCAGGCTCCATGCAGGGAGCCCGATGTGGGACTCCATCCTGGGACTCCAGGATCACTCACTGAGCCGAAGGCAGGCGCTTAACTGCTGAGCCACCCAGGCGTCCCCACAATAAGGCTTTTTAACACTTCTATCTCCTCACATAATTACCTCTTTTGTGTGATGATAATATTTAAGATTTGTTCTATTAATAATTTTAAATTATATAACACATTATTGTTAATTATAGTCATTGTGCTATACATTAGATCCCCAGAACATTTTTCATTTGCAAAAGCTAGAAGTTTGTGCACTTTTTAAAAAGATTTATTTATTTGAGAGAGAGAGAGAGAGAGAGAGAGAGAGCAAGAGCACAGGGGGAGGGGCAGAGGGAAAGAGAATTCTGAAGCAGATTCCCTGCTCAGTGCAGAGCCTGACATGGGGCTCAATCCCAGAGCCCTGAGATCATGACCTGAGCCAAAATCAAGGGTCGGCTGCTTAACTGAGCCAACCAGGTGCCCCAGAAGTTTGTGCACTTTGATCAACATCTGCCCATTTTTTCCACCCCCAGCTTCTGACAAGCACCACTCTGTATTTGAGTTCAGCTTTTTAAGATTCCAATTATGAATGAGAACATATACTATTTGTCTTTCTTTGTCTGGATATCTCCCTTAGCATAATGTCCTTAATGTCCATCCATATGGTCACAAAAGAACATTTCTTTCTTTTTATGGCTAAATAATATTCCATTGTGTGTGTTTGTGTGTCTGTGTGTACATATACTTATCCCATTTTCTTTATCCATTCTTTTACTGATAGAACATAGGTTTTTATGTCTTGGCTATTCTGAATATTACTGCAATAAATATGTGGGTGCAGATATGTTTTCAAGACAACAATTCATTTCCTTGGATATATACTTGGAAATGGGATTGCTAGATAATGTGGTAGAGTCCCATTTTAAATTTTTTGAGGAAACTATTCCATTTTCTATGGCTATACTAGTTAACATTCCTACCAACAGTGCACAAGTGTTCCCTTTTCTTCATAGTCTTGGCAACAGTTTCTATCTCTTGTCTTTTGAGAATACTATTTTATCAGGAATGAGGTGATATCTCAGTATGGTTTTGATTTAAATTTCCCTAGTTGATTAGTGACGTTGAACATCTTTTCATGTACTTGTTGATCACTTGTATGCATTATTTGGAAAAATGTCTATTCAGATCCCCTGCCCCTTTTCTAATTGGATTGTTTGTTGTTTTGTTAGTGACTTGTGTGAGTTCTTTATATGTTTGGATATGAACGTATGATCAGGTAAATGGTTTGCAAATATTTTCTCATACTTCATAGGCTGCCTTTTTATCTTGCTGATTGTTTCTTTATAAGTGCAAGAGATATTTTGTTTGATGTAGTCCCTTCTGTTTACTTTGCTTTTTGTTGCTTACACTGTTGTCACAGTAAAAAAAAAAAAAAAAAAAAAAGGTTACCAAGACTAATGTCAAGGCACTTTCCCCCTATGTTTTCTTCGAGATCTTTACTATTTCAGGTCTTATATTTAAGTCTTTAGTTCACTTCAGGTTAACTTGTATGAAGAGTATAACACAGGCCAGTTACATTCTTCCCCATGTATTTATCCAGTTTTGCCTGCACCAATTTATTGAAGAGGCTCTTCTTTCTCCATTTAGTCTTCTTGGCTTCTTTGTCAAATATTAGTTGACCCCATATGCATGGATTTATCTCCGGGATCTAGACTATTCCATTGATCTATGTATCTATTTTTGTAACAGTACTATACTGAGAGGAGGGGCAGGATGGCGGAAGAGTAGGGTCTCCAAATCACCTGTCTCCACCAAATTACCTAGAAAACCTTCAAATTATCCTGAAAATCTATGAATTCGGCCTGAGATTTAAAGAGAGGCCAGCTGGAATGCTACAGTGAGAAGAGTTCGCGCTTCTATCAAGGTAGGAAGACGGGAAAAAAGAAATAAAGAAACAAAGGCCTCCAAGGGGGAGGGGCCCCGCGAGGAGCCGGGCTGAGGCCGGGGCGAGTGTCCCCAGGACAGGAGAGCCCCGTCCCGGAGGAGCAGGAGCTGCACCAACCTTCCCGGGCGGAAAGGGGCTCCCAGGGAGTTGGAGCAGGACCCAGAAGGGAGGGGATGCCCTCGGGTTCCCTGGGACAGTAACAGAGCAACTGCGCCCCGGGAGAGTGCGCCGAGCTCCCTAAGGGCTGCAGCGCGCACGGAGGGGCTCGGGCGGCGGCTCCGCGGAGGGGGCTGCGGGGCCTCGGGAGCAGCTCGAAGGGGCTCCGGCAGAGGAAGAAGCTCGGTGCGGAGGGGGCTGCGCGGTTCCAGGAGCAGCTCGGGGTGCTCGGGGGCGGCTCCGCGGAGGGGGCTGCGGGGCGGGAGCGCGAATCCAACAGCGCAGGCTCCCGAGCACAGGGCGCCAGGACACAGCCCAGGATCCGGACTCCCCCGGGACAGGCAGAGGCCTGGAGGGCCCAGGACAGCAAGGACGCCCCTGCCCCAGCTGAGCAGATCAGCGGCCCCGCCCCGGAGCCTCCAGGCCCTGCAGACGGAGAGCTCCGGAGTTCCTGCCGGAGCTGAATCCAGGTTTCCAGAGCTGGCCCCGCCACTGGGGCTGTTCCTACTGCGGCCTCACGGGGTAAACAACCCCCACTGAGCCCTGCACCAGGCAGGGGCACAGCAGCTCCCCCAAGTGCTAAAACCTGAGAATCAGCACAACAGGCCCCTCCCCCAGAAGACCAGCTAGACTGACTGACAACTTCCAGGGGAAGCCAAGGGATTAAAGTACACAGAATCAGAAGATACTCCCCCGTGGTTCTTTTTTTTTTCTTTTTTCTTTTTCTTTTTGATTTGTTTCCTTCCCCCACCCCCCTTTTTTCTCCTTTCTTTCTTTTTCTTTCTCTTTTTCTTTTTTTTTTCGTTTTTTTCTTCCTTTTTTTCTCTTTCTCTTTTCTTTCCTTCTTTCTCTCCTCTCTTTTTCTCCTTTTCCCAATACAACTTGCTTTTGGCCACTCTGCACTGAGCAAAATGACTAGAAGGAAAACCTCACCTCAAAAGAAAGAATCAGAAACAGTCCTCTCTCCCACAGAGTTACAAAATATGGACTACAATTCAATGTCAGAAAGCCAATTCAGAAGCACTATTATACAGCTACTGGTGGCTCTAGAAAAAAGCATAAAGGACTCAAGAGACTTCATGACTGCAGAATTTAGATCCAATCAGGCAGAAATTAAAAATCAATTGAATGAGATGCAATCCAAACTAGAAGTCCTAATGATGAGGGTTAACGAGGTGGAAGAACGAGTGAGTGACATAGAAGACAAGTTGATGGCAAAGAGGGAAACTGAGGAAAAAAGAGACAGACAATTAAAAGACCATGAAGACAGATTAAGGGAAATAAATGACAGCCTGAGGAAGAAAAACCTACATTTAATTGGGGTTCCCGAGGGCGCCGAAAGGGACAGAGGGCCAGAATATGTATTTGAACAAATCATAGCTGAAAACTTTCCTAATCTGGGAAGGGAAACAGGCATTCAGATCCAGGAAATAGAGAGATCCCCCCCAAAAAAATCAATAAAAACCGTTCAACACCTCAACATTTAATAGTGAAGCTTGCAAATTCCAAAGATAAAGAGAAGATCCTTAAAGCAGCAAGAGACAAGAAATCACTGACTTTTATGGGGAGGAATATTAGGGTAACAGCATACCTCTCCACAGAGACCTGGCAGGCCAGAAAGGGCTGGCAGGATATATTCAGGGTCCTAAATGAGAAGAACATGCAACCAAGAATACTTTATCCAGCAAGACTCTCATTCAGAATGGAAGGAGAGATAAAGAGCTTCCAAGACAGGCAGCAACTAAAAGAATATGTGACCTCCAAACCAGCTCTGCAAGAAATTTTAAGGGGGACTCTTAAAATTCCCCTTTAAGAAGAAGTTCAGTGGAACATTCCACAAAAACAAGGACTGAATAGTTATCATGATGACACTAAACTCATATCTCTCAATAGTAACTCTGAATGTGAACGGGCTTAATGACCCCATCAAAAGGCACAGGGTTTCAGACTGGATAAAAAAGCAGGACCCATCTATTTGCTGTCTACAAGAGACTCATTTTAGACAGAAGGACACCTACAGCCTGAAAATAAAAGGTTGGAGAACCATTTACCATTCGAATGGTCCTCAAAAGAAAGCAGGGGTAGCCATCCTTATATCAGATAAACTAAAATTTACCCCGAAGACTGTAGTGAGAGATGAAGAGGGACACTATCTCATACTTAAAGGATCTATTCAACAAGAGGACTTAACAATCCTCAATATATATGCCCCGAATGTGGGAGCTGCCAAATACATAAATCAATTATTAACCAAAGTGAAGAAATACTTAGATAATAATACACTTATACTTGGTGACTTCAATCTAGCTCTTTCTACCCTCGATAGGTCTTCTAAGCACAACATCTCCAAAGAAACGAGAGCTTTAAATGATACACTGGACCAGATGGATTTCACAGATATCTACAGAACTTTACATCCAAACTCAACTGAATACACATTCTTCTCAAGTGCACATGGAACTTTCTCCAGAATAGACCACATATTGGGTCACAAATCGGGTCTGAATCGATACCAAAAGATTGGGATCGTCCCCTGCATATTCTCACACCATAATGCCTTGAAATTAGAACTAAATCACAACAAGAAGTTTGGAAGGACCTCAAACACGTGGAGGTTAAGGACCATCCTGCTAAAAGATGAAAGGGTCAACCAGCAAATTAAGGAAGAATTAAAAAGATTCATGGAAACTAATGAGAATGAAGATATAACCATCCAAAATCTTTGGGATGCAGCAAAAGCAGTCCTAAGGGGGAAATACATCGCAATACAAGCATCCATTCAAAAACTGGAAAGAACTCAAATACAAAAGCTAACCTTACACATAAAGGAGCTAGAGAAAAAACAGCAAATAGATCCTACACCCAAGAGAAGAAGGGAGTTAATAAAGATTCGAGCAGAACTCAACGAAATCGAGACCAGAAGAACTGTGGAACAGATCAACAGAACCAGGAGTTGGTTCTTTGAAAGAATTAATAAGATAGCTAAACCATTAGCCAGCCTTATTAAAAAGAAGAGAGAGAAGACTCAAATTAATAAAATCATGAATGAGAAAGGAGAGATCACTACCAACACCAAGGAAATACAAACGATTTTAAAAACATATTATGAACAGCTATACACCAATAAATTAGGCAATCTAGAAGAAATGGACGCATTCCTGGAAAGCCACAAACTACCAAAACTGGAACAGGAAGAAATAGAAAACCTTAACAGGCCAATAACCAGGGAGGAAATTGAAGCAGTCATCAAAAACCTCCCAAGGCACAAGAGTCCAGGGCCTGATGGCTTCCCAGGGGAATTTTATCAAACGTTTAAAGAAGAAACCATACCTATTCTTCTAAAGCTGTTTGGAAAGATAGAAAGAGATGGAGTACTTCCAAATTTGTTCTATGAGGCCAGCATCACCTTGATTCCAAAACCAGACAAAGACCCCACCAAAAAGGAGAATTACAGACCAATATCCCTGATGAACATGGATGCAAAAATTCTCAACAAGATACTGGCCAATAGGATCCAACAGTACATTAAGAAAATTATTCACCATGACCAAGTAGGATTTATCCCTGGGACACAAGGCTGGTTCAACACCCGTAAAACAATCAATGTGATTCATCATATCAGCAAGAGAAAAACCAAGAACCATATGATCCTCTCATTAGATGCAGAGAAAGCATTTGACAAAATACAGCATCCATTTGTGATCAAAACTCTTCAGAGTGTAGGGATAGAGGGAACATTCCTCGACATCTTAAAAGCCATCTATGAAAAGCCCACAGCAAATATCATTCTCAATGGGGAAGCACTGGGAGCCTTTCCCCTAAGATCAGGAACAAGACAGGGATGTCCACTCTCACCACTGCTGTTCAATGTAGTACTGGAAGTCCTAGCCTCAGCAATCAGACAACAAAAAGACATTAAAGGCATTCAAATTGGCAAAGAAGAAGTCAAACTCTCCCTCTTCGCCGATGACATGATACTCTACATAGAAAACCCAAAAGCCTCCACCCCAAGATTGCTAGAACTCATACAGCAATTCGGTAGCGTGGCAGGATACAAAATCAATGCCCAGAAATCAGTGGCATTTCTATACACTAACAATGAGACTGAAGAAAGAGAAATTAAGGAGTCAATCCCATTTACAATTGCACCCAAAAGCATAAGATACCTAGGAATAAACCTAACCAAAGAGGTAAAGGATCTATACCCTCAAAACTATAGAACACTTCTGAAAGAAATTGAGGAAGACACAAAGAGATGGAAAAATATTCCATGCTCATGGATTGGCAGCATTAATATTGTGAAAATGTCAATGTTACCCAGGGCAATATACACGTTTAATGCAATCCCTATCAAAATACCATGGACTTTCTTCAGAGAGTTAGAACAAATTATTTTAAGATTTGTGTGGAATCAGAAAAGACCCCGAATAGCCAGGGGAATTTTAAAAAAGAAAACCATAGCTGGGGGCATCACAATGCCAGATTTCAGGTCGTACTACAAAGCTGTGGTCATCAAGACAGTGTGGTACTGGCACAAAAACAGACACATAGATCAGTGGAACAGAATAGAGAATCCAGAAGTGGACCCTGAACTTTATGGTCAACTAATATTCGATAAAGGAGGAAAGACTATCCATTGGAAGAAAGACAGTCTCTTCAATAAATGGTGCTGGGAAAATTGGACATCCACATGCAGAAGAATGAAACTAGACCACTCTCTTTCACCATACACAAAGATAAACTCAAAATGGATGAAAGATCTAAATGTGAGACAAGAGTCCATCAAAATCCTAGAGAAGAACACAGGCAACACCCTTTTTGAACTCGGCCATAGTAACTTCTTGCAAGATACATCCACGAAGGCAAAAGAAACAAAAGCAAAAATGAACTATTGGGACTTCATCAAGATAAGAAGCTTTTGCACAGCAAAGGATACAGTCAACAAAACTCAAAGACAACCTACAGAATGGGAGAAGATATTTGCAAATGACATATCAGATATAGGGCTAGTTTCCAAGATCTATAAAGAACTTATTAAACTCAACACCAAAGAAACAAACAATCCAATCATGAAATGGGCAAAAGACATGAACAGAAATCTCATAGAGGAATACATAGACATGGCCAACATGCATATGAGAAAATGCTCTGCATCACTTGCCATCAGGGAAATACAAATCAAAACCACAATGAGATACCACCTCACACCAGTGAGAATGGGGCAAATTAACAAGGCAGGAAACAACAAATGTTGGAGAGGATGCGGAGAAAAGGGAACCCTCTTACACTGTTGGTGGGAATGTGAACTGGTGCAGCCACTCTGGAAAACTGTGTGGAGGTTCCTCAAAGAGTTAAAAATAGACCTGCCCTATGACCCAGCAATTGCACTGTTGGGGATTTACCCCAAAGATACAAATGCAATGAAACGCCGGGACACCTGCACCCCGATGTTTATAGCAGCAATGGCCACGATAGCCAAACTGTGGAAGGAGCCTCGGTGTCCAACGAAAGATGAATGGATAAAGAAGATGTGGTTTATGTATACAATGGAATATTACTCAGCTATTAGAAATGACAAATACCCACCATTTGCTTCAACGTGGATGGAACTGGAGGGTATTATGCTGAGTGAAGTAAGTCAGTCGGAGAAGGACAAACATTATATGTTCTCATTCATTTGGGGAATATAAATAATAGTGAAAGGGAATATAAGGGAAGGGAGAAGAAATGTGTGGGAAATATCAGAAAGGGAGACAGAACGTAAAGACTGCTAACTCTGGGAAACGAACTAGGGGTGGTAGAAGGGGAGGAGGGCGGGGGGTGGGAGTGAATGGGTGACGGCACGGGGGGTTATTCTGTATGTTAGTAAATTGAACACCAATAAAAAATAAATTAAAAAAAACAGTACTATACTATTTGATCGCTATACTTTTATAATAAAATTTGAAATCATGATTGTGATGCCTCCTATTTTCTTCTTTTTCATGACTGCTCTGGTTATTCAGGTCTTTTGTGGTTCTATGCAAATTTTAGGGTTGCTTTTTCTACTTCTGTGAAAAATGTCATTGGAATGAGTGTATTGATGGCTTCATGGACATTTTTAAAAAGATTTTATTTATTCATTTATTTGAGAGAGAGAGAGTGAGAGAGTGTGTGTGTGTGTGTGTGTGTGCACGCGCAAGAGCAACTGAGAGGAAGGGCAGAGGGAGAGGGAGAAGCTGACTCTCCACTGAGCAGGGAGCCCAACACAGAGTTCCAACCCAGGACTCTGAGATCATGACCTGAGCCAAAGGTAGAAGCTTAACCAACTGAGCCAACCAGATGCCCATAAATAGTATAGACACTTTAAAATAGTAGTTCTTCCACTCTATGTAAATGTGATATCTTTCCATTTATTTGTGTTTTCTTCAATTTCTTTAATCAATGTCTTATAATTTTCATTGTACAGATCTTTCACCTCATTGGTTAAATATATTCCTAAGTATTTTATTGTCTTTAATGCTATTGTGAATGGAATTGTTCCCTTTATATATTTCTCAGATGGTTTGTTAATAGTGTATAGAAATACAACTGATTTTTGTATGTTGATTTTGTTTCCTGCAATTTTACTGAATTCTTTTATTAGTTGTAACAGATTTTTGGTGGAATCTTTAGGGTTTCTATATATAAGATCATTTCATTTGCAAATTGTGATGATTTTACATCTTCTTTTCTTATTTGGATGACTTTTATTTCTTTTTCTTGCCTAATCATTGTGTCTAGGACATCTAGTAGTATGATGAATAGGAGTAGTGAGACTATACACTCTTATCTTGTTCAGATTTTAGCAGGAAAGCTTTCAAACTTTCACTATCCAGTTATGATATTGGCTGTTGGATTGTTATATATGGATTTTATTATGGTGGTGTGTATTCTTTCCAGACTCAATGTCTCAAGATTTTTTATCATGAAAGTATTTTGAATTTTGTCAAATACTTCTTCTGCATCTATGTAGATAATCATATGATTTTTATCTTTCATTTTATTAATGTGATGGATCTCATTGATTTGCATATGTTGAAATGTCATTGCATCCCAAGGATAAATCCCTCTTGATCATGGTGTATGATCCTTTCAATGTGCTGTTAAATTTTTTTTGTAAATATTTTGTTCAGGATTTTTACAACTGTAGTCATCAGGGATATTGGCCTGTAGTTTCATTTGCTTGTAGTGTCCTTAACTACCTTTGGTATCAGAACATTGCTGGCCTCATAAAATGACTTTGAGAGTGTTCTCTCTCCTCTTTGATTTTTTGGAAGTGTTTGAGAAGTATTGGTGTTAACTTTTCTATCAATGTTTGATAGAATTAACCAATGAAATCATATAGTCCTGGGCTTTTCTTTATTGAGATGTTTTTATTGTTGTTGTTGTTGTTGTTTTAAAGACTTAATTCATGAGAGACAGAGAATGAGAGAGAGAGAGAGAGAGAGGCAGAGACACAGGCAGAAGGAGAAGCAGGCTCCATGCAGGGAGCCCGACGTGGGACTCCATCCTGGGTCTCCAGGATCACACCCCGGGCTGAAGGTGGCACTAAACCGCTGGGCCACCAGGGATGCCCTGTTGTTGTTGTTGTTTTTTAAAGATTTTATTTATTCATTCATGAGAGATACAGAGAGATAGAGGCAGAGACATAGGCAGAGGAAGAAGCAGGATCCCCACAAGGAGCCCAATGCAGGACTTGATCCCAGACCCAAGGATCATGCCCTGAGTTGAAGGCACTCAACTGCTGAGCCATCCAGGCTTGTCTATTGAGAGATTTTTTTTTTAATTGGAGTTCAATTTGCCAACATATAGTATAACACCCAGTCCTCATCCCATCAAGTGCCCCCCTCAGTGCCCGTCACCCAGTCACCCCCACCCCCCACCCACCTTCCTTTCCACTGAGAGGTTTTTAATTACAGATTCAGTCTCCTTACTCATTATTAGTGTGTTCAAATTTTTTATATTTCTTCATGATTCAGTCTTAGCAAGTTGGATGTTTATAGGTATTTATCTAATTTTTATAGATCATCTAATTTATTGGTATATAATTGTTCATAGTGATATCTTATGATTCTTTGTATTTCAGTTGTGTAATAATTTCTCTCTTTAATTTTTTATTTTATTTAATTCTTCCCTCTTTTTTTCCTTAGTTCATCTAGCTAAGGGTTGTCTATTTTGTTCATTTTTTTAAAAAAACCCAGCTAAGTTTTCTCAATCTTTTTTTTTTTTTGTATATTTTTTTTATTGGAGTTCAATTTGCCAACATATAGTATAACACCCAGTGCTCATTCCATCCAGTGTCCCCCTCAGTGCCGGTCACCCAGTCACCCCATCCCCCCGCCACCTCCTTTTCCACTACCCCTTGTTCATTTCCCAGAGTTAGGAGTCTCTCATGTTCTATCACCCTCTCTGATTATTTCCCACTCATTTTCTTCCCATTCCCCTATAATCCCTTTCACTATTTTTTATATTCCCCGTATGAATGAAATCATATAATGTTTGTCCTTTTCCCATTGTTTGTCAATCTTTTCTATTGTTTTTCTGCCTCTATTCCATTTGTTCTGAACTGGTGTTTGTTATTTCCTTACTTGTGCCAATTGGGTACTCATGTTACACTCCTTCTCTCACAGGGAAACTGTCTTTCTGAGCTGGGTTTCATGGGCTTAGGGGAGGGTGATGAGGGTAGTGTGACTCTTTCTTACCCTCCTCAATACATCTTTTCTTATTATTTTGCTTCACTGAGGTTCTGTAATTGTTCACCTGAAATCCACCGGCTTTTGTGAAGGTATTTCTGTGCACAGGTAGTTGCTCAAATTGATGTTGTTTTTTTTTTTTTTTTTAAGTTGTGGGGGGAGTACTAGAAATTCCTGTGTCTGCTGTTAAAACCTCTGCTATTACTTTCATTTCAGTTGTATTTTTCAGCTCCAGATTTTCTATTTGATTCTATTTTTATAATTTCTAACCCTTTGTTGATATTTTAATTTTGTCCATGTGTCATTTTCCTGATTTTCTTTAGTCATTTGTCCGTGTTCTCCTTTAGCTCATTGAGTATACTTGAGACAGTTGTTTTAAAGCCTGTTCAGTAGGTCTGAGGCCTGTGTTTCTTCAAGGTAAGTTTCTGGAGATTTATCTTGTATTTTTTTTTTTTTTAGTTAGTCATGTTTCCCTGTTCTCTGCATACCTTGTAATATTTTTTTTGAAAACTGGTCATTTGAAAAAAACAGGTCCCTTTCCCAGTCTTTACATACTGGCTCTTTCAGAGATAGACTTCACTCTTCTTGTAAAAGTTCAAGATCTTCTCAGGCATTTTCCAGGAATGTGTCCTCCCTGGGCTTGTGCATGTGCTTCCCTCAGCCTCAATTCTTCCACACACATGCTGCTTGTTTTTGTTTGTTTGTTTGTTTGTTTATTTGATTTATTTATTTTAGAGAGAGAGAGGGAAAGAGAGAGAAAGAGAGAGATAGAAAACAAGCAGTGGGAGGGGCAGAGGGAAAGGAAGGGAGGGAATCCTCAAGCAGACTCCCCACTGGGCATGGAGCCCTACGCAGGGCACTGAGACCATAACCTGAGCTGAAACCAAGAGCTGGCTGCTCAACCTGCTGAGCCACCCAGGCCCCTACATGCTGCTTTAAATGCCTTAATTTCTCTTAGAAACTTACACCTGGTTATTGTCAGGGCCTTAAGCATTCTATTGTATTCCTCTTTCCATAATCTCTTGTCCTGAGGCTCCCATGGGACTATTGGAACTCTCAACAGCCACAGTGCTCATTACCGCTTTTGGCAGTCTCCAACCTGATATCCAAATTGTGCAACCATTCCCGTCAAATGCTCTGGGTCAAGCAAGACAGAAATGAATTCCCTAGCCAGCCCCCACACAAGCCAGAACATTGTAAAAAAATTCCACTTTTTTCCTTCCATGCTAAGGGAGGAGCTGGGAATTGAGTGACTTCCTCTTGACCATGCCACTTGCACCAAGAAGCAGGTGGAGCAAGAGTAAGCAAAAATGCCACAAATGTTATTACCATCCTGAATGTGGCTTTTTCCTGTTTAGATCTTTGCTTGGTTGATGCAACTTCTTAATGGGTTTCTAGAATTCT
The DNA here is from genome assembly GCF_011100685.1 of Canis lupus familiaris. Taxonomy (NCBI): domain Eukaryota; kingdom Metazoa; phylum Chordata; class Mammalia; order Carnivora; family Canidae; genus Canis; species Canis lupus. The sequence goes on along the minus strand of NC_049245.1, from coordinate 21,297,962 downwards.
CACAAGGCTACTTTAATCCACATAATGCTTATTTAATGTTTCTGTGGGGGAAATGAGGGCCTGAAGTTTCCTAGTGTACTACCTTCCTGATGTCATTCCAGAGTTCTGAGTCAAGTAGACCAGAAATCAAATCCTGGTTCTCTCTTTTTCCATTTTGAGGACCTTAGCAGGAATATGGTCTCTCTTTGTATTCCATTTTTCTTATTTGAAAAATGGAGATAATGATAGCTTGCTGTAAGTTTTCACTGAAGTAGCATATAAAAATTCTCAGTATAAGTGGTTTTTAATGTTTTATAGTAGTAGGGACACTTGGGTAGCTCACTTGGTTAAGCATCCAACTCTTGATTTCAGCTCAAGTCATTATCTCAGTGTTGTGAGATCGAGCCCTACAGTCAAGCATGGCACTCAGTAGGCTGGTCCCTCTCCCTCTCCTCTGCCCTTCTTCCCACTTGTGCATATGTGCATGTGTGTGCACACACACTCTCTCTCAAGTAAATAAATCTTTAAAAAATGTTTGATTGTAGTCATTATTTTCTTTCCAAAGGTCTTTTTTTTTTTTTTTTTTGAGACACCCAACTGTTTCAAATGAATCTCTTACAGAATGGTAGCTATATATTGGGAGCTGTAACAGTAAAGTATTTTCAGGCAGAGGGCTTGTATACACATGTATACATCTGAGTAACTAGTTTGTTGGCCTGTGCATTAATACAAGGTTATGAATGCACAACTATGGATGTGTCCCTGCTCAGTTTGTGTGTGATAATGGATCTGTGAATGAATTGCATTATAGATGTGTATCCATGCCAATGCATACACTGATACACAGTACCTGTTTGGGTGGGGGGCAATGCAAAGTGGATTTCACCACTTTGCATTGGTGATAAAATAAAATAAAAAATAAATATTTTTTATTTCAAAGCATGGAAGCACTGAGAAACAGGTTCACCATCATGTGTGTATTCTGCCTTAGAGAAGCTGGCTATCTCTAAGGAGTTTAGCATTAGAATACAAATCTATTTAGGTAAATGGGAGCTGGCCCAACAAGTGCTCACAGAGGCAAACTATGTAGGCTTAAATTCTCAGGAAAATACCTTTAGTAATAATAGCAATTGAAAAAATACCGATAACTACAACAAAGGCTAACTTTTAGTCACATCTTACTAAGTGCCAGACACTATTCTGAGGGCTTTATATATGTTAATTCACTCAATCATTAACCATCTTAAGAAGTAGTCTCTATTATTATTATTTCCATTGTACAGATGGAAATGAAGGGGCAGAGAGCTGAAGTTACTTGTTCAAAGACCAAGGTCTAGGAAATAAGAGAGCCCAGGTTTGACTCTAGATGATTTTGATTCCAGGTCCTGTGCACTTCACATTCTGTCTTCTGTGATCATAGTTACATAGAGACTGACCATAGCCATATCTTTCCCAGGAAGCATGAGAAAAACACTCAAAAGATTCAAGACAGAAGAACTAACTAAATGTTACCAAGGCTATGGAGTATGCAGAGAACGATGCAGAAAAGATGAAACTGAAGTTCATTTCTGTGGAAACAACAGAAGGTGCTGCATTAACTCAGATTCAACCATCCTTACTCGTGTAGTAGTGAAGGACATTGTGTGGTCGAAAGTAATCACCACAAGTATGCCTTTTTACTGAAGGCCCTCAACAATTGCCTCTTCTAGAAACCTTCTTGTCAAATATTTTCACTATAAAATTGCATTCCAGTCTCCAGTGTGTGTTGTTTATTCTACAAAGTATCATGATTGGAGGAAGGATAGGTGGGAGACACAGAATTTGACAAAAAAGCTCCAGTCAAAAAAGCAAATAACATTCTGAGATAGGTCAGTAGATGTAAACAGTACAGAGGAAAGGAGATTGTATTTTACCTTCCTTGGTTACCACATAGAGTGAAAAAGACATGAGCAGGCACTTCACAAAATTGGGTATTTAATGGCCATTGTGCATAAGACAGGATGTCAATAAGCATAAGCTATCACGGAAAAGTCAACAAAATCTCAGTGCGATGTCACTCAGCATAAGCCCAAATGGTTGAATGCATGACAATTCCATATGTTCATGAGAATATGGAGGGACTGGGACCCTCTTATACTGCTGGAAGAAGATCTATAACGGAAACTCTGTCACTATTGAAGATTGTAAAAAGGCTACAAATTCTTCCCCTTTCTACTGATGCCCTTGCAATGAGGTGTTGCAGATTCTATCATTAAGAATCTTTTTTTGGTCACCACTTGACTGTGGGCTTGGCCAGGTGACAGACTTAAGCCAATGGATGTTAGCAAAAATAATGCAAACACAGGCTTGAAAAATTCTCATGCATTGGTCTCAGCTTATTGCTGCACTTGTGGTCCTGAAAGTTTGCTCAATAGATGAACTCAAACCAACATGCTGGAAGTTGAGAAGTAATGTAGAGGAGAACTAAGGTCCCCTAAATAACATCCAGTGAAATGTCAGATATATGAGGAATGTTATTCTAGATCATTGAACCACTCAACTACCAGCTGAGCACAAACACAGGCTGCAGCCCAGCAGAGATGAGTCAAGCTTGTCCAGACCAGAAGAATTGCCAAGTCAATGCACAGAATCATGAGCTAAATAGAATAATTTTTTCAAGCCTCCAGTTTTATGGTGCTTTTTTATTCAGGAGAAGTTAACTGATACATTAGGTCTTGCAAATGCTTGTTGGAAAATAAGCATTTGAGAGTTTGATCCCAGTTACACATTTTCATCAGGAGACAGGAAGATGCTAATCCTAGCTATTTATTATTCTATCAAATGTTTCCCTAGTATTTGTGGCCAGAGGAAAAGAACAAATGGAGACAACAGTGCTGGAATACCCAACAGGCATTATAAATCAGCACTCAGAAAATGAGCAGGGACATCAAGAATGAACAAAAATGTAAAAATATTATTTTTTAGAGAAATATGTAATCTTTTGATATTTAAAAAAGGTATAAAAATTCATGATGGACATTATCAGGACTTTGTTGTACCTCCTTTAGATGAATATTCTTCTTATTTTGAATTATAGGTAGCTGATTATGAGATGTGGTTGGAGCCTCCAGAGATCTTCATCAGGGTCAGAGTGACATCATAGAATATGGCAGCAGATGAGGTCATGTCCCATGACACACACTATTCCTCACCAATCTCATTTAGTCTTCTTGGTACCTAGAAGACAATATCCCAGTCTCTTGTAGTTAGATGGAGAAATAGATCTAATTCTGAGCTGTGGAATATGGGGAGAAGTGACTTCAAGGCCAGGCTTCTAAAATCTTCTATGACATACTATAATGTGATGTCACTTTTGTATTTTTGCTTATGTAGTCGGTGGTTTGGGTATCAAATCCAAGAAACAAGTGCTAAGACTAATGCCATGAAGTTTCCCACTATGTTTTCTTTTAGGAGCTTTATAGCTTGAAGTCTTACATATAAATCTTTAGACTATTTTGAGGTAATTTTGTGTCTAATCTAAGAAAGGAACCCAATTTAATTCTTATGCATGTAGATATCCAGTTATTCTAACATGATTTATTGAAGAGACTGTTCTTTCTTTCTTGTGTATTCTCAGCACTCAGGTCAAAGATCAGTTTTTCTTCATTCCTTTCTTAGTTAGTTTACTATTAGTGTATAGAAGCACAGCTGAATTTTGTATGTTAATGTATCCTGCAACTTTACTGAATTTATTTATAGTTTTAACAGATTTCGTGTGTGGAGTTCTCAGAGTTTTCTACATATGAAGTCACATTTGCAGAGAGAAATAATTTTATTTCTTCCTTCCTGATTTAAATGCCTTTTATTTCCTTTTCTTGTTGAATTTCTGTAGTTAGAATTCTAGAAATATGTTGAAGAGAAGTTGAAGATTGGCATCCTTGTTTTGTTCTTGATCTTAGAGAAAAAGCTTTCAGTTTTTCAGGTTAGATATGTTAACCATGGGCTTTTTACTTATGACCTTTATTATGCTGAGATAATTAACTTTTATTCCTAGTTTGTTGAGACTTTTGATCATGAAAGGATATAAATTATGTCAAATGATTTTGGGGGCCTCTTGAGATAATAGTATGATTTATTTTTATTTTTTGCTTATTTTTATATTAAAGATTTTTCAAATTGTGCTAAAATATAACAAAATCAATCATCTTAAACCAGTTTTTAGTGTACAGTTCAGTAATATTAAATACATTCACATAGTTATGCAGCCTTTGACACCATTGGTCCTTATAGTTCTTTTCATCCTGTGGGACTGAGAGTCAATACCTACTCAGTAATAACTCCCTATTCTCCCTCCCACAGCCCCTGGTGATTGTCATTATACTTCCTATGTCTATGATTCTGAAGATTCATCCATACTGTAGCATACTGCAGAATTTTTCTCCCTTTTTAAGGCTGAATAATATTCAGGCATGGAATAATATTCCATGATATGTATATACCATATTTTACTTATCCATTTGTCTGTCAATAGACACTTGGGTTGCTTCTACTTTTTAGCTATTGTGAATAATGCTGCTATGAACATGGGAGTGCAAATATCTCCAACAGGTGTACCATTTTACATTCCCAACAGAAACATATAAAGATTCCTGTTCTCATATCCTCATTAATATTTGTTAATATCTGTCTTTTAAAATATGGTCCTTTTTTGTGTGTGTATATTTTGTGATTTTAATTTCCCAAATGAACAATGACATTGAACATCTTTTTATGTGCCTATTTGCCATTCTTTTATCTTCTCTGGTGAAATGTCTTTTCAAATATTTCCCTATATTTTGATTGGGTTATCTTCTTATTATTGAGTTATATGTTTTTTTCATAATCTGGGTAAAGTCCTTGATCAGAAATATAATTTGAAATACTTATCCCAGTCTATGGCTTGTATTTTCATTTTCTAGAAGATGTCTTTTATAGTACAAAAATTTTTATATTTAGGTATATGACTTTGTTTTACTTTTTAGTATGATATGAAGCAGTGACCTATATTCATTTCTTTGCATATGGATAGCCAATTATTCCAGCTCCATTTGTTGAAAAGATTATGCTTTTCTGTTTAATGTCTTGCCTTTTATCTTTGATTAAAATCAATTGATCATAAATGTCAGCGTTTATTCTCCTGGACTGCCAATCCTGTTCTATTGATATATATGTCTGTCCTTATGCCTATACTACAATCTCTTGATTAATCTTTTAGTAAATTTATTTTGAAGTTGTAATTCCTCCTTTATTCTTTTTCAATAATATATTGGCTCTTGCATTCTCTTAGTCTTCATCTGTGTGTTGGTTGTGAAGAATAGTTTTGCTGGGCATAGAATTCCTGGTTGACGGCCTCCCCCCACCTCCCGCCTTCCCCGCCCAAAGAATGTTATCCTACTGCCTTCTGGCCTTCATTTTTGTTTTAAGATTTTATTTATTTATTCATGAGAGACACAGAGAGAAAGGCAGAGACATAGACAGAGGGAGAAGCATGCTCCCTGCAGGGAGCTGATGCAGGACTCCATCCCAGGACCCCATCCCAGGACCCTGGGATCACGACCTGAGCCAAAGGTAGGTGCTCTACCACTGAGCCACCAAGGCATCCCTGACCTTCATTTTTTCTGATGAAAATTCAGCTGTTGATCTTCCTGCGGTTCCTATGTATGTAATGAGTGGTTTTTCTTTTCCTGCTTTCAAATTTTCTTTTTTTTTTTTCCTTTAACAGTTTAATCATGATGATAGTGATTTGTTTAGGTGTGAATTTATCCCACTTGGAGTTTACTGATCTTTTTTTAAAATTTTTTTTCTTAAGATTTTATTTATTTATTCATGAGAGACACAGAAAGAGAGAGAGACAAAGAGACGCAGGCAGAGGGAGAAGCAGGCTCCATGCAGGGAGCCTGATGTGGGACTTGATCCTGGGACTCCAGGATTACACCCTGAGCCAAAGGCAGATGCTCAACCGCTGAGCCACCCAGGTGTCCTGGAGTTTACTGATCTTGTTTAATATGTACATTGATGTTGTTCTTATTGTTTAAAAAAAATTAAGAAGTTTGTGACCATTATTTTTTCAAATATTTTTCTTCCTCTTTCTCTCTCATCTCTCTTTCTGAAGCTCCCACTAGACATATATTATTCATAGTATCCCACAGATACCCAAGGTGCTATTCATTGTTCTCATTCTTTTTTCTCTCTGTTGTTCAGAGTTCACTTATTATTTTTCTCATTCTTTTTTTCTCTCTGTTGTTCAGAGTTCACTTATTATTTAATCTTCCAGATAATTTTTCTTTCAAATTTCTTTCAAGCCCCTATAGTGTATATTTAATTTCAGTTGTTGCATGTTTCCACTCCAGAATTTCTATTTGAATTTCTATTTGATTCTTTTAAAAAAATGTCTATCACTTCATCTGAATTTCTAATTTGATGAATTATTATCATATATTTATTTAGTTGTTGTCATTATATTTTATGTTAATTATACAAGTGGTTTCTTTTAGTTCTTTGAACGTATTTATTTGAATTGCACGGATTCTTTCTCTGTTAAGTACAATATATCACCTACTGTTTCAGTTTTCTATGAGTATTGCGATAAGTTACAACAAGCTTAGTGACTTAAAGCAGCATAATTTATTATTTTACAGTTCTGTAATTTAGAGTCCAAAAAGAGTCTTGAAGGGGTGAAATCAAAGTGATGGCAGGGCTGAATTCCTTACTGAAAAGGATACCTGCTTCCTTGCTCTTTCCAGCTTCTAGAGACTTCCTACATTCCTTAGTTCCTGGGCCCCTTCTTCATCTTCAAAGCCACCAACACTGGGATTTTATCATATCACGTCATTCTATCTATCTTCTCTGCCTTCAACTTCCATATTGAAGGGCCCTTACGATTATCATTCATTTTTGAGGAGAGGATTTGCTGTACAATCAAGTACAGCTCTTCTGGAAGTCTCAAACCCAGTGTAGACATTAGAAAGAATATGTTTATGCCATTCTGAATCCTGCATTTAGACAGAACTTGATAACTTCACTGTTCAGTCATCAGACATTATTTTTATATAAGATGATTGAAATTGTCATTTTTGATCATAATTAAATATATGAGATCAATCAAGTACATTAGTATTTTATTGTTACCTATTATGATTTTCCTAAATGTCAGGAATTGTTAGGTTAATTTAATTATGAATAAGGAAGCAAATTCAACTATCATCATAGTTCCAGTGTAGAGAAAAAGCTTTAGAGAAATGCAAACATCGCTGCTCAGGCATTGTTTATAAAGGCCTAGAAAATTAGTAACAGGAAAAAAGAGAAGAGAGGCTTTATGGAAAAAAGGAGGCACATGCAAAAATGGTGGCCATTGGAGGGTATTTCTGCATTTGTGATAGATCCTGAGACAGAACCCATGTCTTTTATTTTCAAGTACAATAAATGTATTTATCATATATTACATTTAAAGAGTATAGCACTACTTTAGGTGTGTTGTATACTTTATCTTATTTGTCCTTACAATATTATGAAAATGCTGGTATTAAATAATATCTGCTTCACTGAAAAGGATTCTGAAGCTCAGAAGGTTTTGTTTGATCCATTGCCCAAGAAAGTGGCAGAGCAGAGATATAACCTTTTTACTTGAAGGATAGACTCTTTACTACTGCATCCTATATATAAGCATATCACATACTGTATCTTCTTGGACAACTATAAATTATATGATATATTCAATGGCAGTGAGTTCATAATTCCTAAATGAGTACAGAATGGTTGCCTAGGTAGAAGGAGGGGATAGACAAAAAGCCAACTTCAGAAGCAGATAGTACCTTATCAAAACTGCAGCTAACTTTCTGTCAGCTGTTTTTAGTCAAATCCTGCTCCATCTGTCCAGCAAAGGAAAAAGTGAACCCTCCCTGGATGAAGGAAACACATAATATTTCATACATGTCTGGAAATCAACAAAATATTAGTACGCATGCATCATAAAAGACCAAATGATCTCAAACAGAAAAGATAGTAGGTCAATGGAAACAGACAATTGATCCAGATATTGGAGTGATTGTACGAGGATGTTAGTTGTGACATGTATAATGGATAAAATAGAGAAAAAGAGAAACCCAATGGAAAGAGAACTTCAGCAGAAAAAAATTCACATCTCATAGATAGATCCAAATGGAAATTCAAAAACTTAAAAATAAAACAATTGAAATTAAGAACTCAATAGATAAGTTTAGCAGTGGTTAAGACCCAGCAGAACATGAAGTGGACATTAGGGAAATAAAAAATACCCAGACTGGGCAGCCCGGGTGGCTCAGCGGTTTTAGCGCCACCTTCAGCCCAGGGTGTGATCCTGGAGACCCGGGATCGAGTCCCATGTCAGGCTCCCTGAATGGAGCCTGCTTCTCCCTCTGCCTGTGTCTCTGCCTCTCTCTCTCTCTCTGTGTCTCTCATGAATAAATAAACAAAATCTTTAAAAAAATACCCAGACTAACTCAGAGAGAAGATAGGATACATACATACAGAGATATACAGCACAAAGGGAAAAATGTAATTGGAGTCCCAGTATGAGATGGAAGAGAGGATGAAATAGTAACAGTATATTTACTATATAAAACAATATTTATTATTTAATATAATACTTAATATTAGGCAATATTTAAAGGCATAATCACCAATAATTTCCCCAAAATGATGAAAGTACCAACCCAAAATTACAAGAAACTCTGAAATCTTCAGTAGAGTTAAAAAAAATGCACCTAGGCACATTATAGTCAAATTGTTGAAAACCAAAGGGCCTGTGAAAGGTAATGAAAGTTAAATGATGTCGTGAAAATGGAATCTTACTACAACTGATGTCCTTATAAGATAAAGAGGCACTGAGATCTCTCTCTCCCTCCATGTGTGCTCAGAAGTAAGGCCATGTGAGGACACAAGAAGGCAGCAGCCATCCGTAAGCCCCAGTGAGAGGTTTCAGCAGGCACCAACCCTGATGGAACCTTGATCTTGAACTTCCAACTTTCAGAACTGTAAGAAAATAAATTTCTATTGTTTAAGCCACCTTCTTTATGATATTCTGTTATGGCAGCCTGAACTAATACAAAGAGATACAAGATACATTGCCTTCAAAAGAGTAACAATAAAATTGTTGGATGATGTTTCTACAGAAAATAAGGAAGCCAAAAGATGCTCTTTTAGAAGTGCATCCCCCCGGGCAGCCCCGGTGGCGCAGCGGTTTAGCGCCGCCTGAAGCCCCGGGCGTGATCTGGAGACCCTGGATCGAGTCCCACATCAGGCTCTCTACATGGAGCCTGCTTCTCCCTCTGCCTGTGTCTCTGCCTCTCTCTCTCTCTCTGCATCTCTATGAATAAAAAAATAAAAAATGTATTTAAAAAAAAAAAAAAAAGAAGTGCATCCCCTGATAAACTAGAATTCTATGTCCAGTAAAATTATCCTTTGTAAAAGGAGAGAAAAATAAATACATAAGGATACAAATAAAAATGAAGTAAATCTGTCACCAGTAGATATGAACTACAAGATACACTAAATGGAATTCTTCAGCCAGAATGAAAATAATCCCAGTTAGAAGCATGGGAATACATGAAGGAATGAAGAATAATGGAAATGGTAACTATTTGGATAAAATGAATATTGATTGTAGAAACTAATGATAATAATGTTTTGGAGCATTATAATATTTACAGAGTTAAATGCATAACCATAATAATATAAAATGTATGATGGAGGTTATTGGTATGGAAGTGTTCTAAGGTCTCAATATGTTGGTAAAAGTAATAGTTTACATTAGATTGTAATAAGTAAAGGATGCATGCTATAATCTCTAGGGAAGCCAGAGAATTATTTTTAAAAAACACCAAAAAAATCCATGTAGATAACAATTTAACAGAAGGAAATGAAATAATAAAATTTTTACTATGCCAAAAGAATACAAGGTGGATATAAGGATATAAAACAAGAAGGAGAAATTTAAAAAAAAAACTATTTATAAAATGATTGATATAAACCCAAGTAAATTAATTAATCTAAATGCAAATCAACTAAATGCTCCAATTAAAATACTAATATTTCCAAATTCGGTAAGAAACAAAGTCCAACTATATGCTGCCTACATGAGATATGCTTAACTATAAGGATACAAGATATTTTATTCCATTTTGGTTGCAGAGAGTCCTCTTGTAACTTTAGCATTCTGTGAACTTTTTATGTTCAGCAAGGAAACAACATGGCCCAACTGGTAGCAACTAGTGCAGATACCAGATGTCAGCTGTGTTTTTTCTTTCTGAGTGCTGACCAGAAAGGGGGGGGGGTGTCATCAAATGATACCACTGAAATAAAGAAAAGGCAAGTCATAGAATTGGAGAAAATATTTTAATACATGTATCCATAAGCTGACAAAGAACTGATATCTGGAATACAAAAAGAACACCTACAAATCAATAGGAAAGACAACCCTATAGAAAAGGCTTGAACAGATATTTCACAGAAGAGAATAGCTAAGTAGTTAATAAATATATGAAAATATGTTAATTTGTGCATCAGGAAAATGCAAATTATAGCCATAATGTGATACTCTAGTACAGTTACCAGGTGGTTAAATTGAAAAAGAATACAATAGCAAGTGTTAGCAGACATGTGTAGAATTCCCATTGTGGTGGGAGTATAATTGGTTCAGCCAAATTGAAAAACTGACAATATCTTCTTAAGATGATCACATGCCTGTGATACACCATCACTAAATATAAACTCAACAACAAACCATATGTACATATTTCACTGTAAAACATGTTCCAAGGATGTTTATAGTAGTGCAATTTCTACTAGTCAAATAGTGGAAACAACTCAATGTCCATAAAAATTAGGATGGATAAACAACTGGAATGCTCATATAGTGGAATGCTCTACAGCAATGAGAAGAATGAACTATTGCAATATACAACAACATGGATGACTCTACAAGCTTTCTATTGAGCAAAATAAGCCAGACACGAAGGAGTATTTTCTGAATAATTTCAGTTCTGTAAAAAGTTTCAAAAAGCAAAGGAAATTGATAGAAGTCAAAATCATGGTCCTTTTCTGCACGAAGTTGATAAAAGTCAGGATCAAGGCTACCTTTTGGGCATGAAGTTGACAGAAGTCAGGATCATGATTATCTTTTGGGGGTGAAGCATGACAGAGCCAAAATGTGTAAAGTTCTTTTCTTACCCTTTGAGTAACACATTCTCATCTGAGAGGAGGCTGTTCCTCAGGTTCTGCCTGTGTAGGGCTATCATTTGGGTTCTTATGGGCTGGTCAAAAGGATCAATATTAAGATTATTACTGTACTCATAATTCCTTGACCAGGCATTAAATCCCTTCCTTCTTCAACTAAAACAATCAAATAATATGTGTGCATATCAACATCTGGGTCATCAAACATGGCCAGATGTTTCTGAACTTTAGCTTGTTCTTAAGCCAACAACTACCTTATATATTGACAATTTGTATCCGAGGAACACAGCCTAGTTATTAGACAAGTTATTTTGGTGTCTGGGGAGAGCAACACATCCATAAGCTTATTCCTATCTCATGGAAGGACTCATGATGAGACTACTGGGTAGTACCATTTGACTCATAATTATTTTTTTCTAGTTGTTTACATGCTGTATCCTTCTGTCCCCAGCACAGGTGTTATGTGTTATTCACTTGGAAAGAGCTTTCCTGACCACCTTATCTTAGGAATTTTTAGAGCCCAGCGTAGCCCCGGTGGTGCAGCCGTTTAGCGCTGCCAGCAGCCCAGGGCGTGATCCTGGAGACCCTGGATCAGTCCCATGTCCGGCTTTCTGCATGGAGCCTGCTTCTCCCTCTGCCTGTGTCTCTGCCTCTCTCTCTCTCTGTCTCTATGAATAAATAAATAAAATCTTTAAAAAAAAAAAGAATTTTTAGAGCCCAACTCTGAGGAGGGCCATTTTGAGAAGCCAGGCCAACAACCAGATGGCAGACTCACCATTGATGGTCCTGACTACAGACCTAGAAATATCTCTGTCCTCCCATGGACTCAACCACAGCCCCATCTGGCCTTGATCCTATTACCAGCACCATGTCAAAGGACCTGCAAGGACACACACCTGCCTGTGTCTCAGGCAATAGTGTCATGGAACTTGCTCCACACCCTCTTGGCCATGGTTCAGGAGCAGTCCTCTTCACACAGAAACTCAGCAGAAGACACATGTATACATACCCCTGGAGGGCATAACTATTCACAAAAGCAATAAATAAATCCCATTTACAAAATCATCAAAAAGAATAAAATACTTAGGAATAAATCTACCCAAGGAAGTGAAAGACTTGTACACTGAAAACTGTAAAACACCGATGAGAGAAATTGAAGAATACACAAGGAAATAGAAAATAAATATCTTATGTTCATGGATTGGAAGAATTAACATTGTTAAAGTGTCCATACTACCCAAAGCAATCTACAAATTAATGCAATCTTTATTAAAATTCCAACGTCATTTTTTTAGTTTTATGGATTTCCTTTAATTTTTTAAGTTTAAATTAATTTAGTTAACATATAGTATATTACTAGTTTTAGAGTAGAATTTAGTGTTTCATCAGTTGCATTTAATAGCCAGTGCTCACTAAATCAACTGTCCTCCTTAATGCCCAACACCCAAGTACCCCATCCCCCCACCCATCTCCCCTCCAGCAAATAAATCAGTCAGAGAAAGACAAATACCATATGGTTTCACTTATATGTGGAATTTAAGAAATAAAATAAATGAACATAGGTGAAGGAAAGGAAAAATAAAATAAGATAAAGACAAAGAGGGAGGCAAACCATAAAAGATTTTTAACTATAGGTAACAAACTAAGGATTCCAATGACTTTTTTCACAGAAATAGAGAAAATCCTAAAATTCATATGGAACCACCAAAGTCTTCAAATAGCCAAAGCCATATTGAGAAAGAACAAAGCTTGGAAGCATCATACTTCCTGATTTCAAATATACTACCAAGCTATGGCCATCAAAAGAGTATGGTACTGGCATAAAAACAGATACATCAGACCTACAGAACAGTCCAAAATACAAAACAGCCCCAAAATAAGCCATGTATGTATGGGCATCTAATATTTGACAAAGTCACAAAGAATAGAGTGGGGAAAGGCTAGTCCCTTCAATAATGTTATTGGAAAAAATGAGTATCCACGTGCATAATAATAAAATTGGACACTTATACCATACCAAAAACATCAACTCAAAATTGATTAATGACTTAAACAGAAAACCTAAAACCATAAAACTCTTACAAAAAACATAGGGAAAAGCTATATGACATTGGCAATAATTTCTTGGATTTGACTCCAAAAGCATTTAGCAATCTAATGGCAATACAATTTTCTCTAAAACAAACAAACAAAAAAGCATAAGCAACAAAAACAAAAGTAAGTGCGACTACATCTAACTAAAAAGTTTCTGCACAGCAAAGAAAACCATCAACAGAGAGAAAAGGCACCCTCTAGAAGGGGAGAAAATATTTGAAAACTACACATTATATGGTCTCATTCAATTGGGGAATATAAAAAATAGTGAAAGGGAATAAAGGGGAAAGGAGAAAAAATGAGTGGGAAATACCAGAAAGGGAGACAGAACATGAGAGACTCCTAACTCTGGGAAACGAACAAGGGGTGGTAGAAAGGAAGGTGGGTGGGGGTGGGGGTGACTGGGTGACGGGCACTGAGGGGGGCAATTGATGGGATGAGCACGGGGTGTTATTCTATATGTTGGCAAATTGAACACCAATAAAAAAAAAGAAAAAAGAAAAAAAGAAAACTACAATCTGATAAGGAGTTAATATCCAAAATATATAAAGAACTCATACAACTCAGTAGCAAAAAAACCTAAACAATCCAATTAAATAATGGGCTAAAGACTCACTGAACTGACATTTTTCCCAAAGAAGACATACAAATGGTCCACAGGTATATGAAGATATACTCAACATCACTAATCAATAAGGAACTGATAATCAAAATCACAATGAGATATTCATTCAACCTGTTAGGATGGCTATTATGCCAAAGACAAAAGATAACAAGTGTTCATAAGATTGTAAGGAAAAGAGGAAGCTTGTACACTGTTAGTAGAATGTGAATGGATACAATCGTCATGAAGAACAGTATGGAAGTTCCTCAAAAAGTTAAAAATGAAACTATTTTATGATACAGCAATTAAACTTCTGGGTTTATATCTGAAGGAAATGAAAATCCTAAAGAGACATCTGCAGTCCCCTGATCATTGCAGCTTTATTCACAATGGCCAAGACATGGAAGCAACTTAAGTGTTTGTCAATGGATGAGTGGAAAAAGAAAAGTTAGTATCTATGTATCACAGGTATATAAGCACACATATATACAATGTAATATTAATCAGTGTTAAAAAGAAGAAAGTCCTGCCATTTTGGACAATTTTTTTTTATCGGTGTTCAATTTGCCAACATACAGAATAACACTCAGTGCTCATCCCGTCAAGTGCCCCCCTCAGTGCCCGTCACCCATTCACTCCCACCCCACACCCTCCTCCCCTTCCACCACCCCTAGTTCGTTTCCTAGAGTTAGGAGTCTTTTCATGTTCTGTCTCCCTTTCTGATATTTCCTACCCATTTCTTCTCCCTTCCCTTCTATTCCCTTTCACCATTATTTATATTCCCCAAATGAATGAGAACATATAATGTTTGTCCTTCTCTGATTGACTCATTTCACTCAGCATAATACCCTCCAGTTCCATCCACGTTGAAGCAAATGGTGGGTATTTGTCATTTCTAATGGCTGAGGAATATTCCATTGTATACATAAACCACATCTTCTTAATCCATTCATCTTTCGATGGACACCGAGGCTCCTTCCACAGTTTGGCTATTGTGGACATTGCTGCTAGAAACATCGGGGTGCAGGTGTCCCGGCGTTTCATTACATCTGTATCTTTGGGGTAAATCTCCAACATGCAATTGCTGGGTCGTAGGGCAGGACTATTTTTAACTCTTTGAGGAACCTCCACACAGTTTTCCAGAGGGGCTGCACCAGTTCACATTCCCACCAACAGTGTAAGAGGGTTCCCCTTCTCCACATCCTCTCCAACATTTGTGGTTTCCTGTCTTGTTAATTTTCCCCATTCTCACTGGTGTGAGGTGGTATCTCATTGTGGTTTTGATTTGTATTTCCCTGATGGCAAGTGATGCAGAGCCATGTCTGCATCATGTGCTTGTTGGCCATGTCTATGTCTTCCTCTGTGAGATTTCTGTTCATGTCTTTTGCCCATTTCATGATTGGATTGCTTGTTTCTTTGCTGTTGAGTTTAATAAATTCTTTATAGATCTTGGAAACTAGCCCTTTATCTGATACATCATTTGCAAATATCTTCTCCCATTCTGTAGCTTGTCTCTTAGTTTTGTTGACTGTATCCTTTGCTGTGCAAAAGCTTCTTATCTTGATGAAGTCCCAATAGTTCATTTTTGCTTTTGTTTCTTTTGCCTTCGTGGATGTATCTTGCAAGAAATTACTGTGGCCGAGTTCAAAAAGGGTGTTGCCTGTGTTCTCCTCTAGGATTTTGATGGAATCTTGTCTCACATTTAGATATTTCATCCATTTTGAGTTTATCTTTGTGTATGGTGCAAGAGAGTGGTCTAGTTTCATTCTTCTGCATGTGGATGTCCAATTTTCCCAGCACCATTTATTGAAGAGACTGTCTTTCTTCCAGTGAATAGTCTTTCCTCCTTTATCGAATATTAGTTGACCATAAAGTTCAGGGTCCACTTCTGGATTCTCTATTCTGTTCCATTGATCTATGTGTCTGTTTTTGTGCCAGTACCACACTGTCTTGATGACCACAGCTTTGTAGTACAACCTGAAATCTGGCATTGTGATGCCCCCAGCTATGGTTTTCTTTTTTAAAATTCCCCTGGCTATTCGAGGTCTTTTCTGATTCCACACAAATCTTAAAATAATTTGTTCTAACTCTCTGAAGAAAGTCCATGTTTATGGATAGGGATTGTATTCTTCTGCACATGGCTGTCCAATTTTCCCAGCACCATTTATTGAAGAGACTGTCCTTTTTCCAGTGGATAGTCTTTCCTGCTTTGTCGAATATTAGTTGACCATAAAGTTGAGGGTCCACTTCTGGATTCTCTATTCTGTTCCATTGATCTATGTGTCTGTTTTTGTGCCAGTACCACACTGTCTTGATGACCACATCTTTGTAGTACAACCTGAAATCTGGCATTGTACTGCCCCGGCTCTGGTTTTCTTTTTCAATATTCCCCTGGCTATTTGGGGTCTTTTCTGATTCCACACAAGTCTTAAGATGATTTGTTCCAACTCTCTGAAGAAAGTCCATGTTATTTGGACAGGGATTGCATTAAATGCGTAAATTGCCCTGGGTAGCATTGACATTTTCACAATGTTAATTCTTCCAATCCATGAGCATGGAATATTTTTCCAATACTTTGTGTCTTCCTCAATTTCTTTCAGAAGTGTTCTGTAGTTTTTAGGGTATAAATCCTTTACCTTTTTGGTTAGGTTTGTTCCTAGGTGCAATTGTAAATGGGATTGACCTTAATTTCTCTTTCTTCAGTCTCATTGTTAGTGTATAGAAATGCCACCGATTTCTGTGCATTGATTTTGTATCCTGCCACACTGCCGAATTCCTGTATGTGTTCTGGCAATCTTGGGGTGGAGTCTTTTGGGTTTTTTATTTACAGTATCATGTCATCTGCAGAGGGAGAGTTTGAATTTTTCTTTGCCCATTTGAATGCCTTTTATTTCTTTTTGTTGCCTGATTGCTGAGGTTAGGACTTCTAGTACTATGTTGAATAGCAGTGGTGAGACTGGACATACCTGTCCTGCTCCTGATCTTAGGGGAAAGGCTCCCAGCGTTTCCCCATTGAGAATATTTGCTATGGGCTTTTCATAGATGGCTTTTAAGACGCTGAGGAATGTTCTCTCTATCCCTACACTCTGAAGAGTTTTGATCAGGAATGGATGCTGTATTTTGTCAAATGCTTTCTCTGCATCTCTTGAGAGGATCATATGGCTGTTGTTTTTTCTCTTGTTGATATGATCTATCATGTTGATTGCTTTATGAGTGTTGCACCAGCCTTGCATCCCAGGGATAAATCCCACTTGGTCATGGTGAATAATCTTCTTAATGTACTCTTGGATCCTATTTGCTAGTATCTTGTTGAGAATTTTTGCATATGTGTTCAAAAGGGATATTGGTCTATATTCTCCTTTTTTGTGGGGTCTTTGTCTGGTTTTGGAATTAAGGTGATGCTGGCCTCATAGAACAAGTTTGGGAGAATTCCATCCCTTTCTATCTTTCAGAACAGCTTTAGTAGAATAGGTATGGTTTCTTCTTTAAACGTTTGATAGAATTCCCCTGGGAAGCCATCTGGCCCTGGACTTTTGTGTCTTGGGAGATTTTTGATGACTGCTTCAATTTCCTCCCTGGTTATTGGTCTATTCAGGTTTTCTATTTCTTCCTGTTCCAGTTTTGGTAGTTTGTGGTTTTCCAGAAATGTGTCCATTTCTTTTAGATTGCCTAATTTATTGGAGTATAGCTGCTCATAATATGTTTTTTAAATCGTTTGTATTTCCTCGGTATTGGTGGTGATCTCTCCTTTTCCATTCATGATTTTATTAATTAGAGTCTGTTCTCTTTTGTTTTTAATAAAGCTGGCTAATGGTTTATCTGTCTTATTAATTCTTTCAAAGAACCAACCCCTGGTTTTGTTGATCTGTTCTACAGTTCTTCTGGTCTCTGTTTCATTGAGTTCTGCTCGGATATTTATTAACTCTCTTCTTCTGCTGGGTGTAGGCTTTATTTGCTGTTCTTTCTACAGTTCCTTTAGCTGCAAGGTTAGCTTGTGTATTTGAGTTTTTTCCAGTTTTTTGAGGGACGCTTGTATTGTGATGTATTTCCCTCTCAGGACTGCTTTTGCTGTATCCCAAAGATTTTGAACGGTTGTATCTTCATTCTCATTAGTTTCCATGAATCTTTTAAATTCTTCTCTAATTTCCTGGTTGACCCACTCATCTTTTAGCAGGATGGTCTTTTAACCTCCACATATTTTAATTTCTTCCAAATTTCTTCTTGTGATTGAGTTCTAGTTTCAAAGCATTTTGGTCTGAAAATATGCAGGGGACAATCCCAATCTTTTGGTATCGGTTAAGACCTGATTTGTGACCCAGTATGTGGTCTCTTCTGGAGAAAGTTCCATGTGCACTTGAGAAGAATGTGTATTCAGCTGCGTTCAGATGTAAAGTTCTGTAAGTATCTGTGAAATCTATCTGGTCCAGTGTATCATTCAAATATCTTGTTTCATTGATGTTGTGCTGAGAAGATCTGTCATTTTCAGAAAGCGCCATGTTGAAGTCTCCCAGTATAAGTCTATTTTATCTAATTATGTCTTAACTTTGGTTATTGATTGATATAATTGGCAGCTCCCACATTACGGGCATAAATATTCATGATTGTTAGGTCCTCTTGTTGGATAGATCCTTTAAGTATGATATAGTGTCCCTCTTCATCTCTTACTACAGTCTTTGGGATAAACTTTAATTTATCTGATATGAGGATGGCTACCCCTGCTTTCTTCTAAGGACCATTTGAATGTTAAATGGTTCTCCAACCTTTTATTTTCAGGCTGTAGGTGTCTTTAGGTCTAAAATGAGTCTCTTGTAGACAGCAAATAGATGGGTCTTGCTTTTTTATCCAGTCTGAAACCCTGCGTCTTTTGATGGGATCATTAAGCTCATTCACATTCAGAGTTACTGTTGAAAAATATGAATTTAGTGTCATCATAATACCTGTTCAGTCCCTGTTTTGTGGATTATTTCCTTGGACTTCCTCTTTCTTTTACAGAGTCCCCCTTAACATTTCTTGCAGAACTGGTTTGGTGGTCACATATTCTTTCAGTTCCTGCCTGTCTTGGAAGCTCTTCGTCTCTCCTCCTATTATGAATGAGAGCCTTGCTGGGTAAAGTATTCTTGGCTGCATGTTCGTCTCATTTAGGACCCTAACTATATCCTGCCAGCCCTTTCTGGCCTACCAGTCTCTGTGAAGAGGTCTGCTGTTAACCTAATATTTCTCCTCATATAAGTTCGGGATCTCTTATCTCTTGCTGCTTTAAGGTTTTCTCTTTATCTTTGGAATTTGCAAATTTCACTATTAAATGTCCAGGTGTTGAACAGTTTTTATTGATTTTGGGGGAGGGGGATCTCTCTATCTTCTGGATCTGAATGCCTGTTTCCCTCCCCAAGTTAGGGAAGTTCTCAGCTATGATTTGTTCAAATACACTTTCTGGTCCTCTCTCCCTCTCGGCGGCCTCTGGAACCCCAATTAAAAGTAGATTTTTCCTTCTGAGTCTGTCATTTATTTCCCTTAACCTTTCCTCATGGTCTTTTGTTTTTATCTTTTTTCCTCAGCTTCCTTCCTTTACATCAACTTGTCTTCTGTCACTCACTCTTTCTTCTACCTCATTAACCCTTGTTGTTAGGACCTCCAGTTTGGATTGCATCTCATTTAATTGATTTTTAATTTCAGCCTGATTAGATCTGAATTCTGCAGTCATGAAGTCTTTTGAATTCCTTATGCTTTTTTCCAGAGCCGCCAGTAGCTTTATAATTGTGCTTCTGAATTGGCTTTCCGACACAAATTGTAATCCAAATTCTGTAATTCTGTGGGAGAGAGTACTGTTCCTGATTCTTTCTTTTGTGGTGAGTTCTCTTTCTAGTCATTTTGCTCAGTGCAGAGTGGCTAAAAACAAGTTGTATTGGAAAAAGGAAGAAAAAAAAAAGAGAGAGAAAAGAACAAACAAACAAGAAAAAAAAAAAAAAAAACCAAGGCAAGGTATCCTTTGGTTCTATATACTGTAAATCCCTCGACTTCCCGTGGAGCTTTCCAGCACTGCTTGGTTAAGAACTTGCTGTTCCCCTGTCCTTCCAGTCTTCTGGGGCAGGGGCCTGCTGTGCTGATTCTCAGGTGTGTGCACGTGGGAGAGCTGCCCTGCCCCTGTCAGGTGCACGGTTCAGTGGGGGCTGTTTATCCCGTGAGGCCTCTGTTCCCTGGCAGCCCTGCTCAGTCCCAGACACAAGGTGACACCAGGAGGAACAACAGTGGTGGCAGCCAGCTCTCCAGCCCTGGAGTCAGCTCCTGCAGTAACTACCACAGCTCCCAGTCCACACTCGCGTGGGGGCGGGGGGCGCTGATATGCACAGCTTTGGGGTGCCCGGCAGCAGGAGTGTCCTCGTTGTCCTGTGTCCTCTCCACCCCTGCCTATCCCAGGGGGAGCGCAGGATCCTGGGCTGTGTCCCCTGATGCCCTGGGATCCAGGGCCTGTGCCGCTGGAATTGCGCTCCCCAGGGCAGGCAGCCCCCTCCACCAGGAGCGCCTGCCTGACCTGCTCCCGGGGCCCCACAGGGCACCCTCCAGCCATTTACTGCGCTCGGCCCACGGAGTGTGGCACGCTCTCCCCAGGGTGCACCTGCTTTGTTAGTGACCCCAGGACCCTGGGGGCTCTGCTGCCCCTCCTATGATCCTGCCTGATCCTGTGAGCGCCTTTCCCTCCAGGAAGAATCCTGTGCGGATTTTTAAAGTTCCTGCTTCTCCAGGGCTGGGCTTTCCTGTCCTGGAGACTTTTGCGGCCCCCCTTAGCCCGGCTCCTCTCGGGGCCCCTGCCCCACTGGATATTTATTTATTTATTTATTTAGTCCCCCTTTCCTACCTTGTTAGAAGTGCAAACTCTTCTCTCTGTAGCATTCCAGCTGTTCTTTCTTTAAACCTCAGGCCGGGGGATCCCTCGGTGGCGCAGCGGTTTAGCGCCTGCCTTTGGCCCAGGGTGTGATCCTGGAGACCCGGGATCAAGTCTCACGTCGGGCTCCCAGTGCATGGAGCCTGCTTCTCCCTCTGCCTGTGTCTCTGCCTCTCTCTCTCTCTCTGTGTGACTATCATAAATAAATAAAATTAAAAAAAATACTTTAAACCTCAGGCCGAATTCATAGGTTTTCAGGATGATTTGAAAGTTATCTAGGTAAGTTGGTGGGGACAGGTGACTTGGGGACCCTACTCTTCCGCCATCTTGCCCAGGGCCCATTTTGGACAATTTGAATGAAACTGGAGGCCATTATGCTAAGTGAAATAAACAAGACACAAAACAAATCTTGTATGAAACTCATTTGTATGGTGAATCTAAATTAGTTGAACTCACAGAAAAGAGCAGAAAGATGTTTGCCAGAAAGGGAGTGGGCATGAAATGGAGAGATGTTGGTCAAAGGGTACAAACTTTCAGTTATGAAATGAACCAGTTCTGATGATCTAACATACCACATGGTAACTCTTGTTATTATTACTTTATTGTATACTTGAAATTTGCTGAGAAAGTAGATCTTAAGTGTTCCTATCTAGAAAAAAGATACCTATGTGAGGTGATAAGTGTGTTAAATTAACTTGTGTATCTATAAATCTAATCATTGCTTAAATATAAGCAATTTTTATTTGTAAAAACATTTAAAGTAAATAAATTAAAGGATCCCTCTGGTGGCAGAGGAAAGAAGGAATGAATGAATACGGCTTAGGGTAAGTAGGAATACTGTTTAGGTGAAGCTTACCGAGAAGCATACATTTGTTTTGGAAGAAGAATCTTCCCAGCAAAAGGGGAAGCCTATTTTTAAAAGGGCAAGAAACAAGGGAACCCAGGTGGCTCAGTGTCTGAGTGTCTGCCTTCAGCTCAGGTCATGATCCCGGGGTCCTGGGATGGAATCCCGCATCGGGCTCCCCACAGGGAGCCTGCTTTTCCTCCCTCTGCCTATGTTTCTGCCTCTGTGTGTCTCTCATGAATAAATAAATAATATCTTTAAAAATTGGATTAGAATTCCCCCTAATGCTCTCATTTTAATTTAATTGCTTCTTTAAATTTAGATCCTATTTCCAAATGTAGTCATGTTCTCAGGTACCGGATTAAGACTTGACTATATGAGTTTGAAGGGACACAGTCAACCAATAACAATGGGCAAGAAAAGATGATGGCTGAATCAGAAGAGCAGAGGCAAGGATGGAAAACGGATGCTATGGAGGCAGACTTAGAAGGTCTTTGTGGCCAACATGATGTTGGTGGTGCAGGCTGTGAGGAACAAGAAGTTAACTAAAATGTATTTTAGGATTATGGTTTGAGTACTTAGGTTGAGACCACATTGCTGTTTCTTAGTCTCTTCATCCTCCATGCCTTTGCTCTCTAAAGTGGCATCTGAAGTCATAGCTAAAGAATGGATTTCTTTTTTTTTTAAGATTGTATTTATTTATGAGAGAGAGAGAGAGAGAGAGGCAGAGACATAGGCAGAGGGAGAAGCAGATTCCATGCTGGAAGCCTAATGTGAGACTCAGTCCCAGACTCGGGGATCACGCCCTGAGCCACAAGCAGATGCTCAACCGCTGAACCACCCAGGCATCCCAAGAGAATGGATTTCACCATAAAAAATGAAGAAGGATTTAAGAGTCGAAGGGCATATGGAGTTTATAATCCAGTCCAACATTTCCATTTTGAGGATGGGCAAAATGAGGTTCAGAGTGGTAAAGTGACATAGTCACATCCTATTAATGCATCTGAATTTCCCCTGAACCCTTTTC
Source organism: Canis lupus familiaris (assembly GCF_011100685.1). Taxonomy (NCBI): domain Eukaryota; kingdom Metazoa; phylum Chordata; class Mammalia; order Carnivora; family Canidae; genus Canis; species Canis lupus. The sequence goes on along the minus strand of NC_049245.1, from coordinate 21,275,305 downwards.
AATTCTTTGGACCATGGTCTGGAGGCATGTTTACACAACTCTCTAAGACTCTTGAGTCCATTTGTAGGCATAATTTCTCTAGCCAAAAATATATAAAAACTTGTACAAGACAGGTGGCTTCTTGGGCTCTTCTGTAGCTGTTGATGTGGTTGAGGTTGAAGCTGAAATATTAATCGGCATCACTGTGCCTAGGTAATTGGAGACCCAATCTCTGATCCACTCTCTAAATATCCTGAGGACATCTAAGATTTGGAACATGAATGTTATATGGTGGTATTGCCAGGGAGATGGGGGTGGGGGAATGAGAAAACTGATGTGAAAGCACTTTGAGAAATGGGTTGAGTGGTTAGAAGCCACCATGATTGTGAGGATTGCTACACCTTCTTTTCAGACGGTGTCTCCAGATAATTTTGTCAACAGAGGCAAGGGATACTTTTCACCATTAGACCTGACTGGCACTGGCCTCTGAACTAAGTGTCTACTAAGTGGGAACAACTCCTTCCTTAACTTCAACTTGGGATCATATCTATTTGTGCCTTGGTATACAAGTTAGGGCTGGATTTGTTACACATTTTAACCACAAGGAGGCTCACAAGGCTTTCCCTTTCTTGCCACACCTTGCACTTTAAGGACATTGGCTCTGGGCCAGAAGAGCGGAGCAAGGTTTTCTCACTACAGCAATAATTTTCCCTTTTGAGATAGCATAACATCTGAACTCGAGCATCATGGGTTCCAAGTCTTGCTAGCAGGACTAGTTCAGTGGCCAACAGTAGTTGAGGCAAGTCGCTTAAACTCTCTGTGACTTAGTTTCCTCTTCTGGCAAAGGGACATAATAATAAATTCTTACCTCATGGAGCTGTTGTTAAGACAAAAGGAGATTGTGTATATAAAGTACTTAAGACAAGGCCTTGCACACAATAAGTAAGTTCTCAGTAAATGTGGAGGTTGGGGGAGTGGTGCTTGTTTTTTGTTTGGGGAGGGGGAGGGTTTGGTTGTTTTCTTGTTTGTTCTTTGTTTTGTTTTACTGTTTTCCCTTTCCATTTAGGTGGCATGGCAATGGTTGCTTCCTGGTCAGAGGGCATGCCGATCTTTAGAAAGCTAAGTATGATTAAGGAATTAGGGTAAGGGCTAAATTCCAAGAGTGAGCCCAGAAGGCAAAGCCTTGGGTTAAACCTTGAGCTAAGGAAGCAAAAAGACCGCTGGTCTATCTCAAAACTCTAGGATGAGACCTTAGATAAGAATGTGTGTGTGGTCAAGGGATCCCTGGGTGGCGCAGCGGTTTGGCGCCTGCCTTTGGCCCAGGGCGCGATCCTGGAGACCAGGGATCGAATCCCACGTCGGACTCCCGGTGCATGGAGCCTGCTTCTCCCTCTGCCTGTGTCTCTGCCTCTCTCTCCCTCTCTGTGACTATCATAAATAAATAAAAATTATTAAAAAAAAAAAAAAAGAATGTGTGCTCAAGGTAGAATCTGCATTAGCTTAGAAAACTTCCCTGTTGAGGGATCTGGGAGCACCGGGTCAGAGGCTTAGGAATTCAGCATATAGATCCTATAAAACCATTTTACAGTGAGAACCAAGAATATCAGTCATGCCCTGAGAAACCCTAGAGATGTCAGGCTACCAAGGACTAGAGAGACAGGATATAATGAGAGCCAGAATGATCATAATTTCTTTAGTGGACCATGTGAAGACCCAGCAGGTGTCTAAGGATCTCAGAACTATGCAGGTGCCCCAGACAGCCATTTTACTGACTCTTTTTTTCTGGCTGTTAAAAGTCTTGTGTCAGGAGTTTTATGGACGCTTAGCTGGTCTTGCCTTAGGCTCACATATTGTCTGTTGTTTCTCAACAGGGTTTGAGGGTATATATTTTACATCAGGGATGCAGCAAAATTCTTTTGCCCCACATTTTTCTTTCTTCTTCTCATTTTCTTGCGAGATTGCCTGCATCTGCCAATTCTATAACTGCATCTTTTGACCCATCCATCAAAATAAATAAAAAGATGAATAAACAAATACATGAAAGAGAGTAAAGACTATTATACTGAGGATGTTAGTATTGTAGTAATAATGGTTAGGACGAACTACTGAAATATAAAGGCATTCTTGGGAAAAGTAAATACATCTGTGGATGTAGTGCCTAATGCTGGTCTTGACATGTACTAGATGCATAAGTATCTCCCTTCCTTCAACCAGCTCTATCTGGACTTTATTTCTGTGCTTGTGATGTTTTCATCTTTTTCGTTTTTCAGTCTCGCCAACACTGGTTCCTCCTTATCTCCCAAATCTAGGTACTTGCCAAGGAGTAGACCTATACCTTCAATTATCTATTTGTTTTTTCCTTTCAATTTATTATTCACTCAACAGTGATTTGTTGAAGACCAGAGTATGTCCCTGGCACTGTACTAAGTGCACGCCCCAAATGATGCCCTAGAACAAGCCTTTGAATGTTGAAGGATTAATTTATACTGCTGATCTGTAGGCTGATGTTCTGGATGGTGTAAAACTGCCCTTATGTGACATTGTTTGGGACTCAACCCTATCTAGTATTCTAAATACTGAATACAGATCCTGTATCCCCAACACACTGGGTCCATTTGAGAGATCATAGTATCTTGATTCCTTCTAATGGTTTTTTCCCCCAAACTCCCCTCCTGGGAGATAATTTCCAATTCTCTCTTTCTTACCAGGACATTCAGACTAGAATCAATGTATAGATTCTTGCCCCAAAATGTCTTTTGCAGCTGCAACTCCCTCCTCAAAACTAATTTGCCCTTACCAGAGTTTAAGACAGGATAAAAGGGGATGTCTGGATAGCTCAGCGGTTTGGCGCCTGCCTTTGGCCCAGGGAGCGACCCTGGAGTCCCGGGATCGAGTCCCGCGTTGGGGTCGTGGCATGGAGCCTGCTTCTCCCTCTGCCTGTGTCTCTGCCTCTCTCTCTCTCTCTCTCTCTCTGTCTCTCTCTCTATGTCTATTATGAATAAAAATAAATAAATAAATCTTAAAAAAAAAAAAGACAGGCTAAAACCAACTCAGGATTAGCCCAGAATTACCTTCTTTTGCTTCTAGAACAACTGAGTGATTCATAAAGCCTATCAGTTTGAAAAGCTGATCCAAGAGAGGATGCAACTTCCAGCAGCAATGATCCAAACGGAAATCATGGAAATAAAAATCATAAACTTTAGAATCCGCAGGCAGTCTAAGCAGAAAATATTTCCTTCAGAAAGTTATTCACCACTCAGTCATATCACTAGAGAACTATGGAATTCAGAATCTTCTGCCCTAACCCCAGCTCTACACCTTGAGCCTATTTTATAAACCTCTAGATATCTGACATCAACCTACAAATTTTTCACTACATATTCTAAGACAAATGCCACTTCTGATTGTTTTAAAGGAACATTCAAAGCCACGTAACAATGGAGAGCTGAAGTAATGGAACTAGTTACTGCCAGAAGTGGTATCAGTTAAAAGTAGGTTGAAGTGAGAGATGGCAGGACTCATCCCTTGTCGACATTTAGGGCTAAGATATTAATGACACTAGGGATGCTGCAGTTGCTTCTGCACTTGGCAGGGACTTCATACAAGAAATCCTGGGCTCTGCCAATATTTGCCATCATGAAAAACATCATGGTAGTCAGAGGTGACAGACTTCCCTTATTATGGGACATATTCATTATAAGTCTTTTCACTAGATCTTGGTCATCTCTGTGGATCGTCCTGACTGACACACATATTCCATGTTCCAATGACTCTATGACTAGGACCCCAGTTTTACTTTCTTTTCCCTCCTCTGCATGGTCTCAGTTACCTGGAGAAGCCTGAGCCAGGAGCACAAGGACAGCTAAAGCCAGGGACTCCTGAGAGGAGTGAGAAATGAACCAGCAGCATACTCAATGTGCCAGAAAAGGTTGGTCTTCACTCTGCATTTTATTGTCTTGGGTAAGGCTGAGTCATGGACAATAAATCAGAGAAGGGCAGAGTGCCCCACCACTCACCAGCTTGTGGGTCAGTAACATAGATTGATGATCCAATATTCAGAGTCCTTCTCGAGACATCATCTGGGAAGGTGGAAGACATTAACAGAGGATCTACAAGTCCATCCCAAGTCTCTGGCATTGTGGAGAGAATGGACCCACTTTCCATGAAGCCTTTCCTGCTCCTCTCCTTGGGAAGTTTAGCCCCCTCTCTTATGTTTACAACTGCTCTCCCTCCTTCTTTCTGTCATAATGTTTTTCATGTGAGGTTGGAACTAAGTATTTTTCCAGTTTATCACCCCTATTGGACTGACAACATCAAGGGCAACTTTTAACAGACAGTGAGTCCCTGAAGGTAGGGACTGGCTGTAGTTTCTGTATGTCAAGAATGTGCTGTGCACATTTGTTGAAAACAATGAATTAATGAATGCATGCATGGTATTCATTCACACCCTGATAGATCTTAGAATTGGCATTTCTCAACTATGAAAATGCAGACTCAGAGTGGAAGAGGATTGCCCAGGGTCATACTGTGAGCAAGAAAGAACCAGAAGGAGATCCTCCTAACTCAGCTTATCATCCAGCTCTTTTTAATTATGCATTTACTCTTTATTTCCTATAATCCAAATCCTTAATATTGGCTGCTTCTGAGACTTTCTTAGTCTCTAGCCTCAGAGCAAAAATGCTTCCCGCAGTTTCTCCAACAAAGAGGAAATAGAAAGGGAGCACTGCTTGGGCTCCACCAGGAAGTGTATCTGTGAGTCACTGGGTTTTCTTTCGGGGATCCTTAGTTTGTGGTATGGTCATTTTATACCCTTTGATGGTCCCAGTGCTCTTGTACTCTCTTCTTTCTTGGCACGTATTAGGGAAAGCCTGGTGCATATCAGGAAATCTGTTTTGCCTTTGATATCTAAGTAGTCCCTTCTCCAGGAAAGCAGTGAACATGAAGCCACTCAATGAAGTCACTGACCCCCTAGAATCCTCACAGGATCCCTGAAAGGCAAATGTAATCTGCTCAGTGTTACACTGAAGAGTGATGTCAGGATTCAGGTTTGGCTTACTTGTCTCAAGAGCACATGTTCTCTCTATCATCCCAGAGGATTATGCTTGTGTAATGATGGAAGGAGAGACCTATTAACCTGAAAAACACTGATGAGTGAACGATAGGTAGAATCACTACCTCCTGAAAGATATGTTCTGTGCAGGCCTAGAGGGCAGAACTAGAAGTCTTGGGTGGAAATTGCAGCAAGGCAGGTTTTAACTAATTGGAAAGACTTCTGATGATTGGTACCATCTGAAAATGGTTGGACTGTCTGGGAGATGTGCTGGTTCCTGGTGTCCAAATACTACAAATGGAACCCACCTGACCACTTCTCTCAGGTCCTGCAGGGAGGACTGGTGAATTGGCTGATATGGATCTCTATATCAGACACAGTTCTAGGCACTGGGTCTCCAAGAAGACGAAAGCAAAGTCTTGCCATTCTGATTAAGGAGGGGAGACAATAAACATATAATGGCAAGTGATCATGGTGCTATAAAGAAAACTAGGGGAAAGGAGAGAAAATGAGTGGGAAATACCAGACAGAGTGATAGAACATAAGAGACTCCTAACTCTGGAAAACAAACAAGGGGGTGGAAGGGGAGGTGGGCAGAGGGATGGGGTGACTGGGTGACAGGCACTGAGGGGGGCACTTGACGGGATGAGCACTGGGTGTTATACTATATGTTGGCAAATCGAACGCCAATAAAAAATATACAAAAAAACAAACAAACAAAGCAGGGTAAGGGTTGGAGGATAAGATGATGTACATGTATAAATGGTGGGTGGTGGGAGTGTCTATTTTGAAGGTTATCCGAGGAAGGACTTTGTGAGTTAGTGACATTGACTAGAAACCTAAATGTATGGAGGAAGTGAGCTACATGAATACCTAGAATCTTCCAGGCAGAGAGAATCGCAAGGCTCTGAGGAAGAAAAGCAATAGGTCTCCTAGGAAGAGCAAAAAGCCAAGTATGACTGGGGTCTAGTGAGCAAGGGAAAAAGAGAAACAAACCACAGAAGCAGGCAGAGCTACCCAATGCCTAGAACTGTGTCTAGTATAGAGATCCAACTCAGGACGGACAAATACTGCTAAGGACTTGGGACTTTACTTATGATTTATACTTTAAGAGATCTTTAAAATCTGAACATTTGTTTCTTTTTGTCTATGAGACATCACTTTCTTCATCTGTAAGTTGCCAAACTAGCATTTCATGAAATGTGTGACCCATGTCACTGACAGTATAAGTGACAATTTAAGTGGCAAACTTCAATTTTTAATAATTTTATTTTAATACTTATTTGACAAAAAAAATCACTACCTCTTGATCTGGTGATTTTACAGAAAAATTACTTAAGATGTGGTCCAAATATGAGTTTAAGCAAATGGATTGTGTTGGTTTTTATAAAAAGTATAATTAAATAACACTACAGTCTATAGATGATGTAGCAATCTGTACATTTGTGAAATGATATAAAAATGACTAACATTTAGGTTAGGAAATTGATAAAGACCATTCTATGGCACAGAACTGAAGGTCAGAGAAGTCAGTGGACTTTCTTAAGGCCACAGAGTTGGTAATCCATGGAGTCAGGAATGGGACTTTAGTCTATCTGACTCCAGATCCATTTATCCTTGCACCAGAGAAAACGGTCTCACCAAACACATGCTTCTTCTGGCTATATCTGTCTTTGTTTATTTTATTTTATTTTGAAATTATTATAGATTAAGAGGAAGTCGCAGATAGTAAAGACATCCTGTGTATCCTTTACATAGTTTTCCCAAATGTTACATTTTGAATAACTGTAGTACAATGTCAAAACAAGGAAATTGACATTGGTACAACGTTTATGTCTACCTCTATGTCATTTTATTACAGGCTTGATTAGTGTAAGCAATCAATATGCAGAACTATTCAATCACCACAAAGATCTTCCCTGTGCTACTCAGCTCTCTACTTCCCCAACATTCCCATGGCAACTAACAATATGCTCTCCATTGCTCTAATTTTTTGTCATTTTGAAAATGTTATATAAATGGAATCACACATTATACAACCTTGTGAGATCACTGCATCTATCAATAGTTGTTTCTTCCTTGCTGTGTAGTATTCCCCGGTATGGATGTCCTGTGGTTTATCTAACCATTAACATATTATAGAACATTTCGGTTGTTTCCAGATTTGGGTTATTACAAATAAAAACTGCTATGAATACTTGCATACGGATTTTTCTGTGGACATAAGTTTTCATTTCTCTGGGTAAATGCCTAAGGGAGGTGATTGCTGGATTGAATGATATTCATAAGTTTAGTTTTTTAAAAAATTGCCAAACTATTTTTCAGAGTGCTTGCACCACTTAACATTTTCACCAACAACATATGAGAGATTCAGTTTCCCCTCATCAGCTTTTGGTAGTGTCATGGTTTTTAATGCTAGCGGTCCTAATACATATGTAGAAGTATCCCATACTGGTATTAATCTGTATTTCCCTAATTGCTACTGATGTCAAACATCTTTTCATGTACTTATTTGCCATCCTCTTTGATGAAATGTCTGTTCATTCGCCCATTTTCTAAATGGAATATTTATGTTTTTTTATGAAGAGTAGGTTTTTTTTTAATTGAAGAATAACTAACATACAGTGTTATATTAGTCTTGGGTGTACAATATAGTGATTCAACAATTCTATACGTTACTCAGTGCTCACCATGGTAAGTGTAGTCAGCATCCGTCACCAAACAACATTATTATCATCTTACTGACTATATTTCCTATGCTGTACCATTAATCTCCATGAGTTATTTATTTTGTAATTGGAAGTTTGTACCTCTTAATCCCCTTTTCTCTATCTATTTCATCCACTGCCCCCCAACTTCCTGTCTGGCAACCACCAATTTGTTCTCTGTATTTAAGAAACTATTTTCTTGTTTGTCTCTTTTATCTTTGTTCATTTTTCCCTTTAAATTCCACATATAAGTGAAATCATATGGTATTTGTCTTTCTCTGTCTGACTCATTTCACTTAGCTCTATAACCTCTAGCTCCATCCAGGCACTTGCAAATGACAAGATCTTATCGTTTTTTTATGGCTCAGTAGCATTCCATTGTGTAATACATATACCACATCTTTTTTTTTTTTATCCATTTATCTATTGATGGGCACTTGGGTTGTTTCTGAATCTAATCTAAATAATGCAGCAATAAACATAGATGTGTGTATATCTTTTCAAATTGGGTTAATATCCAAAATATGTTAAGAACTCAACACACACAGGAAAATAATAATCCAATTAAAAACGGGCAGAAAACCTGAATAGTTGTTTTTCCAGAGAATATACACAAATGGCCAACAGACACATGAAAACACACTCAAAATTATTCATCATGAGGAAAATGCAAATCAAAACTACAATGAGATATCATCTCATACCTGTCAGAACAATGAAAATAAAAAAGTCAAGAAATAACAAGTGCTGGCGAGGATGTGGAGAAAAAGGAACCCTCATGCACTCAGTGGGAATGCAAACTGGTGTAGCCACTGTGGAAAACTGTGTGGAGGCTCCTCAAAGAATTAAATTAGAACTACCATATGACCCAGCAATTCCACTTCTGGGTATTTACTCAAGAATAATGGAATATTTGTTTTTAACTATTAAATGTTAAGAGTTGTTTATGTACTTTATTTGAGTTCTTTGTTGAATATGTAGTTTGCAAATAATATCTTTCAGTGTATGGCTTCTTTTAATCCTTTTCATTCTTCAAAATTCTACCACACATAGTTACTGTCTTCTTTTTTTATCTTTTTATGTGTGCGTGGTGGACACATTTAAAGATATACTTCCTTAGCAAATTTGAAGTATATAATACAACGCTGTTAACTTACAGTCACATTATTGTACAACAGATCTTCAGAATTCATTCATTTTGCATAACTAAAATCTTGTACCTCTTGACACCATCTCTCCATTTCCCCTTCCATACAACCCCTGGCAATCACTGCCTATTCTCTGCTTCTATGAGTTTGACTATTGAGATTCCAATGTAAATAAGATCATGTAGTATTCTTCTTTTTCTATCTGGCTTATATCACCTAGCATAATGTCTTATAGATTCATACATGTTGTAAAAAAAAAATGGCAGGATTTCCTTCCTTTTAAAAAGCTGATTACTGGGGTTGCTTTAGCAGCACATAGACTAAAATAACGATACAGAGATTAGCAGGGCCTTGTGCAAGGATGACATGCAAATTCATGAAGAAAGTTCTGATTATCATTCCACTTAACATACATACATTTTCTTTACCTATACTACATCACCAGATACTTGGGTTATTTCTATACCTTGGCTGTTGTGATAAATACTGTGATGAACACAGGAATGCAAATATCTCTTCAAGAGAGTGATTTCATTTCATCCAGATAGATATCTAGCCGTGGGATTTCTGGATTATATGGCAGTGGTATTTTTAATTTAACAGTATGGAGAAACTTCCATGCTGTTTTCCATAGTGGCTGCACAATTTAACAAGATTTATCTTCCGTTTGTGAACATCGGATATCTTTCCATTTATTTCTGTCTTCTTTACTTTCTTTCATCAATGTTTTATAGTTTTCAGCATATAGGTCTTTCATCTCCTAGGTCAAATTTATTCCTAAGCATCCTATTCTTCTTATGGCAACTGTAAAAGTGATTGTTGCTCACGGCTTTCTCCAACCATCAACTAATTTCTATACTAAATAGTTCTGCACACATTTATCATAAGGTAAAGTGGTAAACCAAGGCAGACACAAGTAATGAAACTGGTACAAAAATATAAAAATGTATGTAATGGACTTCTAGAGTACATAAGTTGTTTCTTGAAGTCTTTCTGTAGCCCACACTGCCTCCTTTAAATGTTAAGAATATACATACTAATATTATTGCTAAAATTATTATATAGATGCTACACTAAATGTAGACACTCAGATATATATGATTGTTTTGCAGTAAGAGAGCTTAGGCCAAGAACTGTGGGTGTGGACTATGCAGTAAAGGTTTAATTTAGCAGACTTGTGGTTATCACAACTCTACATTCCCAGAATCATGAGAATGGGTCCTTGAGCAGCCTCTGGCACATGTTTAACTTATGAGCTCTTAAAATATCCTGCCTAATAATAGGTCTTTGAATACTTGAGACTTGGACCACTCATTCCTAGCTTGTGCTTTTGGCCCATAGTTATAAGATGGCTGCATCACCTCCAGCATTATGAGCATGCTTCAAACAGAAGGGAGTAGTGTCCAGGAAAAAGCAAATGGGTACATGCCACTTGCATCCTTGCCCCACCACTTTGAAGTATCTTACAAGATAGCTCACCAAAAATATTCTGCTTAACGTCACTGGCCATAATTGCACCACATTTCACCACTGTGTGCTTGCCAGATTTGGGGAAGTTGTTCACTTGGGCATGCTGCTGCACCTAAACTATCATTCAGACACAGTATGTTGTACTAAGTGAAGAAGCAGAAATGCCCAGAGCACACTGAGTTCTTCAAGAAAGACGGCACCCTTGCAGGGCCAAACTAATGACCCCTTTCTTGGAACATCAAGACCTAATTGTGCTGGCAGCCCGCAGGCATACCCCAAGCTTTGTGGAACATCACAGAGGGCCAGGTGAGGAACTGCCTGTTCAGACCACCATCCATGAGAGGAGCAGGCTAGAGATGTGGCAGACAGAAGAGCTCTGTTGACAGGTGATCAGTGCCACTAATGGCGATTTAAGCCAGCTGAAGAATGTTGGCAACTGATACCAGCCTACAGCCCCTGGAACGCACAGGGGCTTCTCAGAAAGCCTGCCATTTGAGGACACAGTATGTGGCCAGGCAACACTCTTAGTGTTGGTGACAAAGTATCAGTGTCAGAATACTTTCATGCAAGTAGCTTATTGTTCTGCATGGTTCCATTTTCTTTCTCTGTCTCTTGGCACATCATTTAAACTTATTTTTACAATTCTTAAGTGCTTGACTTAGAGTTTTCATTATACCTTTTCAAAATTATGTAAGTCTACTTAGAAATACCTACAGTGTCTGTTCAGCCCTTTCAGCTGAAATCCACTGTCAGTATCCTGAAGCTTTTTTGGTACATCGGTACACTGAGGGGGAGGGAAAAAGATTTAAATTTTTTCTGACTTTGTCCCAGACTTTTACTGAGGTTGGGTCTCAGGGATATGACCTTTACCAGTGTTCCTGTCCCTTTTTCCAGGATATAGTGTTTTTTCTATCCACTGCTTTCTTCCCTGAGTGCAGTATCCCCAATATATTTCCTTGAAGAACTCTTTTCTATTGTCTATTTTGTTACTCTAGATGAAATAAATTTAGAACAAGTTGGAGTGAGCAAGATGCCTTTCTATTGCCTGGGATAAAGTCTCAGAATTCCCCTCCATCAGATTCTTTCTCCCTAGAGACTAGACCTTTGTTAGGAAGTAAGTCCTTTTTTTAATTATTCTTTTACATATAGTATAATACCCAGGGCTCATCCTGTCAAGTGCCTCCCTCAGTGCCCGTCACCCAGTCACCCCATCACCCTGCCCACCTCCCTTTCCACTACCCCCTGTTAATTTCTCAGAGTTAGGAGTCTTGCATGTTCTGTGACTCTCTCTGATATTTCCCACTCATTTTCTCTCCTTTCCCCTTTAATCCCTTTTACTATTTTTTATATTCCCCGTACGAGTGAAACCATATTATGATTGTCCTTCTCCGAGGAAGTAAGTCTTGAAGTCTCACCATTGCCACTAGCTAGATACTGACTGTGAGAGCCTAATGGTTTTCATATATTCACTGTCAAATTGAAGCTTTTTCTCAAAATACAGTCATCCTAGATTTTCTATTCATAATTAATATATATAATAGAAATTTTGATTGTAAGCAATTTTTATGTGTTTGAGCCTATCCTCATTAAGCTTTTGATTTAAGATGTTTAGCTATGAAGATAGAAAAACATATATTTGTTGGAATGCATGGCACTGAAGTTTACTGCTCTTATTCTCTTTATAAAAGGTACTTCAGCAGAAAAATGGAGTAATTTTTTAAAATATGAAAATATGGCATGCAAGAATATTTATGCCAACTCAGGAATTTAATAATAAAAATTCTAGGGTGACATCTGTGTAGCCTGTTTAGCAAGAAATGAGTTCACATTGTAGAAGGAAGAATAAGGTCAAGTGACAAGATATAATAAGTGAGGTACACACTCATTTACTATATGTATCATTTTATTTTGTGGCATTTGTTTTCTGAAACATATGTAAGATGATCTGTTGAGGACATGTATGTTTTTACATTTTTCTTAAGATATCTTTGCATGTAAATCAGGTCATCACTTTCTGACTTGGAAGCTAGTGAGCCTATCTATGTGAATTAATTGCTAAATCAAAAGTGAACAAACAAAAAGGAACCTAGGTGGTAACTGAAGTCAAAGTAGTGAGCAAGGCAATAAGCAACTCGCATGAAAGTATTCTGACACTGATACTTTGTCACCAAGAGTGTTGCCTGGCCACATACTGTGTCCTCAAATGGCAGGCTTTCTGAGAAGCCCCTGTGCGTTCCAGGGGCTGTAGGCTGGTATCAGTTGCCAACATTCTTCAGCTGGCTTAAATCGCCATTAGTGGCACTGATCACCTGTCAACAGAGCTCTTCTGTCTGCCACATCTCTAGCCTGCTCCTCTCATGGATGGTGGTCTGAACAGGCAGTTCCTCACCTGGCCCTCTGTGATGTTCCACAAAGCTTGGGGTATGCCTGCGGGCTGCCAGCACAATTAGGTCTTGATGTTCCAAGAAAGGGGTCATTAGTTTGGCCCTGCAAGGGTGCCGTCTTTCTTGAAGAACTCAGTGTGCTCTGGGCATTTCTGCTTCTTCACTTAGTACAACATACTGTGTCTGAATGATAGTTTAGGTGCAGCAGCATGCCCAAGTGAACAACTTCCCCAAATCTGGCAAGCACACAGTGGTGAAATGTGGTGCAATTATGGCCAGTGACGTTAAGCAGAATATTTTTGGTGAGCTATCTTGTAAGATACTTCAAAGTGGTGGGGCAAGGATGCAAGTGGCATGTACCCATTTGCTTTTTCCTGGACACTACTCCCTTCTGTTTGAAGCATGCTCATAATGCTGGAGGTGATGCAGCCATCTTATAACTATGGGCCAAAAGCACAAGCTAGGAATGTGTGAAAAGAAGGAAAGATGTTGCCTGGTGCTTGATGTCACTGTGAAGCTCTTAACATTCCCTGACATTATATCATATGAGAAGAATAAAACCCTAATTTGTATAAGACACATTTTCACATGTTTTCGTGTTTCACATTTCTTCCTAATAGGTCATATCAGAATATGTGGGTAATTAGAAGGAAGCTTGTAGCACTAAATGCTTATGATTAAAGAGAAGAAAGATCTCAATAATCTAAGACCTTATCTCAAAACTAGAGAAAGAAGAGCAAAATCAACCCAAAGGAAGCAATAAGGGCAGCAGCAGGAGAAAAATAAAATTGAAAACAGAAAACAATAGAAAGAAGGAATTAAACAAACAGCTGATTCTCTTAAAAAAAAACTATAAAATCGCTAAATCAAATTTCAAAATTGATAAAGATAAAAAGAAACAATTCAGAAACCATCAGTATCCACAATGAAACAATGGATATCATTAAGATCCTACAGCCTTTTAAAAAGATAAGGAGGAAAAACTATAAGAAATATTTCACTCAAAAATTTTACAACTTAGAAGAAATTGGCCAATTCTTCAAAAACCAAAAATGATTTAAACTCAATCTTGATGAAATAGACAATCTGAATAGTTCTGTAACCATTAAAGAAATTGAATTTGTAATTCAAAAGCTTTGAAACAGAAATCTCCAGGCCAAAATGGTTTCATGGGAGAATTCTACCCAGTAGAGGTTTCCCCCACTATCCATAGAGCATTTCTATGAAATCTTTTGTAAGCCAAAATGGCATAAAGCAAAGAAGCAATTACCATTAATCTATATGGAAATTTTGTTGAATATTTTCAGACCCCAAAATAATCTTTCTTTAGGCTTTCTGATAACTTGGGACATAGCTTGCTAATGGATGCACAAACACTGAACTGAGTGCCATTGTTACTGCAAAACAAACACTGAACTGGATTTTCTTTTCACCTTCTTTGTAAAAGCAAAGATCCTCTTCAGATTTGTTTCAGTTAGCAAAAACAAGTACTAATGTAGGTCTCTCATAAAAGCAAAGTGATGTAACCCAAACTTTCAAAAAGTGAGGGATTCTTGTACATACAAAGACTGAATGCCCATACCACACAACTTCCCTCAGAAAGTAGAAGAGGAAGAAATGCTTCCTAACTCATTTTGTGACGTCAGCATTACCCTAATAGTAAAACTAGATGAAGACATTATGAAAAATGAAAACCACAGACCAGATGCCCTCAGGAACTTTCATGTAAATATCTCAGTAAAATATTCACAAATAGAATCCAGCAATGTATGAAACATTATACACCAGGACCAAAAGTAATTTATTTCAGGTATGCAAGACTGGCTAATACTCAAAAAATCAATCAATGTGGGGCACCTGGGTGACTCAGTTAGTTGAGTGAACCACTGTTGATTTTGGCTCAGTTCATGATCTCAGGGTCATGTGATCAAGCCCCATGAGGAACTCCCAGCTCAGCACGCAGTCTGCTTGAGATTCTCTCTCCCTTTCCTTCTTCTCTCCCCACATCTCACTCACTCACTCACTCACTCACTCAATAAATAAATAAACAAACAAATCTTTAGGGGTGCCTGGGTGGCTCAGTTGGTTAAACATCTGCCTCTGGCTCAAGTGTTGATTCCAGAGTCCCAGGATCAAGCCCCACATTGGGTTCCCCACTCAGTGGGGAGTGTGCTTGTCCCTCTACCTCTCCTCCCTCCTCATGCTCTCTATCTTCCTCCTCTGAATTCTTTTGTGTCTCATCTTTTATCCTGCAACACAGCTGAACTCGCTAGTCAGTTCAGATTTCTACTTGAATGTGTGACTCTTGAATTGCAATTCTAACTGCCCAAATAAACATCTGTTCACTAAATTACATTTCTATATATTAGGAATATACTTATGGAAATTGGAGTTATAAAGCAGCACAAATCACCCACAAAGTAAATGAAATACTTAGATACACATTTAACAAAACATATTTAGAATCTGAATACTGAAAATTTAAAAATTCTGATGGAAGCATAGAAGACCTAAACATATAGTGAGTCAGACTGTGTTTGTGGATTGGAAGACTTAACATTGATCTATAGGTTTAATGAAATTCTTAACTAATTTCTGAAAGATCTTTCTAGACATGGACAAGCTTATTATAAAATTGATATATAAGAACATTAGCCCTGGGCACCTGGGTGGCTCAGTGGTTGAGTGTCTGCCTTTGGCTCAGGTCTTGATCCCGGGGTCCTGGGGTTGTGTCCCACATCAGGCTCCCTGTGGGGAGCCTGCTTCTCCCTCTGCCTATGTCTCTGCCTCTCTCACATCTGTGTCTCTCATGAATAAATAAATAAAATCTTTAAAAAAAAAAAACAAAGAACATCAGCCCTAGAGTAATTAAAACCATCTTGACAGAGAATGAAGTGGCTATCAAGGCTTAGGTACAGCTGTGTGGTATTAGTGGAGGGATAAATGCCTAGTAGACCAAATTACAGAACTTGGAAATAGATCATACAAATATGCTCAACTGACTTTTGGCAAGGCCAAAGTAAACTAAAAGTGGGACTCTTGTGATGATGGAACTGTGTATCTTGAGTGGTAGGTAAGCAAACCTACATGTGATACAGTTGTACGGAACTGTATGCACACACCTCATCAAGACACACACATGCACACACAAATAATTACAAACAAAACTGGGGAATCAGAATAAGATTGGTGGAATATATCAATGCCAACATCCTCGTTGTTGATATTGCATCCTGTTGATAGGTTGGCAAGCTATGACTATTAGGGGACACAAAATAAAAGGTATATAGGACTGCTCTAAATTATTTCTTTTTTAAATGTTTAATTTTTTTTCTAAATTATATCTTACAAGTACATGTGAATCTACAATTATTTAAATTTAGAAAGTATTGACAAATGGAATTGGGCAATACACAAAAAGAATTAAAGTCGTGACCAGGTGGGATTTGTTGCAGAAAGAAAGGTGGTTAAATATTTGAAAATTATCAATGTCACCTAGCAAATTAACAGACTAACTGAGAAAAATATGATCCAACCAGTTGATGTATAAATAACATTTGAATAAGTTTCAAATGCATTCATAATAGAAACTCTTAGAAAACTAAGAATGTAGGGAAACTTTCTCAACTTGATAAAAAAAATCTACGAAATACTTATAGCTAATGTCATATTAATGTAAGAGAATGAATACCCACCTCTAAGATCACAGAAGTACAAGGATATTCACTCTAACCTCTCTTATTTAATGTATTCTGAAAATTCTACTCCACGTAATAAGACAAGAAAAGGAAATAAATAGACTTTGGAAAGGAAGAAAATAAAATTCTCCCCATTTACAGTTGATGTGACAGTTTATGTAGAAAGGATCAAGGATCTACAAAAAAAAATCTTCTAGAACTAATAACTGAGTTGAACAGAGTGTTTGGTATCAAAAATCAACACATAAAAATGAATTGTCCTCTGTACACTAGTGAGGATATGTGCATATTGGAATTAAAAGTATAAAATTACTAAAATCACTCATAATATACTTAGATATAAATTGAAAAATATTTTAAGCCTTGTATTCTAAAAACTTCAAGTGATGAAAGAAATTTAAAAACACTTAAATGAAATGGTGTAGGAGTATATGGATGTATTAGAAGACTCAAGATAACAAAGAAGTCATTTCTCCCCCACTAATACACAGTTTTAACTCAATTGCTGTCAGAATCTCAAGTAAGATCTTTTGTAGATATACATAAGACTATTCTACAATTTTTATTGAAAGGCAAAGGAACTGGTATAGATAAAAAAAAGGTTAAAAAGAATAAAGCAGGAAGAATCACTGCACTATTTCAAGACATTATATAGCTATAATAATCAAGAGTGTGTTGTTTTGGCAGAGGAATAGACACATAATCAATGGAATATAATACAAAGTCAAGTATGGGCAACTAATTTTTGACAGATATGCCAAGGCAATTCAATGGAGGAAGGATAGTATTTTCAATAAATTGTTACTGCAAAAATTGAATATCCACAGTAAAAAAAACATTCATCTCAAACTGAACTCCATAACTTATACAAAAATTAACCAAAGTGGATTTGGCAATCATTCAGATGGAGCAGAGGATACTCTACTGGAAGTCAAAAGCTAATTGGTCTAAAATATCTTTATGTACCATTCTGCTATCACTGGTGTGTATTTGTAGTACTGGTGTATATTTATAGAGGAGAAGTAATTGGCCCCATCTAGGGTTAAGGAGAAAAATTTCCTTTGGGAGTTGTTACTTCCCATCAGACCCTACACTTCCTCAGGATTATAATTCATTTCACGAAGCCTCAGTTTCCTTTAATAATTTCTAGAACAGAGTATTTTGTCATGCACACTCAGTGGTGCAAGTTAATGGTTTGGTGATCTGGATGGCATGGCATTCTCCCATCTCTGGTTCGTCACCCATGATAGGCAAGTAAAGGTGACTATTTATACTCCTAGCTGGGCAAACTGCTCTGGATTCCTTGGGACACAGAGCTTCCTCTCTGCCAGAAGCCATGAATCTCCTGATGTTGACTTTCATTATATGTGGGTCCCTAAATCTGGTGACCAAAGGTAATGGGACCCTAAAATGTAGAGATAATGGAACTAGGATGAAGTACTGACCTTGAGCTTTCAGGTGTCTTGACAGGAAAAGAGGGACAGGAAAAGCCTTGGGCCAATAAAAAGGCGAGAAATGCTCTCATGGCAACTCCACGTCCCCAACACTCTTAAGACTCTTTTGGAGGCACCTATCATGCTGGGGTATCTTCTGAGACATTTCTCCAAAGGCAAGAATTTCCTCAACCCTCTGAGCAGCGCTTTCTGTCTCTCACTAACCAGTGTTAACCAGTGAAATAGTAAGCTCCTGGTATTAGATCAACAAGAATGAGCTTATTCCTGATTTTTAGTAATGCTACTTTGAGAAATTATCTACTTTTTATTGAAAAATAGTACTTGTAATTGATACAAAGTATCAAACGCTTGATAGGTTTACATGAGTTTAAGGGAAAATACTCTCTTAACCCTAGAATAACATTTCTTCAATTTTCCTTTCAGAATCCCTCAATCAATCATACCAATTACTTGTAGGATACTACACACACACACACACACACATATATATATACATTAGATTTTTTAAAACTCAACGTAAATGAACCATGTGGATTCTTCTCTAAGATACTACCTGTCTTAGAGATTTCTTATCAATATAGAAATTTACTTATTATTATTAAAAGATGCATAGAACTTATAGAGGATAGGTGAATTTGATTATGAACTATTTGCCAACATTTTGAAAGGTTTTTAAATAATAAAGAAATAAACAAAGAGTTTTGTTCTGTTCCTCTTCCTCAAATTCCTTGGATACCACGTAAATAAAAATGTGTAGCCTACTTTAAATTTTCTATTATGTTATTAGTATTTTCCCATATATTAAATATTTTCCAACAACTGAATTTTCAATAATTACATAAAATTTCAATGAATGGATGCTCTGCAAATTATTCAATTTGATAATTGGACATTTATGTCATTATTTTTGCTAAGTGCATTTATGTTATACACATGAGTTATATTCTATATAACTGTTCTTAGGTATAAATCAATTTTTTTACATGAAAGATAGTATTTAAAGATATCATTGTTTCTATATCATTCAGTATAAAGAAGTCAAACTTCAGATATGTATTTATTGTGTATTTTTAATTTTTCTACAAATTGCGTAGCTATGACTATTTTTTCCTTTTTTGGGGGTAGTTTTTTTGGGGGGGTAGTTTTTATTCCTGTTGATTTGTAGATTTTCCCTTATAGGTTCTATTTTGAAATATAACTCTTTAATGTATTTGGGTTTATTCTGTATTTTCGAATGAGACACCATCTGGTGGTTTTGTAAAGTAACTTTTGCCAACCCAAGCTATCCATCAATGTCAATAGCTATATTTAAGTTGATGGTTTCTGATTCTGCATCTGGTATGTATTAGAGAGATGGATAATGTTTTGGCAAATGGCTTATGTGTCTGAAATAATACAGTTGTTATTCATATTTTTTAGGTTCATGATTTTGAGATATTAGTGATGGAGGGCACACGTTTTAACAGCATAATTCCAGACTGGAGAGCTTTGAAAAAAATGACTGCTATCATTCGAAACAAAAATACATTCAATTATAGATTATTCCCAATTGCCATCATTGCATTGCTTGAGCCACATTCTTAAAATTCTCTTTCATATTTTTTTTTAATTTTTATTTATTTATGATAGTCACACACAGAGAGAGAGAGAGGCAGAGACACAGGGAGAGGGAGAAGCAGGCTCCATGCACCGGGAGCCCGATGTGGGATTCGATCCCGGGTCTCCAGGATCGCGCCCCGGGCCAAAGGCAGGCGCCAAACCGCTGCGCCACCCAGGGATCCCCTCTTTCATATTTTTAGCGGTGACATCTATATCTATCAAGAAATCTCCTTCAAATTATGTCCAGAGTCAACTGATCTCACCACCTCCACTCCTACCACTCTGATTCAAGTCACTACCATTTGTCACCTCCTACTGCTATAGGCTCCTCACAGTGATCTGTCCTTCTACACTTGCCTCCTGCAATCTGCCATCAAGACAGCAGACAGCATGATTCACTCCCTCTGGAAGTCAGATTATGTACCTCTTCTGCTCAGACTCTGCAATGGCTCCCTCTTCACTCATAACAATAACCAGGGTCCCAAGAGCAGCACACCTGCTCTCCATGATCTGTCCCTTATGACCTCTCTCACCTCATCTTCTCCTATTCTAGTCTTTGCTCATCTCAGTAGAGCCACATTGGTTTTGATGCTCTTCCTCAAGCATGCCTGGCTTGCTTAACCCAGCGTTCTGTTTCCTCTGCTTAGACTGCACTTGCCCCAGGTACTAGTGTGGTTAATTCCTATACTCTTTTAAGTCATTGTTTAATTGTCACCTTCTTTCAAGCCCTATGATAACTGCTGTTTAAGAAGGTGCAATCTAGGGGTGTCTGGGCAGCACAGTCAGTTAAGCATCTAATTATTGGTTTTGGCTCAGATCATGATCTCAGGGTCATGAGATCAAGACCTGCCTTGGGTTCTGCACTCAGTAGAGTCTGCTTGAGATTCTCCCTCTCCCTCTGCCCCTCCTGCCTATATTCTCTCTCTCTCTCTTAAGTAAGTAAGTAAGTAAGTAAGTAAGTAAGTAAGTAAGTAAGTAAGTAAATCTTTAACCAAGAAAGAAAAGAAAGAAGAAGGGAGGGAGGGAAGGAAAGAAGGAAAGAAAGAAAGAAACTGCAATCTGCCCACATGACACTCCAAATAGATTCTCTCTCTTTTTATTTTTTTTTATTTTTTTATTTTTTTTTATTTTATTTTATTATTATTTTTTTTTTTTTTAGATTCTCTCTTATTTCTGCAAACCACTTATCACCTTCTCACATATAAGACAATTTACTTGTTTTTCATTGTCTGTCTTACCCTGGTGGAAAGTAAGATCCATGTGACTTTGTCTGCTTAGTTCACAAATGTACTTTAAGGGCCTAGAATGAAGTCTGTACCATAGTTAGGGGCGCAAACTTTGTTGAATGAGGAGCTGCCAAGAACAGATATTCTGGAGGAAAAGAAAAATTGAGAAATAATCTTTGTAGAAGTAAGGAAGGAAGAAGTGGTATCTTGAATGAAAAAAGTGGAATGTCTACATTTGAAACTTACAGAAAATTCTAACATGAGCAAAGTAAATTTAAGCCAGTAAATAGTAAGAGAATCAATCATTAAAGAAGTGGAATAAACTTCTTGGCCCAGGGGAGGCAATAGAAGACAAATTATTGTGAGCTTTATATATGTCAACCCATGAAAGGTGCTTTTTTATACATTATCAAATTAAATCCAGAAAAGATTGTTTTGAGAATTACTTCCCCTTTCTAATATATACCAGGCTACCCCCTAATATAGAACCTTTGCTCTAGCTGCATTCTCTGCTTAGAATACACTAGCCTTTTACTTTGCAGGCAATTTTCTGAGAAAGATGATCATGTTTGCTTTCTTGATAAATGATCATACAATGGAGCAAGCTAGTTTCATTTTACATTCATATCTATATCCTACAAATGAATTATCACATTGCTTAGAAATCCTACTGTATTTCTTTTGTGAGCTCATCTTTCCTCTTTCCTAGACAGCTATTTGGTACTGACCTTTCTTTCTCTTTAATTCTCCTGCTCTGCTTCTCTATGTGCTTCTCCCTCCCAGCCTATGACTTTATCCCACATGTCAAGATTTTAAAAATTCAAAGAGTCACATGAAAAGATGCCTCACATCACCAATCATCAGGGAAATGCAAATCAAAACCATAATATCACCTTACACCTGTCAGAATGGCTAAAATTAAAAAGACAAATAAGCCTTGGTGAGGATGTGGAGAAAAAGGAACCCTTGTGCACTGTTGATAGGAATGTATATTAGGCAGAAACTTGGAAAACAGTATGGAGGTTCCTCAAAAGATTAAAAATAGAAACACCATATGCTTTAATAATTCTACTTCTGAGTATTTACCCAAAGAAAATGAAAACACTAATATGAAAAGATATATGCACCCCATGTTTATTGTAGCATTCTTCACAATAGCCAAGATATGGAAGCAACCCAAGTGTCCAATAATAGACAAATAGATAAGAAAGATGTGATACGTATACGTTATATATATATTATATATATATATAATATTATGCAGCCATTAAAAAGGACAAGATTATGCCATTCACAACAACATAGATGAGAGGGTATTTTGCTAAGTGAAATAAGTCAGACTGAGAAACACAAGTACTATATTACTTCACTCATATGTGGAATCTAAAAAAAATGAATAAACAAATAGCAAAAAATTAAAATAGAACTTTTTCTTTTTACTATGATCAACATTCATACCAATATGCCTTTGCATTCATCTTCTCCTTCCCTCTTGACATAACTAAGGATGTGTGCCTTCTGTGTTTCAATCTGCCCAATGTGATTTGGATCCTTGACAACTGTGAAGGACTATGCCCCTCCATTGTCTCATTTCCCTATTCTACATTAATTTTTCCCTTTCTACTGGTTTCTAAAGTGCCTTCAAACATGCTCTGTTATTTCCCATTCTTCAAAACATGCCTGAAAAATGCTCACTTGGCTTTGTATTATCCTCCAAGAATCTTTCTATTTCTCTGCTCTTCCTTACACTAAACTTTGTAAGAGTTTTGTCTCCAGGTGCTACTTTGACTTTTCTCATTCACATTTCACCAACTTCACTTTTGTTACTTTTTTCCCTACCACTGTGAAACTTCTCCTCTCATGTTTACCAGTGACAATCATCATATTAAACACAGTGGACACTTCTGCCCTTATCTTACTCAACTGTTCAGCAGTATTTGCCTACAAATGTCCACTCACTGCCTTAAGAAACACCTTTCCTCTCTTGCATAATCTAGTCATATCTGATGCAACTTTCCTTGGACCCTTTTGGCATTTACATTTTCATGCACATGAGCCTGTAATTGGCAGTTATCCTCAAAGCATGGTTGATTGTATGTGAAATACCCCTGTACAGAGCAATTCAGAAACAAGAAGGAATTATGAGCTCACTCTGAGCTCATTTCATTCATGATCATCTATCAACTATTGCCTGGGTAGGTGGCAGATAAATACTGTAGCTCCTTTCATTCTCAAGGATAATTCTGAGGCTTGTTTCATACACTGGCTGCCAGAGTTTCCCACAGGATTATGCTCTAGTCAACCACAGTGGTAACTAATTGCTTAACTCACCTTTTTGGCTCTCTCTTTTTAAACTTCAAGTTTTTATTTAAATTCCAGTTAGTTATCAAATATTGTAAGGTTGGTTTCAGGCACAGAATTTAGTGATCCATCACTTACATATAACACCCAGTGCTAATCACAAGGGCCCTCCTTAATATCCATCATCAATTTAGCCCTTCCCCTGCCCACCGCCCTCCATCAACTCTCAGTTTGTTCTTTATACTTAAGAGTATCTTATGGTTTGCCTCCCACTTTCTCTCCCTTTTCCCCCCATTCCTTTATGTTCATCTGTTTTGTTTCTTGATTTCCACATATGAGTGAAACTGTATGCTATTTGTCTTTCTCTGACTGACTTATTTCACTTAACATAATACATTCTAGCTCCATCCAGGTTGCTGCAACAGGCAAGATTTCATTCTTTTTGATGACTGAGTAATATTTCATTGTATATAGATAAATCTCAACTTCTTTATCCATTCATCAGTTGGTGGACGTTTGGCTCTTTGGCTATTGTTGACAATGTTGCTATAAACATTGGGGTACATGTGCTCCTTCAAATCAGTATTTTTGTATCTATCTTTTGGGTAAATATCTAGTAGTACAATTGCTGTGTCATAAGATAGTTTTATTTTTAGCTTTTTGAGGAGCTTCCCTAATGTTTTCCAGAGTGACTCTACCAGTTTGCATTCCCACCAACAGTGTAACAGGGTTCCCTCTTCTCCACATCCTTACCAACATTTGTTGTTTCCTGAGTCATTAATTTTACCCATTTTGACCATGTGAGTTGGTATCTCATTGTGGTTTTGATTTGTATTTTGCTGATGCTGAGTGATGCTGAGCATTTTTTCCATGTGTCTGTTGGCCATTTGTATGTCTTCTGTATGTCTTCTGGATTTTTTGGTTTTGGGGTGTTGAATTCTTTATAGATTTTGGATACTAGCTCTTGATCTGATAAGACATTTGCAAATATCTTCTCCCATTCAGTAGTTTTGGTGACTGTTTCTTTTGCTAAGTAAAGGCTTTTTATCTTGATAAAGTCCCAATAGTTCATTTTTGCTTTTGTTTCTCTTGCCTCTGGAGATGTGTCTAGCAAGAAGTTGCTCCAGCTGAGGTCAAAGAGGTTGCTGCTGTGTTCTCTCTAGCATTTTGATGGATTCCTGTCTCACATTTAGATCTTTCATCCATTTTGAGTTTAGTTTTGTGTATGGTGTAAAACAGTGGTCAAGTTTCCTTCTTCCACATGTGGACGTCCAATTTTCCCAACAACATTTGTTGAAGAGACTGTCTTTTCTCTACTGGATATTCCTTCTTGCTTTGTTGAAGATTAGTTGGCCATAGAGTTGAGGGTCCATTTCTGGGCTTTCTCTTCTGTTCCATTGATCTATGTATCTGTTTTTGTGCCAGTACCATACTTTCTTGGTGATAGCAGCTTTGTAATATAGTTTAAAGTACTGAACTGTGATGTCTACAGCTTTGCTTTGCTTTTTCAACATTACTTTGACTATTCGGGGTCTTTTCTGGTTCCATACAAATTTTAGGATTGTTTGTTTCACCTCTATGAAAAATGCTGATGGCATTTTGATAGGCATTGCATTAGATTGTTTTGGGTAGTGTAGATTGTTTTGGGTAGTATAGACATTTTCACAATATTTGTTCTTCTAATCCATGAGCATGGAAAGATTTTCCATTTCTTTGCATCTTCCTCAATTCCTTGCTTAAGTGTTCTATAGTTTTCAGAGTACAGATACCTTACCTCTTAGTTTAGGTTTATTCCTAAATACCTTATAATTTTTAAGGTGCAATTGAAATGGGATCTATTCCTTGGTTTCTTTTTCTTCTGCCTTATTATTAGTGTATAGAATTGCAACTGATTTCTCTGCATTGGTTTTATATCCTGCAGCTTTGCTGTATTCCTGTATTCTTCTAGTAATTTTTTGCTGGAGTCTGGGTTTACTACATGGAGTATCATGTTACCTGCAAAGAGTAAAAGTTTGACTCTTTTGCTAATTTGGATGCCTTTCCTTTCTTTTTGTTGTCTGATTGCTGAGGCAGGACTTCCAGTACTATGTTGAATAATGACATCCCTGTTTTGTTCATGACCTTATGGGAAGGTCTATCAGTTTTCCCCATTGATAATATTCACTGTGGGTTTTTCATATATGGCTTTTATGAAATTGAGGTATGTTCCCACTATCCCTACATGGTGGAGAGTTTTTATCAAGAAAGGATGCTGTATTTTGTCAAATGTTTTTTCTGCATCCATTGAGAGGATCATATGGTTCTTGTCCTTCTTTTATTAATGTGGTAAATCACATTGATTGATTTGTGGATGTTGAACCAACCTTGCAGCCCAGGAATAAATCTCACTTGGTCATGGTGAATAATCCTTTTAATGTACGGTTGGATCCTATTAGTATCTTGGTGAGAATTTTGCATCCATGTTCATCAGGGATATTGGTCTGTAATTTTCCTTTTTAGTGGGGTCTTTGTCTGGTTTGGGGATCAAGGTAATACTCTCTTCATAGAATGAGTTTGGAAGTTTTCCTTCCATTTCTTTTTTTTAAAACAATTTAAGAAGAATAGGTATTAGTTCTTCTTTAAATGTTTGGTAGAATTCTTCTGGGAAGCCATCCAACCCTGGACTCTTGTTTTTTGGGAGATTTTTGGTTACTGATTTAATTTCTTTGCTGGTTATGGGTCTGTTCAAATTTTCTATTTCTTCCTATTTCAGTTTTGGTAGTTTATACATTTCTAGAAATGCATTCATTTCTTCCAGATTGCCTAATTTGTTGGCATATAATTGCTCATGATATTCTGTTGTAAATGTTTGTATTTCTTCAGTGTTGGTTGTGATCTCTCCTCTTTCATTCATGATTTTATTTATGGATCCTTTCTCTTCTCTTTTTGATAAGTCTGGCTAGGGCTTTATCTAGCTTATTAATTCTTTTTTTTTTAAGATTTTATTTATTTATTTATTCATGAGAGACAGAGAGAGAGAGGCAGAGACACAGGCAGAGGGAGAAGCAGGCTCCATGTAGGGAGCCTGACGTGGGACTCGATCCTGGCTCTCCAGGATCAGGCCCTGGACCCAAGGCGGCACTAAACTGGGGAGCCACCTGGGCTGCCTTGTTCTTTTATTTCTAACAGTACGGGGTTCTCTAGTGTCTTCTATGCTTTTTTCAAGTCCAGATAGTATCCTTATAATTGTTGCTCTAAATTCTAGTTCAGACATCTTACTTATATCCATATTGATTACATAAATCCCCGGCATGAGTACCACCTGTTCTTTCTTTTTGTGGTGAATTTCCCTATCTTGTCATTAAGTCCAGAAAAGAACAGAAGAAAGAGAGAAAAGAGACTACAATACCACCAACAAAAGCAGAAAGAAAAAAAAAAACAAACAGAAGAAAACAAAAACAAAACAAAATAAGAAAAAAAAAACAAAAAACAAAAAATAAAACAAAACAAAATACTAGATCCTGGTTGTATTTTGGTATGCTTGTTAAAAGACACTAGATCCCAAAATAGTAAACAAAGAAAAACTCATATATATACAAAATAAAGTAAAATAAAATACAATGAACAGAAACCAAAAATAAATATAACATCTATATAAAATAAAACTTAAAAAAGAATTTTAAAAAGCATTGAAAAATAAGACAATATCTGAAAAATCCCCTGAAAGAATAGAGTGAAGAGAAAAGAAAAAAACACGAATGCTATATAGTATTTTCCCCAAGAGCTGAAGCCTTGCAGTTCTCTATCTATGATCAATAAACTTGGCACTAGCCAGTTGTTCCTGCAGTCTTTTTGAGGAGGGGCCTGACACACTGATTCTCAGGTGCCTTTGCACTTATGGAAATGTGCCTCCCTTGCCAGGGAGCCGGGCTCAGAGTAAGCAGCTCCAGATTGCACTAGGTGGCACTGTTTTGCTCCCTGAAGGCTTTCAACACTGATGGCAGGTGATGACTGTGCAACTCCCCACTCTCTAGCCCCAGAGCTGAAAGCTTGCATCCTCCACTCCAGTGAGCCCTCACAGAACAGCAGTCAATTACTTTTGTCTCCCTCTTTTCCCTCCAAACTCTGTGTTCACCCAGCCTGTGACAGAGTGTTTTTATTCAGGCACATGACTGAGTTTCAAGTCTCCAAATTTTTTGGACTCCTGTGGTGTGGACCCATGCTCTTCCTGGGGCAGAGGGGGCAGGGAGAGGGAAGGGAAGGGATCTCACAGTCTCACAGAGCTTCTAGCTTTTGCTGGGCCCCTGCCAGGAGAGCAGTCCCATGACCATATAGCAGCTCACAGTTTAGGGCCACATGGAGCAGAAAGCTGGCGCCTAGACTCGCTGTTTTCAGCCAACTTCCCTACCAGGTGCCTCAGAACTGCCATATTCAGGCACAGCCATTTTTAAGTGACCCCAGGGATCCTGAGACCATGCTGTCCCACCTGGGATTCCTCCCTGCTTTGCCACCTCAGCACCTTTAAGCCAAGGACATCACCCTTGAGTTCAAAAAGTTCTGATTTTGCATTATGCTGCTTAAAATACTTTGCAGGAGCCTCCCGTCGCCCTATCTTCTGATACATGGCCTCAGATTCACCTCTCTGAATCTCTTACCTTCCAGAAGTGATCACTTTTACATTTATAAAATTGCGTTTCTTTTCTCAGATCTCGGATTTCACAGGTGTTCAAAATTATTTGCTAACTACTAGCTGAATTCCAAGGAGCAGATGAACTTAGGGTCCCCTACTCCTCTGCCATCGTAACTCTCCCACCGAGCATATTTTTTTAAATTTCAGCCTGACAATTTTTTAGTTCCTTTATCTCTGCAGTAAGGGATTTTCTAGTGTCTTCTATACAATTCTCTAGCCCAGCTAGTATCCTTAAGATTGTTTAAAAATCTGATTCAGGCAAATTGGATCTGTTTTTATTAGATCCTTGGCCGTGACCTCTTCTTGTTCTTTCTTTTGGAGTGAATTCCTCCATCTAGCATTTTCTCAAGGTCACTGTCCTTTTGTGTGTTAGGAAAGCCTGTTGCATTTCTTGCTCCTGAGAGTAATGGCTGTATTAAGAAGAGGTCCTAGGGACGCCTGGGTGGCTGAGTGGTTGAGCATCTGCCTTCTGCTCAGGGTGTGATCCTGGGGTCCTGGGATCAAGTCCCCTATCAGGCTCCCTGCAGGGAGCCTGATTATCCCTCTGCCTGTGTCTCTGCCTCTGTCTGTGTGTCTCTCATCAATAAACAAACATTTTTAAAAATCTTCAAATAAAGAAGTCCCCTGTCCAGGGGCTTCAGGAATGTTCTGAGTGTGCACACTGCTATTGGGTTTTGCCTGCTTCTTCCCTCAGGTTAGTCCTCTGTGGAGTTTCTCACCGCCTGCAGTGGGGAGCCTTTGGACCTTGTCCACTGTGTGGCAAGTTTTTAGCTAGGTGTGTCTAGCTAGGCTAGCTCCTGTTTCCCCTAGAGCTGAAGATTTGCAGCACTCTATGATCAGTAGACTTGGTGTGCGCCAGGGGTTTGTGCTGATCTGGGGGCAAGCTTGCTGCGTTGCTTCTCAGACCCACTTGCCCTAGTACAGATGTACCTGCAGGGCACGCAGATGTGGGGCTTGGTGTAAGTGGCTCCAGTCTCCACTGAGGGACACTGTGTCGCTCACTGAAGTCAGTCTGCGCTGATGGACTAGAGGAAAAATGGCATGGGCCTGCTCTCTCATCCCTGGAGAGGGGAGTTTGTTCCTGCCACTGTTCAGGAAGGCCTCAGGAAAGAGTGAGTCATCTCCCCTCTGGCGTCCCAGGCTTCCACCAAGACCTCGCCTTCACCCTGTCTGTGTCCCTATCTGGTGGCACAGTGCTCCAGTGTTTTATCTCAGGTGCGCAGCTGGGTTTCAGAACTCCAGATCTCAGGGATCCGGTGTGGTGTGGACCTATGCGGATCCTCTAGGGGAGGGTCTTGCTGCACGTGGCTGGTGCCCGTCGCTCTACTACACAGGGGCTCGGGTTTGTGGTACCTTCAGCAGGTGCTTCTGTTGCTGTGCTAATTAAGAGGGCTGCTCCGTAGCGCCCGCCTTCTCCTTCCTCCCCAGAGAGGCAGTGCCACCTCTCCCAAATGCACTCCAAGGAGGGAAACGGTCTCTCCAGTGCCATCCAGAGGTTCCTAAAACCACGCTGTCCGCTGCCGGCCTCTGCCCTCCTTTCCCACCAGAGCACCCCTAAGCCTGGCAGGCACGACCCTCTGCAATGGCACGGATTTCTAAAACTTCAGACTTTGAGCTCCACTGCTTTGAAAAACTTATGATAATCAGCCCCTCTCCTTTTCCCAGTCAATGGTTTGGGAGAAGCATTTTTCTCGTGCAATCCCCTCTGCACTGCTTTCTTTTTTTTCTCTCCCCCTGTTTCTCTCTCCTCTCTCCACGCAGGGCTTCCTCCCCTTTGGAACAACCACAGATCTTTTCTCCCTCAATCAACTCTCCTACCTTCCTCAAAGTGGCTGTTTCTCTCCCTCTAGATGTGCGGTTTGTTCTCTCAGTCCTCAGATCGATTTCTTGGGTGTTCAGAATGATTTGGTATTCATCTAGTTGTCTTCCTGGGATGAGGCAAGCGTAGAGTCCCCCTACTACTCCACCATTTTAACTCCTCCTAGCTCTTTTTGTACTTTCTAACTTCCCTAACTATCCCATTTCCAAACTGATTTTGGAGGGAGGAAAATGTCTCTCCATTCACTTATTATACTCAAAATATTCCCCAAGGTCTGCTTTGGGAGAAACTAATCTAGTTCTCCAGTGTCCCATTCTCCTGTTTTGTTCTGACTTACATGGTTGTTCCTTTTGTGCCTTTTTGTTCTATTTGAGCTCTCAATATTGACACTCACCCGAATCTTGGCCCTCTTTTATCCCATGTTATTCCAACTCATTATACTTTATCCATTACTGTAGTTTTAGATATCTGTGAGTGAAGATTCCAAAATTTACATCTAGAGTCCAAACTTGTCTACTGAGATCCTACAAGTATATTTCATTGCCTTCTTAACATCCTAGGTATATGATATGTTATATGCCCTGAAGCAAATATTTGAGCCTGCCTCTTTCTCTTCCTTCCAAATCTTATTTTTTTTTTAAGATTTTATTTATTTATTCACGAAAAACAGAGTGAGAGGCAGAGAAAGAAGCAGTTTCCTTGCAGGGAGCCTGATGCAGGACTCGATCCCGGAACCCCGGGATCATGCCCTGAGTCAAAGACAGCCGCTCAACCGCTGAGCCACCCAAACGTCCCCAAATCTTGTTCTTTTCTCAGTTTATTATTCTGTGAAGTGAGCACCACTAATCTCAACAGAACTGTAGTAATGCACTTTGATTTCTTTATCTTCTGATCTTATACCCAATGGATGGCTTAAATCTGTCCTCTTCTTTCCACAGGTCTTGAAGCCCCAGTTCTAGTCCCATTATGTCAAGCCAAGGCTTCTAACATGCCTTCCTGATTCTATTCTTTCTTTTCCCTAATCTAATTTCCAAATAAAATCCAAACTAACCATTTAAATCATGAATTAGGTCACACTCTGTTTTGAAATAAAAATGCTTAAAAATGGCCTAACTTGACTGGGGGGTAGCATTGCCACTTCAAGCTCATTTCATCTCTTTCTCCTTTGCTCTTTGCACATTATACTTCAGACTCATCAGCCTTCTCTAGATATCTTCTCCAAATACACAATGCAGTTTCTCAGCAGTGGGACTGAGCATTCACTGGTCTTTCCATGAAACAATCTCTGCCTCCTGTGTACCTAGCTAGCTCCTTCCATCCTTCTTGCCTTGGCTTAAATATCAGCTCTATGTTGGTCTCCCTCTCTATATATCTCTCTCTCTTCCTCCTGCTCTTCCCTTCTTCTGCTTTCCTTCTCTCTCCCCCGCCCCCCATTTCCTTGATGGCATATCACACAGTATTTAATATACAGTTTCAGTTTTCTTTCCTGTCTCCCAATAGCTTATAGTATTGATCATATTACTTTAGATGGGAGTAGTAATAGTTGTCAAAATTTTGAATTAATGCTTACCATATTGTTGCTAGAGTTAAAAACTTGATCTACTCATTTATTCCCTGCAGCTGGCTGGGAAACTGAAAGATGTTGGAAGGATAATATAGGACACTGCAGAAAACGATGCTTTCATGTTGAGAGGTACAAGCTTCTTTGTATGAACAAGCTAATATGCTGCATTCCTATAAAAGATGATCATGGATACACAAAAATGCCACCACGTCTTGAACCCATTAAAGAAGAGATAACTACTGATGTCAGTACTTGGGATTTTTTGTTGAATTCCCCTGTATCTTGGTTAAATGATGAGTTCACAGATGAATCAAGCAATACCAGAGAAAGAAGAAGAATTGAGACCTAACAAGTTTCTTCCTAAGCTTTGGCCCATCCTCTTGAGACCACTAACAGTACAACTAATTACCATTTCATCTGGGTATGAGACACTAGAAATAAGCACTGGGAATAATATCCAGGGAACTCATTCTATTGATGTTATTTCACCAGAGACAATTCTATTAGGAATTGGATGGCATGCATATGGACATAATTCTACTGCCAAGATATGCGCTAAGGTTTACCCTAGAAATGTGTAAAGGGCAGTGCATAGAAGCCACAAGGGTTCCCTTTATTGGGCTGATATTCCTTATTTGTCTTCCTGTGATGTATTAAAATATAGTGGTTTCAAGAGAACATTTGTGTGTCTGTGTATTTTTCCATCCATACCAAAAAAAAAAACCCAAAAACAAAAACAAAATTAAAACCACAGCTTGGAGCTGCTTTTATGGTTGAGACAAGGATTTTGACTTTATTAATGCCTGAACCACTACTATCATATACAGAGGAATCTATGAAGGTACAGAAAAAGTTCCAAATAAGTCCTCCCTTTACCACACTCACATTCCTCCCTCCCTTTTATTATAAGTTAAGAGTTGAAATCCCTATCTGTATCTTTAGGTCAACTTTTGTATAAGGCTTCAACTAGAAACTAACCCAATTATAGTTAGAAACCACCTCATTCTCCAAAATATCGACTTAATTAGATACAGATGATAGTTAGAAACTACCTCATTCTGCACAAATACTGATTTAACTAAATAGAGGTGAAAGTGGGACTTGCCTTGAGAGCATCATATGAAATTAAAAGCTGCATCACAAATTCTACTCATCTTTCCAATATTCTTTTCAATGAACAGTCCAATTTCCCACTATAGTGATCTCACATCATGCTTCTCCAGATCTTTATCTTGTCCACAAATGCTTATTGTATGTAGGGTTTCTAAACTTTGTGTGCCTACATACATATGAGGAATGATGCTTGTATGGTGACTGATGAGTCAGCAAGTTAATTCTTTGATATCACAGAGAAGCAGTTATTAACTACAAAGTTGATTAATTATTAATGTATTGAATTAAATCTGGGGTGCTACTGAAAGTCACAGTCTCAAGTGCCTAAATGTCTCAGAATCAAGAAGGCTTTTTCCTCTCTTTTTATTTTATCTAAGTCAACTTGCCAGTGACTATGACAGCAGTTTGAATATTGGATCACTGACTTTTCAAGGAATCTTTATTCCAATAAAGGTCTTCCCCCCGTTAGGCTGACAAATCATCTTAGTTTGGGACTGAGAGTTTCCACAGATCACCAGAATTAGTGCCAATATTAAGAAAGTCTTTAGCAAAGTGGAACAAATTGATCACCTTTTCTCTGCCTAAATTGCTCTTCTCTATTTCTTTGCATAGCTGACACCTCATCACACAGGTCATGTGTTGACTCTTCACAGAGGCATCCTTTCAGTATGAAGCCGTCCCTCGACCACCAGTCTGCCTCAGCCTAGACTACTCTTTTTCTATATCTTTGCTTCAAATATCACCTCCTTAGAAACAATTCTTGGCCACGAGACTGCTCCTCACTGTTCCGCACTATTTTCTTCTTATCACTTAAGCCACTTGAAATTATTTTGTATATTTCTTCATTGTCCTACTGAATTATTGAGTTATTTACTTATTTATGGACTGTCATTACAACCATAATGTCCATATAGTCCTAACACCTTGATCTTTTTCATGCCTGTGTCCCAAGGTGCTAGACCAGTGCCTAGCACATGGCAAATGCTCAATAAAAACTTGAGAATATATGGTTCATCAATCATCTCAATAGATATTAGAAGGTCACACAATATGATTGGTAGTCTTCAAACTGGGATACCAGCTACAAAAAGGTTTTCCAAGGTGTGCACATTGAGAATTTAAGGGAATCAATTTTTAGACCCTCAATTTCTGAATGTCTTATCATGCTCAGAGCGTTCTTAACAAGCTCTTCTTTTCACATCCACTTCCTCAATTTCTCTTCTCCTACTCTGAAAAGAAAATGTACCTCTCACATGTCCTTTATCTCACAATCATGGGTTGCCCAGAGTGGACAAATCTCCAGGTGTCAAATCAGTGGATAATTTAAATATTGGTGCTGGTGTTCATAAGTGAGTAATCATAGACTTTGGGTAACAAATCTTTTGGAAATCCAAGTGATTGAAAATTTTTTGTTTACCAAAACAATGACATCAGGAAGAATCAAACTAATGGTGGATAAAGCTTTGAAATTAAGCTTTTTTGAAGCTTAATAATAGCTTACTAAGGAACTTTTGGTGTATAACTTGTAAAGAGTTGAAACACCTGTGTGATCAATCTATCTATCTATCATCTATCTGATGCCTAATCTTCCAACTTTCTCATCTATACCTATTGATGTGAATTAGTTCTTTTAGTGTTTACATTTTTCAAAATAAAAATTGGGGAAAAGTTAATGCTGATATTCATCTCATTCCAGTAACAAGTAATATTTATCTATGTATTCATAAACTAATAGAAAGAAAGCACTATCTATTTACTAAATATATATACACTGAAACAAAAAGTTATCTTTGTTAATAGTTATTTTTTGTCTGATAATACACTTATGCATCCTTAAGCAATTTTGTCCCAAATATTGAAATCATGACTCAATCTTGAATATGTTGTTAAAGATTTAGAGTTTTATGTTCATGGAGATTTTATAATAAGTTACAATATATATCCATGTTTTGTTATTAAGAAATATGATATAATGATCAATAATGAACTTTCAAACATAAAACTATATTACATTAAGATTTAATTTTGTGAGGAGGTTGGAATAAAAACTTAAATTCATGGAATAAAAGTTTAAAGAGGAGGGATGCCTGGGCAGCTCTGCAGTTGAGCATCTGCCTTCAGCTCAGGATGTGATTCTGGAGTTCTGGGATCGAGTCCCACATCGGGCTCCTGCATGGAGTTTGCTTCTCCTTCTGCCTATGTCTCTGCCTCTCTCTGTGTCTCATGAATAAATAAATAAAATCTTTTAAAAGAAATTTTAAAGAGGAAACAATGATGTAATGTTTCTAGTTCTTTTAAAAAGCTTCTTTACATTTTTATTAAATGAATAATTGTTATGTATTCAGATTGAACTTAAAAATTAAATTATAATTTTTACAGGTAAGTTTTTATAATACATAAGTAATCATATCTTTTTATTATATACATTTATGATGAAATATTTTATTTTTCAGTTTTAAATTGTGTTAGGAAAACCACACCCTCAAAATTCTTTAAGAAAATAAAATATAACCATTTTTCATTTTGATGAAGTTAACATTTAACTTTTTTGATTTTGGTGTCATATCTAGGAAATTATTGCCTAACTCAAGGTCATGAAGTTTTGTGTATTCTTCTGAGGATTTTATAGTTTTAGCTCTTACATTGAACTATTTAGTCCATTTTAATTTACTTTTTGAACAATGTCTGTTAGGTCCATTTGGTGTAAGGCATGGTTCAACTCCAATTTTTAAAATTGATTTTCTATCTCAGTGACCTATCTGTTGCTGAAAATGGAGTATGGAAGTGTCCTATTCTTGTAATCTTGTCTATTTTTTCTCTCTGATGTGTTAGCATTTGTTTAATTATATATTTAGGTGCTCCAATGTTGGTTGTATATATATTTATGAGTGTATATCTTCTTGATGTATTGGTATCTTTATCATTATATAATGACCTTCTGTGTCTCTTGTTACCATTTTTTGCTTATAGCCTACACTCACACTTTCCTTTGGTTTCCACTTGCATGAAATATCTTCTTTCATCCCTTCATTTTGAACATATGTGTGTTCTTAAAGCCAAAATGGGTCTCTTTTTGGCAGCATATAGTTAGGTCTGGTTTTATTTTGTTTTTTATTTTTTATTTTTTTAAACTTTTAGTTTTTTTTTTTTTTTACTTTTTTTTTAATTTATGATAGTCACAGAGAGAGAGAGAGAGAGAGAGAGAGAGAGAGAGAGAGAGGCAGAGCAGAGACACAGGCAGAGGGAGAAGCAGGCTCCATGCACCGGGAGCCCGACGTGGAATTCGATCCCCCGGTCTCCAGGATCACGCCCTGGGCCAAAGGCAGGCGCCAAACCGCTGCGCCACCCAGGGATCCCTTATTTTGTTTTTTAAATAACCATTTAGCCCCTTTGTGCCTTTTAATTGGTGAATTAAATCCATTTATCTTAAGAATAATTATTGATATGTAAAAAACTTATTACTGCCATATTACTGATTGCTTTCTGGTTGTTTTGTATTTCCATTGTTCCTTTTTTCCTTTGTTTCTGACTATTCTTGTAAATTGCTGATTTTCCATGGCTGAATGCTCTGTTCTCCCCCTTACCTCTCCTTTTTTTTTTTAATCTTTCATGAACCTACTTTAGATGTTTGTCTTGTGGTTATCTTGAGGCTTACATAAAACATCTCACAGATAAAACAGTCCATTTTATGCTGACCGCAACTTAATCTGCATTCACCTATAAGGATCCTCGCTTTTTCTCCTCCCCTTTTATATTTCTGATGTCATAATTTACCTCTTTTGGGGATCCCTGGGTGGCTCAGCAGTTTAGCGCCGGCCTTCGGCCCAGGGCGCGATCCTGGAGTCTCGGGATGGAGTCCCACATCGGGCTCCCTGCATGGAGCCTGCTTCTCCCTCTGCCTGTGTCTCCGCCTCTCTCTCTCTCTGTACTCTCATGAATAAATAAATAAAATCCTTAAAAAAAAATTGACCTCTTTTATGCTGTGAATTCATTAACAAATTATAGTAACCATCGGGCTCCCTGCATGGAGCCTGCTTCTCCCTTTGTGTCTCTGCCTCTGTGTGTGTGTGTGTGTGTTTCTCATGAGTAAATAAATAAAATCTTTAAAGAAAAAAACAAATTATAGTTAACTATAGTTATTTTTTGTATATTTTTTATTGGAGTTCAATTTGCCAACAGCATAACACCCAGTGTTCATCCCGTCAAGTGCCCCCCTCAGTGCCCATCATCCAGTCACCCCCACCCCCCACCCACCTCCCTTTCCACCATCCCTTGTTCGTTTCCCAGAGTTAGGAGTCTCTCATGGTCTGTCTCCCTCACTAATATTTCCCACTCATTTTCTCTCCTTTCCCCTTTATTCCCTTTTACTATCTTTTATGTTCCCCAAATGAATGAGACCATATGTTTGTCTTCCTCCTACTGACTTGCTTCACTCAGCATAATACCCTCCAGTTCCATCCATGTCCAAGCAAATGGTGGGTATTTGTCATTTCTAACGGCTGAGTAATATTCCATTGTATACATAAACCACATCTTCATTCATCTTTCGATGGACACCCAGGCTCCTTCCACAGTTTGGCTATTGCGGACATGGCTACTATGAACATTAGGGTGCAGGTGTCCCGGCTTTTCACTGCATCTGTATCTTTGGGGTAAATCCCCAGCAGTGCAATTGCTGGGTCGTAAGGCAGTTATATTTTTAACTCTTTGAGGAAACTCCACACAGTTTTCCAGAGTGGCTGCACCAGTTCACATTCCCACCAACGGTGCAAGAGGGTTTCCCTTTCTCCACATCCTCTCCAACATTTGTTGTTTCCTGTCTTATTAATTTTGCCCATTCTCACTGGTATGAGGTGGTATCTCTTTGTGGTTTTGATCTGTATTTCCCTGATGGCAATGATGCAGAACATTTTCTCATGCGTTTGTTGGCCATGTCTTTGTCTTCCTCTTCAGTGAAATTTCTGTTCATATCTTTTGCCCATTTCATGATTGAATTGTTTGTTTCTTTGCTGTTGAGTTTAATAAGTTCTTTATTAAGAACTTATTAGTTCTTACATACTTATTAGTTCTAGATCTTGAATACTAGCCCTTTATCTGAAAGATCATTTGCAAATATCTTCTCCCATTCTGTAGGTTGTCTTTTAGTTTTGTTGACTGTTTCTTTTGCTGTGCAGAAGGTTTTATCTTGATTAAGTCCCGATAATACATTTTACTTTTATTTCCCTTGCCTTCATAGATGTATCTTGCAAGAAGTTGCTGTGGCCAAGTTCAAAAAGGATGTTGCCTGTGTTCTCTTACAGGATTTTGTTTTGTTTTGTTTTGTTTTTTTAATTTTTATTTATTTATGATAGTCACAGAGAGAGAGAGAGGCAGAGACACAGGCAGAGGGAGAAGCAGGCTCCATGCAGGGAGCCCGATGTGGGATTCGATCCCGGGTCTCCAGGATCGCGCCCTGGGCCAAAGGCAGGCACCAAACCGCTGCGCCACCCAGGGATCCCCACACTGTCTTGATGATCACAGCTTTGTAGTACAATTGGAAATCCAGCATTGTGATGCCCCCAGCTCTGGTTTTCTTTCTCAATATTCCCCTGGCTATTCAGGGTCTTTTCTGATTCCACACAAATCTTAAGATGATTTGTTCCAACTCTCTGAAGAAATTCCATGGTATTTGGATAGGGATTGCATTGAACGTGTAAATTTCCCTGGGTAGCATAGACGTTTTCACAATATTTATTCTTCCAATCCATGAGGATGAACTATTTTTCCATCTCTTTGTGTCTTCCTCAATTTCTTTCAGAAGTGTTCTGTAGTTTTTAGGGTATAGATCTTTTACCTCTTTGGTTAGGTTTATTCCTAGGTATTTTATGCTTTTGGGTGCAATTGTAAATAGGATTGACTCCTTAATTTCTCTTTCTTCGGTCTCATTGTTAGTGTATAGAAATGCCACTGACTTCTGGGCATTGATTTTGTATTCTGCCACACTGCCGAATTGCTGTATGAGTTCTAGCAATCTTGGGGTGGAGTCTCTTGGGTTTTCTATGTACAGTATCATGTCATCTGCAAAGAGGGAGAGTTTGACTTCTTCTTTGTCAATTTGAATGCCTTTTCTTTCTTTTGTTGCCTGATTGCTGAGGCTAGGACTTCTAGTACTATGTTGAAAAGCAGTGGTGAGACAGAACATCCCTGTGGTGTTCCTGATCTTAGAGGAAAGGCTCCCAGCATTTCCCCATTGAGAATGATATTTGCTGTGGGCTTCTCGTAGATGGCTTTTAAGGTGCTGAGGAATGTTCCCTCTATCCCTACACTCTGAAGAGTTTTGATCAGGAATGGAAGCTCTATTTTGTCAAATGCTTCCTCTGCATCTATTGAGAGGATCATATGGTTCTTGTTTTTTATCTTGTTCATATGATCTGTCACGTTGATTGCTTTATGAGTGTTGAACCAGCCTTGCATCTCGGGAAAAAATATCACTTGGTTATGGTGAATAATCTTCTTAATGTACTGTTCCATCCTATTGGCTAGTATCTTGTTGAGAATTTTTACATCTGTTTTCATCAGGGATATTGGTCTATAATTCTCCTTTTTGGCAGGGTCTTTGTCTGGTTTTGAAATTAAGGTGATGCTGGCCTCATAGAACGAGTTTGGGAGAATTCCATCCCTTTCTATCTTTCAGAACAGCTTTAGTAGAATAGGTATGGTTTCTTCTTTAAACATTTGATAGAATTCCCCTGGGAAGCCATCAAGCCCTGGCCTTTGTTATCTTGGGAGGTTTTTGATGATTGCTTCAATTTTCTCGCTGGTTATTGGCCTACTCAGGTTTTCCAATTCTTCCTGTTCCAGTTTTGGTTGTTTGTGGTTTTCCAGAAATGCATCCATTTCTTCTAGATTGCCTAATTTATTGGCATATAGCTGCTCATAATAAGTTTTTAAAATCATTTGCATTTCCTTGGTATTGGTGGTGATCTCTCCTTTTTCATTCATGATTTTATTAATTAGAGTCTGTTCTCTTTTGTTTTTAATAAGGCTGGCTAATGGTTTATCTGTCTTATTAATTCTTTCAAAGAACCAATCCCTGGTTTTGTTGATCTGTTCTACAGTTCTTCTGGTCTCTGTTTCATTGAGTTCTGCTCGGATATTTATTAACTCTCTTCTTCTGCTGGGTGTAGGCTTTATTTGCTGTTCTTTCTCCAGTTCCTTTAGCTGCAAGGTTAGCTTGTGTATTTGAGTTTTTTCCAGTTTTTTGAGGGACGCTTGTATTGCGATGTATTTCCCTCTCAGGACTGCTTTTGCTGTATCCCAAAGATTTTGAACGGTTGTATCTTCATTCTCATTAGTTTCCATGAATCTTTTAAATTCTTCTCTAATTTCCTGGTTGACCCACTCATCTTTTAGCAGGATGGTCTTTTAACCTCCACGTATTTGAATTTCTTCCAAATTTCTTCTTGTGATTGAGTTCTAGTTTCAAAGCATTTTGGTCTGAAAATATGCAGGGGACAATCCCAATCTTTTGGTATCGGTTAAGACCTGATTTGTGACCCAGTATGTGGTCTATTCTGGAAAAAGTTCCATGTGCACTTGAGAAGAATGTGTATTCAGCTGCGTTCAGATGTAAAGTTCTGTAAATATCTGTGAAATCTATCTGGTCCAGTGTATCATTTAAATCTCTTGTTTCATTGGAAATGTTGTGCTGAGAAGATCTGTCGTTTTCAGAAAGTGTCGTGTTGAAGTCTCCTAGTAAAAATTTATTATTATCCAAGTATGTCTTGACTTTGGCTATTAATTGATTGATATACTTGGCAGCTCCCACATTATAGGCAAAAATATTCATGATTTTTAGATCGTGTTGGATAGATCCTTTAAGTATGATATAGTGTCCCTCTTCATCTCTTACTACAGTCTTTGGGATAAACTTTAATTTATTTGATATGAGGATGGCTACCCCTGTCTTCCTTGAGGACCATTTGAATGGTAAATGGTTCTCCAACCTTTTATTTTCAGGCTGTAGGTATCCTTAGGTCTAAAATGAGTCTCTTGTAGACAGCAAATAGATGGGTCTTGCTTTTTTATCCAGTCTGAAACCCTGCGTCTTTTGATGGGATCATTAAGCCCATTCACGTTCAGAGTTACTGTTGAAAAATATGAATTTTGTGTCATCATAATACCTATTCAGTCTCTGTTTTGTGGATTATTTCTTTGGACTTCCTCTTTCTTTTACAGAGTCCCCCTTAACATTTCTTGCAGAGCTGGTTTGGTGGTCACATATTCTTTCAGTTTCTGCCTATCTTGGAAGCTCTTTATCTCTCCTTCTATTCTGAATGAGAGCCTTGCTGGATAAAGTATTCTTGACTGCATGTTCTTCTCATTTAGGACCCTAACTATATCCTGCCAGCCCTTTCTGGCCTGCCAGTTCCCTGTGGAGAGGTCTGCTGATAATCTAATATTTCTCCTCATATAAGTTAGGGATCTCTTGTCTCTTGCTGCTTTAAGGATTTTCTCTTTATCTTTGGAATTTGCAAGTTTCACTATTAAATGTCGAGGTGTAGAATGGTTTTTATTGATTTTAGGGGGTGGGGATCTCTCTATCTCCTGGATATGAATGCCTGTTTCCCTCCCCAAGATAGGAAAGTTCTCAGCTATGATTTGTTCAAATACACTTTCTGGTCCTCTCTCCCTCTCGGCACCCTCTAGAACCCCACTTAAATGTAGATTTTTTTCCTTCTGAGGCTGTCATTTATTTCTCTTAATGTTTTCTCGTGGTCTTTTGTTTTTATCTTTTTTCCTCAGCTTCCTTCCTTACCTCCTTACCATCAACTTGTCTTCTATGTCACTCACTTGTTCTTCTACATCATTAACCCTCGTTGTTAGGACCTCCAGTTTGGATCGCATCTCATTTAATTGATTTTTAATTTTGCCCTGATTCGATCTAAATTCTACAGTCATGAAGTCTCTTGAATCCTTTATGCTTTTTTCCAGAGCCACCAGTAGCTTTATAATTGTGCTTCTGAATTGGCTTTCTGACATGGAATTGTAATCCAAATTCTGTAACTCTGTGGGAGAGAGGACTGTTTCTGATTCTTTCTTTCACGGTGAGTTCTTTCTAGTCATTTTGCTCAGTGCAGAGTGGCTAAAAATGAGTTGTACTTGTTAGAAGCCCAAATTCTTCACTCTGTAGCATTCCAGCTGTTCTCTCTTTAAATCTCAGGCTGAATTTGTAGGTTTTCAGGATGATTTGAAAGTTATCTACATTAGTTGGTGGGGACAGGTGACTTGGGGACCCTACTCTTCCATCATATTGCCCCTCCCCCATCAGCATTTCTTACAAGGCAGGTCTAGTAGTGAAGAACTCCTTCAACTTTTGTTTGCCTGGTAAAGTCACTCCACTGTCTTGTTAGGGTTTCTGCTGAGAAATCTGCTGACACCCTAAAATCGTTTCCTCTGTCAGTCACTCTCTTCATTCACTGGCTGCCTTTTGGGATTCTCTATATCTTTGATTTTGAAGTTTTATTATGTTGTATTTTGGAGGTCTTTTGCCCCTAAGATAGTAGGGTGATCTATTAGCTTTGTGAATTCGGGTGTCCAAGTTTTCCCCAGGTTTGGGCAGTTTTCAGTTATAATTTCTTTAAGATTTCTGTCTTCTTCTCCTTCCCTTCTCTCTCTAGGACCCCAATTATTCCAATATTTCCCCTTTGGCTCAGTGCCAAAGAACATACCCGCTGTCTTCACTTTATTCTTTTTTCTTCGTTCTCTTCTGTTCAAAATTCCTATCTTCTAGTCACTTAAAATACCTTCCATTTGCTCATTTCTCAAAAGATGTTCTCTATTATATTCATTTGATTCATTCAATCCTTTAGCTCCAGAATTTCTGTTTGGGTCTTTTTAGGATCTATTTCTCTGATTAAGAGTTCATTTTGTTCATGTGTTTTTTTTTTCCTAATATCATTGAACTGTCTTACTAAGTCTTCTTATAGCTTACTAAGTTTCTTCAAAACAGCTATTTTGAATTCTTTATCAGCTAGATTGCAATATTCTCTAACTTTGAGTTTGGCTGTTGGGAGAATTATGGATATCTTATAGTGATGTTCCTGCATTTTTCATGCTGCCTTCACATATAAAGCAGCAGAAACCTTCTTAAATCTCTGCTGGTTGTCTTCCCATGCAGTACTGTCCCTTGTTATCAGTTTACCTGGTGTTTCCTAGGTTGTGTATGGGTAGATCAGCTCCACCTTTCTTGTTCCATTTTGTGGCAGAATTCTTAAGCTTTTATTGTTTTCTCTTGTTAGAAACTCACCAGTCAGGCTGCTGGAAACCTCTCTTTAGTTTCCAGAAGGTGGCACTGCAGCTCCAGTGGTTTCTCCTTGCCCACAGACCCAGGTATCTGAACTATTCTCACTGCTAGCATTCGTGGGCCACACAAAGATCTGGCTGCAAAGTAGGGAGAGGTGCGGGCTTAGCACTGGGGCATTATGGGTTCCGAAGGACCAGGTATGGAGATCTTCCAGTTGGACACTCCTAGTGGTTTGTAGGTAGACTTCCTACTGAAACCCCAAAGCAGTCAACAGGAATTGCTTTCTCTATGGCCTTTTGATATTCTTATCTGCTTCCTTCCCTGTCTTTTCCCTTTCCCCTGTCATGGAAGCCCTACCTCGGTACTCTTGGTTCTTCTGAAAAGAAACAAGTTTCTCCAGCCATGACCCACATAACTGGGGTAGCTGGGCACTAACTCACTGCTTTAAACTTTCTCAATGGGAGAGGCTGTCCCCAGTGCTGGACAGCTTAGCCCTGTGCAGTATCACCCTAGGTGGCTCTTGTGGAATTCCTCTCAACTGTGTCCAGACTCCTATTCTTCTCACTCTGTTGCTCTGCTGGAGTCTCCCTATAGCCTAAACCCAGGCAGTTGTTTTGTGTTTTTTTGTTTGTTGTTTATTTGTTTTTGTAATGCTGGTGCCTGACTTAAGCTTTGATTGCAGAGGCATCCACTTCAACAATGGCTATCTCTAATAAACACATTACCAGCTACAGAGCTAGAAAAAGAGCCCCCTACCCATCTTCACTTAGGTCACTTTTAGAGATCTTGGTTGATTTCAATAACTGACCACTTGGGACACTACTTTTTTCTCTTCCCATGCTTTACATTTTTTTTGTTTAATTTATTTGAGTAATCTCTATACCCAGCATAGGGTTCAAACTCACAACCCTGAGATCAAGAGTCATGCACTCTTCCAACTGAGCCAGCCAGGTGTCCCTCTCTTCCAATGCTTTAAATTTCTGCTCTTACATTTAAAATTCACCAATAGTGAGACCATAATACCCTAAACCCCACCCTCAGCCCAAATAAAAGCAGAACTCCAGACCCCTGTGCACACTTTCTCTCTCCCCATGACTTCCCTGTGTGGCCTCAGGTGTGCTATGTAATCTCCATGTCTTATAAGTAATAAACTTTATTTCTTCAAAGTTTCCTGATGGTTATTGCTGAAAAGTATCTTGCAATCATAACCACAAGGGCTGGTCCAACCACAAGACCAATTATTGATAGGCTGAGACTGGCACACAATACGCCTTCAGGCATGCTAGATTTCTACCAGTTCTGTACAGGTTGGTTTGCAATGTCTAGAGTATCATATAAATGACACAAGTCTTGACAATATTTTTAAAATATGACACCAAAAGAACAAGCAACAGAAGCAAAAATTAACAAGTGGGACTATACCAAACTTAAAAGCTTCTGCACAGCAGAAGAAACTATCAACAAAATGAAAACAGCAACCCACAGAATGGGAGAAACTATTTGCAAACCATATATCAGGTAAAGGGTTAATATCCAAAATATATAAAGAATTCATACAACTCAATAACAGAAAAGCAAACAATCTAATTTTAAAATAGGAAGGGGACTTAAATAGACATTTTCCAAAGAATACATCCAAATGGCTAATAGACACATGAAAAGATGCTCAATATCACAATCATCAGGGAAATGCAAATTAAAACCACAATGAGATGTCATCTCACGTCTTTGGAATGGCTGTCATCAAGAAGGCAAGAAATAACAAATGTTGGCAAGAATGCAGAGGAAGAGAACACTTGTGCACTGTTGATAGGAATGTAAATTGGGATAGCCACTATGGAAAAACAGTACAGAAGTTCCTCAAAAAATTAAAAATAGAACTACCATAGCAATCCCACTTCTGAATATATATCCAAAAGAACTTTCATAAAGTACTGGTAAGAATGTAAAATGGTACAATCATTTGGAAAAGAAGTTGGACATTTCTTTCCTTTCCTTTTCGTTCTTTCTTTCTTTTTTTTTTTTTTTTAAATAAACTCTTCAGCCAGCATGGGGCTTGAACTCA
This sequence comes from Canis lupus familiaris, assembly GCF_011100685.1. Taxonomy (NCBI): domain Eukaryota; kingdom Metazoa; phylum Chordata; class Mammalia; order Carnivora; family Canidae; genus Canis; species Canis lupus. The sequence goes on along the minus strand of NC_049245.1, from coordinate 21,230,773 downwards.
CAACCCTGAGATCAAAAGTCACATGCTCTACCAACTGAGCCAGACAGGCACCTGGCCATTTCTTAATAAGTAAATATATACCTATTCTGTGACTGAAATTCCCCTGCTAGCTGTTTATACAAAAGAAAAGAAAGCATATATCCACACAGAGACTTGCACACAAATGATCAACAACAGCTTTGTAGTAACAATATCTAGAAACAACCAAAATTAAGAGGTGAATGAATAAACAAATTTTTGTATATCCATGAAATGGAATGTTATCAGTGAAAGTAAATTAAGTATTATTATATCCAACACCATGGATGAATCTCAAAATTATTACACTGATGAAAGAAGACAGGCTAAAAAAAGAATGCTATGCATTCTTTATGTGCTATTTTAGAAATCGCAAACAAATCTATATACAGATACTGGACCATTGGTTGTCTGAGAAATATGGAGGAAGAGAAAGAAAGAAATGGATTTCAGAGAAGCACAAAGAATCTTTGAAGGTTGAAGGAAGTATTATGTTGATTGTGGTGGTGGTTTCACCCATGTTTGCATATGTCAAACTCATCAAATTGAACACTTTAAATAATACAGTTTAATATATGTCAGTTATATCTCAATAAAGCTGTAAAAGAAATGAAAAAATAAAATCTCTTCACAAAGAAGGAAATCTCAAGTCTTTTGAATTTCAGCCACAATCCAGAGGGCCACTCAAAAAATTTTAATGCAATTTAAAGTTTACTGGGACTACCTGTCTTTAACCAGTTCCATCTAGAGGACACTATTATTAAAATGATGTGTATCCTTCCACCCCCTTTAGCTAATACTTTTACTGACATACATACACACAATACAGTTTTACATAAATTAGAATCATTACTATATTGTTCTACAGCATTGCTTTTGCACTCAAAAATATGTTTAGAAAAACAAATCTGCTGCAGTCTTTTTAACAGATGCATGATGTTAAATCATTTGAATGCACTTCATTTAATGATATTCTACTGATGGGCTTAAAGGGGGATTTGAAGACATCTTTGTACATAGATCTTTGATCACTGACATTTCTTTAAAAAAAAACTTTTTGAAGTGCTTATGATCAAAAGAGGATTAATCTGTTCATTCAACAATTATATAGGTACTTCTCTGTACCCACTACTGAAAAACAGAAAAGAATAATATATAGTCAGTGTCCTTAAAGGCATTCCATTTTAGAGGGAGAGACAGGTGAACAGATTGTCACAATGCAGTAAGATAAACACTAATAGAGTCAACACAAGAAGCTGTAAACAAAACAAACAAACCCAGGTAGGAGTGCCCAGGCTTAGAGGATCAAAATAAATTACCCTTGTAAGTGTCCTTTCTCTCCAAATTACCATACCATTCTTTCACCTTTTCTTCTATCTTTCACTTTCCTTAACGACATACCTAGGACAGGACTCTGAACAGTGGTGCTTCAATTAGAGCTTCTGGCCAATAGACTGCAGTTATGTTTGACACAGTATCCTATATGCTACTGGTCTACTGGCTGAGCCCAACCCCATCTAGAAAAGACAACAGAGACCTGTGTCCAGAATCACACTGAATAGAGTTTTGGACTCCATAGAACCCACTGTCTTTCAGGAGCTATGAAGTCCTTATTATTCACCTTCGCAATTTTTTTCCTCCTGATTCACTTGGTCTCAGGTAAATAAAATCTTGGGGGAAAAGAAACACTAACCTAGAACAGGGTCCTGCACATAGAATCCCTATTGTCAAACTCTCCATGAGAATGGGGGAAAGTGTTTTCACAGGACAGGAGACTGAGGTTTGCTCTGTTTCTTTAGAACATCTCTCTTCTAAGAGATCCCAAGAGAAGATCTAAGAGATCTCACAATGGAGCAGTGACTATGGTTGAAACTGAGGGAGAATAATTAGTACCCAAATGCAGAGATGGACCTGACTTTCCAAACCGCCCTCTATCCTATCACCGAGGGCCAACTCAGGCCAGCCCTGCCTCACTTCACTTTGTATGGCACCAGGTGTTATCTTCTAAAGTAACAATTCTACAATATTACTTCTAATTTTCTTGATCTTTCAGAGAAGATCCCCCATTTTTGTATTCTTGGATGTGATTAATAAGACTGGAAAGGCTATTTCTGAATATCTGTAGGACTGTAAAGTGGAAAAGTGAAGGAAACTATCCTGGGTGGACATGGGGAAAAGATTCAGAACTGCTGGAAGACCCATGTCACATTTCAGGCTTCTCGTGTAAACATTCCTTCTTTTTAATTAATTCTATAGTTCATATTTACAAAATTAAGACAGGAATACTCTACTTGGGAAATCAAAAAAAATTGGTTACAATTTAATAACCTCTTATATTTTCTAAATGTTGACCAAGTCATATGTCATGTTTCTAACCTAACTGCTTAATTTAATGTTTTGTGAATTTTACAGACCTTTAAATATTCCTCAAAAATAAGGTTTGCCATAGATGTTCATTATTCTATTTTTATTCCAACATTTGTTTGGAAAGACTTTGCTTGCATCAAGTTATTTTTTCCTTTTTTTTTTTTTAAGATTTTATTTATTTATTCATGAGAGACACACAGAGAGAGAGAGAGGCAGAGACACAGGCAGAGGGAGAAGCAGGCTTTCTGCAAAGAGCCAGATGTGGGACTCAATCTTGGACCCTAGGACCACATCCTGAGCCGAAGGCAGACAGACACTCAACCACTGAGCCACCCAGGCGTCCCAAGTTATTTTTTCCAATGTGTTAGTATTATAAAGTGTTGTAATCTAGTTCATAAATCATTGTAGGATTTCTGTATATAAGCAAATTTTAGAAGTTCATTTCCAGGTTACATCATAGTATTTCTTTTAAGAGAACCACCATACATTTTTCAAATGGTCACTCTTAGTATGTTAGTACTTTCTCACTAATTAATTTAGGTTTTCCTAGATTAGTATATTAACTTTGAAATTTTATATTAATGTAAATATTGTGTGCTAGCTTTTAGTACCTTTATTGATATGTACTTTCATATCTATGACAAGACATTATTTTTATCAGGGAACTGGCATATATTTTCAAATGGTTATTCTTAGCATATTAGTGTTTTCTTATTAATTTGATACTTTTATCTGACAGGTATGTTAACTTTGGCATTTTATGCATTGCAAATTATTGTGTTGGTTATTTTTTACTTTATTGATACAGATAAATTCTGTATACCATATAGCCCACTCATTTAAAATATATAAATCGGGGATCCCTGGGTGGCTCAGCAGTTTAGCGCCTGCCTTTGGCTCAGGGCCTAACCCTGGAGTCCTGGGATCGAGTCCCGCATTGGAATAAATAAATAAATAAATCTTAAAAAAAATAAAATATATAAATCAATGCATTTTAGTCTATTTAGAGAATTATGCAACTATCACCATGATCTAAACTTAGAATCTCCTCATCATCCTAGGAAGAAACCTTGTGCCCATCAGCAGTCACTCCTCACTTGGCCCCACAAACCCAAGGCAATCACCTATTGGTCACTTTTTAATTTTTTATTAATTTATTGAGGTGTGAAATTTTCATTTTCATATCAAATCTATTAGTATTTTTCTTTGTATTCTCCATTAGCTTAGAAAGTTCTTTCCAGTATTGAGAACAGTTACTTGTGTTTTATATTTTCTATGGTTCTATTTTTTACACTGGACTATATCTTTTTTTTTTTTAAGATTCTATTCATTTATTCATGAGAGACAGAGAGAGGCAGAGACACAGGCAGAGGGAGAAGTAGGCTCCATGCAGGGAGCCTGATGTGGGACTCAATCCCAGGTCTCCAGGATCAGGCCCTGGGCCGAAGGTAGCACTGAGCCACCCGGGCTGCCCACTGGACTATATCTTATCTGTAATTTTTGAATATATGCCACAAAGTACCAAACTAACTTTTTGAGGAAGAATTTCCTAACAGAAAGATAATTGTGTTATTCTACAGCCTGCCTCCAAGAATATAATGGTTTCCATTCTCTACTACTAGCAAACTGTTCAAATTGAAGGATAGGAGAAAATTAATAATGGTATGAGAAATGTCTCAGAAAATGTTCCTGGTCTTAAGTAACCTCAAAATTCTATGAGTTTAGGTTGTACAATTTTTCTCCCTGCCTCTGGGAACATTAACATACATCACACACTCACATGATGTTCTAGTTTTAAAGCAAAGGGCCCTGAGAAAGTTCAGGTTCATTTTCTAGACAAACACAAGCAATTCAGGATTATCCTGTAAGATTAGCCAATCCATCTCCAACATCTAGTGGCATTAAAAGTGGAATACATATATTTGGGAGAGAAAATCCTCAAAACACCAAGACACGTGGAACATCAGGAATGGAAAGAAGGAAACAACAGATTTGATCTAGATTTCCATCCATATATCCCAGCTGAAGAAAGACTTTTGAGTGTCCCATTCATGGAGATGTTTGTTTTTACAGTGAGGAAAAGGATAAAAGAAGGCGTGGTTGGAAAGGGAGTATAAGTCCAAGGATCATTCCAAGAGCCCTTAAGACACACAGAATATGAAGAGGGAGAAGAGTCATGAAAACAGCAGAAGTCCCTCAGGTACATCAAGCTCTTCACCAGCTCATGGCCTTTGCATACGCTACTCCCTTTCTTTCTAACACCTTCTAGGTCTTCACAGAGCTGGATCCTTTTTATCATTCATGTCTAGCATCAAATTATCACTTCCTTAGGGGTAATTCTATCATCCTGTCATTAGTAGATCTACTCAGTTTCTCTGTTACATTATTTCTTTCCTTAATAATACTTAGATCATGGGATGCCTGGATGGTTCAGTGGTTGAGCGTCTGCCTTCAGCTCAGGTCATGATCCTGGGATTTTGGGATTGAGTCCTGCATTAGGATTCCCTACTTCTCCCTCTGCCTATGTCTCTGCCTCTCTCTGAGTCTCTCATGAATAAATAAATAAAATCTTTAAATAATAATAATAATAATACTTAGACCAACCTGTAGCTATTTACTTGTTATTTTCTTTCTCCTCTTTTCCAATGTAAGCACCTGACCTTGTCTGTTCTGCTTAATTCTGATTATATATATTTTGATTGAATAAAAGAAAATATGACTCAACATAGAGCAAGATGGGGAAGAGTCCAAACATCTCTTCATGGCCCTCTATATGTTAAACCATTTGATGGAAGACTTTGTATATGTATGTAATATGCACACATATTATGTACCTACAAAATATTTATACCCTGCAGAATGTCTCTCTGATTAGTATGTTCCTAGTAAAATGCCTCTTTTATATTTTATTACTAAAATTACCAAGAATTATGCATATATAATCAATGTTTATATGTTAAAACTTTAGATGTATTTGTCTATCAGTTGATACATTATTAACAACATATGTAAGACAAGCATAGAATTACATTCCAAATAAAATTTGTAGGATCTCAGAAACATGTAATGATATTCTCAAAATCCCCCAAGTGTCAACAAAAGCTATGTCTGTTTTGATAATTCTGAGAAGCATTACAACAATGATTTAAGCATTTCATATGTTATAGGAGGATAGCTTGTGAGTTCTACTTATGTGTTTAAATGTGTTTTGGTTACACTTTAGAAAACTGGGGATTTTGTGTTGATGTGTAATGATATGTAATTTTTTTCATTAAAAAAATGAAAAATAGAATTCTGGGGAAAGTTTGCATGCAGAATTCTCATTTCAGGAACGGTAAGTTCTTACATATGTATATAAATTCATATGTTTCTGTATTCATAAAATCTCATTTATTCCTCAGAGGAAGTTTTCACTGTTAGGACAAATACAACAAAGCAACTGAAAAAGACTTCAATAGTCAATGTTCAATGTTTAAATTTATTTTGATAAATATCTTTGGTTTAATGAGTTAAACAATTCCTTTACACAGGTCATTTATTTTTGAGAAGGTGTGAAAACAAAATGGGATATTGCAAGAAGAAATGCATTAGTGGAGAACTTCAAAAAGATTATCTGAAATGGAGATGTGACAGACACAAGGTGTGCTGTGTTCTGGCTACTGACAATAAAATTAAACCCTTAAGTTCCAGTAATAAAATCTTTATGCCAACTGTTAAGAATCAACAACTATCAACTACTAAGAAACTGAAAACTACACTAATGGTGATCACTGCTTCTACTATTTGAACATTTCAGCTTCTGTCTCCTTAGAGGATCCCTGGTTCATTAAAGCAAAGGGCCTTATTTTGGGCTCAGTCTTCTCTCTACTCCCCTCCCCACTGTCCCTCCACTCACGTCACATCTCCTTAGCACTAGCAGTGCCAGAGGAGGGATGCAAATAAGGCAGATGCCAGACACAAGTGAGGCTTAGTCCAAAACACTCATTAGGGATGGATGGACAGAAGTGGTGTCATCACTGAAGACAGTTTCCTAGGCCTCAATCTGCCGATAGCAGTGATTATCAAACATTAAAGCACAACAGAAACACCCAGAGAGACTGCAAAACACAGACTTCTGGCTCTCACTTCCAGTTTCTGATTCTGTGATAGAGCTTGAGAATTAGCATTACTCACAAGTTCCCAGGTGATGCTGGTGTTGCTACTCAAAGAGCCACACTTTGAGAATTACTGGTCCATAATATGGAATGCTTGAAGGCCTCCTCCTACAGATTGAAGGCATTTGCCAAATATTTTTCAAGTGGTTAATAATACAAAACCATTCCTACCATAAGCTTTCATATCCATTCTCTTATTGGGTTTCCTACAACCACCTTAGGATGTAGGTATTGTGACCTCACTTCAAAGAAGAGAAATACTGGTTTGCAGGCATTTGAACTGAGATAGACTTAATTGACTATTAAGAGCACTCTATCAAAAAAAAAAAAAAAAAGAGCACTCTATCACTCTACTTTGATGTTATCCAATTTTCTTCTTTCCCTGGAAATCTGAATATAATGGCCAATTTAGAGAGGATAGAAAGGAGAGTAAGAGCTCTGTAGTGTGATGTAAATACTGGTCTATTTAGTTATTCATGTTTATTCATAGGCCTTTTTCCTTAAGAGCTGCCCACATAAGTCAGAGAAAATAATCAGAATGAAATATCACCTTCATTTATTCTAGATCTCTTCCAGGAGACTGGCCTCTGCATCCTGAAACAGACACATCTATGATCTATGTTATCATCCAGCAGAGGAAATTTGAGGGGTAGGTCATCCCAAACTAGCAGGACATCATTGCCTTTTACTCCCATGGCTCTCATTGTAGGCAGAACTCATGAACTCACACAGGAAAGGGGATGGACAGAGGCAGGTCACTTCAGCACAGGAGGGCAGTGGAAAAAAACATGAGCTTCACAGTCAGACATCTATGAGGTCACTCATGGTCCCACCAACTATTCAGTTATTCAGTCTGTGGACAATTAATTTCCCACCTTTAAGCCTAAATTCATGAAGCTGAAGAATAAAGAAAATATTTAGTCCCACTCAGGGTCCTTTGAAGGTTGCTAGAGTAGTATATTCAAATTTACTCACAACATAAGGATTTAGCCATAGCAGGTTGCTGATTCCTGGGGGAAGAGCAGAAAGGCACAGTTCCCGAGGGCCCTGCTCACTAGACCATGGCTGTTTTGCATGGGTATGGTGATTAGCAGCCATGTTTCACCTGGGGGGAAGGAAGTTCATTGCAATGCAAAGAAGGCTGTGACAGAGGTTAAGATCAGAGGATCTCACTGAATAGCCAGATGGGATTTTAAAGGCTCCTGGTAGAACTCACTGTGCTTTCCCCTCAGTAATCATCTTGATCACTACCTTGCAAACACCTCAGAGCTATGATCACTGTGATTATGGGTGAGGAATATCATCTTAGTGTGGCAGCCTGAAACTTTACCCTACTTTTTCCCTTACATCCATTCCTTTTTCATCCCATGCTGGAACTTAGGTGGCAAATAACCCTTCTCTGCTTTTGAAGGAATCTTCATTGTATGAGAATCCAGAATGTGCCAAGCACATTGATGCACAATGTAATTAAATAAAAGCCTTCTATAAGAATTATGATAACATGATTAAAGCTAAGGAAACTAGAGCAAAACATATCTAGGTTCTCCTTTTACTATGTTTACTTATTATGTGGTCTCTACCTCAGTTTATTCATTGGTAAGACAGGTATAATCATACACTGACCTCCTGGAATAGGTCTAAAAGTTAAATAAGCACTTTGAACACTGAGCACAGTCTCTGATACTTAATGAAATGCTATGAAATATGGGTTTAAAAAAAGTATGTGAGGTATAGGTTATTCTCATTTAAAATATGAAAAATCTGAGTTCCTGTAGGTAAAGGATCTTGAACAAGAGCAGCCAGCCACATTTGGGAAGCAGTTCTGCTGCTCCCAAGGCCATATCTCTAACTCATCTCATGTTAAACCTGAAGGTATCCTCAAGGCTGACTTCTAACCTGTTAGTTTTTCATCCTGCAGAGTCGCATAGTCCTCAAGCATGAGCTCTGAAAACCACACACATTCCTAGCTGTGCATTCAGGCTTTCGTGTCTGAATAAATCTTTTCCTTAAATAAACTAAATGAGAATTGGATTTCAATGCATATCAGTATTTGATCCTAATAATGACATTCAAAAGTTTGACTCCAAGACTCATAATCACTACAAAGTAAAAACCTGTAATAAAAAAATACACAAAACTTAAAGATAAAGGACTCAAAGCATATTATTATGGAAAATTGCCAAATCACAAAAGAATATGATAAGACAGAAAGAAAAGAATAAAGGATCTGCAAAACACCCAGAAAACAATTAACAAAGGGGCATTAGTAATTCCTTACATATCACTAATTATTCAGCCTTAAAAATAGAGGGAAATCCTACCATTGCAACAATATGAATAAACCTGGAGGACATTATGCTGAGTGAAATAAGCCAGACACAGAAAAGCAAAAGTGAGATCATGTGATCTCACTTATAAGTGGAACTTAAAAAAAGAAAAATTGAACTCAGAGTAACAGAGAGTAGAATGGTAGTTACCAGAGCCTAGGAGTGGGGGAAAGAAAGGGGATAATAATTAAGGGTACAAATCTTCAGTTATAAAATCAAAAAGTTCTGGAGACCTAATGTACAGCATAGTGACTATAATTAGTAATGATACGTTGTACTTGAAATTTAGTAATAAAGTAGATCTCAAGTATTCTCACCACACACACACACACACACACACACACACACAGATGGTAACCATAGGAAGTGATGAATATGTTCATTAGTTTAACTTTGGTAATCATTTCACAATGTATGCATATATTAAAACACCATGTGCGGGCACCTGGGTGGCTCAGTCAGTTAAGCATCTGCCGTCAGCTCAGGTCATGATCCCAAGGTCCTGGAATCAAGCCCCACAACAGGCTTCCTGTTCAGCAGGGAGTCTG